>NC_141046.1:10692500-11340000 GCF_041138505.1 Cibotium barometz
TTGTCATTGTATCCCATCTTGCATTTCAGTCTACTAACATGAAACACAAGATGCACTCTGTATCCTTCAAGTAAGGCTACTTTGTAAGATACACTTCCAATCTCTTTAAGGATTGTATAAGGACCGCAATACCTTGCACTTAACTTTGGAACTTTTCCACTTTTGAAAGTTTCTGACTTTTCAGAAACTTTTACATAGACTAAATCACCTTCCTCAAAATTTTACATAGACTAAATCACCTTTCTCAAAATTTTTACATAGAATAAATCACCTTAACTTTGGAACTTTTCCACTTTTTAAAGTTTTTGACTTTTCAGAAACTTTTACATAGACTAAATCACCTTCCTCAAAATTAATTGGTCTTCTTTTACCTTTCTCACTAATAGAATGATCGTGCACTCTTTTAACATTGCTTCTTGTAACATTTAATATGTCTTGCATATCTTTGAGAAAGTATTTTACAATCTGTAACATTTCTTTTTGTAACCCAACAACCTCCCAATAGCTATGGATGCTTTAGGTCGAAATCCATAGACTAAAATTGGTAGCAGAATGTTTAGCACTATTATAAGAAAATTCTAATAATGGAAGGTACTCATCCCAATTATTTTTCTTATGATTAACATATGCTCGAAGCATATCTTCTAGGACTTGATTAACCCTTTCTGTCTATCCATTTCTTTGTGGATGTTCAGATGTACTCATACTAAGTTTGGTGTCTAACTTTTTAAACACTTGTTTTCAAAAATGGCTTGTAAACTTTGTATCTCAGTCGCTTACTATATCTACTGTCAATCCATACAATCTATATAGATGATCGATAAACATTCTAGCCAATTCTGGTGTTTTTACTTCTTTTTTGGTTGGTATAAATTGCACCAACTTGGTTAACCTATCCACTACCTGAATCATACCCTCTACTTGTTCGGAGTAGTCCTACTATGAAATCCATAGAAATACTTTCCCACTTACCCTCACGTATTTAAAATGGTTGTAATAATCCACCTACTTTTAGGCACTCAACTTTGTTGACTTGGCACTTAGGGCATTTTATAACATAATTCTGGACGTCCTTCTTTAAACCTACCCAATAAAACTTTCTTTTAACAAGTGCAAAGGGCTTAAAAATTTCCTGGGTGCCCTGCACTTGGATTGTCATGACATTCTAGTAAAATATTCTCACAAATATTTTCTTCTTTAGGTACACAAATGCAACCTTTATATAACAAGTACCCATTATCGATGGAAAAATTTTTCCAACGATATTTTTCACTTATTGAACCTTCTTTAAGTGATTCCTTTGAACCACTATGTTTTTAAGTGACACCCTTTTATCATTAGCCAGCTACATTTTCTTTACTCTTTTATCACAGCTACATTTTCTTTACTCTCAATTTGAGAGTTATCTTTTTTGATCAAGTAATTCCAAGCTACTTGATAGCTAGGATTATATTTTCCTTTTCTATATCTAATTTGAAAATCAAAATCTTATAGGATTTCAACCTATCTAGCCTTCCTACCTTTTAACTCCTTTTGAGTAATTAACCATTTAATACTTTCATGGTCAAGTAATACTTCAAAATTGACACCATACAAATAATGACACTTTTTAAGAGCATGCACAATTTCAAGCAGTTCTTTCTCATAAGTTGAATAGTTACTTTGAGCTTTGCCCAACTTTTTACTTTCAAATGTAACTGGCCGTCCCTTTTGCAATAATACTACTCCTATAGCAAAATTACTAGAATCCATTTCCAATATAAATGGTTCATTTGGATCCACTATTTGCAAAATAGGAGCAATAGCTATTGCTACTTTTAATTTTTCAAAACTAGTTTGTTGATCATGAGTCCAACTAAATTGTTTTCTTTCTCTTTTAAGCTGGTTCGTTGTGGAACAACTATCTTAGCATAATTCCTTATAAACTTTTGATAAAACCCAGAAAGTCCTAAAAAGGTTTGTAACTCATCTATATTAGATGATGGGGCCTTCCATCTCAACATAGCTTTAGCTTTATTAGGATCCATATAAATCCCTTCCGTAGACAGTATGTGTCCAAGATATTGCACTTCTTTTTTGAAGAAATCACATTTATATTTTTTAGCAAATAATTTTTTTTCTTCAATAATTCAAAAACTTTTATGAAGTTCTCAATATGTTCTTGTTCACTTTGACTAAATACTAATATATCATCAATAAAACTACCACAAAGTTTGGATGAAGTATAGTGTTGATCATGGTCATAAATGTAGCAGGAGCATTAGCTAGACCAAAAGGCATAACTAAAAACTTAGTGTGCCCAAAAGATATCCTAAATGTTGTTTTTGGACATCTTCAACTCTAATTCTTACTTGATGATATCCAGACCTTAAATCTATCTTACTAAAATATTTAGCACCTTTGAGTTGATTAAATAACTCAACTATCTTGGGAATAGGAAATTTATTTTTTATTATGATTGCATTCAATCCATGATAATCTATGCACATGCTCATAGATCCATCTTTTTTCTTCACCAATAATATTGGTGAAGCCCAGGGAGACTTACTTGGCCTAATCAAGCCTTGTTTTAATTACTCAGCCAACTTCTTCTCAACCTCTTGTCTTTCAGTTAAACTTACTCTATAAGGTGGCTTACTAATTGGCTTTGAATTCTTTAAAACTTCTATGGGAATGTTTTCAAAAAAACATCTTTAAATTCTTCTAATAAAATTTTCAAAGAAGAATTAACTACTTCACAAATACTTGGATCACACTTTTTATAATGGTTTTTTAACTGAAGCATTACATGAAAGAAAAACATTTGTTCTATTCCATTCTCTTGATGAAGCTTTTGGAGCTACATATCAAAGGAGAAGATAGTCATTGCAATGTAATAAATTTTCCTTTATGCTCAAATGTTAGTGTATTATGTAAATATCTTCTTGAAAGTGTTTCCCCCAATGAAAATAACCATTCTCTTCCAAGAATTACATCTATGATCGATAGACGCATCAGTTGAAAATCCAAAAGTGCTTCATACTCTTGAATCTTTATCCTAACTTGGTTTACTATAGTATCCCACTCGTCTTTATCATAGCCATTGGCTAATGATACTATATACTTATGAGAACTTGGGACTTGAGGTAACTTAAGTTTCTAACAACGTTGTAATTTTAAAAATTGTGTGGTTGTATCATCTATGAGGATTCTAACGTTTTTATCTTTAATATTTTCATGCACTCGAACGAAATTATGTGGTCCAAATGATGGTTCCCACATAGATTTTGCCACCATCCAGCAATTATTTTCATTAGAATGACAAACCTCGATCGATTTATATTTAGGAGGATCCTTAAGTGTTAATACTTGAATAGTATGCACTAATTTTCCTTTTGGTTTATCATTACCATTTTTAGTGAGTTCTTGTCCGTGGGACTTAGGACAATGCTTTTTATCATGTCCCGACTCAAGATAAGAGAAACAAAGTTTTTCTTTAAACAACTCTCTCAAAATCTTGCTTTTTTAGAAACTTACTAGGATTGGATTTTTGATTTTTTGAAGGTTCATCTTTTTAAAGAAAAAACCCTTTCTTTTTTGTGAGCCAAAATTTTCTCCATGATGCTTATATGAAGCATTCTTATCTTTTTCTTTACGATTACCATTACCCATGGTATCGTCGATTGTTTTTGCAAATCTTATAGCCTTATTTGAGTTTTTGGGCTCTTTGGAGCAAACTTCCTTAGTGTACTCCCTTTTTAGGCCTCTAATGAAGCCTATTACATTTTGAAAATTGTTTTTGCAAATCTTATAGCCTCATTTGAGTTCTTGGTCTCTTTGGAGCAAACTTCCTTAGTGTACTCCCTTTTTAGGCCTCTAATGAAGCCTATTACATTTTGAAAATTGTCTATGCTCTTAAGTTTTAAGATAATTTCTCTATAGCAAGCTATATATTGAGTGAGATTCAAATTCTTTTATTCCATAGAACAATTATCCCACTCCTTCCAATTTTGATCTTCTTCATTTTTAGGAAGATATTCCTTTAAGAACAATTCCTTGAATGAATCGCAAGAATTGGGTACTTGCCTAGATTTCGCTAAACTCATCCACTTATAAGCTTTGCCTTGTAAGGATAGGCTAGCTTCAATGGGGCGGTTATGATCAAGCACATTTCTTAAAAGATGCAAATCTTACCATTTTTGTAGAAAAATATGGACTACATTTTTATTTCTTTCCTTCTCTTCTCCACTAAAAGTGAGTGCCTTTAAATCTTTGAATACCATACCTAGTCTCTAGTTTTGGGACCCTCTTCAACTATGGTTTCATTCAATCCTTTCTCTAGAGTTTTTCCCTTCCCTCACCAATGTTATTTTTAGATATTTCTTTTATTCCTAGTCCTTCTCCTCCCATCAAGGAGCTAAGAAGACCCATCATTCTTAAGTTTATTCTCTACATTAGAGATTATTTCTTTCATTTCCTTCATTTCTATATCCTCATACTCATTAAGATCTAAATCTTTCATATCTATTTCATTTGTTATTTTAATATCCTCTTCCATGTGGAAAGATAACATTGGGTATCCCCCCTTCCATGTGGAAAGATAACATTGGGTATCCCCCCTTCTTCCCATTTTCATCCTTCCCACCTTGAGAAGCCATTTAATTTAACAATAAGAAAAATGGAAAATTTCTTGCAAAGAAAAAAAGATGCAACACAATAACCTTACTTGGTTGGGTAATTATGAATTATCTCTAATGATGTGAAGAACAATTCCGTTGATTCTTCTTTGTTATATTTTCTTGAATTATTTTTGTCTTGTACTCCACTTGCTTCATGTATAATCTCCAAAGTATGCCTAATTTATTATTAGGCAAGAGGTATGCTCAATCTATTAGGCAAGAGGTATGCCCAATCTATCAATAGGTATTTGTATGGAGATTCGACAATTATAAGGATTAGCTTATGGAAATGAATAGAGAAGAGAGTAAGGAGTAAAGCTTACAGTTAGCATTGAGTAGCTCAATGGAAACATGAAAGAGATAGAACTTAGCTCTGATACCAATATAATGATCCTTGCATCATAAGCTTGAGGAGTTGTAAGACTAGAACTTTGAATCTCCACCTAACCATATCCCAAATGGACCCTAAACACATGGTTATATAGACCTAAGTGATTCATGACCTTCCAACTTCACCTTTCATTGGATAGGCCTAGACATTTCACCATCCAATGCCTTCTCAACTCCCCCTAGAAGGGGGTGCCTACTTCTGTGGCCTTTGGGCTTCCCTTATGAACCATCTACATCCCTTTTACTTTAACCTTAATGCCAATTAACAATTTCTTTAGGTATTTCCAATTTGAAATCCCTTGAACCCTTATTTATATGCAAACCTTTTACATACAAATAATCTTTTCTAGTCTTACCTTATAGTGTTTCCTGTCAGTATCATAACACCAACCAAAGTGATTGGGAACATAAGCTCACGGTTGTGCTTTTATGGTTGTGTTGCTTTGGGCTTATCATATCTCTTACAAGGTGGCCATTGGTCATACACCCTTTTAAGCTAATATATGGAGTGGAGACAGTTATAATACCTCTCCCTAAGCTAATTTATGGAGTGGTGGCATTTATAATACCTCTCCGTCGTAGGCTAATATATGGACCAGAGGAAGAGATACATTTTAAGCTAATATATGGACTGGAGGAAGAGATACATTTTAAGCTAATATATGGAGAGTAATACCTCCCTAATACCTATGGAAATTTTGGTTCCTTGCTTATGTATTTATTGTAGTAAGGGGACGATTGACTAAAAATGCATTGGATAAATGCAAATAAAATGCTTGTAAATAGAATTCGACTCGGTTCCAACAAAAAGAAGAAGCTAAAATATTGTGGGTTAGGACCTTCTAGAGTAACAAAGCTTACCCTACAAGGCTCAACAAAACCATGGAGGGTGTTGAAATAGATGGCTACATCAATGGACGAAAGCTCAAGAAATACTACGGGCCTCTAACTTAGAATATGTTAGGTAAAATTCACCAAAAGAAAAAAGAAAAATAATAAATATTAAATGTTAAAACAAAAACCCAAGAGGAAGTTAAGGCTCGGGGAAAGCTAAGGCTAAAGAATGAATGAAGAAAAACACCCTACACATGGGCATGGTAGCCCTCACCTTGATGGAACAAGAATGGAACATGTGAGAATCAATGTGATAATGTCAACTTCTTACATCCTTATCCCAAGTATTCCTTTATTAATTGTACACATGAAAGTCACAACTTGCTCTCTTATGAAACTTGGGAGTTTTTAATTGATATAGATGCAAGTCACAACTTGCTGTCTTATGAAATTTGGAGGTCTTTGGGTAGAACAGATCTTAAGCATACAAATTCTAGAGTGCAAGGGATTTATTTAAGTTTAGTTAAGTCTCTAGGGTTTTTAAAGGTCAACATTTCCATCAGTAATAACCTCATGGCACAAAGGTTGTGACGCCTACAAGAATAGTGGAGGAGAAGGTATTGTTGGGAAGAAGCTAACTTTGTGTAATTAATTGGATAATTCATTAGGCTAATACAATGGCCATCCTATACATGTTAGAATGGTCTGATGGCTATTCTCTACCCTCTAATGCAAATATGTGAATGTAAAAATTACCATAGGGCCATCCTATACATCTTGTGTTAACTATTAGTGCATAGTACAATTCTCCTAGGGCCATTCTCTACCCCATGCATGTATAATATATAAATAATATGCTTGGTAGAATGGCCCTAGGGTCATTCTATAACACCTTATATCAAGTATTGGTACATGGTAAAAAAAAGTCTCGGGGCCATTCTCTATCCCCAACATGCCCATTCGGGAGTATGCTCCTAGGGCATTCTACAATCCTCAATGTTATTAAAAGAATAGCCCTAGGGCCATTCTAAAACACATTGTGGATGGTAGAATGGCCCTAGGGCCATTTTAGAATAGGTCCTAGGGCCTTTCTACCCTGCACAATGTGCTTGAATAAAATATCAAGATTGTGCATGGTAGAATGGTCCTAAGGGCCATTATAGAAAGCACACTGTGTTTTAGAATGGCCCTAGGGCCATTTTACCATGCAAAATTTGCTTGAAAGAATGGCCATAAGGCATTACAAAACACATGATCACCGCTTCTGCCAACTATTGGTGCATGTTAGAATGGCCGTAGGGCCATTCTCTACCTGTGCATGCATAGCATATCAAGATTCTGCATGGTAGAATGGCCCTAGGTCCATTCTATATCCCTTGCGCTCTGCAAACTCTTGGTGAATATTAGAGAAATTATAGGGCCATTCTCTATACGTGCATGTATGAAATATCAAGATAATGCATGGTAGAATGGCCCTAGTGTTGTTCTTGCAATGTGTTTTAGAATGGCCTTAGAACCATCCACCATGGTGTGCTTTAGAATGGACCTAGGGCCATTATTTCAACACATTGTGTATTGTAGAATGTCCCTAATAAGGCCATTCTAAATGACTACTTATCTTTGTATATGTTTTTCTATGTTCTTATTCATTTATGTTCTTTGTTTGTAACGTGCTACTATGAATAACGGTACACATTGGCCATGTGCCAACAACCCATCTGTGATCCAATAATCATAATCTTGGAGCTTTTCACTTACCACCTCTTCTTTTGTCAACACATTCTCTCCCTCTTTTCCAATCTTCTTTATTGGCATCAAATATGCATAAGAACTAGGGTTATTCACACACTTAGCATACCACTCCACACATAGTTTTATTTTATCCTTTTCCAATGGGTGACATAAATAATGTTCGAGCGCTTGCACACATTTCATTGCTGGAATTTCAAACTCTATGTACAAACCAAGTGGAAAGTATTTTTCATACTTGTCCATACCCCCAGAGCTAAATCATGTACCTTTTTAGACTTCCTTGTCGAATTCTTGGAATTCATAATGTTCAAATTTGAAGATACACGTTGAGAACCTCCAGATCCTCACGTAGCAGGCCTTACTTCATGCACATAAAAAATGTTTCCCTCTATTTATGCAGAAGATCTTGCCTTCTTTTAAACTTGATGAAGCTTCACGGGCTTTGGCACTTTCTCTTCCAAGACTTGTATAATTATATCTTATAGTTTATTAGTAGTGACATCAGAGGTACTATCGACATCCAGCTTCTATCCTCTAGAGAACACAGTGTTCTCTTGGTCTGCTACCATGTGATCCTTGACATATGCTGGAGGAGAAAGTTGATAAGATAATGCACCAGATACCTTAACATCAATATGTTCAATTTTTGGATGCAAATCAACAACACAACAAAAACCATTATTCACCCTTTATCCTCGAAAGATTCATTGTCCTCTAAGGGCTGAAGGAAAGGAAAAATTTACTAACAGAGTTGACATAAGGGAGTGGAGAATGGCCGTAGGGATTGGCATGCATATGTAGAGATTAGCCTAAGGAAAATTATACCATTCTACCATTCACAATCTGCTACTAGTAGAGTGGCCCTAAGGCACAATGTGCTCTAGAATGGCCCTATGACCATTGTCCTACACAATGTGCTTGAAAGAATGGCCCTATGACCATTCTCCTACTACATAATGTGCTTGAAAGAATGGCCAATATTTCAACCACATTGTGCATGGTGATAGAATGTCCCTCAGGCCATTGCAAAGCACATTATCCTTGCAAGAATTCCCCTAGGACCATCCTACCATGCACATTTTTGATGTTTTATGCATGCACATGTAGAGTTTGGCCCTACGACCATTTTGAAATTCATTGACAGCAGTTGACACAAGGGAGTAGATAATGGCCATAAGACCATTCTTACAAGCATATTGGGCATGATAGATAGGACCCAAATGTGCTTTATAATGTCTCTAGGGTCATTCTTTCAAGTACATTGTGCAGGTAAAATGGATCTATGGCCATTCTAAAGCACACCATGTATGGTAGAACGACTATAGGGACAATATTTTAAGCACATTGTGCATGGTATAAAGGCCCTAAGGCTATTCTAGAGCACATTGTAATTGCAAGAATGGCCCTAGGACCATTCTAAAATTCACTAATTGTTGGCATAAGACAATGGAGAATGGCCCTAGGTCCATTCTAAAGCAAGAATGGCCCTAGGGCCATTCTACCATGCAATCTTGATGTTTTCTACATGCACATGTAGAGATTGGCCCTGGAACCATCCTAAAACTCATCAGGAGTTGACACAAGATAGTAGAAAATAGCGCTAGGACTATTCTTGAAAGCACAATGTGCTTTAGAATGACCAAAAGGCCATTCTACAATGCACAATGTGACTTGAGAGAATGTCCCTAGGGCCATTCTAAAGCACACCATGGATGGTAGAATGTCCCTAGGGCCAATCTTTCAAGAACATTGTGCTTACAAGAATGGCCCTAGGTCCATTCTTCCATGGACAATCTTGATGTATTTTGCATGTATATGTAGAGATTGGCCTTAGGGAGTAGATAAGACCATTCTTACAAGCACAATATGATTTGGAATGGCCCTAAGGCCAGTCTATCATGCATAATGTGCTTCAAAGGATAGCCCTAGGGCCATTCTAAAGAACATCATGGATGGTAGAATGGACCTAGGTCCCCAATCTTTCAAGCACATTGTGCATGGTAGAATGACTCTAGGGCCATTATAAAGTACATTGTTCTTGCAATAATGACCTTAGAATCATTCTAAAATTCACCAAAGGTTAGCACAAGAGGGTGGATAATGGCATAGGTGATGAAAAACAGGTAGAGGGAGAGGAGACACACACACAGGAGCAAACCCTAATGTATTATCAAACCCTAACCATAGAGGGAAACCATCTCCCTTCTCACATAATGCATAAAGCCATAATCCATAATCTACAACACACTACATGTGTTGTGTCCACACACTGCTAACCCTAGCTAATGTCCACACACTATGACCAGCTGGACGCGGTCATTTATGTCTCACACATGTTACTACCTAATATGCGAGCACATAGTGCAACTGGCACAAGCTGACATCGAGCTTGAATCTCAACAGCCTCTCTCAAGCTCATGATGTACTTCCATAGATGAAGATGTAGATGAGCTTGGGCTATCAAAGCTCTCAACACTCCCCCTCAAGCTCATCCCATGTACTCCCAACATAGTACGGAAGTACTCAAACTTCTCCTTGCTGCTAAGTGGCTTTGTAAAGATGTCGGTCACCTGCTCTTCAGTCTTCACATATACTGCAAATCCACTATACCATCCAACACTTTCTCTCTGACAAAATGATAGTGGACCTCTATGCATTTTGGCCGCGCATGAAAAATTAGATTCTTGGCCAACTGTATACTGCTCATGTTGTCACAATGAATGAAAACCTTGCCATCAATAGGCTCACCCAAATCAGCCAAGAGACTCTTTAACCATACTCCTTCACATGTAGCAATTGGGTGCATCCCTGTATTCAGCCCCTGTGTACTAGATAAAGCAATAGTAGGTTGCTTCTTACTGCTCCAACTCACCACTGCACTTCCAAATGTAAAGGCATAACCACTAGTAGACCTCATGTCATACGAGCTACTTGCCCAATCTGCATCTGTGTAGCCGTGTACATCCAAGCCTTTACCATGCTCATAAAGAAGACCATAATGTGCAGTGGTCTTTACATATCGAATAATGTGTCTCACTGCATCCAAATGAGGTTTTTTGGGGCTCTGCATAAATTGGCTTACTAGCCCCACAGCATAATTGAGATCCGGGCGTGTGATAGTCATGTAAATAAGACTGCCAACAACCATCTTTCTATACATAGATAAATCATCCAACTCCACCAAAATTAGCCCCTGTAGCTTCACATTCTGCTCCAATCATTGGCTTGCACCTTGTCATCCCATATTTTGCCAACATATCCAATGCATATTGGCGTTGCACTAACCATATCCTTGCATGGTCTTTGATCACTTCAATCCCAAGAAAATATCTCAATTCACCCAAGTCTTTCATATCAAACTACCCACTCAATGCCTTCTTGACATGCATAACATCTGTAGCATGATCTCCTGTGACAATCAAGTCATCCACATAGATGACAAGTAAGACAATCCCATGATCTGTTTTCTCCACATAGAGTGAAGAATCTTCTGAAGAGACCTGAAATGTAAGGGAGATAAGATATCGGCTTATCTTATCACTCCAAGCACGAGGTGCTTGCTTCAAAAACCATATAATGCTTTCCTTAATAATCTGCATACATGAGTGGGGTACCTCGGGTGTATATATCCTTTTGGATGTGCCATATAAACTTCCTCTTGTAAATCACCATTTAGAAATGCATTTTTCACATCCATTTGATGCATTTCCTAACCATTTGATGTAGCCATAGCAATGACTGCTCTCACTGTTCCCATCTTTGCAACTGGACTAAATGTTTCATCATAGTCCAAGCCTTGGGTTTGTGCATAACCCTTAGCTACCAACCGTGCTTTATGGCACTCAATGGAACCATCTGATTTGCATTTCACCTTATAAACCCATTTTCAACCAATGACATTTTTGCCTTGTGGTAAGGCAACCAAATCCCAAGTCTCATTTTGAACCAATGCGTCCATCTCAACATCCATTGCCTTCTCCCATACATGCTTCCCAATAGCTTCTATATAGCATGTAGGTTCCACATGCTTCACCAAAGAGGTCATATATGCGTAATGCATAGCAAAGTCATGATATGTCAACCTGTCACAACTGGATACCTGACCCTTTGCATGCGGATCACTCTAAACACCTGTCACTCTAGCATGTGGAGGCACATATCTATCCTGCCTTGCACCTGGTGTGCGTAAAACTAGTATGCCAAGTTCCTCATCCAAACTTTCTGAACTTGACGACTCATAACCTATAATGCCAATTCCTTCAACCTTCTTTTCCCCTTTATCCACAGCACTACAGTGCTCACACTCTCATGTCTCAAGCGTCTTGACCATGGATGTATAGTGCTACTCTCAGACTCTGTTGGCCCAGACATAGAAATAGAACTTGCTTGTGGCAAGTTCACATGCACATCAGCATCAACGGAATCAATGACACTCTCATCCTTTGCCTTGTACCAACTAGCAAGTTCATCAAACACCACATCTCGTGAGATAACCACTTGCCTAGTTTGTGGATTGTAACATTTATATGCCTTGCGATCGTGTGCATACCCAATTCTCTCATCAGGCACATGCACATAAGCTATGCAACCAAACACTTTGAGGTGTCCAATGTCTGGCCTAAAACCTATAAGCCGCATCTGTGGTGTACTTCCATGTATGGCTACTGTGGATGTCTTATTAAGTACATACACCACTGTGGCACACGCTTCTGCCCAATAATAGTCTGGCATGCTCTTTTCATTGAGCATGGCCCTGGCCACATCACAAATGACTCTATTATTCCTCTCAGCAACACCATTTTGCTGAGGTGTGTACCTGCAAGTTAACTGCCTTCTTATGCCATGCTTTCTCAATTCTCAAAAGCATGTGAGGTGTATTCACCACCTCCATCTGTCCTCAAACATTTTATCCAAGAGCCATATTGCTTCTTTGCAAAAGCTTTGAAGTCCATAAACTTTCCCAACACTTCACTTTTCTCTCCGAGAAAGTAAATCCAAGTCATTTTGCTAAAATCATCAATGAATGTCACATAATACAAGCTACCTTTAATGGATGGGTTTTGTGCAGGACCCCATACATCACTATGAACTATCTCAAGTGGCCTACTACTCATGTTGCCTTCTTTAGGAAATGGCAACCTTGCTTGCTTTCCAAATTGGCAAGCATCACAAACATGCATATTCCCATCATACTTGAATCTAGGCAGCCCATTAAACAATGCCTCTTGCCTGCATGTTCTTTAACCTTTGTATGTTCACATGTCCAATCCTCTTATGCCACATGTCAATGTCCTGTACCACATTTAAGCTTTTAGAGAACATGGCTGATTTTAACTCACGGATCCTAGCATCCAACTTAAATAACCTGCCTTCTTTCTTGCTTTTGGCAATGACTCTACATCCATTTTTGAAATCCTCAACGAAGCAACCATGCTCGTTGAAACGAACCTGTAAACCCTGTTCCACCATTTGACCCCCATAAACTTTTTGTAATAGAAGGCACATACAAGACATCTGCCATAGAATTTGTTTCACCATTGTGCATAACCAATGGTACGCTTCCAACATGTGTGATAGCATGTTGGGCATCATCTCCTGTCTCCACATAGCCTTTCGCATCCATAGGCTTCATATGCTCAAACCATTTGCCATGACAAGTCATATGGTTTGATGCTCCAAATTCCATATACCAAGTGTCATCACTTTCACCATTTGTCATCATAGATCCCACGACATGTTTCATGGCAAACAAGTGATTTGCACTGCTATCATTACTGCTTGATGCAAAATTTCCACCATTTGCATAATTTTCACCATGTTGTGCATAATGTCCACCATGTTGTGCTTTACCCCCTCTTGTTAAAACCCTAAGATCTCTCTAGATAATTGTTATGCATAAATATGCATAAATCAGGCATAAACTCAACCACCCAACCACCCCCGAGCCCAAGGGATGCACACATGAATTATAAATGAAATACATCATACCTCTACCTTGATGTCCCATACCATCAAGAGGTATAACTCCAATCCAATAGCATGTAGCTATAGTGTGAAATGGTAGATGAGTAGATATGGACCTCTACACAAGAGACCATAGCATAAGCCTCCAAGCCTCCAAGCCCCCTTGAGTGTGCCCCATGCCCCTATTATATAGGAGGGTCCTCAAGTGACTCTTGACTTTCCATTCCCCATGTGTGACCCTTGGATGCCTGACCCTAACCTTAATCCTTAAGGTTAGTCCTAACCCATGCTCCACTAGAGCTTGTTCCCATGCTCCCATGCTCACAAGCCTAATGTGGGTTAGCCTCCACATAATGTGTATATAACATAGCACACATAATGTATATATAACATACTTCCCCTCTCTCAAAACATTGTACTCTTGCAATGAAAAGAAGGAGAACTGCGCTGAACAATCTCAACTGACTCCCAAGTCGAATCCTCTATTTCATTATCTTTTCACCTAATTTAACCTTAGGGATTAGTTAACTACAAAGTTTCCTTTCCCTGTATTCAACGAGTTCTTGAGGAGTAACTGTGTTATCCTCACCTCCCAGTTTTCCTTTCAATCTATTGATATGAAAGACTGGATGAACTCTAACATGTGGAGGTAGTTTTAAGTTCAAACGCAACTGTGCCAATCCGATGTATAACTTGAAAATGGACCACAATATCTAGGAGATAAATTCGAGCATTTTTCCATTGACAAAGTCTGAAAATCTTTAGGAACATTAAAATAAACCAACGCTCCTGGTTCAAAAGACTGAGATGAGCGTCCCCTATCAGCATAAAATCGTGCCCTATCTTGAGCACTCCTGATAGAATCCCGAGCTTCGGTTAGCATTTCCTGCATATCTTGCAAGAAATCCCTCGATGCATCAAGCTCGATGTCCTTAAGACTGACATCAATAGGTGCCCTGGGTTGATACCCATACGTCAGTATGCACGAACTAAACCAATAGCCATATATTTAAAACTGTTATAGGCAAATTCCATTATTAGAAGATATTTTTTCCAATATAATGATTTTCTAGAGACATATGCACGAAGCATATACTCTACAATCTGATTCATACACTGTATTTGCCCATCAGACTGCGGTTAATGATCAGAGCAATTCACATTCAAAGTAACTTCCTCGTTGTTGTAAACCATTCGGAATAAAGTAGGAAAACATGGCATTATAATAGCAGAAACCAGGGATTCATCGACGCCTCGATATACCCACATCTGCATATGGAATAATCAACGTCTCAAGTTACCCATATCAACATAGAGAGTCATTAAAGTCTCGATGAGTCACATATGTCCATCCGTAAACCACATCAGGTTGTCAATGACTGTATAAATCACCTAAAGTACGGAACTAGAGAAAGAAATGCCAACAAAGGAAGAATACAAATTTCCTTGTCTGAACACAAGAAGATAAACTTGTTTGAACTCTAAAGAAAGAGATTTCAGCAAGTGAAAATGCCGATGAGATTACCCTCATCCACAACATGCAGGCTATAGATAAAAGAAGTTTATCTAGAAGAATGCCCACATTATAACTTCTAGTGAATTTAGAAAATGAGATTGTCTTTGAATGTTGAGGACAACATGCTAAGTGATGTAAGCAAAGCAACAATCTTGAGCCCAAATTATCCCATAAGATAATATATGTAAGGGATCACTAGCATCCCGTACCACCATGATACCACCCATACATACCTTAACAATTTGAAAACTCCCTAGTATGTTGTCTAGGAAATATGAATAAAATCCTGTATAAAAGGAATAAGATGGCCTTATACTTTCACATACTAAAACCTGTCTCTATATACTTGAGACTACATCAAGGAATAACTCCTTCTGAGTACATCATTAGAAAAGAAATTAAATTATTGGTGCCTTTCTAATGATAACTACCCAAAACACAATAAAGTTAGGGTAGAAAAATAACTCACCTAGATATATAAGCAACTAGGTATCCGAGTTGGAATATGTATAAGAGTACAAGAAATATACTCCAAAATTACGTGCAAAAAATGAAGACAAATGCTACCTTCAAAGCACATGTAATTATTTAAAAGATCAAAAGATCCTTATAAAACCATGGATAAAAGCATAGAAGCTCCTCGAATCCATAAAGACCATAGTTGATCATAAAAATCAATGCATACCATCTAATGGACATTAATCATGCCAAAAGAAGCAGTAAATTTGGTGGCGAACTCATCAATCCCCGGAGTATATGAACATTGTGTCGTTCAAGCAAAACTCCAAAGTAAGCAAGTGAAACACATGTGTGTAGTACTCAATAAAAAACCCCTAGACACAAGTGATCTAGGCAGAACCTGATGAGTCCATATAAAACTTGGAAAGCATCCAATAAAAATCCACCAAAACAAACCGATCAACTAACCCATGATAGAATTTGTCTTAGGCCTAAGAAATTAAGCACAAACCACACTTAAATAAGTGCAAAATAAATTATCATGGAAAAGTGTCAAAGGTGAAACACACTTTGAACGCAAATTATAGCCATCAAAAGAAATTAAGGAACATGTCCAAAAAGAATGGCTAAACAATGGTAAAAAAATCATGAATACATCGTTTAGAATTAATCCAAACATAAATATCCATTAATACGAGATATAATCGTATTAATAATATGCGAATAACCCGCATCTATCTAATGTCAGCACGAGAAAACATACTTCAACATTAAATAACCCTCGAAAATATTAAATTCTTGAGAAAAAGAATTATCATGATTTTTTTCTAATTTTTCCTAATTTTATAGGGCCTCAAAATATGATAATTTTGAATTCCACCAAACCTATCTTATGGCATTCCAAACCTATATTTTTTAAGAAAATTTTTAGCAATTTGATTTACCAAAATACCATTGATATTTTAAAAATATCAATTTTTAGGATTTCTAAAAATAATATCTAGAATATTTCTAGTTTTTCCTGAGAATCCCATCGTTCACGAAATTTCCAATTCCGCCCGACAATTCTCAAATCCAATGAAAAATTTTAATTTTAATGGATTTTTTAATTTTCTAGGTCAAAAAATATATTTTAAAGGAATTTGAATGGTCACATGCGCCCGAATGGACACACCACATGCCAAACACCAACCCCACATATACCCAAAATTTAAAATAACCTTTGTCTAATTTTCCACTAATTTTCAGGAGTTTTTTGAAATTTTTAAATTACCCCGAACGCATTACGAACGGTCAAAAAAAATTTCAGAATTCCAACGGTTTTCCCGGGATACGGAAAGCCAAAAGTTTCTTGGAAAAATGAAAAGACAAAAAAAAATCAGAATGTGAAAGGTCAAAAGTTTCCGGAATACGGAAGGTCAAAGATTTTCCGGAATTCAGAAAGCCAAAAGGTTTCGGGAAAACTGAAAGCCAAAGATTTTCCAGAAGATGAAAAGCCAAAAAGTTTCAAGAAGAAATTTTCAGAGAAATTTTATCTCAAATTTCACATTTTCTGGCTTTTTTCCAAGCTTTTTTTGAAAAAAATTTCAAAAGCTTTTTTTTAATAATTAAAAACTTATTTTTTTAAAAAATATAATAAATAAGCTTTAATTAAGCTTTGTGGTTTTGATTTTTTTAAGGGAGGCGTATTTTTCCACCGGCTGCTACGCAGCCCCCCACCCCTGTCGTCTGCGCCGCACGAAGGAGAGAGGGAGGGAGTTAAAAAAAAAACTCCCTCCTCTCCTTCTTCTCCCCTCTTTCCTCTTCTTCTTCTCCCTTCCATTCTCTTTCCTCCCCTCTCTCTCTCTCTCTCTCTCTTAAGAGGAGATTATCTTTAATCTTTGATTAAATTTTTTAATTAAATAATACTTAATCATAATTAACATTAATTATGATTAATGTTTAAAAAAATCATTTTCAAGAGAATTTCTCACGGAAAAAAGAAGGAAAAATCAGACTTGAGAAGCGGAGAGGACCCCACGCACACGAGAGAGCATTTCATGCATTAACACGCTATCTTGCACTGAATTTCAATAGAAAATCGACAAAAATTTGATCGCAAACCCGCGAAAAAACCCGCAAAAATGTATAAAAATATATTTTTAATCATAAAAATGCTCCAAAAAATTCCTTAAAAATTAGGAGAATTTTCTAAAAATTCTAGAAATTCAGGGAATCCATTCTACAAAAAATATCCACCATAAAATATGTGGTATTTTTGTAAAAAAAAGCATTAATGCTTGTTTTAAACCTCAAAAAATAGGAAAAAATAGCATTAAACTCACGGAATTTTCCCGCAACGTCGATTCGTCCATTGAATTGAAGTAACACGCATTTCAATCGTTATATTGATGATCCACGTGAAATTTATCAACACAAATCAATAAAATAATATTTTTATTAGTAAATATTAAAATTTGCTTCAAAAAAATCAACAACAATAGAGATTGCTTTGATACCACTGTTAAAACCCTAAGATCTCTCTAGATAATTGTTATGCATAAACATGCATAAATCAGGCATAAACTCAACCACCCAACCACCCTCGAGCCCAAGGGATGCACACATGAATTATAAATGAAATACATCATACCTCTACCTTGATGTCCCATACCATCAAGAGGTATAACTCCAATCCAATAGCATGTAGCTATAGTGTGAAATGGTAGATGAGTAGATATGGACCTCTACACAAGAGACCATAGCATAAGCCTCCAAGCCTCCAAGCCCCCTTGAGTGTGCCCCATGCCCCTATTATATAGGAGGGCCCTCAAGTGACTCTTGACTTTCCATTCCCCATGTGTGACCCTTGGATGCCTGACCCTAACCTTAATCCTTAAGGTTAGTCCTAACCCATTAAGATAAATTTAACTAGAATCCTTCTTTAATTTTTAAATAAAATATACATTATTTTAGCATCATAATTTTTCTCTTAGCTCATTGGAATACATGGATTTCCATTGTCATGGGGATTACTCTTTTAACATAAAAATGGATTACTAGAAATTTCTCTTTTTTCTAATTAACTATTTATGAGTAAACATAAAAATCAAAATTTTCATGATTATAATGAGAATCATTCAATTAATCTAGGATGATTAATCCTAGAATATGGTAGGAAGTCCTCTTTTCATATTATGAATGAAAATGATTTATGTGTTAAAAATTTTACCATAGCTCCGCTGCTATTACTGATAATTCTCAATAATTTGAAAGCATAAAGTTTAGTAATATCCCTTTGATTAGAATAACCATTAATTGGATCAATATCCAATTATGGACTTGATTCTTAATTTTTCCATAAATTAAATAGCATAAAAGCATTAAAAAGCCATTTATTTGGCATCTAATTTGACAAGCATAGAAATTACTTTTGGATTAGAGAATTGCTTCATGAGAAGCTTCTTTTGAATATAGAATAGGTCATAGGAATGACCATTCTTTGGGGGAGAGAGAGACATGCTTAAAAAAACATTTAATTTAAGCATAAAATGGAACTTTATGTGTTTTATCACCACAATTCATTAAAGAATTTCAATTGTATTACAAAGCCATTCAATTAAATGCTTCCCAAGCTTGAGAGGGGTTGAGAAGAGAGAAACATTTGGAGATTAAAGAAAAAAGACCATAAACCACAATTTACATCCTAGATTGCTTGATTCTTTGATCAAAGTAGAGGTCCCCAACCAATCAATTGGTTTGGTATGTTGATGAAGTCTCCAAGGAAGATTGAAGAGAGAAAGAAGCTCCAATCTCTTCAATTTGTAGAGGATTTTTAGAGGATAATAGAAAATATCATTATTTCAGTATAATACTGGCATGGAATAGTTCTCATTTTTTTTTAACAAAGGGCTAAGGATCTATTTATAGGTGAGGGAGGCCTCTAACCAAGTCCAACTAGTTTCTAGAATTTTATTTTATTTTAGGTTTAGTTTGGACAAGATTTGGACCTAGTTTGGCTCCCTTTTGATTTGGTTTGATCTAGGAGAGAGGAGAGATAAAAATATCACAATATTTTTGAGTTTAAAACTCCACCACACATGTGAAATAGGCACCTCCTTGAAGAGACCCCTTCTCCTTACCAAGGTGTCAAAATTGATTCATTATACCCAAAATATCTCTTTATTTTAGTAATACTCATAGTTTTTTACTAATAAACCTTGTCCTTAGTAAACTCTTCATCTTATGTGAGCATTTACTCATTTTTGGGGGGTTTTTCTTTTATAAATTGGATTTATCTCCTCCCCACACTTGGATTGATCCTATTGGCCCATAAGAACCTTAATTAGAGCATAATTCAAAAATTTCTGAAAATCTGGACCCTTAGGCTAAGGTTCTTTTTACCTATTTTCAATTAATTCCAATTGCACATTGGAAAGTTCTTTTTGAATTTTTGTTTTAGGGGAAACCATTTTAGACACTAGGAGGATTTTTATATTAAAAAATATCTCAATTTTGGATTATCTCTCTAGATATTTTCTCTCTCTAGTTCAAAACAAGGTAAAATAGAATCTTTCTTTTATTTCAAAGAGGGGAATAATTACAAGATCAGAAGGGGAGGTTCTTACACCTCTACACCTCAAAAGCTAGAGGGAGGAATCTTACATCCTACCCCACTTAAAAAGACACGAGATGTCCTCATCTCGTAGGTGGAGTATGATCTCTTTCATCTTCTTCTTCTTCTTCAATCACTTCCAGCGTTACTGCCTTGGAAGTGGACGGTCGATTTGGAAACATCTCTCTTTGACTTCCCCTATGCTGAGGCGGAGGTCTTGCATTACTTTGGATTAAAACTGCGGGTTGGTTACAGGGTCTACCTCTGGGATTTCTTTGATATTGGCGGAAAGAAACCTGATTACTTTAGAAGGAAGGAGCTGGAGTCTGGAAAACTACCCATACAAATTGGATGTAGACGAGAATCCCATCCGAGATGTTGAGTGTAGCTAGCCTTTCGGAAGGTAATTAGAGCACTCACTTCATTACAATTTATTTCAAGTAGTGTAATTGTTATATATTCATTGTCTTTTATATTGTCATCCATTTATATATGCTAATGAAAGACTTTACTATGCCAAGTGGTTACTCGGGACGTTCACAAATCGAGGGGATGCAGTCCTAGATTGCTTTGCCTGTACTAGGACCCTTGCCAGAGCATGCATACCACATCGGCATTGCATCAGCGTGTGGAGAGCGATGAGGGCGTGCTTTAGCTCATGTATGCGATGACTTTTTCATGTTCCCAAAGATTTAGGTGAACAATATTTCAAGGGTGACGTGAGTGAGTATGCTCGACGAGAGTAGCAAAGGGACGTGGAGACATTATCTCCACATGTTCCTCACCACCCTCCTCCACCTGCCCGAGTACCCATGAGCCCAATAAGGTCAATTGCCTTGTCATGGCCACCTGGTGTTCCAAGGGATCCCCCATTTTGACCTGTTATGCCATAGATGTCCCCCATTTTGACCTGTTATGCCATAGATGTCCCCCATGGTTTCTTTTACGACGAACTCATGGACACCACATCCCAAACTTGTGAGGTCGCTATTCCCACTTGCACCTACACCATCTGGTAGAGCTCCTTACATGTAGCCACCTTCCGCCCTTATTGATGTATTTCCTTGACAAAAATATATTGGTTTACACATTATTGTGATGTACGTTTGTACACTCATATTATATCTATGACATTTTTCTTTCTTTCGTCTCGTCGCTGTAATCATTTAGATAATTAAATTGACAATAGAGAGAGATGGATAGATATGGAGAGGCTATGAGGAGAGTGTGAGTGAAAGAGAGAAATCTTGAGGGAGACCTTAAAATAGTTATTTTTATGCTATCAGACTTGACCTATGTAATTGAACTTGTGAGTTAGTTTATGCAGGCCCCTAAGAAGCCACACTTGGATGTGGCTAGATGGATTCTGAGGTACATAAAGTCCACAATGATTATGGACATTTCTATGATGTTGGTATAGAGATACAACTGATGGATACACAGATGCTGATTGGGTTGGGAGTGTCACAAACAAGAGTTTTACCAGTGGCTTTATGTTCTTGTTTGGGAGTGTTTCTATGAGTTGAAATAGTAAGAAATAGCTAATAGTTGCAAGTTTTTTTAGTATAGAGGAAGAGTGTAGAGGGGTGCTACTATGGTACCTTATGAGATAGCTTGGTTTTAGAAGCTACTTGGTGATATGGGTGAGCCTATGGATAGGGAAATTGTTATTTATTGTGACAACATGAGTAGCATACAGTTATCCGGTAACCTAGTATACCATGCTAGAACGAAGCACATTGAGGTGTATTATCACTTTGCGAGAGAGAAGGTTCTAGTAGGTGATGTAGATCTGGTATATGTAAGCACATAGGATCAAGTGGCTGACATCTTCATGAAGGCATTGGTATATGTCACTTTGTGAGAGAGAAGGTCCTAGCAGGTGATGTAGATCTGGTATATGTCAGCACAGAGGATCAAGTGGCTGGCATCTTTATGAAGGCATTGGGAAAAGAGAAGCTCCACATTTTTAGGAGCTTACTTGGAGTGTAGTGTGTGGACTTGAGCTTGAGGGGAAGTGTTCAGATATTGAGCTCAACTAGTGCTACAAACATCGATGACCCACTTGGGTGATAGCTTTTGCACTTATGCCATTGGCATGGTTGGTGAGATTATGGTTGATATGCTGCTAGTGGATGAGAGGATGTGTGATAGCCACTTTGATGTACTAGAGTTATGGCATAGTTATAGCGCGAGCTTATATAGTTGATTTCACACTATATGGACTGACCATTGTATGTTATTATAAGAGATTAATTTCCCTTATAATATGTACTCTTATCTTTTTAGTTGTATGGTTATAGAGAAGAGAAGAAGATAGAATAAAATTTATCCATCCATCTCTATCTTATATGTGTGTGTTTTCTTGCAAGGAACTCAAGCTCTCCCTCTCCCCCACATTCTCTTTATGGCACACCTACCACATAGCCCATGAAACACACTTGCAATATTCACTAACCGATTTGCACCTCCCAAGCACATCTTGCATAAATAGGCACTCATAATAGCTAACTAACACTTGCACCAAGCCTTGTTGTCATAATAGCTAACACCTACACTAAACCTATCATCAACCATCTAGGTACATCTCTAGAGGGGGGCATGTAGTGGGGGAAGAAGACTTTAGTTCATGTTATTGTCCACCTAGATCCCCTTCCTGAATGTGCAAGGACCTCCAAATACCTTTAAAGATTGCAACCTCTTCTTTGAATATAATTGAAACAATAAAAATGTCACCACACTGAAGATGTAGCAAGCAACAAAGTAATCTCTACTACCAGCATGAGATTTAGGAACCATACGTTGCCCTACCAAAGAATTATAAACCACCATCAATAAGAGTTAATCAAATGTAGGTAGCCCTAGTGTAAAAACCATAAAGAAAAGGCACAGGTCCCTTATATCACTCTCTGTGTGTGTGTGTGTGTGTGTGTGTGTTTATGGGCCAAACCACATAAACACTAGAGATGTGGCCTCACATCAAGCACTTCTATGCAATAATTATAGTAGTCTACATTGTGTATAATCTTAATAAGCTTCCTACCTCAAGGTCCTCGCATTCGTCAACTATGCCAACACGTCACTATATATATTATTTATGTAACCTATTATATGTAGCCTTGATAAGCCTCAAGGGCCAAACCAAATATATCCCCAATAGGGTCTGAAAAGAACGTAAATTATCTATCACTAAACCTCACAAGAAACTACATAGATGATCATCCATAGTTCTTTGGAACTGATAGCAATGATGCAAAGGACATGGTTCACCATTAGGAAAGGGGGTGTTTTAGCCACTCTAGCTAAAATGTTTTGTTACTTGTCCTCTGGTAAGAAAATGGAAAGGCCCTTTTCCGCATATAACAAAAGCATATCTTTTATAAAGGTGGCACTTGAATTTATGATGGTGGCCTTACCTTATTCTTAACATCAAATGGGAAAGTTAATACTTCATATATATAATTTTCTTGAAGCTAAAAAAGGTGACCCTGGACCATTTTTAAGTCATGGATGGCCAAGTTTAATATTTCAACATTAAGAAATAGATAAGCATTCCCATTGTAATAGAATACTTGTGATACCTCCCTATTCTCTTGAATCCTTGCAATATGCTTAAGTAGATTTGGTTTGCAGGATATCTCTCTCTTGAGCTTTCCCCTCTATCCACCTCTTGGGAGATGGCTCCGTAATAATCTAGGAATCTTCTTGAGTTTTCCCCCTTCATCCCCACCTATTGGATCCATAGTGTAGGAATGTAGATGATGAACTAGCACACCCATATATACCTCTCTCTTGAGCTTTCCCCCTCTATCCCCAACTATTGGGAGATGGCTCCATAGTGTAGGAATGTAGACAATGAGCTAGCACACCCATAACCGAGAAGTTTTCTCCATGGCTAACCACATATGTTTTGGCAAATCCAAGGTAAAAGCCTATCAAATTCTCATGATAAAACTATATAAGCTTGGTAAGGATAATGTTTTAAAGAGATGTGTCCATGAAGTTTATAACCATTTTGGAAGAAGCATGCTTAGGAATCACACTCATGAATTTGTAACCATTTTGGAAGAAGCACACTCAGGAATTACAAGAAGTCATGCGTTTACAAGCAAATTCACTACTTGGCAAGGTTCTCCAAGAAGGTCTATGGTGGGGCTAGGCTATGATTAATGATGTCATTAAATTTGTGAGAAGTGTTAGTAATCACAAGAGATCAACCATGGAGCTATGGAGGATGAAACCTCTCTTGCATGGTTGTCGAGTCGAAATAAGAGAGAAGAAAAATCTTGAGCACACAAGAGAGAGCAAGCTGGGCACTTATGAATGAGATGAGATGAACCACCAACTGCAATACCCTTTTATAGACATCAAACCCTATTTTTTTATTCTAACTAAGACATTGTTCACATCTAAGGTGTTCACTCCAAGTTGGCTATAGATCTAATGACCGGATGCCCATATCCCAAATGTCACATAGTATATTGGTGTATTTTAACACCCTCCCTCAAAGAAAAAATCCATGGCTACTATGATGTCAATGCTAGATCTAGTTATTATTTATAATCTTATTTATGATGATAGATTCTGGACATCTAGTTATGATTACATTTCACTTAGGATAGAGGGGTAGCCACAATTGGGTTGGCCTTGGTCTAGGGAGCCACCCATGCCTTTTATAACATCAAGGCTATAAAAAAATCCCAAAAAGTCTAAAAGATGCAGATTTTGGGGGACGACCTGGGTAGAGAATTCAAAAATGCTGATTTTGCAAGACGATTCGCCATCATAAAAAATCCCCAGGGTAGTGTAGAATTAGATTGAGAGTGTGTGAGAAGCTTGCCCTTGCATTTTTGCCCAAAAAACTTGCATTTTGTAGATCTCTTGTTGTCAGCTATCGCACGTAGGAGTCCGATGAATTGAGGTGATAGGATAATTTGCTTATGTGTCGGAAACATGCCCTAATCCATGGCTTGCTATGCAAGGAGAAATCTAAGCTCCATTGAGCATGGGTAGAAGAGGAAGATGATCTAACCAAAAAAAGTGGTGAAAAACGACAAAGAAAATGATTAATCACTTATCATAATTAGGTTATGTGATGATGAGTAGAGATTAAGTATAAACAGTGAGAATCATGGCTCTAATACCATGTTGGAAATCACAAGAGATCATCCATGGAGCTATGAAGGATGAAACCTGTCCATGGTTAGGACGTGTGAAGAATAGAGAAGGAAAAGCTTGAGCACTCAAGAGAGAGCTAGTTGGGCACAACACAAGGTGATTGTATTATGAATGAGATGAGATGAACCACCAAGTAAAATACCCTTTTATAGGCATCAAACCCTATCTTTTGACTCTAACTAAGAGGTTGTTCACACCTAGAGTGTTTACACCAAGTTGGCTATAGACCTAATGATTGGATGCCCATATCCCCAATCTCACATGGTAATTTAGTGTATTTCTAACAAAAAGGTGTAAAGAATGCCAGTGTTGTTTTATTCCATAGCTAAAAGATTACATCCATGTCCCTTATTAGGGGAAATTTGCACTCAAATTGGGCTCTTTAAGGATTGCTACACATTCTCTCTATAAAAATGGGGTCATGGTGAAAGTAAGCGGAATTTGGACATTTGAAATAGACTCTTCGAGACCTTTCCAACGATATATAGCATGATGGTAATTTTTTATATTCAAGAAGTCCCCACTTGAATATGAAAAATTTCCCATCATGCTATATATCGTTGGAAAAGTCTCAAAGAGTAGATTCCAAATGTCCAAAGTTTGCTTACTTCTGAGTTGATTTGAAAACATTTCACCATGAGCTCATTTTTATAGAGAGAGAATGTGTAGCAATCCTTAAAGGGTCAAATTTGACTCTAAATTTTTCCTAATGCAAGTTAATCATTGTTCAACAACCATTAAAAAATTCGCATGTACCTCAATCTAATCATTATTTTTAACCACCGTTTAAAAATGGAGAATATATTTTTAGGACCCATTAGTCTTCCTCTACGAGAAAAACACATGCTCAATTATTATACATTACCTCACAACATGGGCCAAGGAAAAGGCAACAAGAAAGGGTGATGCTCATACAACTATTAAATTCTAATACAACTTGTGATTTTAAGGTTTGGGTGTCCACTAGAACTTGCGAGTGACAAATTACATTTCATCGTCGATGAGGTTATTAAACACCTTTTAACATGATTCCTAACCATAAGTATTTATCTTATCAATGAGGTTATTAAACACCTTTTAACATGATTCCTAACCACTTGCCAAGGGACATGTTGAAATCACCACAACAAGACATTGTGCACTATTACAAAGATAGTAGAAGAAAACTATAATGCTCCTTTCATCATAAGCTTCAGGACTTGTAAGAGTAGAACTTTGATTCTCCACCCAACCATATCCCAAACTCGGGGGGTTCACCTTTAAAAAATGTTGCATATCACGTGCGTTCAAGAGGTAATAAAAAACCCCCTCTACTTACATGTCACACGCTAATAAAATGACCCCTCTTTCTTAAGAAACTTACAACTTTTTTTCAAAATTGGATAAAAAAGCCCCTCCTGTATATGTAAACCTGTAACTTTTTGGAATTTAAATACCCCTCTTAGATGAACTGACGTGCTACACTTACATACTTTTAGGTGAACCCCCCGGGATCCCAAATGGACCCTAAACACATGGTTATATAGGCCTAAGTGATGCATGGTCCCTTCATTATCCAATGCCTCCTCAACTCCCCCTAGAAGGGGGAACCTACTTCTGTGGCCTTTGGGCTTCCCTTATGCACCTTTTACTTTAACCTTATTGGCTATTAACAATTGCTTTAGGTATTTCCAATTTGAAATCCCCTGAACCTTATTTATATGCAAACCTTTTACATATAGTAAATAATCTTTTCTAGTCTTACCTTATAGTGTTTCCTGTCAGTCTCATAACATTTCCTCCCCCTTGAATTTTTTTTTTGTGCTTGAAAAAAAACTCAGGAAACCTTTTCTTGAGTGTAGCCACTCTTTCCCAAGTTGATCCTTCTTCTGGTCTATCTTTCCACTTTACTAAACATATAATGCCTAGTTTTCTTTTCTTGGTATTCGCGAATCTTTTTAGGCTCGTGTGGAAGAATAGGCGGTTCTATGAAATCCATTATTGCTTCTTTCCAATGATGTTGTCATTGTATCCCATCTTGCTTTTCAGTCTACTAACATGAAACACAGGATGCACTCTGTATCCTTCAAGTAAGGCTACTTTGTAAGATACACTTCCAATCGTTTTAAGAATTGTATAAGGACCGCAATACCTTGGACTTTACTTTGTAACTTTCCCACTTTTTAAAGTTTCTAACTTTTTAGAAACTTTTACATAGACTAAATCACCTTTCTCAAACCTTTACATAGGCTAAATCACCTTCCTCAAAACTTTGACATAGAATAAATCACCTTAACTTTGGAACTTTTCCACTTTTTAAAGTTTCTGACTTTTCAGAAACTTTTACATAGACTAAATCACCTTCCTCAAAATTAATTGGTCTTCTTTTACCTTTCTCATAACTAATAGAATGATAGTGCACTCTTTTAACATTGCTTCTTGTAACGTTTAATATGTCTTACTTATCTTTGAGAAAGTATTTTACAATCTATTTTTTTCTTTTTTTGTAACCCAATAGCTATGGATGCTCTAGGTTGAAATCCATACATTAGCAAGAATAGACTAAAACTGGTAGCAGAATGTTTAGCACTATTATAAGAAAATTCTAATAATGGAAGGTACTCATCCAAATTATTTTTCTTCTGATTAACATATGCTCGAAGCATATCTTCTAGGACTTGATTAACCCTTTCTGTCTATCCGTTTCTTTATGGATGTTTCGATGTACTCACACTAAGTTTGGTGTCTAACTTTTTAAACACTTCTTTTCAAAAATGGCTTGTAAACTTTGTATCTCGGTTACTGTCAATCCATATAATCTATATAGATGATGGATAAACATTTTAGCCAATTCTGGTGTTTTTACTTCTTTTTTAGTTGGTATAAATTGCACCAACTTGGTAACCTATCTACTACCTGAATCATACCCTCTACTTGTTCGGAGTAGTCCTACTATGAAATCCATAAAAATACTTTCCTACTTACCCTTAGGTATTTGTAATGGTTGTAATAATCCACCTACTTTTAGGGCACTCAACTTTGTTGACTTGGCACTTAGGGCATTTTATAACATAATTCTGGACGTCTTTCTTTAAACCTACCCAATAAAACTTTCTTTTAACAAGTGGATAGTCTTAGAAATTCCTGGGTGCCCTGCACTTGGATTGTCATGACATTCTAGTAAAATATTCTCACGAATATTTTCTTCTTTGGGTACACAAATGCGACCAAGTACCCATTATCGATGGAAAAATTTTTCCAATGATCTTTTTCACTTATTGACCCTTCTTTAAGTGATTCCTTTGAACCACTATGTTTTTAAGTGACACCCTTTTATCATTAGCCAGCTACATTTTCTTTATTCTTTTATCACTAGCAGCTACATTTTCTTTACTCTCAATTTGAGAGTTATCTTTTTTGATCAAGTAATTCCAAACTACTTGATAGCTAGGATTATTAGCACATTTTCCTTTTAAGTGAGCTAGTAACTCACTTTCTAGTTGAGCAAAACTAAACTCATTTATCATGGGTGCTCGGCTCAGAGCACGTGCCACGACATTAAATTTTCTGATTTGAAAATCAAAATCTTGTAGGATTTCAACCTATCTAGCCTTCCTCCCTTTTAACTCCTTTTGAGTAATTAACCATTTAATACTTTCACGGTCAGATAATACTTCAAAATTGGCACCATACAAATAGTGACACACTTTTTAAGAGCATGCACAATTGCAAACAGTTCTTTCTCATAAGTTGAATAGTTACTTTTTCTTTATGATATAGCCTCATCTAAGTTTTTTAAGAGCATGCACAATTGCAAACAGTTCTTTCTCATAAATTGAATAGTTACCCATGGTATCATCAATTGAATAGTTACTTTTTCTTTATGATATAGCCTCATCTAAGTTTTTTAAGAGCATGCACAATTGCAAACAGTTCTTTCTCATAAATTGAATAGTTACCCATGGTATCATCAATTGTTTTTTCAAATCTTATAGCCTCATCTAAGTTTTTGGGCTCTTTGGAGCAAACTTCCTTAGTGTACTCCCTTTTTCAGCCTCTAATGAAGCCTGTTACATTTTGAAAATTGTCTATGCTCTTAAGTTTTAAGATAATTTCTCTATAGCAAGCTATATATTGAGTGAGATTTAAATTCTTTTATTCCATAGAACAATTATCCCACTCCTCCCAATTCTGATCTTCTTCATTTTCAGGAAGATATTCCTTTAAGAACAATTGCTTGAATGAATCCCAAGAATTGGGTACTTGCCTAGATTTCGCTAAACTCATCCACTTATAAGGTTTGGCCTGTAAGGATAGGCTAGCTTCAATGGGGCGGTTATGATCAAGCACATTTCTTAAAAGATGCAAATCTTGCCATTTTTGTAGAGAAATATGGACTACATTTTTATTTATTTCCTTCTCTTCTCCACTAAAAGTGAGTGCCTTAAATCTTTGAATACCATACCTAGTCTCTAGTTTTGGGACCCTCTTCAACTATGGTTTCATTCAATCCTTTTCCTAGAGTTTTTTCTCTTCCCTCACCAATGTTATTTTTAGATATTTCTTTTATTCCTAGTCCTTCTCCTCCCATCATCAAGGAACTAAGAAGACCCATAATTTTCTCAAGTTTATTCTCTATATTAGAGATTTTTTCTTTCATTTCCTTCATTTCTATATCCTCATACTCATTAAGATCTAAATCTTTCATATCTATTTCATTTGTTTTTTTAATATCCTCTTCCATGTGGAAAGATAACATTGGGTATTCCCCCTTCTTCCCATTTTCATCCTTCCCTTCTTGAGAAACCATTTAATTTAACAATAAGAAAAATGGAAAATTTCTTGCAAAGCAAAAAAGATGCAACACAATAACCTTAATTGGTTGGGTAATTATGAATTGTCTCTAATGATGTGAACAATTCCGTTGATTCTTCTTTGTTATATTTTCTTCAATTATTTTTATCTTGTACTCCACTTGCTTCATGTATAATCTCCAAAGTATGCCCAATTTATTAGGCAAGAGGTATGCTCAATCTATTAGGCAAGAGGTATGCCCAATCTATTAAGCAATAGGTATTTGTATGGATAAGATTTGACAATTATAAGGATTAGCTTATGGAAATGAATAGAGAAGAGAGTAAGGAGTAGAGCTTAGAGTTAGCAATGAGTAGCTCAATGGAAACATGAAAGAGATAGAACTTAACTGTGATACCAATATAATGATCCTTGCATCATAAGCTTGAGGACTTGTAAGACTAGAACTTTGATTCTCCACCCAACCATATCCCAAATGGACCCTAAACACATGGTTATATAGGCCTAAGTGATTCATGACCTTCCAACTTCACATTTCATTGGCTAGGCATGGCCCTTTCACCATCCAATGCCTCCTCAACTCCCCCTAGAAGGGGGTGCCTACTTCTGTGGCCTTTGGGCTTCCCTTATGAACCATCTACATCCCTTTTACTTTAACCTTAATGCCTATTAACAATTTCTTTAGGTATTTCCAATTTGAAATCCCCTGAACCTTATTTATATGCAAACCTTTTACATACAAATAATCTTTTCTAGTTTTACCTTATAGTGTTTCCTGTTAGTATCATAACACCAACCAAAGTGACAGAGAACATAAGCTCACGGTTAAGCTTTTATGGTTGTGTTGCTTTGGGCTTATCATATCTCTTACAAGGTGGCCATTGGTCATACACCCTTTTAAGCTAATATATGGAGTGGAGGCAGTTATAATACCTCTCCTAAGCTAATATATGGAGTGGTAGCATTTCTAATACCTCTCTGTAGGCTAATATATGGACCGGAGGAAGAGATACATTTTAAGCTAATATATGGAGAGTACTACCTCCTTAATATACCTATGGAGTACTACCTCCTTAATATACCTATGGAATACATTTTAAGCTAATATATGGACCAGAGGAAGAGATACCCTTTTAAGCTAATATATGGAGAGTACTACCTCCTTAATATACCTATGGAATACTTACTTCCTAGCCTATGGATTTATTGTAGTAAGGGGACGACTGACTAAAAATGCATTGGATAAATGCAAATAAAATGCTTGTAAATAGAAGAATGAGACTTGGTCCTTTTGTTTTTTGGCTGGGTTCTAACAAAAAGAAGAAGCTTAAATATTGTGGGTTAGGACCTTCTAGAGTAACAAAGCTTACCCTACAAGGCTCAACAAAACCATGGAGGGTGTTGAAATAGATGGCTACATCAATGGAAGAAAGCTTAAGAAATACTACAGGCCTCTAACTTAGAATATGTTAGGTAAAATTCACCAAAAGAAAAAAGAAAAATAAAAAATAAAAAATGTTAAAACAAAAACCCAAGAGGAAGTTAAGGCTCGGGGAAAGCTAAGGCTAAAGAATGAATGAAGAAAAACACCCTACACATGGGGCATGGTAGCCCTCACCTTCATGGAACAAGAATGGAACATGTGAGAATCAATGTGATAATGTCAACTTCTTGCATCCTTATCCCAAGTATTCCTTTATTAGTTTATACACATGAAAGTCACAACTTGCTATCTTATGAAACTTGGGAGTTTTTAATTGATATAGGTGCAAGTCACAACTTTGATGTCTTATGAATTTGGAGTTCTTTGGGTAGAACATATCTTAAGCATACAAATGCTAGAGTGCAAGGGATTTATTTAAGTTTAGTTAAGTCTCTAGGGGTTTTAAAGGTCAACATTTCCATCAGTAATAACCTCATGGCACAAAGGTTGTGACGCCCACAAGAACAGTGGAGGAGAAGATATTGTTGGGAAGAAGGTAGCATTGTGTAATTAATAGGATAATTCATTAGGCTAATACAATGGCCATCCTATACATGTTATAATGGTTTGATGACTATTCTCTACCCTCTAATGCCAATCCTCTAATGCCAATATGTGAATGTAAAAATTACCATAGGGCCATCCTATACATCTTCTGTTAACTATTAGTGCATAGTACAATTCTCCTAGGGCCATTCTCTACCCCATGCATGTATAATATATAAATAATATGCTTGATAGAATGGCCCTAGGGTCATTCTATAACACCTTATATCAAGTATTGGTACATGGTAGAAAAAAGTCTCGGGGCCATTCTCTATCCCCAACATGCCCATTCCACTACAAGACAATGCTGCCATACACGCGTTTCATACACGCGATAAATTACGAACGCGTGTATGGTCGCGCTTGTATTTGAATAAAATCGGGCGTGTGTATTTTAGCATTTAAGTTCGCGTGTATATTTGCATTTATCAACGCGTGTATAAACGCGTTTATATACACGCAGTAATACACGCATAAATACACGATAATATTTACGGGGTAATACTCGCTATTATACACGGATAAATACACGCCACTGTACACGGATTAATACACGCATGGCAGAGAAAAACTGAAAAAAAACTGAATTCCTTAACAAAATTAAAAACTATTTTCCTTAAACCATCTCATAGTACATTACAGTATACATCATTACACAATCCCACTACATGCATTTACAACAATGAAATATATTCAAAAATAAATCATGCATATGAGATGATAGAAATGTCATCAATTTAGAACATACAGTGACGGATTGGTTAGGGTTCGATCTCATCTTCAATAAGATCCATCCTTGTCAAACGATCAACATCAATATCCATTTGATCAATTGGTAAGGCTACGATTAAATTTATTCCACTATCGATATTCTGTACTCCATTGATAATGGTATCGATGTCCTGATCATCCTCATCAACATCACCATCATCCTCAATGGTAGGGTCATTCTCATGATCATGAGAAATGGCATGCTCATCCTCATTATCACGATCATCTCTTATTTCTTGATCATCGATCACAACATCTTCAATGGCATGTTCGACGTCATCTTCATTGCGGCTTGTTACATCCTCCATATGCTCCATATCAGTGAATGTATTATACATCACTTTGGAACGTGGTGCAATAGGGATGACGTACCACCATTTGATGTCATGCACCATTGGTAGATAGATAACCTACTCAAATACACACAATACAGTAATTAATTAGCATATCAAAAGTCAAGGGGTACGCGAGCTTAGATATATATGTACATGAAACACATTAGTAAAAAAATGCATACCTGCTCACATTGTTGTGGCAATACGAGCCTTTCTTTCTTTGTTTGCCAGAACTTTGTAGAGTCAATAGTTACATATCCACTTGCATGGCGTTTTATCGTTGCATCAGGCCCTTTTTCCACCACGTTCATTTGCCATTTGACATCCAAAACATACACAAAGAAGCGACGAAAGTCAAGCCTAAATATGTCTTGGATTATGCCACAATAATCATCCATTTTTCCATTAGCTCCCTCAAAGCTACTAATGACACCGCAATCTTGTGTATTTCTCTTTTCATCAATTCTTTGTGTTCGAAAATGCTTGCCTTCACACCATATAGCATTGAACATAGTGCACTGGACCAAAATAGAAGCAATATTAATATTGTGTAAGCAATGTGAATAAATATTAAAAGCAAATCACTTACAACTAATGCAAAACATTACTTCTATGTACCTTTGACATGCATCCTCGTGCATACTCCCATTCTTCTGCCGTGATATGCAGCCCCTCGTCACTCTCTGCTCTCTCCATTTCCTCATGCAACCAATCAACATGGATATCATTCGGAAGTGTTGCTAGATGCTTAGGGTACGCCTTCCGAGAGCCATGTTGCCTCCGAAAGAGAGCTCTTTCTGCTTGCCTTTTTGTCTTTGCATCCTCATATCTTGTAACCCATCTGCTCATCACATCACTATTAAGGATACAAGTGAAATTGAGATCATCAATCAATGTTCTGTCAATTACTTTACTCTGTCCTTTTCCTTGAGGCACAATAGAGGTCATCCTCAAGTCCTCTTCATTGCTCCATAGTCGTGGCAAAGAGCTGTCCACCTGACCAAGAAATTCTGAAATATATACAAGAGACTCTTGTATCAACCAACCCTCGGCCATGCTTCCTTCAGGCCTTGCACTTTGCCTCACAAAGTCTTTTAAGGTCTTCATGAAGCGCTCTAGAAAGAACATCCAACGTGCATGCACAGTACCACATAAAGCAATTTCATCCACTAAATGCACAATGAGATGTAGTTGACTTGTGAGAATGGTTCGCAGAAAAGTCTCCTCTACCAAACAAACCACCTCCACTGCCATAACACGCGCATCATCCAACGTGGCTGGATCAATTGCTTTGGAACTAACATATCTGAAAAATAAATAAATAGTACGTTATACCTCATGCACGTTCATTTTGCAAGGTATAATGAAGGGTGATCTGAGCATGGGTTTTACATACCTCACAAGCTCGCCCATCTTATAAATACATTTTTTCAAACTCTTATTCGCACAATGGTCGATGCTAGTAGGTAGTATGAACTGCGCACATAAGAGCACATTTATGGTTTATGGCATTACAAAATTTAATTTCAACGTACGTACAAGACTTGGAAAACACTTACTTGAAGCATCTTGTGCCAATCGTGGGACTTCAACCCATATAGTTGCTCAACGCCTCTTTTCTTAGTGGTTGTAAAGGCTCCCTTCAATGATCTCATGCATCCAGTGGGAGTACGCAAAGTGGTGATGGCCTGCTTTACCTGCTTCTCCTCTTTCTTTGATATAATCCATGGTGCAGGCGGAAGATGAACGTGCCCACCCACCTCTCGTGGCCAAGCTTGACGCATACGTCCTGCGACCCGCAAGTCCTCACGTACGCTAACATTGTCTCGTTTACCAGTAATATGTTCCCAAATACCAGATCCCACATTCTTGAAGATGTGCATGGGATCAAGAAGATGGTTGATCTTAAGATGGGTCCAATATGGCAGCCGAAAAAAAATGGAGTACCTGCACAAGGGATTGCTCTATGTGACCTTTAATCCAATTAGAGACTACACAAAACAAGATTGAAAAAACATCACTATACCTGTTCATGCCATCTGGAGGAAGAATAGTTGTAGACTCCCAAATACGCTTCCAATCTTTTGCACGAAGTGTTTGTGGAGGAATGTTACTCTTACTAGCAACATATTTAGGATGATCTGAGGGGAGAAATCGATGATGATTATCGAATATAGTCTTACACAAACCATCAGCATACTCATGTACTAACGAAGGACCACAAACAGGACATGCATGTTTACCCGATGTTTTCAAACCTGTTAAAATATAAATAAAAGTTAGAATAATAAAGTCAAACCGTCTAATTAATATATATAGCCAATAGTAATAGAGTAGGGAGGTAATTAGAATTCTTACCAGAACAATCGCTGTATCCTGGAAAGTCATGCATTGTCCACATCAACACTGCTTTTAAGTCGAAGTGTCGAGAGGAGGGAGGCCTACTAATGTCCACCACCGCAACACCTCTCCATAGTTCCTCCAACTCATCAATCAGTGGTTCAAGATAAACATCCATATGCTTGACTTTATGTTTCCCTGGAATTAGAAGGGATAACATAAGATGTCCCTTCTTGATCGCCATTGATGGTGGAAGGTTGTAATTCACCAGCACAACTGGCCACACGCTGTATGCGGTGCTTTTGAAACCAAATGGATTCACTCCATCCATACCCAGGCCAAGTCTCAAGTTTCTGGGCTCTGTTTTAAAGCTGGGCCACTCATCTTCAATATGCTTCCAAGCAGGAGTGTCTGCGGGAATTCTCCACATGCCATCATCCGATCGATGTGAGGAATGCCATGACATGAGCTCTGCTATGGATTTGCACTTGAACATGTGTTTGATGCGAGGAATTATAGGAAAGTGTTGCAAGACTTTACGAGGTACATCAAAACTCTTCATATCTGTTCTGTACCTTGCTTCACCACAAGTGGGACATGTCAGAGCCTCCTTATGCGTCCCACGAAAGAGAATGCAATCATTGACGCATGCATGTATTTTATCATAATCCAGTCCTCCAAGAGATGTCACATAGCGCCTCGCTATGTCTCTTGAGGTGGGTAGTCTATTTTCCTTTGGAAGCATGTTTGACAATAGCCTGCATCCAATATCATCAATTATAATTAGTCTTAAATCCTAAACCTTAAACCACTAATTCAAATTTATAAGTTAGAATGCTTACTTCAACAATGCGTCAAGACTTGCATTGCTCCATCCATAAACTGTTTGTATATTAAGTAGTTCAAGGGAAGCACGTAAAACTGAGAATGTGCACCCTTCAAACACCGGTGTCGATGAAGCTTTATAAAGATGCTCTTGTTCCATATCATCGTCGTCCATACCTTTGGGATCATCCTTAAAAAGATTCCGCACCATATCATCAAGCACCTCCTCTTCCACAACTTCGTGGGGTGCAGGGCTATTGTCGTCCCTTTCCCACTCATCTCTGACAATAGATCCCGAAGCTCCAGCATCATCTCGTCGACGCTTTACGTGCTCTCGTCGCGCGTAGGGTACCATGTTAGGGTGTGGTACTGCATCCTGCTTCAATTTATCAAATTATATGTTACAACTCTATTAATTTAATTTGGATACCATGAGTCATTTGAATACCATCAATTTACATCTACTCACCTCTAAACCTGTTTGATTCCATTCTGCATACATGGAGATGTGATTCAAGGTAATTCGACGTGCTCGTACAATGCATCCTTGACATCGATTGCACATACATTTGATCCGTTGTCCCAACCACACATCGCGATTACGATGACGCATTGTCTCATCTTCCCCAGAACTGCTTGAAGAGGTTGATGACATCCTGTGTACAAACCAGAAAACACAAACTCATTATATATTTTTAATGAAAGCACAAAATCGCGTGTATTCACGCGGCTATCTCCTAAAACTTGCGTGTATAAACGCGGCTACTTCCTAAAAAACGCGTGTATTGACGCGGCTAATTTCTGCAAAACGCGTGTATAAACGCAGCTAAAATCCTATACACGCGAATATACCTGCGTTCGTAAACGCGAACATAAACGCGGCGGCGTATTTAAACTAAAAATAGCCCGCCTTCCCCAAATATAGATTTTGAACTTAGAAATCAACAGTGCATGCGTTTTCGCCTATTTTTGCCTCTTCCACCAACAGCAAGGAGGGAGCAGAGAAAGGAGCACACACACGGGAGAAGGAGGGAGCAGAGAAGGAGCAGAGAGGACTCACTTTTTCAGAGGTGAGTCACTTTGTCCTGTGCCTTGTCTCTTTTGTCAGATTTGTTTACTTTGCTCTTTGCTCTTTGGGTTTGTCTTTTTGCACACGATTGGGTTGCTGCATCCTGACAGGGGCGACAATGGCTGGTCCTTTTATAAGGACATTCTGTCTTTGTCGGGGGGTCGGTCTTTTCGAGAAAATTTTTTCGCAGGTCGCGTGTACAAACGCGTGTAGGAGCACGTGTAACCTGTCTGCAGAGTTTTTTCACGCGCATATACACGCGTTTTTGGTCGGGTGTATACACGCGTTTTTTGACGGGTGTATACACGCGTTTCTGCAGACAGAAAACTGCCGCGTTTCAGATTTCATGGTTTGCAGGCAATTGACTTGTGTAATGACAATGTGTGAGTCAAGAGACAGCCCATGATGTACATGATGATGTTTGTTGCAGGTTCTTTATGGATATTCCAGGTTCTTCATCCGATCCATTTGCGTACAGCAATTGGTTGATGGAGATGATGAATCACTTTGGGCGCCAACCTGGTCCGGTTGAGCTTACAGAGTATATGTATGCCCATCCCCCTCCTTCCCTGCCTGGTGTCTATACCCCTACCGCGAGTATCCAGGGCACTCCAGTGCCGTCTATTCCTCCGAGTCCGACGAGACGGCATGCAGCTTCTCCTCTTCCACGTCCACCGAGGAGACATACCTCGTCCCAGACACACTCACGTACACCCTCACAGCCACCATCACGTGCTCCCTCAGAGCCACCGTCACGTAGACAATCCCCCAGTCGTGACTCCACCCGCAGCAGTAGGAAGAGTGGGAGTGGAGGATGCGGCGGGTGCTTTGGTGGGGGAGGTGGGGGAGGTGGGGGAGGTAGTAGGGCACGGGGTGAGAGAGGAGATAGAGGGAGAAGAGTTAGAGGAGACAGTTCGGAAGAGGAGGAGATGAGAGAGATGGAGAGAGTGGTTTGCTATGATGTGACGGATAGGGGCGGGATAGTCATGGATGCGAGGGGGAGGGAGGTAATGGAGTACATGCGTGGGGTAGTATCAAACTCATATAGAAATTGTTTTATTAAATTTAAAGATCAAAATAGCCGATTAGTTGGGGAGGTGATAGAGGCTGTACACAGTCGGTACCCCAATCCCCCACATGCTACATTCTCGGATGTATGGGGAAGGACGCGAATAAGGGAGATCTTAAGTAATAAAAGATCTCACCTTAAAAAACTCGCGTACGATGACCGACTAAATGTAGCTGCAGGTGGCTATCCTGCCGAGAAACCTGCCACTGCGCACAAACGCGAGTGGAAGGAGGCAAAGAAACGAGCAGAGGGTGGCGTGAAGAGCAGGCAGCATGTGGAGGCACGACGGATCCAGATGGAGACCGTTGGATCTTCGCATTTCGGATCTGGCGGCGTCGAGTCATGGGAGGCAGAGTTCGTAAGTATCCTGTCACTTTATTTGATTGTTTACTTAATTCATTGATTCTATGAATTGTTTTAATCTTACAAATTGTGTTGATTATGATACAGCGACGGGTTACGGGGAGGAAGCCCACAACCCACGATACTGCGTATGCTCGCCGGCATAGCAGACGTGACACGTGGGCCATCTTCAGAGCCGAGGGACGTATTATGGACGCGCAGTTTGAGTTGGCCATGAGACCATACGGTCGACAGGTACTTGAAAATTCGTAACGAATGGTTTTGGTTTATTGAATTGCATATATATATACTTATATACTATATATTACTTGAACAGGCATAAGCTGCTGATGATCCACCGGCCGCCGCTGCAGAGGGTGGACGTGAGCACTACTCCTCGGACATTCCGACCGATGCGAGCTCATCTGAGCATGGGGGGAGCACCGAGTCATCATCTGGGTCTGAGTAGTACTCAGACTTGTAGTATCACATTCCATATTTAGGATGTGATTGTATATATTTTTTTGTAAACTCAAGCCATGGGCTACTTCGAGATATGGACTCCCTTGTATACATGTATGAAATTTTGATAGTAATATTGAATTGATTGATCGATAGTATTACATTCATGTCTGTCTTGAATCGTGTAATGACAATGTATGCATTCATGTCGTTCTTGTCTTAATCTCCCTCGTGCATATGTTCTTCGTGGATGGTCTAATGGGATGGTCTAATGCACCAAAAACCCTAAACCAGAGAGTGCTATTGGGTGCTGGAATGCTGGAACAGTATTCAGGCACCAAATAGCACTCTCTGGATTTTTTTTTTGCTCTCTGTTCGCGTGTATAAACGCGTCAAAACTGCTAAAATTCGCATGTATCTACGCGGATACCCTGGAAATTACGCGTGTATTAACGCGTATAAACTGGCAATAACGCGTGTATGAGCGCATCTAAATTAAACAAACGCGTGTATACACGCAAGTAAAAACGCGTCTGGGACATGGGAACTGAACAGGATGCGGCTATACACCCGTGTATAAGCGCGTCTAATATAATAAGAAGCGTGTATAGGGGCGTGTATTAACGCGTCTATGTAAAAAAACGCAGCTATACACCCGTGTATACGCGCGTCTGAGAGGTACTTTACACGCAGTTTTACACGCATGTCTCTGGCCACGATTATACACGCGCTGATACACGGGCCCACTACTTTTCTTCACAAGTCATTTTTAGCGGCTAAGAGCGCGGGTATGAGCCCAATCCCTTGTAGTGTTCGGGAGTATGCCCTAGGGCATTCTACAATCCACAATGTTATAAAAATTATAGCCCTAGGGCCATTCTAAAACACATTGTGGATGGTAGAATGGCCCTAGGGCCTTTCTACCCTACACAATGTGCTTGCAAGAATGGCCCTAGGGCCATTCACAAATACATTATGCTTGCAAGAATGGCCGGTAGGGCCATTATTTACCCTCTTGTGCTAATAACTGCTAGGGTGAATAATGGTCCTTGTGGATAAAATATTAAGATTTTGCATGATAGAGTGTATCTAGGGTAAATGTTACGCACAATATGTTTTAGCTAGTGCCATTCTAAAGGACATTGCGGATGGTAGAATAGCAATTCTCTAACCTCTTGTGCCAACTACTGGTGAATTTAGAATGCTCATAGGGCCGTTCACTACACGCGCACGCATAAAATATCAATCTTGATCGTGCATGGTAGAATTTCAAAATGTTCACAGGGCCATTCATTACATGTGTACACATAAAATATCAAGATTGTGCATGGTAGAATGGCCCTAGGGCCATTCTACCATGCATAATGTGCTTTGAAAGAATGGCCTCAGTAAGGATGGTAGAATGGCCTTAGGGCCATCCTTCACTCTCTTGTGCCACCTTCTAGTGAATATTAGAATGATCCTACACGTTCTTGCATAAAATATCAAGATTGTGCATTGTAGAATGGCCCTAAGGCCCATTATAGCAAGCACACTGTGTTTTAGAATGGCCCTAGGTCTATTTTACCATGCAAAATTTGCTTGAAAGAATGGCCACAAGGCATTACAAAACACATGACCACCCCTTCTGCCAACTATTGGTGCATGTTAGAATGGCCGTAGGGCCATTCTCTACCCGTGCATGCATAGAATATCAAGATTGTGCATGGTAGAATGGCCCTAGGTCCATTCTATACCCCTTGTGCCAACTCCTGGTGAATATTAGAGAAATTGTAGGGCCATTCTCTATACATTATGTATAAAATATCAAGATTATGCATGGTAGAATGGCCCTAGTGTTGTTCTCACACTGTGTTTTAGAATGGCCTTAGAACCATCCACCATGGTGTGCTTTAGAATGGACCTAGGGCCATTATTTCAACACATTGTGTATTGTAGAATGTCCCTAGGGCCATTCTAAATGACTACTTATCTTTGTATACGTTTGTCTCTATATTGTTATTCATTTATGTTCTTTGTTTTTGTAATGTGTTAATATGAATAACGGTACACATTGGCCATGTGGCAACAACCCATCTATGATCCAATAATCATAATCCTGGAGCTTTTCACTTACCACCTCTTCTTTGGTCAATGCATTCTCTCCCTTTTTTCCAATCTTCTTTATTAGAATCAAATATACACAAGAACTAGGGTTATTCACATGCTTAGCATACCACTCCACACATAGTTTTATTTTGTGCTTTTCCAATGGGTGACATAAATAATTTTCGAGTGCTTGCACACATTTCATTGTTGGAATTTCAAACTCTATGTACAAACCAAGTGGAAAGTATTCTTCATACTTGTCCATACCCCCAGAGCTAAATCATGTACCTTTTTAGAAATCCTTTGTGAAATTCTTGGAATTCATAATTTTGATAAGATAATGGACCCGATACCTTAACATCAATACATTCAATTGTTGGATGCAAATTAACAACACAACAACAACCATTATGCACCATTTATCCTCAAAAGATTCATTGTCATATCTAAGGACTGAAGAAAAGAAAAATTCACTAGCAGAGTTGACATAAGGGAGTGGAGAATGGCCCTAGGGTTTGGCATGCATATGTAGAGATTAGCCTAAGGACAATTATACCATTCTACCATTCACAATCTGCTAGAAGAGTGGCCCTAAGGCACATATTGCAAGCACAATGTGGTCTAGAATGGCCCTATGACCATTGTCCTACACAATGTGCTTGAAAGAATGGCCCTATGACCATTCTCCTACATAATGTGCTTGTTGAAAGAATGACCAATCTTTCAACCACATTGTGGATGATTGAATGTCCCTCGGGCCATTGTAAAGCACATTATCCTTGCAAGAATGGCCCTAGGACCATCCTACCGTGCACATTTTCGATGTTCTATGCATGCACATGTAGAGTTTGGCCCTAGGACCATTTTGAAATTCATCGCCTATTGACACAAGGCAATAGATAATGGACATAAGACCATTCTTACAAGCATATTGGGCATGATAGATAGGACCCAAATGTGTTTTATAATGTCCCTAGAGTCATTCTTTCAAGTACATTGTGCAGGGTAAAATGGATCTATGGCCATTCTAAAGCACACCATGTATGGTAGAATGACCATAGGGCCAATATTTTAAGCACATTGTGCATGGTATAAAGGCCCTAAGGCTATTCTAGAGCACATTGTAATTGCAAGAATGGCCTAGGACCATTCTAAAATTCACTAGTTGTTGGCACAAGACAATGGAGAATGGCCCTAGGGCCATTCTGCCATACAATGTGATTTTAAGCACATTGTAATTGCAAGAATGGCCCTAGGTCCATTCTAAAGCACATCATGGATGAGGGAATGTCCCTAGGGCCATTCTTTCAAGTATATTGTGCAGGTAGGATGGACTTAGGGCCACTCTAGAACACATTGTGCTTGCAAGAATGGCCCTAGGGCCATTCTACCATGCAGTCTTGATGTTTTATACACGCACATGTAGAGATTGGCCTTGGAACCATCCTAAAACTTACCAGGAGTTGACACAAGATAGTAGAGAATAGCGCTAGGACTATTCTTGAAAGCACAATGTGCTTTAGAATGACCAAAAGGCCATTCTACAATGCACAATGTGGCTTGAGAGAATGGCCCTAGGGACATTATAAAGCACACCATGGATGGTAGAATGTCCCTAGAGCCATTCTTTCAAGAACATTGTGCTTACAAGAATGGCCCTAGGTCCATTCTTCCATGGACAATCTTGATGTATTTTGCATGTATATGTAGAGATTGGCCTTAGGGAGGAGTTGACACAAGGGCCTAAGACCATTCTTACAAGCACAATATGCTTTGGAATGGCCCTAAGGCCATTCTATCATGCATAATGTGCTTGAAAGTATAGCCCTAGGGCCATTCTAAAGAACATCATGGATGGTAGAATGGACCTAGGTCCAATCTTTCAAGCACATTGTACATGGTAGAATGGCCCTAGGGCCATTCTAAAGTACATTGTTCTTGCAATAATGACCTTAGGATCATTCTAAAATTCACCAAATGTTGGCACAAGAGGGTGGATAATGGCATAGGGACATTGTTTCAAGAGAACATTGTGTAGGTAGAATGGCCCTAAGACCGTTTTGAAACATATTGCGAGAATGGACCTAGGGACATTCTATAGTCTTGATGTTTCATGCATGCACACGTAGGGATTGTCCCAAGGACAATTTTAACATGCACCAATAGTTGGTAAAAGGGTCATCGCAAATAGCCTTAGGGACATTCTATGATCTATGATATGCTTTAGCATGGCTCTAGTACCATTCTGAAATTCACAAATTGTTGGCTCAATAGGGTGGAGAATGTCCCTAGGTCTATTCTTCAAGCACATTGTATATGCATAAAATATCAAGACTATGCATGGTAGAATAGCGGGCTAGGGCCATTCTTTCAAGCACATTGTGTAGGCAGAATTGTCCTAGGGCCATTCTAAGGCACCTCATTCTTGCAAAAATGGCCCTAGGGCCATTCTACCATGAAAAAAACTGAATGGAAGAATGGCCCTAGTGCCATTCTAAACACATTGGGAATGAATGAACGACTCTAGGGCCATTCTAACATGTAGATTCTTAATAATTTATGCAAGCATAATTTGGATATTTTATGTATACACATGTAAACAATGGCCCTAGGACCATTCTAATATTCACCACTAGTTGGCATAAGAGAGTAAAGAATAGCGCTAGAGCCACTCTTGAAACTTAAGCACAATGTGCTTTAGAATGGCCCTAGGATCATTCTAACATGAACCAATAGTTGGTGCAAGGGGGTATAGAATGGCCTTAGGGCCATTCTTCCCCTAGGGACACTCTAGCATCCATGGTGTGCTTTATAATGGATCTAGGGCCATTCTTTCAAGCACATTGTACATGGTATAATGAACCTAGGGCCATTCTTACCACATTGTTCATAGGGCCATTCTAAATGACTATTTCAACACATTGTGTATTGTAGAATGTCCCTAGGGCCATTCTAAATGACTACTTATCTTTGTATATGTTTGTCTATGTTGTTATTCATTTATGTTCTTTGTTTGTAACGTGCTAATATGAATAACGGTACATATTGGCCATGTGCCAACAACCCATCTATGATCCAATAATCATAATCCTGGAGCTTTTCACTTACCATCTCTTCTTTTGTCAATGCATTCTCTCCCTTTTTTCCAATCTTCTTTATTGGCATCAAATATGCATAAGAACTAGGGTTATTCACACGCTTAGCATACCACTCCACACATAGTTTTATTTTATTCTTTTTCAATGGGTGACATAAATAATGTTCAAGCGCTTGCACACATTTCATTGCTGGAATTTCAAACTCTGTGTACAAACCAAGTGGAAAGTATTTTTCCATCCATGACAAAGCTAAGACGTAAGTGATGGGGATCATATTTAAACTCGAGCCATTGATGCTCCACATATTGCAATGCCGGTGAATTAGCTACACGATCCTCATGATGCCATTGGTTGAGAGATGAGTTCTACAATACCCTTACATTTCAACATGTGTTGGATGCAAGGAATGATAGGAAAGTGTCCCAACACCTTTTGAGGAGTTTTTTCTCCTTGCAAATTATCTCTGTAGTAGTGGCTCTCTCCACATTGTAGACATTGTGTTGCATCTTTATTAACCCCTCTAAATAGCGTGCACTCATTGGGGCATGCGTGTATCTTTGTATGATCCATACCTAGCATAGAGAGAACTTTACAAGACCCATCTCTCATGAGTCTGAAGTAGATTTTAAGGGGGAAGAATCTTTTTGAGAAGCCTACAACATAACATAAAAAATCATATGTCAAAATATCTACAAGGAGAGTATATGAAACATGATACATTTTTTATTTAAGAGAATATATTTACGTCCTCGAAAAAAAACTCAAGAAACCTTTTCTTCAATGTAGCCACTCTTTCCCAAGCTGATCCTTCTTTCTGGTCTATCTTTCCACTTTGCTAAACATTCTTTAAAAATATAATCCCTAGTTTTCTTTTCTTGGTATTCGAGAATCTTTTTAGGCTCATGTGGAAGAATAGGCAGTTCTATGAAATCCATTATTGCTTCTTTTCTAATGATGTTGTCATTGTATCCCATCTTGCGTTTTAGTCTACTAACATGAAACATAGGATGCGCTCTGTATCCTTGAAGTAAGGCTACCTTGTAGGCTACACTTCCAATCTTTTTAAGTATTATATAAGGACCACAATACCTTGGACTTAACTTTGGAACTTTTCCACTTTTTAAAGTTTCTGACTTTTCAGAAACTTTTACATAGACTAAATCACCTTCCTCAAAATTAATTGGTTTTTTTCCACTTTTTAAGGTTTCTAACTTTTCAGAAACTTTTACATAGACTAAATCACCTTCCTCAAAATTAATTGGTCTTCTTTTACCTTTCTCAACTAATAGAATGATCATTCACTCTTTTAACATTGCTTCTTATAACGTTTAATATGTCTTGCCATATCTTTGAGAAAGTCTTTTACACTCTATAATTTTTCTTTTTGTAACCCAACAACCTCTCAACAGCTATGGATGCTCTAGATTGAAATGCATACATTAGCATGAATAGACTAAAACTGGTAGCAGAATGTTTAGCACTATTATAAGAAAATGGGTGCAACTCACTTTCTAGTTGAGCAAAACTCAACTCACTTATCATGGGTGCTCGACTTAGAGCACCTGCCCCCCACGACATTAAATTTTCCTTTTCTATATTTGATTTAAAAATTAGAATCTTGTAGGATTTTAGCCTATCTATAGCCTTCCTACCTTTTAACTCCGTTCGAGTACTAAACCATTTACTACTTCAAAATTGGCACCATACAAATAATGACACTTTTTAAGAGCATGCATGATTGCAGCCAGTTCTTTCTCATAAGTTGAATAGTTACTTTGAGCTTTGCCCAACTTTTTACTTTCAAATGCAACTGGCCTTCCCTTCTGCAATAATACTACTCCTATATAGCAAAATTACTAGAATCCATTTCCAATATAAATGGTTCATTTGGATCCACTATTTGCAAAATAGTAGTAGCTCTTGCTACTTTTAATTTTTCAAAACTAGTTTGTTGATCATGCGTCCAACTAAATTGTTTTCCTTTTCTTTTAAGAAGGTTCATTGGAACAACTATCTTAGCATAATTCCTTATAAACTTTCGATAAAACCCACCATCAAGTCCTAAAAAGGTTTGTAACTCATCTATATTAGATGGGGCCTTCCATCTCAATATAGCTTTAACTTTATTAGGATCCATATAAATCCCTTCTACAAACACTATGTGTCCAAGATATTGCACTTCTTTTTTGAAGAAATCACATTTAGATTTTTTAGCAAATAATTTATTTTTCCTCAATAATTCAAATACTTTTCTAAGGTTCTCAATATGTTCTTGTTCATTTTGACTAAATACTAATATATCATCAATAAAACCACCACAAAGTTTCCTAAATAAGGATGAAGTATAGTGTTTATCATGGTCATAAATGTAGCAGGAACATTAGTTAGACCAAAAGGCATAACTAAAAAAACAGTGTTCCCAAAAGATGTCCTAAATGCTGTTTTTGGACATCCTCAATTCTAATTCTTACTTGCTGATATCCAGACCTTAAATCTATCTTACTAAAATATTTAGCACCTTTGAGTTGATTAAACAACTCAGCTATCTTGGGAATAGAAAATTTATTTTTTATTATGATTGTATTCAATCCACGATAATCTATGCACAAGCTCATAGATCCATCTTTTTTCTTCACCAATAATATTGGTGAAGCCCAGGGAGCATTAGGGAAAAACGGAGCTCATTTTGGGGCCCTGTAAGAAATTCACTATTTTTCGATTTATTTCTCTCCTAAAAGATCTCAAAAATAATAAAATATGGAAACGTGGCTCAGAACTGTCAGTAAGGACCACTGAACTGTCAGTTCAGAAAAGAATACGATAATCTTTTGTCTAACTAACACGATTTTGCATTAAATATCTCCTTAATTTTTTTTGTTTCTCGAAGATTTCACATCTCTTTTGACGACGTGTGCAGGCCTCTCATAAAGAATCCATCACTGAACTTAATGATTGTATGGATACCGCCACACTTCCACAATTCATGTTACAAAAAGACTATGAGATTGACAAGCCAACTTTGCAACCTCAGAAGCACAAAAATGGCCGATACTAGTGAAGTACAATCTCAGAAGAAGCGATTATATCATCTTCACATCGACTTAGAAGAACAATATGCTCCAGCACAAAAAAGACGAAAGGATACGGTGCTAAATGCTCAACAACGGGAAAATATGAGAAGAGAAGGGCTCCAACATATTGACTTATGGTGTGATGGAAGTATATATCCAAAATGTCTAGTACAAAACTCTACACCTCCATTTGTCAATCCAACCACACTATTGAGGTTTGCGGGCGATGGACAAAATGGACTTCTTGGTTATATTTCAGCACAGTCTGCATTTGCAGAAACATATAAAACAATGTACCTACAAGAAAAGGAAGCCAGGATTCAAGAGATAGCTATTCGTGCAAAATTGGAGCAGCAGTTGCAGAATGAAATTGAGGAGCATTCAAAGAGTAAAAAAGAGTTAACAAGATCAAGAAGGAAGAGAACCATGCTTGGAGACAGACAACGAAGTAGGAAGATTAAAAACATTGCAAATTTGAAGGCTGGGACTGGTGGATGCAAGCGAAGAATTCAGGAAGCAAGGTTAGTTTGTAATTTTTTATTTTTTAAACTCAAAAATACTCTCAAATGACTATGTATTTTGTCCATTAATGCAAAACAGGATTGGAAGTGTTGAATAATATAGGCATATTGTGTTGTTACTATATTGTTACTATAGGAAATTATTGGAGCCTGCAAAAGAAAATATGGATCCCAACCTTCTTCCAGTTAAACAAATGAAAGGATTGCTTTCTTGTGGTGTAGCAAAAGGTTTGATTGAAGAAAAAAAATACAAAACAATCAAACGCAATGTTGTAGAGGACTTTATATCCAATAATCAAGTTGATGGTACTACAATCCAAGAGGCTCTTGATGTTAGTGGAGTTAGCAGGAAGGGATATAGTTCGATTTTCCATGCGATATCCTCAACTTTGAGAGATCAAAGGATTAAACGAGTTTTACTGCCAAATCCAGCAACAGTGTGGAAGATAAGAGGTCATTTGAATGAAAGTATAGATGAGTTTATTGGACCATATATCCATATTGAAGATATATTTCATGGTGCTAAAGGAACCACCGTGTATGACCCTTGGAACAATATATTTGTAGATCTACAACAACTTCAAAGAAGAATGGTCGAGTTTTATGGAATAACATTTGAAGAGTGCAAAGGCATTTTGAAATTTGTTATCAAACTGGATGAGTGTGAGGTTGTAAAGGAAAAGAAAATGGAAAGGATTACTATCACATTGATGAATGGAGCACTTGATACATCATTGAATGAAGCGAGTTCGAAGTATTTTAGTGTGCAGTCGGAGAAACACATATGGTGGTTGGGCTCATTCCAGGTATGATCATTTTTTATTTCGTACTTGATTTTAGTCAATGTTTTCAAATCTTTTATAGTAAGACTTTTGTTTTGTATAATCATAGGTAAAGACAGAAGACCATGAAACACTAGATTGGGTGTTTCACCACACGAAAATACCAAGAATAATTAAAAGACAGGTGCAAGGAGAGAATCTCCATGTTGCAGGAAAAGGTGATTTTCAAGTAGAGTGGCACATGGCGGGGGATCTTAAAACACTTAAGTGCATGTATAACGTTAGTAAAGGAGGTAACTCAAAGTCTCCTTGTCTTTACTGCAAAGAATCAGCGCAAGTAATGGATTCTAAATGGTGGAAGAGAGCACCTAATAGAGATAAAGTTGACCCTGACTTCAAGGCCATTCTTGACATTCCACTATGTAATGTTCACATATGCACATTGCATGCTCTATGTCGAATTATTGAGAAATTGGTATTTTTGTATATTGGATTTGCTTGGAAACTCCGTCCCGAAAGAAATAGAAAGGATGCTCTTCATGCATTGGAAAAAGTGTTATCCGATATAGGTCTGCATGGAGGTGATGTTCATATCACAAAGGATTTTAAAAAGTCTAGCAATGGCAAGGAGGTACCAATCAAGCCCTCTATTGGTGGTGTTAAGGCAAGAAGATTCTTGTCTCAACCCAAACACAATAGTAAGCAAGTAAGGCAAGGTAAAACAGTTTCAAGGATTAGTTATGGATTGTGGAAGCAAGTCCATAATGCCGTGAAAGATCATGAGGCAGATGGGGAAGCACGAAATGTGAAGGCAGAGGTGTGGAGGTCTCTTGATCAACTCTTCATGTTCTGTGACAATGTAACATGGACAAAGAGTGATTACAAGAACTTTGAAGAGGCAATAAAACATTTTGGGAAGTCAATGAAAGACGCATGGACAGCCTGCAATATAACTCACTACATGGTAAAGTGATGTCTTCTTTTTTTTACTTAAGTGTGATCCTCTTTTCTTTTATAACTTACTATGCATTCTTATGTCTTTGTGAAAACAGCATATCATCTACAACCACCTTCCCTATTTTGTCAAAAAGTATGGATGCCCAGCAATTTGGTCTACCCAAGGCATGGAGAAGTCTCACTACATGGCACGTAATGCATTTTTCAGACACACACAACACTATGGAGGGAGTCAAAAGGCAAATAGTCTGAAGGAAGTCTTCCAATGGTTTTACCGAGGCATTCTACAAAGGCTGCATGCTAAAAGAAAAGTTGCTAGCTCCAAAGTCAAGCTTGCTTTTATTCTAGCCCAAAAGCAAAGACGAAGAAAAACTTTGACAATTCAATGGCAGCAGAGAGACATAGACAGTGGAGGGATTCGAAGATATTTAGAAACCATAAATGGACAAGTAAACATGAATAGCAGTTTGTAACTTATTGGTGTTATGTCCACATGTTTTCAAACTCAATCAATAGATTTTTATTCTGTGGAACAAGTGACTCTTGGTGTAATGCCTATATGTTTTGAGACTCCATCAAAAGTAAGTCTTTTGTGAAACATGTGATCTATATTAACAAGCATCAATACATCCATATATTAACACACAAAAAATTCAATCAATACTACTTAATTATGCTAGACATACTGTTGATCCTTACCAATAAAATACTGAGTGTCAAACACTTTTAGAAGCTTTTGAGTGTGGGAAGAGTACTGAAGTGTCTAAGGACAAGGAACTGATGAGGATCAAAGACTTTGTACAAATCAGTTCAACTTCAACATAATGTTTGTGCTATATTTGATGACTAAATCCTATTACTCCTAAGGCTTGCGAGTCGGAACTCTCTTTTTGAACTTGATTGGACTCTTTTTCTTCCTTATTGGCTTGATGTCGACTTTCTGTTTATCAATGCTTGCCTCTGTTGCTTGTCTGAGAGGGGTATCCTTGTCTTCAGCTATCTCCACATGTTCTTCTTCTTGGATTGTGTGGCCTGATGCAATCATGGGTGGCTCTCGAAACCTTATGAGCTTGTGTTTTCCATAGCCCTCTAGACATTTGGGCTCCTTAACACCACATGCTAATGCATAAGAAGTGTAAGACAAAAAGTAAGAGGCCCTAGAGGCCTGCTTATTCACATAATCCCCAAATATATCTATGGCGGACAACCTCTCTATTAAAATGATCTTTTCCTTTTGCCATGGAAGATCATGTCCACCTAATACCCTAGATAAACATTTAAAGAAGTAAACAATGGCTTCTCCATTGTTGCTCAACTGCCTATGGTAAATCAAGATCTTAGCACTACCTAGATCATGAATATAATGAGCTAGGCTTGACATTTTGCCAAACCCAGCTGGCCTGCTTCCACTTGATCTCTGGAGGAATGTGTCATCCTCAATTTGTAGCTGCCATGTATCAAAAGATTATAGTGAGACAATGATACATAACTACAAAACATTTAAACACAACATAAAGTATTTGATTTGAAGTAATAATATCATACCCTCTCATTTTCATCAGCAACAAGAAGTTCATCTTTCCAAAGATTTATTCCTCTCCCCTCCAGTCCAGCCTCTTCTTTAAGTTTTTCCTTATGAAGTGATGAGAGATTCATAGCTTCCTGGGTGAGCTGGAAGGCAGCTTCATCTGGCTCTTGGAAACTTTCAGCCTCTTTGAAACAAATAGTAAGGGCCTCTGCAGGATCAAAGGTTGTTTCCAAAGCTAGCAGTGAATGGTCATCCTCTATGCCAACCTCCTTGTCAAGCCTTGAAGCCTGGGCAATAAGGGAAATGGCATAGTCCTCCCTCAAATTGAACATACACTCTATATCATGGAGGAAAACATAATCTTTACCACCAATCAAGACACCTGGAAGCATGGGCACTGCATAGTTGCTGCTCTGAACATCAAAGTCTTCAACTGGCTGTGCTGCCCTAAGAGTCTCAGTCCTTAGCTGAACAAGGTCAAGAGCAGCCACTTGCAGCCCCTCATCCTCGAGGTTGATATCTTCTTCCTGCTCTGCTATATCTGTTGCCATAGGAATATCCTCTTTTACCTCTGCTATAGATATATCTTCTTCTTCAGTCTCCTGCCCTTGCTCTTCTAGAGATTGCTGTTGGAAGACAATGTACATAAGGAATGCCATGTTTTCCTCAAGCACTCTACACTTTCTGGTGTGCAAGTTACAACTGAATTTATATTCCTCAGGCAGGCTGTCAAACCTTCTATTCACATGGTACCTCAGCTTGTCAATGGAGACAATATGATTTAAATGCACAAAAACCTTTTCACCTTCCACAATCCTTCCTGCCTCTGTCAGTTGTTTGAAGGTATCCCAATGGTCTGAAAGGAAATCTCTGTGATGGTCCAAAAGAGAGCTCATAGTGAACTCCCTGTTGAAAATACTGTGGTATATGTGGAAGTTCCTTTGAGCCTTGCACTTGTGAAGAAAGTCAAATAGGAGCAAATCTGGAGATTTGTCCTCTTCTGGTTCCCTTTGTTTTGAAAGGGAAGACTTAGCTTTCTGCTCTAGTCTCTTGCTTTTGCCTGAAGCAAAATTTATATAACATGAATTCTATATGCTCACATATGCAATCAGATAATGTATAGGATATCACCAAACAAAACTCTTCATCAGCACACATGAATCACCTGGTGATTGCTGTGGTCTGAGTATAGCAGCAGAGAAGTCCAACTTCCTCTTGAAAGGAGGGGCCTGAGGATCAACTGTTCCAAAGCAGAAACATTTCTCATCATCAAGAAAGACATCTCCATGGACATAGAAAGCAAAACAATGAGCAAACAGTAAAAACCAAAAGAGACACAAGACTTTGCAACAAAACGCGATGCAGATCCATTTGAAAAATGTAAAGTGTTCTCCTCGCATTTTATTGCAAATTCTGAATTTCTACTGACATCCACTTCCAATCTAATGCTAGGGATATCTCACAATGTTCAGGACAGTAAATGATGCAAGGAGGAATTCCCCAGTGCAAAAGAGATTAAAAGAAGGAGAAAAAAGAAAAACTAGAACAAATATCAGAATTTGCAGCAAAACGCGATTTGGAGCATTTGGAAAACATAAACCTGTCTAATCGCATTTTGTTGCAAAATTCTATATCCTACTCATATCCATCTCTAATCAAATCCTAGGGTGATCTGCCAGATTTCTAGGCACTGAGATTTAAGAATTCTACAGATGGAAGAAACATATGTCAGAAAACATTGGAAATGGTATAGATCTCTGACCTTTCTTTTCCTCTTCCATACTGATGGAATAGCCCTGGAGATTGTCCTGCTCTCTTCCAAAACTGAGCTGTAGCACTGGTAACCTGGAGATCTGGTAGTGGTAGTAGTCTTCAGACAGGTTGCAAAGTGGATGGAGTGTGTTGGATAGAAAGTGGTCAAGGTGGGAGAGAAGAGGATGATGGGAGGGTGCTGGCAGGGATGGAATACGGGGAGGGAAAAGTGTTAATGGATCTAATTATGAAATCATGATTGGCACAATTTCCAAGGCAAAAAGTGACCCACAAATTTAAAATCCCAAAAGATTTGGTGGGACCCACACGTGTTAAAAAACGACTATATCTCACACGTGTGGTATTAATAACTCCATTATTTGTATTTTGTAATAATCTACTCTCCTAACTCAGTTCTCTTGCATCTCTACCTCTCTACTCCACACCATCAGCATCCAGACCAGCAGCAGAGATTCATACCCAGCACAGGATACTCATCATCAGCACAGAACACTTGCAGATAGCTTCCAGGTTAGTAAGAAAATCTTTTTCCTCTTCTTCTTGTTTAATAGTATATTAGGGTAAGGAATTGATTGATGTGATGTAGGTTACATATTATGATAAATACTATATGGATTTTTTAGATTTTCTCCACTGCATGTAGAAGTAGGAATACTTTTTATTTGGCCCTGTTGAATGAGAGTTTGATCACTTCTTGATGTCTATAGGCTCAATCCATGTTGCACCAAGCTGCATACACACTGAAATGACTAAATGCATGCTAAAGTATGTTGTCTCTAGGATTTGCAGCAAAATGCGAGGAGGGTATTTTAGAAATCTCAAAATAGTTCAAATCGCATTTTGTTGCAAATTTTAAAATGCTTCTTCATCCACCCATTTCAAGCCTGCATAGTTCTTCTATAGACACAATACATATAGTTTATAGTTGGAAAGATAGAGAATTCATCATATGAATGCAAAAGCATGTTGTTTCAAGCATTTGCAGAAAAACGCGATTTTGAGCTGTTACAAATTTCAAATGTTCATAATCGCCTTTTGTTGCAAATTGTTCAATTTTGCTTCATCCAAGTTGTCATCACCTTCTTTAATCATTCTATGTTCTCCATGTTTCTAATCTTTTACTATTGTTTTATATGGACCTTTTCAGAGTGATGGCAAGAACCAAGGCAACTGCAAGGAGGACTGGCAAGGGGCCAGGGCTTGCAGCAGCAGCAGCTGGGGCTGATGTCAAGGAATCTAGTGTGCCTACAAAAGGAAGAGTTGCACATGGCAGGAAGGGGAAGCCAATGAGCATGCTACAGCAGAAGTCCAAGAGGTTAAAGCATTCTGCTGGTGTGCTAAAGGAGATCAGGAAACAGCAAAAAGCTATAGGCTTTGCAATCCCCAAGGCACCTTTCCAGAGGCTAGTGAGAGAAATTTGTGATAGCTGGCACCTTGGTTTCAGGTGGAACAGGACTGCCATTCTTTCCTTACAGGAAATGGCAGAGGATTACCTGGAGAAGTACTTTGAAGATGCAATGCTTGTAGCAGCCCATGCTCACAGGGTAACTCTGATGGCCAAGGACTTCAACACATTGTCCAGAGTGAGGTGGAGGTATGACAAGCTGGTCCATCCTGTGGAATGGCAGGACATAAAAATGAGAGACATATTATTAATTCCACCTACAAGGAAATTGAAGGCAGACAAGGTGAAGGTTGTTGAAGTGACCCACTCAATGAGCACCAGAGGGAAAGCTGCTTATGAGGAGTCACTGAAGCAGCAAATAGAGGAATCCAAGTCTGCTATAAATGTGGAGACTGTACAGATGGAGCTACAGATACAGAGAAGGTTGCAGGAGCTGGGCCCTAGCATAGTTGTCCATATTGAAGATGATTTTTCAGAGAATAATTTTGACTTGACAAGAGCATGCTTGGCAGCATTGGCTCATAAGAATGAGTATTGCTCAGATACTATCATTCTTGCAATGCTCTAGTAAGTGTCTTTTATTTTACATTTGTTTGCAAAACAATCCTTATTGTACCTCCTCCCTTACACCTTACCTTAATTATTGTTTTGTCCAATGTAGCATGATGAGAAGCTGGCTGAACCATGCTGTACAGCATACAGTTTATATTATTGATCCTGCAATTTCCTTCAAGTTGAGAGATCCAAAGGAAACTCCCATGGATATTTCCAATTGGTTCAGACACTGTGATTTTGATCATGTTGATATTTTGCTACTTCCATACCATAACAAGTATGTGTGTGGCTGCTTCTTTTGGGATTTTCCTTCAAGATTGAGTACTCTTGTAGCCTTTGATTTCTTAATGCTTTTTTCCTTATGCAGTGACCACTGGAGCTTTGCTTCTATTGACATCCAGCAGAAGCAATGCTTTTTATTCAACTCTCTTAGAAACACACACAGAGAGGTTAAATTGTAAGTGGTTTGTGTGCTATTTTTAACTTTAAACTTCATTATTTGGATTTAATGCACACTAACTGAATTATATGTATTGCAGTTGTATTAGAAGACTTCTAGATGCATTGGATCAGTGTCCTCCTAATGTCAATCTTTTGGATTCAATAGAGCCAATAGATTTAGAGGTAGAAAGTTGCTCCCTCTACTGATGTCTATTTCATGCTATGCCTTTGAACTTATTGAATAATTTTATTTTGTTCAGACATTAACAGTTTCTAACATATCTTTCCAACTATCCAGACACCACAACAAGATGATTCAAGTAGCTGTGGCTGGAGAGTGCTGATTAGTGCCAAATATATACTTTCAAGCTATTTTGAGATAGGACAGCCAGAGCTTGTAAGAAAAAATAATTTTCATTTAGCTTCAAAAAATTTGATATTGGTACAAAGTGTTCTAAATCATCATATCTCATTGCAGATGAGAGAAGATAGCTTCAACTCGAGCTATGTGTATAGTTTCAGAGCTGATATAATTTGGAAGTTTTTGAAGTATGCCTTCCCCAAACCTATTATACCAGCTACTGTCGAGTTAGGTGAGAGCTCTAAAGTCCGAGAAGGTGTCATACACCTTGATGACACAGATGATGCAGATGTGGTGCCACAAGAACAAAGACCTAGTGCTGATGAGGAGAAGCCACAAGAACAAGGACCTGTTGACTGCTGATGTTATTGAGGAAATGATGGAGCAACAGCAAACAGATGCTCCAAGGGTAGTAGAGGAGACAATGGAGCAGCACCAAGAGACTGTACACGACAAGATGGAGCAACAGAAAGTAGATTCTCCAAATAAAGATGATACGGTGAGCTTGGACCATGTAGAGCAGCCTCTAGATCAACCTGTAGATAAATAGAAAATTGTTGTCAAGAATATGTTCTACATATGTAATTAAACACTTCTGTACAAAATTTTACATTTCTGAATATAATACCTTTGTTTATGGAGTCTGTGTTATCTCAATTTTAAAATTTTCAATGTCTTTGCATTTTATTGATCTCTCTCTTCTTTTGAGCACCTGCAAAAAAGCAATATGAAACAATAGGGTAAAGTAAACTAATAGCAGTGCTTAATGAGACTAGGATAAGTCACATGGTATACCTTCTTATTGTTGTAGATAAATAAAAAGTCCTTTGAAATAGAACCTTCTTATTGTTGTAGATAAATAAAAAGTCCTTTGAAATAGAACCTTCTGTCTCAAATAGAATGTCATTGCGCAATTGAGCTAGGGAGCAGCATTGTCTTAATGTGATATTGACTAGCACATCACCATTCTCAACAACATCAATATCAAGAAGTTTATTTTCTGCACCAAAAGAATCTTCATCTTGATCCATAGGGACTAGTTTTGTACCTAGCATTCGACTGCGCTTATAATAAAAAGAAAAAATGAAATTTTGTGATGCAACCATGTACTTCAGTTGCATAGAAGGTTGGACAACCTCACAAAACACTGAACTACATGTCTTCTTATCCCAACCTTTATCCAGAAATTGTGGCATGCATGCCAGACTTGTTGCTTTTACTGTGAACATTGTTTTTGAAACCTTCACTGGAAAGGTATTAAACAAGTCTACAAAAACTGTGAGAGGCATGCACAAAGAAATTTTTATTATCCTTGTGGCAATATTGGGCCTAAGAGCTTTCTGTACTTCTTTGAAAAGCTTGGCTCTATATGCCTCTGTAACACTAAAATGTGGGAGAGGCCAATCCACTGAATTCCATGCTGGAAGGTCTTGTTTTCTTAACACACCATGTGTGTTTGCATTGTCTAGCAACTGATAAAAATGATCAGTAAAAAATATACCGGATTGAGCTAGCTCTGTTGCACATCGACCTTCGTATTGTTGTTCTCCTATCGATCCATGCAAAACATCTATAAATCCCAGAATACAATCGATGTTTTGCCATGTCTCATACGATGAATGGTATAAATCTGAAATAAAATAACACAAGAATATCAATAAGCAAAGAAAGAAAGCTTTGTCTTAAAAATCCATGCACCTCATAAAAAACAAAACCATAATAGAAAAATATACAATTAGGCCTGTGTTGCGGAAGATCATTTGGATAGTCTCGCAAGACAAGTTCTTTATGCATGTACACATGCTGAATCAAAACTTCTTTCACCGATATCTTTCCTCTGGTGATTTTAAAATCTCGTACTCTTCCCTTCCATGATGCCAAGAAAATATTTTTTGTCTGGGGTCTCTTTCTTTTACTAGGTTGCATGAGCACCCATGCTCCTTTCGAAACAGTAAACCTTTCCCAAGTTCCTTCCGTTTTGACTGTACTTGAATTCTCTACCGAAGAAATAGAAGAAGCAGGTCGACGGGGTAAGGATGTGTGGTATAATTCTGCCTTCATAGCATTATCATCCACAGAGCGTCTTCCACAAGAACGACCATAGTTTTTATTCACCATGGATACCTTGTGAATCTGTAACCACAGCAAAGTAATGTAAACAAGATAACAAAGTGAAGTTTCAAGTAAGAGAAAGTAGGCAGACAGATAGTTGACAAGAAACATCTTACTCTAAGCCAAACTGGATCAAGGGAGCAGTTTTGGAAAAGAAGAGGTTACTGCACAATGAGGTAGTGGTGTAGAATGGTAGACCTTTCGAAGGAAAGGCAGCACAACAATTCAAAGTTCAAAGGGAGGTGGAAGCGGGAAGGCCCTTGTCAGAGAAAATGTCAGACTAGATTCTATCTTCATGTCCAAAGATCTTGTGAGAATAAAAAACCAATCTCCACATTAATGTAGCACGCTTGTACCTACATAAAATATTGTTTCTTTTATCTATTTTCTTTTATTTTTGTGAATTTCCAACGTTACGTTGGCCCTCTGTTCATTGGTTGAGAGCTTATTTTTCCAAACCGTAAAAGGCCCCAAAATGAGCTCCCTTTTTCCCTAATGACTTACTTGGCCTAATCAAGCCTTGTTTTAAATATTGAGCCAACTTCTTCTCAACCTCTTGTCTTACTAATTGGCTTTGAATTCTGTAAAACTTCTATGGGAATGTTTCTGGAAAAACATCTTTAAATTCTTCTAATAAAATTTTCAAAGAAGAATTAACTACTTCACAAATACTTGAATCACACTTTTCACAAATACTTGAATCACACTTTTCACAATGGTTTTTAAACTGAGGCATTACATGAAAGAAAAACATTTGTTCTATTTCATTCTCTCTTAATGAAGCTTTTGGAGCTCAATATTACATATCAAAGGAGAAGATGATACATCTCAATATTACATATCAAAGGAGAAGATGATACATTGTGCTTTCCTTGCAATGTAATAAATTTTCCTTTATGCTTAAATGTTAGTGTATTATGCAAATAGCTTCTCGAAAGTGTTTCCCCCAATGAAAATAACCAATCTCTCCTAAGAATTACATCTACGATCGACAGACGCATCACTTGAAAATCCAAAAGTGCTTCATACTCTTGAATCTTTATCCTAACTTGGTTTACTATAGTATCCCACGGGATAAATTTACAATGGCTCACTAATATAACGGCTCTTAATTGAAGGATGGTCAAACTATTATGGTGCTGCTTTGGAGTGAACCAAAACCAAAGCAAGAGGATTATTCCTTCCAAGTGCCCAAGACTGTCTAAATGAGGAGGAATCACTTACCACCTTGATTTCATTAGGAGGAATAATCCCTGGAAGTAATACGTAATACCAAAGCCTAGGTCCAAGCCAAGACGTAACATTGGATCCATAAGGAGATCCTATAAGCTAAAGGTTATTACAATGGAGAGGAATGCATATGGGTACCTCCAAAGTTAAAGCTATTCAAGAACGAATGAAAAGGAGAGAAGAATCCAAACCTCAACATAAACAACTAAAACCCATGCCACAGGGAAGCAACCATGTCAATCAATAGCATCACAACATTGTATCCATCTACAATTTCAAAACATTTGGGTGCCTACAAAGTTACTAAAGGTTAAGAGATACATTGAGGAGGTTCTCACATAATATGGATCTTGAAACAAATGAAGGGTTGAAACCAAACTACTCTAGTGGATCAATAAAAAAATTTGCTAGGATCTAATGGTGGCCAAACGTGACACCCTTTGCAAAAGGTAGGGCCGAACGACAGGGAAGCCAGAAGGACTTAAACAAGTATGGAGACCCAAGCCACAAGGACCCTCATGTATTAAGGGCATTAATGACCAAGAAGTAGAAATCACTAGGATAAAATGGTAACATCTTTGAAAATATACTCCAAGGGAAAGGAGAAAGTGGTAGAAGCATAAGAACCCACTCCACACAAGGAGGGCCTACACAAGAACATTCCAGTAATACATTGATCCATTAGAACTCAAATTCTCCGAGGAAAAACACTAGAACCTATAACAACATCTTCTATGAAGCTTACGTGAAACATCTAGATACCAATGGGGCTTGAAGGATGCATGAATCAGGGAACCCGACTCTATACTTCAACATAAAAAGAGGAGGTCCAATTATGAACAAGCATTATATTCTCACTTCATGAGAATATCACCTCATCTTTACAGCCATGGGAATCACAAGTCATGTCTAGATGGATATACAAATGGATACAATAGGGTAAAAAATAGAAGTATTGACATTTGACACAAGGGAAAAGTCAAACTAACCATGTAACTGAGAGAAGCCAATTGGAATTCTCATGGTGTGAAAATCTTCATGATTCTCATGTATGTGAAAATCTTGAAAGTCATGCCACTCATAATCAAGTTCACCCTCTAACACTTCAAATGCTAACATAAGTTTAATTCTTACATCGTGAGAATCATCTTGATTTTCACACCTTGAAAATCTCACTAACACTCTAACTATGGGATCTACTGAGGAAAAATAACTAACTATTGCTAAAACTATATCATCTATCATTATTGAGTGTATTAAAAGAAATGTCTCATGCTTATGGGGAATATAATATAATATAATAAAGTTAAGAACATCTCATGCTTATGGGAAATATAATAAAGTTAAGAACATGGATGTTGTACACGGTTCCATTTATAGAAGAGCTCCAAAGCTTGCAAATGCACACAATATGTCTAGACCTCCTAGAGGATGGGATATTGACATTAAGGAAATATTGATGTGAGACATACATGACATACATGGCTTTCTAAATTATGACTTGTGCTTGGTAAGAATCATTTTGACATTAAGGAAATATTTATGTGAGACATGTATACATGAGTTTCTTTATGGTGAGCATACTCCTATTTCTCCTCCTTATGGACATGTATACATGAATTTCTAAATTATGCTTTGAAAAGAATTGTCTTGTATCTTCTTTATTGTGAGCATACTCTTATTTGTCCTCCTTATGGACATGCATAGGGTTTTTTAACATTAGACAAAGACACTAAGTGCGTGTAAGGTTATTAAAGGATGTTAGAAAGGTGCAAGCTTTGTGGCTATCCTTGATTAGAGACAAAGGGATCCTACCCAAAGCCCCTTGGAGAGAAGAGTTAAGAAGGAAATTGCATCTGAATGTGAACTAGAATTCTTACAAGAGAAGATAATTAAATTCTTATAAAGCTTGTAATTCCAAGGCCTTGTTTACCCATGTATGTGAAGGAAAAAAATACCACCATGTCACTTATGCCGTATGAGAACATAGTTGGTTTAGCCCCATAGTGTAGTCTCAAAGGGAAATCCCAACGCCGTGGACATCGATAGTCCAGAGACAAGTTACTTATCCTCCACCAATACAACAAAATTAAACACGTACAACATAATGGGTTTGGTAGAGCAAATATGCAAAGTAGTTATATAACTTATCAAGTATTGAGTATATAGTAAAGAATTGGAGGGTATCTATATGCTATCTTAGATAGCTAAGAGATAATTGTCACTCAAAGTTTGTTTGCATCACATACCTCTTAGGATCTAGTATCATGGTGGTAAGTGATAACGTAAATTTATTCAATGAAATAATCCCTTGATCTTATTAACTTAACACAAAATTTAATAAAAATGGCACCTTTAGAGAAGCTTACTAAGGTGACTTATAAAAACAAGCAGCACTTCTCCAACTTTTTATCAATGAAAGATCAACATCATGAAGCATGAAACTTAGGTTAGTTCTCTAAAAAATTTTCATATTTTCTTACATAGCTTGGAAATTTGTTACAAATTCACTGTAGCCATTGTTATAAGCTAGCTTGTTTAAGAGGTCATTAGAGTGAATTTTGACCTTTACCCCTCATTTTTATTTGTAGAATAAAAATGTTCATGGATATTGCACATAGGTCATTTAAAGCAAATAGTTGAAAACGTTAAGTGGCTTCACATTTAAGCAACAGGCATGCATATATAGAGAACGATACATAATTAAGTTTGAGCATTAAACTTCACATACATAGGTATCTTGAAAATTGAATCAAGTGTCCATACAACGCGTGGAAATATTATTGAATCAAGTGTACATAAAACGCGTGGAAATATTATTGTACAAGAGAAATCAAGAAGGAATCCTCTTTGCCATGTTGAAGCTTGATTGAAGCTCAGGAGGGATAGGGAAATATGAAAGACCGACTCCAAAGCTTGGGATGTCCTTTGGAAACGTTATGAGAGAAAGTATGAATCTCTCATGAGAGAGTCTTGCAAGGCCAAGAAGAGGTCTTGCAAGGTCAAAAAGACCCTTGATAAAAAAAGGCGAGGGAAGGGGACAGAAAAGCTCAGGAAGGATAACGCCAAATAAACACTTGGAAACCACACATGGCTAAGAGGGAGTGGATTTTTTTTTTGCCTTGACTAAATTGCAGGCGTATGGGGTTACCATTATCAGCTATATGAATATGATGGGTAGCAAAACCGACAAACTTTGTGATAAGATCGTTACTGTATATAATCATCAAAGTGTAGCTGCATGTTATGCCGGCTTGCTGACAGTGCTATATGGGAGCTGGGGTAGCAGTACTTTCGAGGAGAGTCTGCAACGAGGAACATAGCCAAACGCAGCAGCAATGAGAATGATGCCAATTCATGAGTATGAGCTACGAGTAGGACTCGTCCGAGTGATAGCAGCAAACTCTGCAACCGGAGTTGAAAATATGCTTGAATTGAAGGAAGATAGCTCACCTCTAGAGAGGGCCTTGCATGGCTGCACAAGATGTGTGAAGAAGAAAGGGTATGATGGAGGTGAGGAGGGGGCAGCAGAATTATGCAGGGCGTCGTATGGGAGCGCGGGGGGGTGTGTGAGTGTGCGAGAGAGCAGCACTGACGGGGTGCATTTTTGTAGCCGTCTTGTAGGGCAGGAAGTGATGATCACGAGCTGGCCAACCGGCTGCTATAGTGAGTGAGCTGTTTCTTGGTACGGTCCGAGGCACGAAACTGAGCGCAACCTCCCCCTCGCGGCCTAGCCCTACTGTGCGCGCATGCATTGAATGGTTGACAATGCAGCCTCATTAAGCTCATGCATTATTCTCAATAGTTGACAAACGCGTAGAAGCGTTTAATTTATCATAGGTTATCCACCAATCAACGTGGCACAAAGTCTAAAATCTCGCAACCCCCAAAAAAAAGCGGGAAAAAAAAAAGAAAAGACAGAAAGTACCACAAGGGCAAGCCCTGGTTTGTAGACAATAATTGGGAGAGTATTAGTGAGAAAATGCACAATTAAATGGCGAGATGGCGTGTGGTCCATTATATAAGCCTGCCCAGCTCGAGTGAGTGCTGGGGCTAGCGTGAACTCTTTGAAAAAGGCAAGGGATACTCTTTGGGACTTGGGTTGATGATGATGATGATGATGATGATGATGATAAGCGTGCTCATGAGAAGAGGGGAGACTCGAGAGGAGACGTGAATGAGAGGAGATCCCAAAGGCTTTAAATGCACTAAGATTTTTGTTTTTGCTTGTGTACAAAAGAGCACAACGTCACACAACCCTCCTCTCGTTTATTTTCTATATATGCTCACGTAACCTTCAAGACCACCTTCAACGAGGAACCACCCACTTCATCCTAGCTATGGTGGCTACATACCCTTTGCACAATGGTTAGCTCTTCTAGGCCACCGCACGCCAAAAGAAAAAAAGAAAAAAATAAGCGCTTTTAGATAGGCCACAGTGATGCTATTTGGGTCAAAAAGCTGCTTTTTAATCAAGCCCATATTAGCATGCCTTCAAAATGTTGCGTGCATTTTTCAATCCACAAATTGATGTCACCTTGTTAGGTTTCCACTTAGGAGCAATTGATAGTGTGTATTATTCCACAATTTGCTAAAGTTGGAGCCCAGCCTTTATAAATGAGCATAGCATGTATGCAATTTAGCTCCCCTTTCTTTTTGGTAACTAACATTTTTGCAAACTTAAAAATATGTGAAATTTCACCATAAGGAGAAATAGTTTTCACTTCTACTAGAAAATTACTATCAAGTCCTTAAAAATCAATAAGAAATAAAGTAACTGATTTAAAAAAAGGTGTAAAGGATTTTTAAGCTTATTAAATAGTAGAGAGAGAGAGAGAGAGAGAGAGAGAGAGAGAGAGAGAGAGAGAGAGAGAGAGAGAGAGAGAGAGAGAGAGAGATTGATTTATGTTGAAAAGTTTCCTTTTTCTTGTTAAGAAAATACTTTTAGCAAAAAAAGCCAAAACTAGGAACTCCATTCACAAAATATCATTGTTTGGAGCAAGACTTGAGCCTTATTATATGTAACCTCTCTTTATACTTCTTGTTTCCATCTTCATGAAATTAGGATATCAATTCCATCAACAGCCACACAAAACACTATGACTCAATGCAAAATACAAACCGCATGTGCTTGTCTAGCATTGGGTTCAAACATTCCTTTTTAACTACTTATGGAGCATGTGCTTACTTGATCGAAAATCCATAACAATTTAATAGGAATGCAAATTTGGTTTTATGTTAAAAACATAGAGTGCAAATTTGATATTATGTTAGAAACATATAATAGGAATGCGAATTTGATTCTATGTAAAAAGTTTTTTTGCAAGTTGTAAGAAGACAAAAGGTTGTCCATTGGTCGAAAGGTAGTGTTTAGCTACAAAATTGAATGCATTATGCACATAATTTACTCCTTTCTTATGATTTAAATGCTTGCATACTTGTGGTCCATGTATTTAAAAATGTAAATTGAAAATTTTGCGCAATTTGAATCATCAAACCTTTGTGAAAAGAAAGGAAAGGGACCCTTAAAAAAACAAAGCACATGATTATAGCATAATAGCCCCCAGTCAGCTTTCACATTTGCACAAACATCGAAATGGAAAGATTGCAATTTGCTCGAGCACACATAGCTTTAAACTTTATAATTACCCTTGCAAGGCCTTTCCATGTGCAACATGTATTTACTTCAAGTCAAAGATATTTTAAGATGTCCACTCACCTTCATTTTTGCTACATTACATGTGCCAATATCATGGCAATTACTCATAACAAACGTTTCCAAGTTATTTAAACTTCTAAGAAAGCTGAAAGTGATGTATATACCTCCCTAAAATCACTTGAGACGTAACAAAAGTTTCCAAGTTATTTAAACTTTTAAGAAAGTTGAAGTGACATATATACCTCCCTGAAATCATTTGAGACGTATCCTACCATGCATGCTTATATGTATGATCTTCCTAGTAACAATTATATACGTAATTTTTGGGCCAAGAAGTGCTCTCACGGGCAAGATGACATTGTATATACCAAAGCGCTAACTTTGAGTATTTTCTATATCAATACATCAAGAATAGCATAACTGTTAATCCAACAAAATGAATAGGCATTGAAGGACAATTCATAGTTAACATATTTCAGCCTTCTTTTTTCAATTTAGTCCTTAAACCATTCTAGTGCATGTTAGAGAACCATTTGATAATGTTTAAGGTCACCGTCCACTCTTCAATTTGCTTTGTATATTTTATCCTTGACTATTTTTTTTAAATAATATCTAAAAGGAGCACCCACCTTTTAGCCTTCTTTTTTTTATAAAAATAATATTACATGTTTAATAATATATTACATGTTTTTTTTATAAAAATAATATTACATGTTTAATAATATATAATATGTCAATTTCATTTATGATGGTGGATACAATCCATTAATGACTTTGTTATGTGACCTTTGTTAAAGTGTTTGTGTACACATTATAAATCGACTATAATCATGGTACATCATGCCCTTTCCCATGAGAATGTACATGTTCTTTAGAAGATAAATATTAAAAGTATTTTCAAAGCTACTTTTTCACCTTTTAGTTAAAAAAATTCTCTTTTACATTTTTAAGTTTAAACTAAACTTTTTCCATGGAAACTTGTGTATCTTTTCATATACTAGTGGATTGAGGGAACTGTTTACCAAGTTTTGATGGTTCCTCTACATCATATACACCATTTAATTCAACTTTTTTTCAAACTTATAATACACACACACACACACACACACACACTCACTCACACACACACACACACACACACACACTCACACACACACACATACACACACACACACATCTATGTCATATCATATCATATTGATTATGATTTATTGTCATAAATTTTGATCTTGTACATTAAAAATATGATGCAAAACCAATGCCATTAGTATGCTCTATTACTAGGGACAAAGAAAAATAAGGGAAAATATATAAGACTAAGAGACCATATTAGAGAGTTTGCGAAAATCCCAATTCCCATTTTACAAGATCAAAAAATGGAGAGCACGGTAAACCCTTTTAAGATATTGTCAAAACCTCCTCATGTGGCATATCATTGGAAAGCTCTAATCCACATTCTTCAACAACTTTGGAAATGGTATGCTCAAGATACATCAAAAAGTAGATTGAAAAGAAAATTCCCAAATTAATGGGATTTTTCCAAAATCCCTAATATAGTCTTCTAAGTAAAAATGCATGAAACTCTTTTACACTAAATGATACATTGGTTAATTGTATTACACGTAACTACCAAACACAAAATTAATTCATCCCCTTGATCTTCATGTAGCAATTAATTCTACTTGTCATTCTTTAAACTTTGCATTATTGTACCTTTTTTCACCTTTTTTGTCTTACATTTCAACATGCCTTCTAGCCATTACTCATCGCACACAATCTTGGTTTTAAATATTCTAAAGCCCACCCTTGGCAAATTCCTACACTTGATCTCAAGCTCATCAAGATTGAAAGGTTGGGAAATTCCCCCTAAGTACAAATCTTCTCCCAATGTACAACTAGAGTATCTCGGTAGTACTACTAAACACCTCAATTGTACCTTCAAAATGATTGAGCATAATGATGATTAAGCGAACAAGCACGTACCTCTCAACTGAAACCTTGGTCCATCAACATACATGGAAAGACTTATAGTAAGCATTAAGTTAGAAAGTCATGCATCAATAAGCTACTTGCAAGAAGTAAAGACTATCCATATTTCCAACTTCAAATTTAATGAGAGAAAGAGGTAAGAAAGAGTTATCCCTTTGTATGAGATGATTTAGAAATCACTAATAAACTTTATCCTTTGAACATTAAATGAAAATCTCTCAAGCAGAGAGAAAAAGTGATTTTGATGCCACATGTAAATAAGAGAATATGAATTTCCAGGGCTAAATCAAAAGAGGCTAAATAAATCTGAAGGAGAAGGACCAATTCTTGATCAAGAACGAGATGAAGCCAAATAATAAAGAGACCATATTTTACACTAAGAAATTATTATACTATGCATTAGGCCATAAAGTTTACTCAATGTGAACTAGATTATTGGAATAGTTTTTTATAGTTGGGTTGTGGCTCACGGTTGGGTGAGTTCTTCCAAGAGACTTAGACTTTAGGAATGGGGCATTGCAAGGGCCCTGAGCCCATTTGCTTGTTGGGTGAGTTCTTCCAAGAGACTTAGACTTTAGGAATGGGGCATTTCAAAGGCCCTAAGCCCATTTGATAGTTCCATTAATGACAATTGTAAGGACTTTCGTAGCCCATTGGCTAGTTCCATCAATGAAAATTGTAAGGACTTAGGGGACTTCAGGTGTATGTGTAAAAAAATTTATGGGTTAATAGTTTCTAGCATAAATAAGAAAAGATGGAGCAAGGATAAACACATTGAAGAATCAAGCCATGAATTAGCAACTATGTCCATATCCACATTTTGCATGGGCACCCATAATGGTCCAATGACATAGCTATGGTGCTTCCCACGCCAAGAGCATGTGGTAGTAAGCTAGGATGACTTCCCTAATGATGTAATTCATGAATGTATTGTGATATTAAATGTTGTATCATAAATAGACTACTAATGAGCATGGGTGTGCCTGATCAGTACCACACTTTAAGTGTGTGTGCACGTAAGGTGTTGTATATATGTAAACTTTTCTCATAATGGAATATACTCTCCCATTATAAAATTGATTTTTGCTCTTTCTTCTCTACTCTATCCTGGTGTAGCTACCATAGGTGTGTGAGAGAGAAGTGTATACTACCCATTGAGTGAATCACTTTGAAGTGATAGATTGAACAAGTGCTAAAGAAGTGACATCTAGAGATGTTCTTATATGATGGTTGTATTATCAATGTCTCATTGACCAATGGATGTCCCCATGATAGTATTTGGAGAAGAGGTTGAATGACTTCCATATCTCTAATCCTATGGATTTTTGGCAATATTGATAGGGAGCAATTCCTTGGCTCCTTCCTTTGTTTTCCTCTAAATCTATGGCATATCACTTTCCATGAAAAAGAGTTGGCTTTGATGAAGAATTGTGTGAGATTTTGCATGATTTTGCTCTCTTTTTATACAGAAAGAATGTTTTTTTCTCATGATTTTGTGTTAGTTTGACTTTTAATTCATGTTTAGATAGTTGTTTGTGTCCATATCTAGCATGCACATATAGAAATCTAGAGTTAGTGTTTGTTATTTGCATCTTTTGTGTAACATTTATGCATTTTAGTTTATTTAGAAATTTGTTTTATGTTAATCCTAAAGCATATTAGTTTGATTTTGCATCAAAATCATGTTTTTTTTTTGTATTTAAGTAGAAAAGAATGTTTTCATGAATTTTAGATAGGTTAATATTTAAAATAAAAAGAACATAAAAGAGAATTTTATTTTTATGAAAAACACTTAATACACTATTGTTTTAGATTAGGAGTGTGATTAGTGAACTTAAAGAGTTGAAAAAATCAAAAAATTGAGGTTCTAATGGTCATTGTGATCAAATTGGGTGGGGGAATAATAAGTTTTTGTGCATGTGGACTAGATTCTATAATTCTTGCATACATTTTAATCCCCAAATTACTCCTACCATAGTATTGTGATCTCTTTTTCTTTATTTTATATGAGATGAGGCCACAAATTAGGGGCTGAATTAATCTTAATTAATTGGCTATATTGCACATTTGATTAATACACATCGATTAGCAATTAGATACTTCATTTGGTTGCATGTAGAATGTTTCAAATTAATAATTAATTAACAATTAACTATAGTCACTAAATCAATCCAAAAGAGGAAAATTTTTGTGTAAGGATTAATTCTTGGATTAGTCCTTAAGATCATTTTTACACAACTCATTAGTGGCCAAGTGAAATAAATGAGAAGATTCCAAGTTGGCTTTGAGGAAAACATTCATGTAGGGATTAACTCTTGCATCAGCCCTTGTTTAGAGAAGTTGTAGCTTCACAACAAACATGTCAACACCAAGGAGTATAACATGTCAACACCAAGGATTATAACATGTCTAGAGTCGTGGGACAATGCATTGATCATGGGAATGGAAACCTTAAGCATGGTCAAGCGCTCAAGCTCTACCAAACCAATGCTTGGACCTCCATAATCTAATCACTCATGAGGAAGAAGCAAGCAAGATTCCTCTCTTCTCACTCCATCTCTCTCTCTCTCTCTCTCTCTCTCTCTCTCTCTCTCTCTCTCTCTCCTAATAACACTTCACATCTAGCTAATCTCAGGAAATAATCAAGCAAGCTTACCTCCAGAGCACACATAAAGACCATATTAGGAAGTTTGGGAAAATCCCAAGTCCCATTTTGCAAGATCAAAAAATGGGGAGCACGGTGAACCCTTTTAACAAAAACCTCTCATGTGACATATCGTTGGAAAGATCTTGAATAGTAGGTTCTAGATCCACATTCTCCAACAACTTTGGAATTGGTATGCTCAAGATACACCAAAAAGCATATTGAAAAAAAAAAATCCCAAAGTAATGGGATTTTCCCAAAGTGACACACACTCAAACACTCACACATGCAAGCAAGAAACTCAACAAGACTCCATAGTCAATTATATATAAGTGGTCTCTGCTTGGCCACCCACACTTATGGGGTGCCTAAAACATGTCCTCATTACTTATACAAGCCTTATAAGACCATATTAGGAGTTTGGGAAAATCCCATTATTTTAGAAATTTTCTTTTCAATCTACTTTTTGGTATATCTTGAGCATACCAATTCTAAAGTTGTCGAAGAATGTGGATTTAGAACCTACTCTTCAAGATCTTTCCAAAAATATGTCACATGAGGGGTTTTGACAAAATCTTAAAAGGCTTTACCATACCCCCATTTTTTTATCTTAAAAAATGGGAATTGGGATTTTTCCAAAGTCTCTAATATGGTCTTTTATATGCTTGTCTTTCATTACAAAGGTGGGCCTTTGACCATATCCAATGTGAAACATCTAAGTTAGGGTGGGAATTATAAAAAGCTTACAAAAAAGGAGTAACACACCCCTTCCTAGTCTAGGAAGCATCAGTGTATAGCGAGCGGTGTGAGTGAGAAGTTAAAGAAGTAGATGACATCATGTTGCAGTAGAGGATTGACAAAAAAAAAAAGGATAAAAATCCTTTTACATAAAAAACTAAAAGAACTCTATCATAAAATAGTCCTCAAACTTCCTTTGATGATGGGATAGGAGGTGCAAAAATTGCTCATAATAGCCATATATCCTCATTGAAACCTTCAAGGCAATAGCCAGTGTGTGGAAGATTTTGCAACTGACGTGGACATGTAGGTCTTTAGATTCTTTGTGTTCACCCATGAACATGCTCATCAGTTCAAGAATCCATAATTGCTCATTGATGGCTTAACCTAATTGGCAACGAGGATAGATTTGTGAAAGTGGATCAAAAATGAATTTGTTGCTTGTTGCTCGAAGTAAGTATACCATAAATAGATCCTTCTGATTGGCATGTATTGTGGACATATTCACTGGAGTAAGTGTTCCTGTATTAGGGGCCTTCAGCAAACCGCATGAGCCTCTTCAAGGCCAAGGGCCACTAAAAGAACATCATGGTTACATGAGCCTAATACTGCCTAGGGTACCTACTTGCATAGTCTAGAAAAAATTGTTGAGAAATTTGGTGCCAAAGAGCATAATGAAGAGGTAGGGATTGAGAGAGTAGCCAAGAAAGTGCAAAGCATAGCATGCAGCCACATGAGAAAAGGGGTATATCCCAGATTGATGTACAAGCCCAAGGGTGTATCTCCTCATATAAAAGGGGTCCATTTCAAGCAATGAAATCATATCACTTGCACAACATCTCAAGTCTTTTTATGAGTACAAGTTCCCATCTTGTAACCTAACTAAACTTGAGTCTAATCTTAAGTATCACACACTCACAGAGTCTCCTTCATTTCTACCCACCTTCGATTAGTAATGTCATTAGAGTAGATTAGTGTGTGATTAGGATGTGTAGTTAGGAGAGCTTGATCCATGCTTTTAACATGGTATCAAAGCTTAGGTCTAGCTCTCCTAGCTTAGTTCTTTAGTATTAGTAAGTGATTTAGTAGGTGTTTAGTGCTTAATCATTAAAAGTAATTTTCTCATTATCATTAGGTTTTTACAAATTAGGGTCCTTATCCTTTCAAAAAAAAATCATAGCTTTCCCTCTTTGCTACCTTTGAGATTAGAGAGAGAATCTTTAAGTAGATCTGGTGTAAGCAGCAAGGTGCATCTTGGCTACACTTAAGGTGGACCCATCCACAAGCATGCACGATTGAGAAGAGCAAGAAGGCAAGCATGGTGAAAAAAGGAGCATCAAAACTAACACCCCAATAGCTTTTAGAAGTGCGCTTTGCTCAGCTCTACATGACAGACAACTAGTAAAAGAGAGAGAAACGAGTAGATGTAGTCAAGCATCCTTGTTTAAGTAGCATAAAGGGCTAGCACAACACTTGAATAGTAGCAATAAATAAAAACAAAAGGAAGCATACGACTGTTGTTTCTTTACTTCCTATTGAGAATACACAGTCCATGAGAATAGACACGTCACTACTGGTTATTGTTGTTGCATGTTGCTGAGGAATGTGCAATCTGACCAACCAGAAGTCGTCAACACAACAACTATCATCTCACTCAGTAAGATATCACAACATAATAGTTGACAAAGTAGATAAGAGTCGGCAGTAGCTCCGAGCAAGTAGAAGTGAAGAGATATGGCAACAGCATAGAACTTATCTCTGAGCAGTGCTATGATCAAAAGAGGTTGGCATTTTTAGAAATTCTAAATATTGGCTAATTGCTTGCATATGCATGAATACTCCAGAGAGGGCAGCTTAGCATGGTGTTGATGGTTGTGGGGCTCATTGCAGGGTATTGATGTGGCTTGCTATTTTTCTTTAGCCTCAGTCCTAGTCTGATCCTTGCTCTCTTCTACCTTTTCTTTACACTTTTCTTTGTGATTTTGGGCTTCCTTGTCTACTTTGGTGCCAGTCCTAACTCTAACTGGAGAGACGGAAAACTCTCTCACTTGTAGCAAGAGTAGTATGATCCACATGTAGCTCAATCCAATGGGATTTGCATCCCTTTCGGAGCTAGGGATTCAACCCGTACCGGTGCACAAAAGCTTATCCATTTGATGGAGAGAATGCTAAGAATACTACTACCATTGACATAGACTTAACACACACACAAGCTCAATCTTGCTATGCTCACTCACTCATCATCCCACTTATTCATACATTAAACACAAGAAGAAAGCTAAGCTATTGCATACACAAGATCAAAGCATTCTTCATTCTCAAACACTCATTACCCTAGCATGCACACAAACCTTGAAGCTATCAACAAGAAACATGCACACTAGAGAATTGACATGAGAAGAGAGATAATCATCAACTCATTGCATTGAATTAATAAAAATAGAACTTACAACAATGTAGATGGAGAGAGAGAAGAGCTTGCACCTCTATGGGAAAAGAGGGAGAGCTAGTCTCAAGAGAGCTCAAACATGAGTTTGCCCAATGTCCATAAGCTCTCAAATGAGCCACTTTTTATACAAAAACTCTAAAACTCCCAAAAGTTTCCATGTGGGATTATTGTCAAGCCCACTCCCACACTCATCTACAACTTGGAACTCTTTACAAGAGCCCTAAGCATCTTTTTGTTGCATCCTTGCATTGATCTTCACTCGTCATGCAACACTCCCCCCTTCCTATTTTGCGCACGTCCTCGAGCGCGGTAGAAGCAAAAGCTGCAAAAAACAATGGATACAAGTAAAGCTTTTTATTGAAGAAAAGAAAAGAAAAGAAAAGAAAAAAAACCAGCAATGACAATTTCACACGTGAGCATACAAGTGAAAGGCTGATTAGAGTTTTAAAGAGTGCTAAAAGAGGTGAGTAAAGACTAGTCAAAGTGAGACTAAGTGGTAGATAGTGCTATGCAAAGGCAAGTGTGCTTGCACACCACAGGTTATGACCGCAGTCTCAATGTCCTACAAGTATTTAAGTTATTCCTAAGTGGCAAATCTACTCCTAAATATGAGCAATGGTGATTGGACCTCTTCTTCTTTCGTTCTTTCTTTTTTTTAATAATTTGGTGTGTGTGTAAAAGATGATAAAGATGAAGGTTCCATCCCCCAATGAGACCCAAGCAATGGCCAAGAGACCTCCGCCAAGAGAATCTAAAGGCCGCTAAGTATCTCAAGGGCGACAAACCCTTTTCTTTCTTTTGTGACATAAGGAGTACCCCATGAAGATGAGGGCATCGGTCTCGAGGGCCCATAATGTACCCCAGAGTCCTACCAACATCTATCAAGGCGATAGATTCCTTGAAGGTCTTTTTCTGAAGCTTTTAGATGTCAATGTTCATCCCATGGAAACCAAGGCATCGGCCCCAAGGTGCTAAGACAACCCCAGGTCCTACCAAGCATTCCACATGGCTGTAGACACGTCATGTCTCAATTCACTTGTGTATATTTTTTAGGTCATGATTTTCGTGAATTTTTTTTATTAATCCTAGCACCTAGCCCATACCTAAGAGGTATCTACCACTAGGGATAACTAATATACTTCGAGAGCATAAGAACTTGGCATACTCCGTTGATATATATCCTACACTGTCTTCAAATAGAATTACCTTCTACTAAGTCCTCTAAGAATCTAGAAATCACTCACCACATTTTAACAACTAATCTAAAACTTAAACCAGCCAACTGTGTGTGAACATGCAAACAATAGATCCAAAAGTTAAAAGCACATAAAGAACAAAAGATTATGATTTGAATACACCTGTTGTAGTGCTCGTTGATGTTGTGCGTTTGCGTTGATGCATTGCTAATGTTGTGCAGATTACTTCTCTTTGCTCTTTGTAGGCATTGCATGTCTCCCCCCTTCCTAATTTGTGTGCACGGTAGGTGGACTGTTGGGGCGTGTTTGTATGCTCTTGTTTAGCTGAGATCTCTGCAAAATGTTTATTAACAAACAAGAAAAGAAAAGAAAGGAATAAAATTTGTTATTGGTGCCAATCACCGAATATAGCAGAGGGAAAAAACCCAGTGGGAGAAAAGTGCCCTGGCTTGTCGATCTTATTGTGGAGTCGCTGAGCTTACCCTTGCCCTGGTGGTGGATCCGTGTCCACTTCTGCTGGAAAGATGGTATCAATGACCTCAGGATGCAAGGACAACCCTGTACAAAAATCGGCCTCTGGAGAAGGTGGTAGAGAAAGGAGTGCTTCCTTGCTAAAATATGGCATTGGTTCTATGGAAAGGTTAAGCAAACACTGATCTACCAAAGAGCTTCAATTGTAGTATTAATGCCTTACCTTTGGTTTTCGGTATGTCCTTCTTAAGAGGTGGAAAGGTTAGCAATTGTCAAGGAATTTGAGCAAGATAAGATGATTTAGGCATTGAAGTACTAGAATCTATGCTCAAAGGAGACTCATGTAAAGTTTGATTTGTCTTAGGTACACAAGTTGATGGTGGAATTGTGTAACAAGGATAATTTGGGACAACTGGTGATTCAATACATGTTTTGGGAAGATCAACACAAGGAGATTTGTAGATGCTATCACAACCACCTATCCTATCTTGAAGAAGCTGTGTTGATTTTCTTTGCACCCACTGATATGGAAAACCAAGGGTGGCTTTTGGAATCTTATTGATACACTCTTTTACCCCTAGCAAACCATGGCATTTGGGAAGCCAAAGTGTTGTTGCACCCTCATAATAGCCTTGTGCTTTGAGAACATGCTTTGGGACCCAACGAGTAACAATCTGAGGTTTAGGCTTGGAAAAGATGTGCTTTTTAGGAGGCTTAGCAACTAGGCTAGATGGTACCAGTTTGTACGCATCTTTGGGTAGCCAAATTGATAATTCCTTCTTGCCTGGCCTTCTTTGAGCAGTGACTAAAGTAGTTGGAACATGCCAGCCATGGCCCTCACTTGAGGACTCATCCATTATCCACATCATTTGTGTTGGAGCTTCAAGAGCAGATTCGAGTATTAAATCCTCCACTGAGACTTCCTCTACATGCAGTGCTGTTGTGGACGCATCCCCATAGTACAAAACATCTAGAAGATCACGTGGTTGTACCATTCGTATAGGAATAATGTCATATCCATCAGAGTCACAAAATTGAATTGGCTTAGGTAAAGCACATGTCGATAATGTTGCAAGGACATGACTCCATTCTAGTGAATCAATTAAATGCTCAGGGAAGGGTTGTGGAATGTATGCCTCATCTGATACACTTCGATTACCCTTAAGTCTCTCAGTGTTGAAATCCCTACATGAGGCTCCACACATCCATAGATCTTCTCGCCCATCTGACAATGTAACTCTTGAGCCCTCAGATGAAGCAGAATCAAACTCATCTATTGGAGACCTTGTTACATCACGATATGAGTGATTCTTTAGGTTGATCCTTATGATGACAGAATCATGTAGGAGGTACAAATAATTGTATCCCCAATCTTGAATCATTTGAAATTGTCGCATGAATGGTGTACCCAATATCACTTCATAGTTTGGATGTTTTCCAAAATCCACTACTGCAAAGGTGTGCTCATATTCAATCCCACATGTGGTGACCAATATGTTCTCAAGCAGCCCAAGGGGATGTTCTAAGCTTCCATCTGCTAGCTGCAAGCGCATCCTGGTACTCCTAATAGCTGGTTTGCCCCACTTTTCCCAAATGGACCTTGTCACAATGCCCACTCCTGCACCACTATCAAGTATTGCAGTTGAAGCTACTTTTCGCACTTCTAATGGGAGGGTAGCATTTCCCTGATCGTCCTCATAAAATTTTTCTACTTTGTTGATAGAAACTGGCATAACATGCTTTGTCTCAGGGGTGTATAGTACACTGATGGTGACCCTTTTGTAGCAATACCTGCTCTGACAAACATGTGGCAATATCATTCCACAACTCTGGACGAAGCTTTATCAAATCAAGCAAAGGTAAGGTACAAGCCACTGGTGCTAACAAAATAGCTTGCACAATACCCATATCCATCTCCTTTGTCAACCTTCTATGCATGGAGGGTATCCTCAAGGTTTGAGAACAGTTCTCATATTCTCCCAAATATGATAGTAAGGTTTTCATTGTATGCTTACTTCTAGGAGAAACAATTGTTTGAACTTCCTCCTGGATGCTTGGGCGTCTAAAGTTGTTTTCTGTGCCCCTGGTAAAATCCACCTCAGAGAATGGAGGTGAACTAATAGAGGACATATTCTCATTAACTTTCTCATAAACTGCTGCCCACATCTCATTTGCCATGTCCTCGTTAGCATCAATGACTTCATCATTGCATGGGAAGGCAAGGCTAGGTGATGGCAGAATACCTTCTTTTAATGGGGTGTCAATTGGTGCAGACTTCTCGCTATGAGCTTGTGAGATGAGCTCACTTTTCATTTCCCGACTTGATGACACTTTTGGTATGGTTTCTAATGTTGGCTAAAGAGAGGTTGGGCCCCGAGGAATAGGTGGAGGTGGTCCCTCAAGTATTGATTGAGCTTCCCTAATGAGTTGCTGATGTACAGCTAGATTGATCTTCTCCTCACGAGGGTTTGGGTATTCTTGAAGCTTCTTGGGTAGCTCAGATAAAGCTGCAATGCGACTTCTATGAGCATCAATGATGGCATCTAGAGTCTCATTCACCTTATCCACAAAAACAGAACCCCCAGAACTATCCTCGGTCGTACTAGCCTCATTTTGTTTGGCACTAGGCCCAGGTTGAGGTTGATGCTCCTCATGCACTTCTTGGGATGTAAAAGTTTGATCCTTCATGTTTTGTTTAGAGGCTTCTTGAGAAATAGTGGATGCACTTTTAGTTCGCTTGTTTCGGTTCTTTTTCCTCCTAGTGGTCCTTTTTCTATTGGAATGTAGAGTCTTGTCCACTAGATTTGCCTTTGCATCCCTAGTTCGAGGTGTCTCATCAGTTTGCATTTCGGCATTTCGTGTCTGTGATCTAGTCATGACTCTTAGTGGCACGACATCCTCATTCTCTGATGAAGGTGGCGATGGAACTGCCCCTACAAGGTTGAGTGAGACCTTTGGTTGAGAGGTGCCTTCCTCATGTGGTTTCAGCAAACAATCCTTTGGGAAGTGTTCTACACAACACCCTAGACAATATCTTTCAATTGGTGAAAACTGTGGTACTGTTGTATTGGATCGAGCTGTTTGCCTTGAGCGATGTGGACAATCACGAACCCAATGGGGTTCTCCGCACTCATAACAGGGACCCATTAGTTTGGCTTCTACTTTCGTTTGCTGCCATTGACCTAAGGGGCCTGGAGTTCTAGGTTGGTAGCCGCCTAGCAACATCAAAGAATTTTGTTCCCCTGGTTGAGCCTCCACAGTGCTTGGCTTGAATATGTGGGACTTTCAAAGAGATTTTCCTTGGATGAATATGATGCATATTCCTCCTCCACATAGCCTGGGTTTACCAAGTCTCTACACATATTTGAATTGTCGTAGTCAACAACCCTCACAGGAGCAGTCCCAAGAGCAGGAGGTTGAGCTCCAAGAACAGGTCGTGCTTGCTCTTGTGCCATCGGTGGCTTACGTTCAAAATTAGTATACTGTTGATGCATTTGTGGAGCCACTCCACCCCTTTGCTGCTCACGCTCTTGTCTCATTCTTGCAATGCGAGTACATTCCTGTGTGGTGTGGGTAAAGTTCCAAGCACAGGCTTGGCACCACTTCTTTGTGGGTTGGTTTGTGACTAGAGGAGAAAAGGTATTACATTCTTCAGTTTTATGGTTACCGCCACATGCTCCACAAAGATGAGGACCTGTAGGTAGTACACTCCTCATTCGCTGCTGCTGTTGTTGTGGCTGCATGGGTGGGCGATAGGTTTGTCCCAATCTCCTTAGTACTAGGTTAGCTATCTGGTCTGGATTTACTAGCGCACTAGACCCTGAACTTTGGTCATCGCCCCACTGATCTCTAGGTTTCACCTCAGGGCCAGAACCATCTTGAAATTTAAAGTTATCTGTGAAATCCATAGCATCATGGCAATACTCATTGAAATTTGTATGCTTCTTTGCATAGAGATGTGTATGCAGTGTTGAATTTTTGAGTCCTTTTAAGAAGAGAGAAATTAATCGACTCTGGGTTGGCTTCTCATCTTCTGGGCAACAATTAATGTACTGCTTCATCCTATTTACACAATCTCTAACATTCTCAGTCTCGCCTTTCTTGAAAGAGTAGATGTTTTCTACCGTGTCATGTTGAATCCCCATCAAGGAAAAAGCAGCAATGAATCTCTCTTCCAAAACTCGTACAGTAGATTTGTCTGAAGCCTCTAGTGCTTGAAACCAAGCAAGGGCCTTTCCCTCAAGAGTGAGCCCAAATCCTTCAATTTTAGTATGCTTGTCAGCCACTCGCTCAGCTCGAACTGCTTGCCTAAATGCTGCTACATGGTCGTATGGATCTCCCGACCCTTCATACTTCTTTACCAGTTTCTGAAGAGTTGATGGCCTTACTTGTCTTGAATACTCGTCATAGGGCCTACGGCCTCTCACTCTCAGTGGGAATTGTTCCTCTCTTTGGTAAGATGGCCCACATGCATCCCAAATTGGTGTGGGTCCCCTATTTCCAGCCTCACCAACCCCCTCCAAAGACCTTGTCACCCGCATTTCAGGAGGTGCATTTATGGGAGGCCGAGTTGGCTCCCCTACCCTCCGATTGTCATAGTGAGAAAAACGTTGTTGTGGTGTGATCTGTGGTTGCACTTTTGGTGTAGGATAATATCTTGGTGCTAGAGTTGGGCTACTAGCAGTGGTCCACTTTGATGTTGAGGGTCCCTCTCTAGTGAACTCTCGTAGGGGAGGAGCAACAGTTTCTCCAAGAAAGGCTGTCTCTCCTAGTTTAGCTGTATTTGTTGATGAGAACACTTCCATGAATAATGGTTGTCCTTTCCACGTGAGCTCCCGAATCTCCTTCCAATCTAAGGTTCGGTATTCATTGGCCCATTTATCAATGATTCGGTTAATGTGTCCTGCAAGCTTCTCGACTACCACCACAAGTGCTAGAGGAAGATCTAGCTCTGGCATTCTAGTTGTGGCATAATATCCCTCTATAGAGTCCTTATAGACCTCTTGAAGTGGGTCATCCTGTAAGACCTTTGTCACTGGAATTTGTCGTACAAACTCCCATTGGTTCTCAGCCCCTTGATCCATTTTGCTCTTGCCTTTCCTATCCCTTTCCAAATTTAGATCTACAAGAAGTAAATCATCTATGGATGGCTTTGAGGACTGGGCATTGGAGGGTCCAAGCATGTCCGGCTCAATGAGCCAGTCATCTCTAGACTCCCTTGCTCTGGAAAGCTTTAATAAGTCGAAGAACTCGCTTTTAGAGAGCTCCCCTAATTTGTCTACATTCTCTGGATGATAGGTGACTTCGTAGTGAACACCATCTCCACCCATGTACATGTTACCTTGGTCATTGACTAGAGGTGCTCTATCAAGTTCTGAGAAAAAGTCTGCGATCTTAACAAGATACCATTGTTGTGGATCCCTAAAGATCTCAGATCCTTAAGCATTTGTGTAGACATATTGGAGTCTCACATTGAGTGTTAACCCCATGGTGTCGGCTTCAAATGGATTAAAAGATCTTGTGGGTGTCCTATTTGGGGCTAAGGGATGACTATTTGACGGCCCTAGATTGTCCATGGACAATGAGCTAGTTGTTCTGGAAAGGGTATCGGATTGGGATTCGGAAAAGGTTTCAGCAATATCTGCCAAATTTCCTACCGATTGGGTCCCACTTTTCTGCATAGGTACTCTAGAAGGTGCCCTAGGCCCTATGGCAGAGTCTATAAGACGTCCCGACCGCAAGTGCAGAAGGTCAATTTTTTTTGGTTTTTTATTTTTTTTGGTTTTTTTTTGTTTTTTTTATTTTTTTAATATATATATATATATATATATATGTTTATATATATATATATATTTGTTAACCCTACCTAACCACTAAATGCAACTAAAATGAATATGCGTATAAATACCTATCCTATTTTTTTCCCTTTTTTTTTTATTTTTGATTTTTTTTTAATTTTTTTTCTAATTACACAAAATATGAATTACGCTAAAAAAATACTAATTATGCACAAAATTACAAAAAATTTTTAAAAAAATGCAAGTTACTCTAATTATGCAAAAAATTACAGAAATTTAAAAAATGAAAAATTGTAAAATATATGGACTCAAAATACAAACACAAAAATTGTTTTTTTGTTTTGTTTTGTTTTTTTGTTTTGTTTTGGTTTTCTTTCTTTCTTTTCTCTCTTTTTTTTTCTTTTTTTTTAAAAATTTTTTATTATTTTATGGTTTTTTTCTTTATTTTTTTATTTTTTTATTTTTTTCATTTAAAAAAAACAAAAACAAAATAACAAATTTAAAAAAAAGAAAAAATACTAACCTCTTTTTTTTCTTTTCTTTCCTTATCGTTATCTCCTCCAGCGGATCGTGCGGCTCCGGATTTCCCTGCCTCTACTAAGGACCGCATGATTCATCCGCGTGCCCATCAAGTGCTTCAAAAAGCATGAGGAATTTACACAATAATAATGGGGGAATGTGCATGAAATGACAAAAAACAATGAAGATAAGCTTAATGAACAGTACTTGAAAAAGAATAAAAGCAATAAAACATAAAAAAACAATGCGGGAGAAACCTCAACCGCTCAATGGTTTTTTTTCTTATCCTAACCTTATCCACTCACACCAAGATCGCACACCCGCACTTAACCTAATCACTCAATGGTTTTGCAACCAAAAGAGGAAATGGTGGTGGTTTCCACACTCTCAACCGGATTTGAGTCTTCTCCCCGGCAGCGGCGCTAATGGAGAGACAGAAAACTCTCTCACTTGTAGCAAGAGTAGTATGATCCACATGTAGCTCAATCCAATGGGATTTGCATCCCTTTCGGAGCTAGGGATTCAACCCGTACCGGTGCACAAAAGCTTATCCATTTGATGGAGAGAATGCTAAGAATACTACTACCATTGACATAGACTTAACACACACACAAGCTCAATCTTGCTATGCTCACTCACTCATCATCCCACTCATTCATACATTCAACACAAGAAGAAAGCTAAGCTATTGCATACACAAGATCAAAGCATTCTTCATTCTCAAACACTCATTACCCTAGCATGCACACAAACCTTGAAGCTATCAACAAGAAACATGCACACTAGAGAATTGACATGAGAAGAGAGATAATCATCAACTCATTGCATTGAATTAACAAAAATAGAACTTACAACAATGTAGATGGGGAGAGAGAAGAGCTTGCACCTCTATGGGAAAAGAGGGAGAGCTAGTCTCTCAAGAGAGCTCAAACATGAGTTTGCCCAATGTCCATAAGCTCTCAAATGAGCCACTTTTTATACAAAAACTCTAAAACTCCCAAAAGTTCCCATGTGGGATTATTGTCAAGCCCACTCCCACACTCATCTACAACTTGGAACTCTTTACAAGAGCCCTAAGCATCTTTCTGTTGCATCCTTGCATTGATCTTCACTCGTCACGCAACACTAACCTAGATTCAACAATAATATTACCATGTTCATTAGTAGAAACTTTTTGCTTTTTGGGTGGTTGGTGGCTCACTACTACTGTCCCCTAGTCTCTTCTCTTTCTTGTCCTTTCTTGTTCTTCTTGCCCTTGGGTGGCATCTTTTGTTGGGAACTGGCTCCTTCGGCTTTTGCTGTTAGTGGTGGTGCACTACAACACGCCAAGGGCGTAGCAGTGTTTTTAAATAGCGTTCATTTTATCGAGATGTCAGGAATTATGGCACTGCTTCGTAGCAAAATTTTGCTACGCAGTAGTCGATAATAGCAGCAAAATGCGTTGCTGTTTCGTTGCCTAGAAGCAAAATTTCACTGCTATATTGTAATTTTTCTATTGGGCAATGATAATAGCAAAACAAAAATTTAATGCTATTCTTGCTGCATAAAATTCTAGGCAATTGTTGAGTGTTGAATTTTAGTTATACTTGTCACATACACACAAAAAATGATTATAGTTTTAAAAAACATCCGTCACAACCCTTAGAGCCATGTTTCGAGCAAAAAATAATAATGATAGTTGAAAACTTTTGAGAACGGAAACAATGCCAAGATCATGAATCTATCCCATCTTGTAATAGATCCATATGTGTTGCTTCATCAATGTCTATATCTAATGGAGCTCAATGAAAATATGGGGTTCCATATCAATATCACTATCATTATCCAATGAAGCATTGTCATGATTGATAGGTGACTCATGATCTTCTTTGGATTGATGTTCCTCATGCTCTTGATCAACCTCCTCTAAATTGTTTTCTTCATCGTCTTTTTCCAATGAGTCGATTTGAGGTAGTACTTGCACCTCATCTAGAGATTTGGCCTCAACATCTTGATCTTTAAAGATATGAACAAGGGGAAACCTGTATAAACATACCACCACTTTGGATCAATTTGATCAGCATGAAACAAAACCTAATATCACAAAGCAAAGGGTTTACACTTTTGTTATACTTCATCAAGATTTACTAGTGAGATTAGTTGGGTTACTAACCTATTGACAATGTTGAGGTAGTATGAAAGTATCTTTCTCATCATTCCAAAACTTAGTGGAATCAATTTGAAAGAACCCATTTGGATGTTTCTTCATGGTTTCTTGAGCACCTCTATATATCACCTTGCACCATTTGACATCAAAGATGAAGAGACTAAATGCTCTAAACCCAACCTAAAGAATATCTTGAATAGTTTCACAATACTGAAGATTGTCCTCTATGACATTGGTATCATGTCCACTAGCTCGACTTTCTTGCTAAAAAGTTACCATCACACCACAACCAAATGTGTTTCTTTTTGAATCCACACGCTCCATGCGAAAGTGCCTCCCCTTTGACCATATTTCATTATTAGTTTGTATCAGCCATCCCTCTTCCATGCTTGCTTCTGGCCTTGCTCTTTGTCTCACAAAGTCCTTTAAGGTTTTCATTAAAATTTCAAGAAAAAACATCCATCAAACATGAAAATCACGCCACAAAGCGCCACTTCATTGACCAAATGCACCACAAGATGTAATTTTCTAGTGAGAATTGTTCTAGGAAAGTTTCCCTCAATTATACACACTGCCACAATAACATTGAGATGATCCATCTCAATGGATGCAGGATATATCTCCTTTAAGGATATGTACCTACATACATAGCAATCATGTGTACTATTTATTATACATAACTTGTGAGCGCATGAGAATACCAAATATGAAATATAACTTTGCTAGTGAATTGAAGAGAAGATTCATACCTCACCAAGCTTCCCATTTTGTCAATAGCCTCTCTCACCTTCTTATCTCCACAAGCAACTATAGCAATTGGAAGAATAAACTATGTATATAAAAAAAAGAATTTAGTACTAATATGAGCTTACAAATTATGTACCATAAAGAGAAAATGAATAAGTGAATATTTACCTATATTTATATACCTATAATATCTTGTGCCAATCATATGTCTTGAGGCCATATAATTGTATCTCTCCTTTTTTGGGGTCTTTGTGAAGGAACCCTTCAATGAATGCATTACTCCCATTGGTGTACGAAAAGAGACAATCACACTTTTCACCTTATTGTTCTCCTTCTTGGTTAATACCCATGGTACCTTTTGTAGGAACATGTTACCACTCTCACTTACAATTGGCCATGCAATTTGAAGGCATCCAATGTTTTGTAAGTCATCCCTAGCACCCTTTGTATTTCTTTTACCAATTAAATGGTCCCAAATAAAGTTTTTCACATTCTTAAAGATATGAATGGGATCTAAGAGATGATTGAACTTTAACTCACACCAATATGGAAGTCAAAATAAGATTGAGTGTCTAGACATCCCATCGGGTGGTGGATTGGGGGGTGTTTCTCCTCTCATCACTATTGAGATATCGAGCTCAACTAGTGCTATCGATGGACATTGATGACCCACCTAGGTGATAGCTTTTGCACTTATGTCACTAGCATGGTTGGTGAGACTATGGTCGATATGCCGCTAATGGATGACAAGCTGTGTGACAACCACTCTAGAGTACTAGAGTTACGGCATAGTTATAGCGCCAGCTCATATAATCAAATTCACACTATAGACCGACTACTTTGTATGTTGTTGTAGGAGAGTACTTTCCCTTTATGTATGCACTCTTTTGTATGTGTGTGTGTGTGTTTGCTTTCAAGGAAATCAAGCTTCCACATGTGAGAGCTAAGGAGACAAGCAAGAGGCAAGAACAAGTAGGAAAGGAAGCAATACATGGGTAATCTATTTTCCTTCTTGGTTTAGGTACAACACCCCTCGGTAGCTCCGAGAGCTACACATCTCCGATTAAGGAGCTTTCTTCATAGGCTTGGAGGAGCCTGTGTGGTATGTAGTAATTTGGGCTATAGTTTTTTGGCCAAAATTGCATTTCGGCGCATCTCGGTCTCTGTTTTGTAACTGCAAGGTATTTTGAACAGTTTTGGGAAGTTCTAGTTAAGAACTTTCTCTAGTCAAAATCTAGTTATTACAGCGTAGCATTCGGTTTTAGGAGTGTAGACAGTGTTTGTACATGTATAGTTGACATTGGGTGTATGTACATGTACTTTTGTCATATATGGTGACCTATAGAAGATACTTCTATGTTACAGGTTGCATACAAACATTGTCTATTGACATAGTTTTTTTATTTGCAGGAAAACATGTCTGGGGACGGAATCAATTAGATTATCAGTGAGAAGCTGGACAAGAACAACTTCCATGCCTAGAAGTTTAGAATGACCAATTTTCTTATGGATAAAGGATTTTGGGACTATGTCAAAGGAGATAATGAGGAGCCTCCTGAGTTATCTAAAGAGAATGCCACTCCAACACACATAAAGGCATTCAAGGATTGGAACCAAGGTGCAAGGAAAGTCATCTATTGTCTTTCCATTAGTGTCATAGACATGATGATAGGACACATACATGATGTCAACACTCTAGCACTTGCATAGCAAAATCTCATGCAGATCTTCCAGACCAACACAAAGGCAAGGAAATTATAGCTAAAGCAAGAGCTGCATATTATGGAAAAGAAAAGCGTGTCAATCAATGAGTATGCTTTAAAGATCAAGGGAATTGTTGAATCCCTTGGTTCTATTAATGTATTAGTGGAAGATAATGACTTGGTAAGTATCTATTTGAATGGGCTTCGTAAAGAATCCCTCCATTGTAGTCAGGGAGAATATTCCCAACTTTCGAGACTTGGTGTCTATGCTTATGATCATAGAAGAAAAGTCTTTAGGTGAGGAATCTTCTTCACAAAACAAGAACACATCAGAACAGACCTTTTGCTCCAATTCATGTAGAGGTAGAGGTAGAGGTTGTGTCGAGGCCAAGGTGGTGACCGACAAGGAAATCAAAATTCTGGACAACAACAATCCAATGATTCACAATGTTCAAAAATCATACACAGGTGGAAGAGGCCAGTCTAGAGGCAGGGGGAGCCAAAGAGGCCAAGGTGGTTGAAAAAGAAATCAAATGTGAATAGCATAGAGTGTTATTATTATGGAGAACTAGGGAACATGGCAAATAACTGCTATAAAAAACAGAATGACATTAAAAGTGAAAAGTTGCAGCATCATCTAGTAACTATGGAGGTGATGACAGAAGTGAGCAGTTGTTTGTAATGAAAAACATGCTCAGCTCCATAATAGGAGATGTATCAAGATCTCAAGATACATGATATATGGATTCTGGTGCCTCTAACCATATGACCAGTCATGCTGAGTGGTTTAGAGACATGCAGAAAATGGAAAAACCAGGCTATATAGAAACAGGTGATGATACTGCACATCCCATTGCACATGTTGGTAAAGCACCATTGTCTATGTAGGATGGCAAAATGAAGTACTTGGCAGATGTAGTTCATGTTCCAAATATTACAAAGAACTTGGTTTTTGTTGGAAAAATGGTTGAGCAAGGTCTGCAAGAGAGGTTTAATCCTCAAGGATGTTTTGCGGAAGACTTCAAAAATTAGTGTTTCTTGGTTGTAAAGGGTAACAAAAATGTCAGGATGTTTACTTTGGATGTGTACATGCTTGAAGTAAAGGCAACCGTGTTTGCGCATAGAACAAGTGTCATTATAAATATTGACATATAGCACAAGCGCACAACGCGACTGAAGTCTATGTAGGCCCAAAATATTGTTGCAGGTTTACAAAATTTTAAGGTTGATGGAATGCACAAAGTATGTCAAGCAGGCTGAACATGCTTTCCCACATGAAAAGCATGTCAGTACAAGGCCATTAGATGTCATACATTCAAATGTATGGGGACCGACCAAGATTGCAACAATTGCAGGTTATAGGTATGATGTTACATTCATTGATGACCACACTAGGAAAGTGTGGGTTTACTTCATGAAGGAGAAAAGTGAGGTGTTTGCTCACTTTCAAAGATTTAAAGCCTTGGTCAAGAAGGAAAAAGACATGCGAATAAAATGCCTAAGATCTGATGGTGGGGGAGAATATTTCTCCAATGAGTTTAGCAATTTCTTGAGGAAACAAGGAATCAAGAGATGGTTAACATCTAGGTACACTCCGCACAATAGAATGGTGTTGCAGAAAGAAAAAATAGGCACATGTAGAAGTGGCACGTGCCTTGATAGCTGAAAAGAATATGCCACAATATTTTTAGATAGAAGCAGATGTTGTGTACATTATGAACAGGACACCCACTATAGTTGTTCATGGTATGATGCATGAATAGAAGATTATTGGCATAAGACCAGATGTGTCTCACTTGAACGTGTTTGGGTGTATTGCATATGTGCAAGTTCCAGATGAACAAAGTTGGATTCAAAGGCCAAGAAATGTATCTTTATTGGTTATTCTATGGAGCACAAAGGTTATAGATGTTATAACCCTACCACTCGTGAGTCGTGAGATGCGAGTAAGCAAAGATGTTGTTTTTGACGATATGGGTAGCTGGAATGCACCAACAGTGAAGGAAATAGAAGATAAAGATGTAAGAAGTGTTGATGTTACACCACATGTAGAGCAGCAATCGCAGGTGCTTAGTGGACCTGGAGAGTCCTCTAGCAGTGGATCCAATGTTAGTCCATGGTTAGGCGGGTTGAGGAAAGATGTAGGTACAAATGTATCACCATGAAAAGGGAAGGAAAAGATAGATCAACCCTTTGTTCATGCTCTATCAGCAAACAGCAGGTGTGACTCTAGCAGCTCTAAGCAGAGGATCTTGGCATTCCATCTATAGTTACTCCTAGTGTAAGGAGAACGAGGGCTATTTTAAGGACACCTGGCAGTGATCCAAGTGTACGCATGTCTACAAGGGTTGGGTACCCTGTTGACAGGTTGAGATATGATGGATATAAAGCCCATCATTATGCTTACATGGTTAAAGAAATACAAGATTTAAAGCCCACTTGTTTTGAGTAGCACTTGGAAATAAGAAATGGGAAGATGCCATGAATAAGGAGATAGCAACATTGCATATAAATGCAACATGGGAGTTAGTGCCTTTGCCTAAGGAAAAGAAGGCAATTGGATATAAGTGGGTGTATAAAGTCATGCATAACTCTGATGGTTCAGTGAGCAAGTATAAGGCAAGATTGGATATAATTGGGTGTATAAAGTCAAGCATAACTCTGATGGTTCAGTGAGCAAGTATAAGGCAAGATTGGTGGCCAAAGGCTATTGAAAAACTTATGGCGTTGGACTATGAAGAGACATTCAACCCGGTTTCAAGAATGGAAACCATGAGAGTTGTCATTGCTATGGTAGTAAAGGGTTGGTCTTTACATCAAATGGATGTAAAGAATGCCTTCTTGCATGGTGATTTGCAAGAAGAAGTTTACATGTTGCAACCACCAGTACTACAACAGAATGAGGGTTTTGTTGAGATTCAAGCTCGATGTCAGTGTGTGCCAGCTATGCTATGTGCTGGCATGTTAGGTAGGAACATGTGTGAGACATAAATGACCGCGTCCAGCTGGTCATAGTGTGTGCCAGCTATGCTATGTGCTGGCATGTTAGGTAGGAACATGTGTGAGACATAAATGACCGCGTCCAGCTGGTCATAGTGTGTGGGCATTAGCTAGGGTTAGATGTGTGTGGACACAACTCATAGTGTGTTGTGTGTATTATGGATTATGGCTTTATGCATTGTGTGAGAAGGGAGATGGCTTCCCTCTATGATTAGGGTTTGCTCCTCTGTGTGTGTCTCCTCTCCCTCTACCTATCTTTTAACATGGTATCAGAGCCAGGTTCTGTCTATTAGGGTTTATGAGTGAGTGAGAGAAGAGGGAGAAGAAGCTGTGAAGAAAAGTTATGAAGCTTGCCATTGAAGCTGTGAAGCTTGGAGCACACCGATTACTATCAGATCTGAGAGCTTGGCCTACCGGGTAAGGTCTTCTAAACATCCTTGAGCGGATTGCAGGTGATTCAGGTAAAAACAAAGCAAATTAGGGCAATCCAAAGCAAAGGAAAATTTTTGGTTTTTTGAAAGCTTTCCATTGAAGCTTGGAAGTGGTGATGTATGGTGGAAATAGATGTAAATCTGGCAAAGACACATGTATCTGACAAGGAGGAATGTATTGGCAACTCATATGCAAACCCTAAACTGATTTTGGAGCAATTTGGATGCATTTGAATGTGTGAAATTGACTGGTTTTTGAGCTCTCACAAAACAGAGAAAAGGAAGCCCAATTTTGATGCATTTGGAGCAAGTTTTTGGCAAAAATCAAAGCATTGATGGATTGCACACATGCCTAGGTGTGTTGGGACCTTAATTCCATCATCAATTAACACTATAATCACTCCCAAATCCCTCAGGAGCAGGCGGTGCAGGCTGGACAGTAGAAACAAAGCATTTTGTAGTATTTTTATTGAGTGGAGGACCAAAATCAACTTGGGTGCTTGATATATTCCAAAATTGACTTAGCAATTAGTTTCTACACACACTTGAGAAGAAGGCTATATGATTGGATTGATCAATTATCATCAATTGAGCTGGAAATGAGCTGATTAAACAGGCTGGTTGCAGAGAAACAGAGTGTGATTAATCAACTAATTACTCTTTGGTCTTAAACAATTGGACTAATTTCTTTTACATGGAGTTAGTGGACATCATTGCTAAGCTAATGAATGCCTGGTTGCTCAATTTGGACAAAGATTGAAGAAATTAGAGCAAATCTACTACTGGTTTTTTTGGTTTTTCTCATAACAGAGAAGGGGGTTTGACAAAATTGATATGTACACATGTTGGTTGGTGTTGATACTCAACACTGAGGTTGTTTAGGTGTCAATGCAAGTTACCCACACTTGATTGAACCACTACATTGTAATTTGGAGCCTTGGAAAGCGCATCAAAATAGGATATCTTGGACTGTGTGAGCCAGTTCATTTTGGATGCATACAAGTTGATTTTATACATCAAAATTGAAGTTTGTTGACTACTTTGGAGTATCTGGAACACTCATTGGAGTGTGGTTGAGCTAAGGAAGGCTCGGTTTACAGATTTAGAATTGTGCGGAAGGTGTATTTGCATTGAGCAATATGTCGGATAACCCAGTACAAATTGTTGGTGAAAAGCTGGATAGGAAGAACTTCCAGGCATGGAAGTACAGGATCAAAAGTTTTCTGAAGGGAAAAGGTTTTTGGAATCTCATTACAAGTGCTGAGCCATAGCCGGAACTACCCCGACAACCTACACAGCAGCAGGTTATAGCTCATAAGCAATGGTCAGAAAGAGCATTCAAAGTGTTGCATTATCTGTTTATATATATTTCGGATGCTATGCTCATACACATACATGATGCTGAGAATCCCAAGGATCCATGGGATACATTGGTGAAGTTGTTTGATACAGACACGAGTGCTCGCAAGTGTCAGTTGCGACAATAGATACATAATGTGAAGCGAAATAGAAGGAGCATCCATGATTATGTACAAGAGATAAAGAAGTTTGCAGATGCATTGGCAACAATAAATGCCCCCATGCTTGATGATGATTTGGTAGACATTACCTTGCGTGGTCTTGGCAAGGAGTATAAATCTTTTGATACATCTATCTCGGTTCGGAGTACACGTTTACCAGACTTTGATGAGTTGGTTTCACTCTTACTTGTTGAGGAAATCAAACTCAGTGATTCCTTTCAGGATGCATCTACTAGCCATGCTGATAATGGCAGAAATCAGGCTTTCTATTCCCAAAGAGGATTTAGAGGCAGGGGGAGATTCGCATCATGTGGCCGTGGTAATGGTCGTGGATGGCAGGACAGGTCACCACAACAGAATTTTCAGCCTTCATATGGTGCTAGAGGTGATCATGGATATACACCTCAGAGAGGCAGAGGTAATCCTCATGGTAGAGGACGTTGGCAAGGCCAACAAACATCTCTGCATGATGTGGAATGCCATTACTGTGGAAAATTTGGTCATATGGCACGTGATTGTTTCCGCAAACAAAATGATTTGAGAGGGGGTAGAGCAAAACGTGGTGGACATTATGGTGGAAATTATGCACAACATAGGAAATTATGCATCAAGCAGTAATGATGGCAGCGCAAGTCACTTGTTTGCCATGAAACATGTTGTGGGATCTATGATGACAAATGCTGAAAATGATGACACTTGGTATATGGACTCTGGAGCATCAAACCATATGACTTGTCATGGTGAATGGTTTGAGCATATGAAGAATGTGAAAGGCTATGTGGAAACAGGAGATGATACTCAGCATGCCATTACATATGTTGGAAGTGTACCATTGGTTATGCACAATGGTCAAACAAAATCTATGTCAGATGTATTGTATGTGCCTTCTATCACAAAAAGCTTGGCCTCAGTTGGTCAAATGGTGGAACAAGGATTACAGGTTCGTTTCAACGAGCATGGTTGCTTCGTTGAAGATTTCAAACATGGATGTAGAGTCATTGCTAAAGGCAAGAAAGAAGGCAGGTTGTTTAAGCTAGATGCTAGGATTCCTAAGTTAAAATTAGCCATGTTCTCTAAAAGCAGAAATGTGGTACAGGATATTGATATGTGGCATAAGAGGATTGGACATGTCAATATACAAAGGTTAAAGAACATGCAGGCAAGAGGCATTGTTAGTGGGTTGCCTAGATTCAAGTATGATGGGCATATGCATGTTTGTGAAGCCTGTCAGTTTGGAAAGCAGGCAAGGTTACGGTTTCCTAGAGAAGGCAACATGAGTAGCAGGCCACTTGAGATAGTACATAGCGATGTATGGGGTCCTGCACAAAACCCATCTATTAAAGGCAGTTTATATTATGTGACATTCATTGATGATTTTAGCAGAATGACATGGATATACTTTCTGAGAGAGAAAAGTGAAGTGTTGGAAAAGTTTATGGATTTCAAAGCTTTTGCAGAGAAGCAATATGGTTCTTGGATTAAGTGTTTGAGGACAGATGGAGTTGGTGAATACACCTCAAATGCTTTTGAGCATTTCTTGAGAAAGCATGGAATAAGAAGGCAATTGACTTGCAGGTATACACCTCAGCAAAATGGTGTGGCTGAGAGAAAGAATAGAGTCATTTGTGAAGTGGCCAGGGCAATGCTCAATGAAAAGAGCATGCCAGATTATTATTGGGTAGAAGCTTGTGCTACTGCAGTGTATATACTGAATAAGACACCTACAGCAGCCATACATGGAAGTACGCGAGAGATGCGGCTTACAGGTTTTAGGCCAGACATTGGACACCTCAAAGTTTTTGGATGCATAGCTTATGTACATGTGCCTGACAAGAGAAGGAGGAAGTTGGATCCTAAGGCACAAAAGTGTGTGTTTGTTGGATATGCACAGGATCGTAAGGCATACAAATGTTACAATCCACAAACTAGACAAGTGGTTATCTCATGAGATGTGGTGTTTGATGAGCTTGCTAGTTGGTACAAAGCAAAGGATGAGGGTGTCATTGAGTCACTTGAAGCTGATGTGCCTATGAACTTGCCACAAGCAAGTTCTAGTTCTACTTCTATGTCTGGGCCAGCAGAGGCTGAGAGTAGTACTGTACGTCCACGTTTGAGGCATGAGAGTGTGAGCACTGGGAGTAGTGCTGTGGATAAAGGAAAGAAAAGGTTGAAGGAATTGTAATTACAGGTTATGAGTCGTCCAGTTCAGAGAGTTTGGATGAGGAGCTTGGTATACCCGTTTTACGCACACCTGGTGCAAGGCAGGATAGATATGTGCCACCACATGCTAGAGTGACAGGTGTTTAGAGTGATCTGCATGCATTGCGGAGATCCCAAAGGGTTAGATATCCAGTTGACAGGTTGACATACCGTGATTTTGCTAAGCATTATGCATATATGACATCTTTGGTGAAGCATGTGGAACCTACATGCTATACAGAAGCTGTTGGAAAGAATGTATGGGAGAAAGCAATGGATGTTGAGATGGACGCATTGGTTCATAATGACACATGGGATTTGGTTGCATTACCACAGGATAAAAATGTCATTGGTTGCAAATGGTTTACAAAGTGACGTGCAAGTCAAATGGTTCCATTGAGCGACATAAAGCAAGATGGGTAGCTAAGGGTTATGCACAAACCCAAGGCTTGGACTATGATGAAACATTTAGTCCAGTGGCCAAGATGGGAACAGTGAAAGCAGTCATTGCTATGGTTGCAGCAAATGGTTGGGAAATGCATCAAATGGATGTCAAAAATGCATTTCTAAATGATGATCTACAAGAGGAAGTGTATATGGCACAGCCAGAAGGTTATGTACACCCAAAGTATCCCACTCATGTATGCAGATTGAAAAAAGCATTATATGGTTTGAAGCAAGCACCTCGTGCTTGGAGTGATAAGATGAGCAGATATCTTATCTCTCTTGGATTTCAGGTTTCTACAGCAGATTCTTCACTCTATGTGAAGAAAACAGATCATGGGATTATTTTACTTGTCATCTATGTGGATGACTTGATTATCACAGGTGATCATGGTATAGATGTGATGCATGTCAAGAAAGCATTGAGTGGGCAATTTGACATGAAAGACTTGGGTGAACTGAGATACTTTCTTGGAATTGAAGTGATAAAAGACCATGCAGGTACATGGTTAGTGCAACACCAATATGCATTGGATATGTTGGCAAAATATGGCATGACAGGGTGTAAGCCTATGAGTACACTTTTGGAGCAGAATGTAAAGTTACGGGCTGATTTTGGTGAGGAGTTGGATGATCCATCTATGTACAGAAAGATGGTTGGTAGTCTCATTTACATGACTATCACACGCCCGGATTTGAGTTATGTTGTGGGGCTAGTAAGCCAATTTATGCAGAGCCCCAGAAAACCTCATTTGGATGCAGTGAGACGCATTATGCGATATGTAAAGACCACTGCACATTATGGTCTTCTATATGAGCATGGTAAAGGCTTGGATATACATGGCTACTACACAGATGCTGATTGGGCAGGTAGCTCATATGATAGGAGGTCTACTAGTGGTTATGCTTTTACACTTGGAAGTGTCGTGGTGAGTTGGAGTAGCAAGAAGCAACCTACAGTTGCTTTATCTATTATAGAGGCTGAATACAGAGGTGCAGCCATTGCTACTTGTGAAGGAATATGGTTAAAAAGTCTCTTGGCAGATTTGGGTGAGCCTATTAATGGCAAAGTTGTCATTCATTATGACAACATGAGTAGTACACAGTTGGCCAAGAATCCAGTATTTCATGCGTGGACCAAGCACATAGAGGTCCATTATCACTTTGTCAGAGAGAAAGTGCTGGATGGTACAGTGGATCTACAGTATGTGAAGACTGATGAGCAGGTGGTGGCAGACATCTTTACAAAACCACTTAGCAGGGAGAAGTTTGAGTACTTCCGTACTATGTTGGGAGTACATGGAATGAGCTTGAGGGGGAGTGTTGAGAGTCTTGATATCCCAAGCTCATCTACATCTTCATCTATGGCAGTACATCATGAGCTTGAGAGGGGCTGTTGAGATTCAAGCTCGATGTCAGTGTGTGCCAGCTATGCTATGTGCTGGCATGTTAGGTAGGAACATGTGTGAGACATAAATGACCGCGTCCAGCTGGTCATAGTGTGTAGGGTTAGATGTGTGTGGACACAACTCATAGTGTGTTGTGTGTATTATGGATTATGGCTTATGCATTGTGTGAGAAGGGAGATGGCTTCCCTCTATGATTAGGGTTTGCTCCTGTGTGTGTGTCTCCTCTCCCTCTACCTATCTTTCAACAGGTTTAGCAGCGAAAATAGCAGCACTTTTAAAACTAGAAGGCTACGGAGATGTCGGGCCCATTTTATTGCTATTTTCACTGCAAACACATTCGCTGCTCACATCGGTAGCAAAAATAACATCAATATTTCACTGCTCGGTAAAGATATAGTACTGTGCAGTAATGAAATATCGCTCCTATTTGCGCTGCTGAGTAGCGAATGTACTACATATTTAAAAAAAGATGGGGCAAACTGGGGAGTCTGCACAAGACACCCCAGTCTGCCCCAGCTCTTTTTTTGTAATGTAGACATAGTAAAACTAATACAACTTCATGTCCTACTCATCGTCATAGACAAGTGTACTGTAAAACTTTATAAATTACAAAAAATGGACAATTATAATTCAAAGTTTTATGAATGTTGAAATTCAATTACAATACTTGTTGGCAGAATTACATAAGTGTATGATTCCAAAAAACTCATATACAAGATAAAGCGTAATGAAAATCTATGGAGCTAGGGACTACATTGAGGGGGTCTACATCTCATACATTGCGATTATTATCATTCTTTGCAGCTCCACCCCCTTCTCTTCTCACATTTCCATTTCTTCTTGCTTGGGCATTTGCACCACCATATTTAGTTACATGATCCTAAAACACAATAAAATTAACACAAGTGAAAATCAATTTTACAAAAACAAAGAGGTTTAGGGTTTAGGCATGTACTTACTTGCCATGCTTGCCAAGTATGTCCTCCAGTATCCCTCATCTTGCACCCTTTCAAATAAAGCTTCCAAACCCCGTTGTAATGGAAAATTATATTCATCTTGCGTAGGGAGTGGTCCACTGCTTCAAGCTATAGACATATAAATAAATGAACATTATAGTTATGTTGTTATTTAAGATTAAGCCTTCTTTAATTAAAAGATAAGATAAAATTTGAGGATAATATATACCTACAAATATTGTTGGGATATCGACTCCTCCTTCACGCATCGCGCCGCAAGTTATTTGCCATCTATCCAAGAAAAAACATAAATGCTTAAAACTCTTATGCATACTCCAATGCATGAGGCTTATGCATAAGGCTACCGGCATGCTTAGGCATTGGAAGCTACCGGCATGTATTGGTAGCTACCAGCATGCATAGGTTGCTACCGGCATGCATTAGAAGCTCCTACCGGCATCTGTAGAGGAAGCTACCGGCATGCATTAGAAGCTACCGGCATGCAAAGCTACCGGCACACATTGTAATTAAGAAAAAAAAGTATTAATAGCTACCTAGGTATGCCAGTAGCTTCCTATAAACATGTAAAAGCATGAAGAACATACAAGAAAGAGATCTCTTGCGAGACTTGTATGTGTTGAAAACTTATAAAATTAAACCAAGTCAAGAAAAAAAAGTATTAAGAAAAATCAAGATCTCTTACCATATGAGGCTTTAATGGAGAGCTCTTAATTAGGGAAAAAGAAGAAGGGAAAATAATCGTAATGATTAAGCTTCAATAAGAAGAGAAAAAGAAGAAAAGAAAAACTTAAAAGAGAGGAAAGAGAAAGGAAATAGTCACAAGAAAGCTTTCATGGAAAGCTTGTTTGCAAAGGAGATAAAGAAAAAGAGCAGACATACCTTGCTTGAGCTTAAGGAGGATAGGGTAGGAGAGGTAGAAGTGATAGATAACGCATAAACCTACAAAAAAATTGGAGTACAAGTTTATTGTATTCAAAAGATAAAACTACGCGGTGGTAAAAGATGTTGAAATTTGAGCATAATGATGAGCTATGGTGGATCAAACACTAGAATCAACATCATTAACAAAGTGATTAGTAAATAATTAAGATGTAATTAGTGAATAATTAGCAAATAGATTAATGTAGGCATGGATACTCAAAAACCAGCAAATTCTCATTAGGGCTATGCCTCAATTTATAGTGTTTACATCAAGCATCAAATCCCATTGATTTCTCCATGATTCACTCCCAGAATATCTCCACCTTTTGCCTGATTCTCTCCACCTCTTCTCTTTTCCCTGAATATCTCCCAGAATAACTCCACACTCCTAAATTCTCTCATGCTACCCTTTATTCTCTCCCAGTAGATTCTTCTCACCTTTTCACAGGTTCTTTCACAATTACATCTTCTCTTTTACAGCCTCTATCCAAGAGCTTATTCCACACACACCCTATTCACTTGTATATTTCAACACCTCCCCTCAAGTGAATACTCCTAGTACACCTAGACCCTATACTAAGTTTGCCTCCCTTTACTTGATAGTCCGCGACCAGTGTCTACTCCTCCCCCTCAAGTTATCTCAGCACACCTGGACCCTGTATCAAGTTTCTCTCTTACTTGACAGTCCGCGACCAGTGCCTCAAGTCCCTAAACTCCATAGTCCTTGACACTCTCTCTCTTTATGTGTCCAAGGCTACTATAAGTGCCCGCGACCTTGACTAAAGTGCTCACACATACATCTACCACGTGGCCTACATCATCGGTGGCTCAGAGGTGGTTTTACTTTATTGGGGCAGGTTACATTGGGTTGTGGGGTCTCTCTCTCTCTCTCTCTCTCAGAGATTTTCACATGGCTCCTCACTCTTTGGAGCCTCACATCTTCTCTTGTCTTCAGTCTTCTTGTCGTGGCAGCTTCTCTCCACGCGTCTGTCTCTTCTTTCAGTCTTCTTGGGGCAGCTTCTCTTCTCATGGCAGCTTCTCTTCTCGTGTCCATGTCTTCCTTCAGATCTTCTTGGTGTGGATCCTCTTCTTGGGAAGAGATGTTCTTCTTCTTTCTTCATGGCTGGGGCCATGAGCTCGTCCGTCAGGTCATTTTGCTCCATGTGAGCAACATGTTTCAGTGTTTTGCTGACAGTTCCTTTGGGCTTTTTATGTTTATTTTGTATCATTATGCAATGCAAACCCAAATTTATGCGGGAGGTCTTACCACTTGCCTTATTCTGGACAAGGACAGTGTCTGTTCCCGTATTTACACAGATGCAATGTGCCCAATACATAATGCGTATAGCATCCATTCTTATGCACATTCCCAAATGCAAATCTGGCTGTGAATAATCTTGAATTTGAGTGAGATTTACAGACATTAACCAAAGGTTAAATGCAAAATGATGATTTTCATAATTTTATCAGCACAATTTTACCAGAAATTACATTAAATCAAGGGTAACCGATTTGTACGGGATGGTTGGAGTATCAAACCAACTCCGATTTGAAATCTAAAGTTATAGGGATCTGTATCAGATACCTAATGGTTAATTTGAACCCTCAATTGCACCAAAATACAATGATTAGCACTGATTAATCACTGATTAGCAAATTAATGCTCTGGTTTGTGTGCAGAAAACAGAGTATGCGGGGAGCCCAGATCTGGTGCCTTCCACTTCAAATGAGCTCAAATGCTTTCAAAGGCATCAATAGCAATGAGTCTAGTAGAGGATTAAGCCAAGAAACACAAGATTTGACCAAATATTGAAAGCTTAATCTCTGTTTTACCAAAGTCACCTGCAGATTTGATGAAGAGCTTGGATCTCACTGTAGACTTGATGAAACTGAATTCTGTCTTCACTAGCTTGTAGAGCATGCTTGAAAACCCCCGGGGCTAAGAGGAATTAGACCCATTTGATTTGATGAAGTAGAAATCATTGATTTACTGCAGAAAAACGTAGCTTTTTAATCAGCAAAAATCGGGAGCTTCCTTGGGCGGTTTGCGCTTCTGATTTGATGGGCTGGAGCTCCTATGGGTTAGCTATCTTGGGCTAGAAGGGTTTGGGCAATGGTTGAGTGTGCAAGGAGAGGGAGCTCCTCCACTGGCTGGGGGTACAGAGGCTAATTGAAAAAAGAGGGAAAATTATAATTTTCTACTAATCTTGATTAATTAAATAATGGGCTCATAAATCTGATGGATTCTAGGCATGGCTCTGATACCATGTTGAAATTTGAGCATAATGATGAGCTATGGTGGATCAAACACTAGAATCAACATCATTAACAAAGTGATTAGTAAATAATTAAGATGTAATTAGTGAATAATTAGCAAATAGATTAATGTAGGCATGGATACTCAAAAACCAGCAAATTCTCATTAGGGCTATGCCTCAATTTATAGTGTTTACATCAAGCATCAAATCCCATTGATTTCTCCATGATTCACTCCCAGAATATCTCCACCTTTTGCCTGATTCTCTCCACCTCTTCTCTTTTCCCTGAATATCTCCCAGAATAACTCCACACTCCTAAATTCTCTCATGCTACCCTTTATTCTCTCCCAGTAGATTCTTCTCACCTTTTCACAGGTTCTTTCACAATTACATCTTCTCTTTTACAGCCTCTATCCAAGAGCTTATTCCACACACACCCTATTCACTTGTATATTTCAACAAAAGAAGCACCCAAAAGCGATATATTTTTACAGTAAAGCAGTGTTTTTTCATTGCTATACACGTTGCTGGGCAACAATATTTCACTATTGAGCAGCAAGTTTTCACTGTAAAGAGCGCTGTTAAAGCAACGTAAAAATGCTACGGAGCAGTGACAAATCTCGTTGATCAGAATCGTAAAATCCCTCAATATTTTCCTTCCAAAAACGATGCCATTAGAAAAAACGTGACTCATTACTGGGCATTTTTAGAGAAAGGAAAAATAGGCACCCAACCAATGAGTGCGAAGGCTATGTAACGTAGAAGTTCCTCAAAAAAGATTTTATTTTTTTTTTAAAGATCAAATTTGTTGCTCCAAAAAAACAGAGAAAATGACATTCTTGCTCTTCTTTTTCTTCCCGTATGTCAGATGCTGTCAACATTAAAGTTTGAAGCAATAAATTTACCTTTTCTGCCCATTACATACATTTGGGAACATACCCAATTTCTTTTGTTTCTAGTGCCCTCCTCGCAACAACATACCATCTCACTATGATTTCTCAAATTTTTGCTCTCTCATCACCAGCAAACAACCCTCCGACTGAAATGTCGATGCACCCCAGGAGGCCATCTTCACAAATTCAATCTATTACGATTCATAACATGCTAGATGCACAAAATGCATGGAATCCTCTGACAGTTTCGAAGGGGAGTTATATTTTTCTATAGTCATCATGGAAGAGAAAGAAAAGAGGATCATTAGCAAATGATTTTATTGTTGAGATATCGAGCTCATCTAGTGAGGCGGTGGACACTGATGACCTGCCTGGGGGATAGGCCCCACACTTACACCACTAGCATGGTTGGTGAGATCATGGGTGATATGCGGCCAGTGGGATGACAGGCTGTGTGCAGCCATTCTAGAGACTGGCATAGTTATAGTGCCAGCTCATTTAGTTGGGTTCACACTATAGAGAACCCTAGTATGTATTTGGTTGAGTACCTTTTCATATGTGTGTACTCTTATCTTTGTATATGGTGTGTTGAGTGTTGTGTGACGAAGAAGAAGATTTTCAGCCTCTCACCTTGTGTGTTCTCTTTTAGGGTTTTGTGAGTGTGTGTGTGCTTGCAAGAGCTCAAGCTCTCTTCTCCCCTGCATCTTTTCATGGTATCAGAGCTTGGTTCATGCGAAGGGCTGAGCTGCAAGCAAGAGAAGCATAGGAAGCGGTACGAGGGTAAGAGCTTCATCTAGTCTTCCCTATTTGTGTTGGCGACTACAATTTGTCTCGGGAGCTCTACGGGAGGCACTGGCAAACGATCTCTGATTGAGGAGCTTTCTTCGCGGGAGTAAAGCTATAGGGCAACTATACTGTCCTATTAGAGGCGGATGACATTTTTGGTGCCGAAAACGCGTTTCGGGCCATTAGGACCTCCGTTTTTCAAAAAGCAGGCGATTTCGAGCACTGCAAGTAAGTCATCCATTCTCTGTAGAACTCTGTTTAAAGAACTGCAGGAAGACATATTGGTTGTGCAGACATTGTGTGTGCTGCAAGGAGGTCAACAGCTGCCATTGGGTGTATGTATGCACATTGAGGTCACTGGTTGTGACATTTGAGTGTAGTATAATACCGCTGCAAAAAATACACAGCAGTTTGTGACATTTGAGTGTAGTACAATACCGCTGCAAAAAATACACAACAATTTGTGCAGGACAAACCAGAGTGTTGTTTCTAGTAAATTTGTGTGTCTGGAAAGATGTCAAATGATGGCATAAACGAGATTGTTGCTGAGAAGCTTGATAAGAACAACTTCCATGCTTGGAGGTTCAGGTTGACAAATTTCCTGATGAGAAAGGGTTACTGTGGGACCACATAGAAGGTGAGCATGAAGAGGCACCGGAGATACAAGATATCAATCCGACTTCTGCAGATGTGAAAGAGTTCAAGGATTGGAACCAAGGAGCTAGAAAAGTTATGTATTGGCTCTCTATCAGTATACAGGACACCATGATTGGGCACAAACAGGATGCCAAGTCCCCCAAGGAGGCATGGGACACCTTGGTAAAACTCTATGAAACGAATACCAAGGCACGAAAGATACAGTTGAAGAATGAACTTCATACTATGGAGAAAAAGAGTATGTCTGTGAATGACTATGCATTGAAGATCAAGGGTATTGTGAAATCCCTTGCATCTATTGGCGTTTCAGTAGATGATGATGATAAGGTGGAAGTCTGTCTACGTGGTCTCAGGCCACAATACAAGGTGTTCAAGACGTCTATTCAGACTCAGAAAAACATTCCCAATTTCATAGATTTGGTGTCTATGTTGTCTATGTTGATTATAGAAGAGAAGAGCGTGCGTGAAGACCAACAGTCTTCACAAAACAAAAACAGTTCAGAAATCTGAATTATGGCCAGCAGCAACAACAACACGCAGGTGGAAGAGGCCAATTCAGAGGCAGGGAGAGTCAAAGAGGTCGTGGAAATTGGCAAAGGCAGTATAATGATACACATGGATGCTTTTATTGTAGTAAGCCTGGACATGTACAGGCAGATTGTTATAAGAAGCAGGCTGACATGCAAAATGGGAAATTGCAGCAAAACAACTATGCATCCTCGAGCAGAAACAATGAGGATAATGAAAGGTTGTTTGTTATGCAGCATGTCGTTAATGCCATGTCTAAAAATGTTGAAGTAGCACATAAAGATGATGTATGGTACGTTGATTCAAGTGCTTCGAACCACATGACAAGTCATGGGGAGTGGTTCAAGGAGATGAAAAACCTTAAAAGACCAGGTTTTGTGAAAACAGAGGATGACATCGCTCATCCAATTGCCCATGTTGGAGATGTGCCATTGTCTATGTAGGATGGCAAAGTGAAGTACCTTGCAAATATACTTCATGTTCCGAACATAACAAAGAATCTGGTTTCAGTTGGCCAGATGATTGAGTAGGGTTTACAGGTTCGGTTTAATCATGATGGTTGTTATGTTGAAGTCTTTAAAGACAAGTGTAGGTTGGTTGCAAAAGGCAACAGAGAGTGGGCAGAATGTTTACATGAATGTAAACATGCCTGAAGTGAGTGCTGCGATGTTTAAGGAATTGTTGCAGACACAGACATTTGGCATAAAAGAATTGGACATATGAATGTGTAGAGAATGAAGTCTATGCAGACTAAAGGAATTGTGATAGGGCTGCCAAAGTTTAAAGTTGAAGGTATGCAGAAAATATGTGAAGCATGCCAATTTGGAAATCAAACAAAGCATGTATTTCCACGTAATAGAAATGTGAGCAAAAATGCACTAGATGTTGTGCATTCAGATGTATGGGGTCCTACGAAGACCATGTCTATGGGAGGCTGCAAGTATTATGTGACATTTATTGATAACCACACAAGGAAAGTGTGGGTATACTTCATGAAGGAGAAGGGTGAGGTGTTCACTCATTTTCACAATTTCAGAGTTATGTTATGGTTGAAAAGTAAATAGGGAAATGTGTAAAGTGCCTAAGGTCAGATGGAGGGGGAGAGTACTTCTCCCAATGAGTTCTCTGAATTTTTGAAGAAGAATGGTATTCGGAGACAGATCATGCAAATACACTCCGCAGCAAAATGGAGTTGCTGAGCGAAAAAATAGGCACATTGCTGAGATTGCGCGAGCATTGATGGAAGAGAAGAATATGTCGCATGGGCTGAGGCTGTTTCTATAGCAGTTTACATCATGAACAGGACTCCAACTACAGCCATACATGATGTAACTCCAGAGGAGAGGTTTACTGGCAGAAAACCTGATTGGTCTCATCTGAAAGTCTTTGGATGCATTGCATATGTGCATGTGCCAGATGAGCTGAGAACTAAGTTGGATCCAAAAGCTAAAAATATATGTTTATTGGGTATTCCCTTGAGCAAAAGGGATACAGATGTTATAACCCTGCTACACGTGAGTTGAGGGTAAGCAGGGATGTTGTTTTTGATGAGATGAGCAGCTGGTATGCTGCTGAAAAAGAAGTTGTTGGGGCTGATGTGAGTGGAAAGGCTGCATCATAATACCAGTCCTACAAATGTGATTAGTACATCACATAAAGGCAAAGAGAAAGTGGTTGATCCCCTTAGTATGCCTGACATTTCTGCAGGGCATTCTCATGTTGATGGAGAGTCTAGTGGCTTAGAGATGAGACTTGATGAGGAGCTTGGGATACCAGCTATGAGAACACCTGCTGGTGTAAAGAAGGCTATGGAAGCCATGAATGCAAAGCTGCGAAGATCTGGGAGAGTGAAGAATCCTATGCAGAGGTTTACCTATGATGGTTAGGTGGCACATCACTATGCATACATGGTAAAAGTTATGCAGGTTGTAGAGCCCACGTTGTAGAGCCCACATGCATTGATGAGGCTATTGGAAATGTGTGTTGGGAGAAAGCTATGGATGAGGAGATGGATGCACTATATGGAAATGAGACTTGGGATTTAGTGCAATTTCCTGAAGGCAAGAAAGCCATTGGATGCAAGTGGGTGTACAAAGTAAAACATAACAATGATGGAAGCATAAGCAAGTACAAGGCTAGATTGGTAGCCAAAGGATATGCGCAAACATATGGCATTGATTATGAGGAAACCTTCAACCCAGTTGCCAAGATGGCAACAGTGAGAGTTGTGATAGCAGTGGCTGCGTCAAAGCAATGGTCTTTACATCAGATGGATGTAAGGAATGCATTCTTACATGGGGATTTGCAGAAAGAGGTGTATATGTTGCAGCCACCTGGTTATGAGGATGTGAGTCACCCCGAGCATGTTTGCAGGTTGAAGAAAGCTTTGTATGGCTTAAAACAAGCACCAAGAGCATGGTCTGACAAGATATCTGAATATCTTGTCACTATTGGCTTTCATGTAGCCAATGCAGATTTCTCGCTGTTGTGTGTGCGACACAGTGAGATAGAGGGGTTGTGCTTGTTGTCATCTATGTAGACCGGATCATTACGGGGGATCATGATGCAGAGATCTTTGATGTAAAGATCTTGCTTAGATAGAAGTTTGAGATGAAGGATCTGGGGGAGCTCATATATTTCTTGGGCATTGAGGTGATTAGGTCACCACATGGTATTGGATTACTGCAGAGACAGTATGGCTTAGACATGTTGGACATGTTGTCTAAGTACGGTATGACAGGTTGTAAGCCTATCTCAGTGCCATTAGATCAGAATGGCAAGTTGATTCAAGAGAGATTTTGGAGGATCCTACTATGTATAGGCGCATAGTAGGAAGCTTGATCTACATGACGATCACCAGGCTATGCTGTTGGGTTGGTGAGTCAGTTTATGCAGGTTCCTCGGAAGCCACATTTGGATGCATTGGGATGCATACTGAGATATGTGAGGTCTACTTTGCATTGTGGACTATTTTATGAAACTGGGATAGAGATATGTGTACATGGGTACACAGATGCTAATTGGACTGGTAGTATCTCAGATAGAAGATCTACTTGTGGCTTCATGTTTTCTTTGGGGAGTGCTGCTCTGACTTGGAGCAGCAAGAAGCAGCCTACGGTTGCTCTATCTAGTACAGAGGCTGAGTACAGAGGTGCTGCTATGGCAGCATGTGAGGTAGCTTGGTTGAGAAAGCTACTTGCAGATTTGGGTCTATCAGTGGATAGACAAGTTGTCATTTTTTGTGACAACATTAGCAGTATACAGCTGGCCACGAACCCAGTTTTTCATCACACGAAGCATATAGAGGTCCACTACCATTTTTTCAGAGAGAAGGTTTTGGCAGGAGACGTTGACCTTGTTTATGTCAGCACACAGGATTAGGTTGCTGACATCTTCACCAAAACATTGGGTAGTACAGAGAAGCTCCGTAGATTCAAGGCTTCGCTTGGTGTACATGAGATGGAGTTGAGCTTGAGGGGGAGTGTTGAGATATTGAGCTCATCTAGTGAGGCGGTGGACACTGTGATGACCCACCCGCCTGGGGGATAGGCCCCACACTTACACCACTAGCATGGTTGGTGAGATCATGGGTGATATGCGGCCAGTGGGATGACAGGCTGTGTGACAGCCATTCTAGAGACTGGCATAGTTATAGCACCAGCTCATTTAGTTGGGTTCACACTATAGAGAACCTTAGTATGTATTTGGTTAAGTACCTTTTCATATGTGTGTACTCTTATCTTTGGATATGGTGTGTTGAGTGTTGTGTGAAGAAGAAAAAGATTTTCATCCTCTCACCTTGTGTGTTCTCTTTTAGGGTTTTGTGAGTGTGTGTGTGCCTGCAAGAGCTCAAGCTCTCTTCTCCTCTGCATCTTTTCATTTATATCATGTTGGAAAGGAAGAATCCAAGGATTCAGACATGAAAGCAACAAATCAAGTATCAAAGAAGTGATTTTCCAACATATGTATTTACATAATGAGTTAAGGTTGGATGGTTGGCCACACAATCTTCCAGGACAGAGACCAAATTGTAAGCTTCTAATTCATTGTAGCTTCATTTTAAACTCAACAGAATCAGATTGTTTGATTTTTTTTCAGATGTATATCCTTCAATATATATTGAATGGCAACCAATGGAATCAATAATTGGCATCCTTGATATTCGGCATGCATATATTGGAGAGAAACAATACAAAGGTAACTCTCCAAGATCATTGGATGAGGCATGTATATTATTTTACAACCACTATTTCCAAATTCATACTGGAATGATAGCTTTTGGCACATTAAGGCTCCTCTATTGCCCAAACTCACAAGTCCAGAGTGGGAGTTACCAAGTGCAGTGAAAGTTATCGAGCAAAACGTTTCCAAGAGGTGCAGTGCAATCTCAAACCACATATCTCTACAAGACTCGTTCAAGTAGCATTCGCAATGCCAATAACGATATTTGTGGATTTGTTTGCAAAGTCAAGAATACGGGTTACAAAAACAGTGTTTGTCTGTGAAAACATGCAAAACATGGATATGCTTGAAATCCTTGACAGAGGATGGGATACAAAGGAAGAGAGAAATGTAATTTTCTATGTAGTAATGAAGACAATGTGTTGCAGGTATGTCATTTCGTAGTTAGAACTTCATCATGTCTTTCTACTATATACATATATATACGTATACACAGAGTACATAACAAATTAGTGCCAATGGATCAAGACATGGATGGAAATGCTCTTATTGAAATTGCAATTAAACTCAATGATAGAGTGATTTTAATAGTAACTATATTGAAAGAGGAGGAGGAAATGATTAGTAAAATAGGTACTTACAAAACAAGCAATGAAGGAGGACTTTCTTTTTGAGCCGAAGTGTGAAGCCCCTCGCTTCCATATTTGGGAAACACTTTCCATCGCTTGTTGTTGAAAAGCACGTGGGTGCTTTCTCACGAAGCTTCGTGCGTACCTCCACTCCTCCTGTGAGCAAACACTGGGTTTTCCAAATTGTTCTTTACCGCTCTCTTGATGTTTTCTCTCTTATTAGAGATCAAAAGATTTATTCTTATCTTCTTCCATTACTTTGAGAAGTGAAGGCCCGCATGTGGAACAACGAACTCCGTCTTGAGCACATCAATGACATATTGCTTTGAGATCTCATCTTGTACTTTCCACTTTTTGAAGGAGTTCATGAACTCCAAGTTAGCGAGTACATGTATGTGGTTCATGACTTGCTTCCCTCATGCATCCATCATGAGGGCACCATCAACATCCACGTTGTATGGTAGGGTGTGTGGATCAAATGATGGAATCGATCTCCTGGGGGGCTGGCTCATAATGAGCGGATAAAGAGACTCCCTATCAGGAGCCCCCCCTATTGGGGAGATGACTCAGGAGACCTAGTGTTGCTTTTGCCAAAGCAAAAGCAACATTGCTCCCCCCATTAGCACGTCTACTAGCCCCTCAAACTCCCTACTACGTCGTCACATTGTGGTGAAGATGGACATGAGGGAGCGGGGGTGGATCTATTCAACGAAGGTGGTGTAGGCTTATAAAGGTTATACATAAGCTCTATGCATAAGGATTTTGCAAGCGTTATGCATAATAACGCTTGCATAGAGTTCTATGCATAAAGCTATGCATAAACCTTATGCAATATTTATGCTTATGCTTAATCCTTATGGATAAAGCTTGCATAAAGGCTTTATGCATAGAGCTCTATGCATAAATCTTGCATAAAGGTTTATGAATAAGGTCTATGCAAGAATCCTATGCATAGAGCTTATGCATAATCTTTATGCAAGAAGCCTATGCAAAAGATTTTATGAAAGCTTTATGCATAGGCTTCTTGCATAGAGCTTACGCATAGGATTCTTGCATAGAGCTTATGCATAGGCTTTATGCATAGATCCTATGATGCATAAGCCTATGAATAAGCTCTATTCATAAAGCCTATGTAACAAGCCTATGGATAGAGCTCTATGCAAAAAGCTTGCATAGAGGCTTATGCATAAGCTCTATGAAAGAAGTCTATGCATAGAGTTCTATGCATAAAGGCTCTATGCAAGAAGCCTATGCATAGAGCTCTATGCATAAAGGCTCTATGCAAGAAGCCTAAACATACTCTAACCCGGCACCCACCAAGAGTGCAATATTACAAATAAAATGGGTGAACTTAGGCATGGAAAAAGAGGGCAAAAGGGATCTCTTACCTCAAAAAGGTAAAGTTGTGAGTTATTCACTGTAATAAACCTACAAAAAAGAAACAAAATAAATCAAAAAGTTAGTAAGTTTACTTCATTCACATATTAGAAAGCAAGAGACTAAATGAAAGAGGAGAAGGAGAAGAAAAGGAAAAGGAGGTGAATTTCTTTAACATATTCCTAATGCATAAATGATTGAAAGAAAGTGGTTTATACTACCCTAACCCTAGCTCTATGCATAGAATGCATAATAGAGAGCTTTTATAGAGAGCTCTCCCTCAGCTCTCCATTAAAGCTCTCTATTAGCACTCCTATGCATAGAGTTAGGGTTAGGGTAAGGGAAAGGAAAGAGAGGGAAAGGGAAAGAAAAGCTCACATAGAGAGCTATGTTAAAGATTTCCATGAAAGCTTAGAAAACAAGAAAGCACAGAAGCTTTCTATGAAAGCTTGGGAGAAAGAAAGAAAGGGGAGAGGCACTTACCGGAAAGGGAGAGAGCTTTGAGCTTTGATGGAGGTGAAAGGACTCTTTGGGAGGAAGTGCTACTACAACCATCCCCTCTGCTAGCATGTGCAACTAAGAGAGGTAGGTAGAAAGGAATCCTGTCTCGGCGATGATTTAGGAGGGAGTCTCAATTTCCAAGTCGTTGCCTAGCAGCGCAATTTCGCTACTAACTTTGCATTTCGTTGTTGTAAATGCTTCATAGCAGCGAAAACCTGGTTAATTTTTTGTTTATCAGTTTTGGATAGCTCATGTATTTTTATGCCAACACATAATTAGTTTTGGCTTGGTTTCAAATGTTTGATAGTGATCAAGGGCCGAAAGTTAGTTTTGAAGCATAGTTGGGAGAAAAAATTTGTTGTATGTGTGATCGATGCAAGGGGGGGCAATATATTCGACAACATCATATAACAATTAAGCATGTCCGGACATAATGGCTTCATGAGATATTGGCACGACCAAGTGTGAATGATGACATGGAGGAGAACCATAAGAGAGTGTTACATAACATGCCAAACCATTTAATTACATTGAAACAATTGCAAAAGGAGAACCATAAGAGAGTGTTACATAACATGCCACACCATTTAATTACATTGGAACAATTGCGAAAGGTGGCGCTCCACCATTGCAACATGAGGAGGAAGAGGATCTCATCATGGAAGACATGGTGAATGACTTCTTTGAACGAGAGGTCATAGATGATAGAGAGCAAGCTCCAATGTCACAAGAGGAGGAAAACTTGTATAGAGAGAGACAAGCACCCCTTTGTATGAGAGATTTTCATACTCCACACTGCAAGCAAACTTGGATCTATTAAACTTGCAAACAACTTACGGATGGAGTGATGCAAGTGTCACAAGTCTTCTTAGGTAAGATCGCCTCATTCTGTTCTCTTAAATAGAAAATGTATCATGGTTTATATACTCTTCTTATAGATATTTTGATATATGATTTCTTATGTTATGTTGTAGGCTTCTCAAGAATATTCTTCTCTCTCAAAATCTATTACCAAACTCATGAGATGGATCTCATAAAATGCTCTCTATGCTAGGTATGGATTACACAAAAATACACACATGTCCCAATGATTGCATGCTATTTATAGGGGCTAATAATGTTAACCCAATTCAAGGGTTAACAATAGCTACCACCATTATCTTACATCAAGGAATCATGATAGATACACCAAAGGGTCATACATTCAAGATATGAAGCAATAGTGTCCAAAGCTACAACTTGAACAGGTTCCCGTAATGGTGTGACGGAGTATTTATGGTGATTCCCTATTCAAGAGCATGTGGTTAAAAGTCAGTATAAAGTCCTAAGTTATTTACTTCATGGATATATTATGAGAGTAGTGATTGTAATAGTATTAGACCTCTTCTGAGCCTAAAGTGCCCGGCCGGCCACAATTTAAGTGAGTGTGAACACTTATGGCCATGTATATAAGTGAATATCTCTCATAATACAATATACTCTCCCATTGCGCAATTGAGTCTTGCTCTTGCTAATGTCTCTCCCTAATGCATACTAGTAGTGAGTGTGTGTGAGTGAAGTGAGGTGAGAGGAGGGGCAAGTACCCGTAGTGCAGCGCGGTGGTGTGACAACACTCACGCAGGCGCAATGGAATTTCTTCTCAAGGAGTTGTAGAGCTTTGATACCTCAAGGGTTATGAGCTCAACCATTGGAAAGATCCTCACTCACCACAGTTGCGGTTCACTAAGTAATCTCCTTTTGGATGTGTTTCAAAGAGGGTTAGGGTGAGCCTTAAAAGTTAACATTTTTGGCATCATTGCCAGGGAGTCATCCCTTGGCTTTTTCCATCGTTTTTCCTCTAATCTACACATTACCCATTGCCCATTATCTTGATTAATATTTTTCCATAAAAAAGATGTGGATTTGATGGTAATTTGTATCTGAATCGGTGTAGAATAGCTCTCTTTTCTTATTTTGAAAAGAATGTCTTTTGCTTAATTTTTAGCTTAATTTTTTGTTTTGGTTGTTGTTATTGTGGTTTTTCATGTTCTTAGGGCTTGCACATAGTTTGTATTAGGCTTATTTTGCATCCATACATCAAACAATGCAATAGATTGTAATTTTTAGTGAATGTTAGCTCTCTTTAGTGTTAAAAATAGAACTAAAATAATTAATTTTAGCTTAATTGTGTGTTTGTTGTTGAAATTGTTTACATTAGAGTGTTAGTAAGCATTAGGAGTAGCTTAATCTTTGGAAAAATTAAAAATTAAAACCATAAAAAAACTCTTAAATTTGACTAATTTCTCTTAATGGACTGGTTTTTGTCATTAAGGGTGATTAATCTTGTTCAAGAGGTAAAAAATTTAGAAAATGTGTTAATTGGGAGTCTAAATTGGTCATACATGAGTAGTCTAAATTGGTCATACATGAGTAGTCAAAATTGGTGTTTTTGAGTATTTTGAGAGCATCTAGATGCATCAAAATACCTAATTAAATTAATGTTTTCATTAATTGGATAAATTTGACTCTCTTTGCTTAATTTTGTCTTAAAAGAGGAGACCACAATTAAGAGTCTAATTAATCTCGTATTTTAGATTAATTTACACATGTGTAAATTGATGCAAAAAGATTAGCATTCCCTTGCTCTATCCAATGATGTGCTCAATTATGTGAATTAATTAGAGATTAGTGGTTAATTAGAGTCCTTGATTAGTGTAAAAGAGAGAAATATTAGTGAAAGAATTAATCTTGAATTAATTCTTAATCACTTTTTTACATAGCTCATTTAAGGCTTATGATAATTCAATGAGGAGATGCTTATCAGTTTGTCAAATTGTCCATTTTGGGGGTCATTTATGAAGGGTGTAAGGGGTGCCATAAAAAGGTTGACTTTCTTGATTCCCACTTACCTTTTCGGGAAAATGTCCATACCTCTTTCATTTTGAATTCAAAGAATATCCCCCCAAAAAGGAAAATTTATACTTTCCACTAGACTTCAAAAAAAAAATTTGTGAAGTCCGGTTCATGCGTGAATCATTTCTACAACTTCACGGCCTAAGGGTTCACGTCCTCAGAACCCGCGCCTAAAAAAAAGTCAAATGTAATTTTTCCATGAAGTCCAGTTCACACGTGAACCATTTCTGCAACTTCACCGCCTACGGGTTCACGCCCTTGGAACCCACGCCCAAAAAAATAAAAAAATCAAATTTAATTTTTCCATGAAGTCTGGTTCAAGCGTGAACCATTTTCTGCAACTTCACGGCCTAAGGGTTTCCGCCCTAGGAACCCGTGCCCCAAAAAAAAATTGAATTTAAATTTTTCGTGAAGTTCGGTTCACGGCATGAACCGATAAGGGTTCACAGTGTGAGACCCTTTGTTCAAGCGACAAAAAAAAAATCAAAATTTTTAAAATCTGTGAAGTCCACGGACTTCACAGTGTGAAAAGGGGTCCATCAGCAAAAAAAAAACTTGACATTCAGGATAGCTACTACACCAATGGTGGGTGTCTGTATTCATGCTTGGCCACATAACCTTTGATGTCAATACCTTCCTCTTTGTTTTGTCAACCCCATAGTGGCCTTGGGGGGTTCACTATTTGTAAACCCTCTATATTGCGTGCGTTCAAGGCCTAATTTTAAAGCCCCTTATCTATAAAATTTTCATGATTAAAACACGCCCTTTGTCTATTCCATCTGTAAATACCCCCTTCAAATGGTACCCTTCTGTATGTAAAAAATGTGTAAAAAATGGAATTCCAAAACTCCTTCTGTTGAACCCACGTGCTACGCTTAATAGTGGCCCACAACAACCCTTTTCATGACAAGCTTTCTGACAATTCAGAATCTCCTCTTGAAACAAAACTCTTCTCAAAACAACATCATTTCCCTTAATACATATTTCAAATCTCTCCTCACAACTGCCTTCCTCTTTGAAGCATCCAACTCTCTTCTGGCAAAACCTGTCAAAACAGGACCTTCTCTTCTTCATAAAGGGTCTCTCTACCTTGATATAGTGATTCTTGGACTGTGATAGCATGCAAATCCTTGGAGAAAACTTGTTCTGCCAACTAATGGGCTCTCATGTTGTTTTTCTTGGATACATGCCATATTTGAAAGGCCTGGAAACAATTTAAGAGCTTTCTCACCTTGAAAAACCAAGTCTTCATTTCAGCTTTGTTAAGTTTCCAAGTTCCATGCACCTATAATAAGTAGATAGTCCCCCTTTATAACCAGTCTTCTAATCTTCCTCTGTCCGCACTCTTCAAGACCCCATTGGAGGCTTGCATACTCAGCCTCATTGATGTGGGCAAAGATGAAGATGATGCATTAATTGAATTAGTTTTTGGTGTTTTCATCTTTATTCGTTTTTTAACATGAACACATTATGTAACCTGTAATATACTCCATGACATTGTATTGCAATTATTTTTTTATATTTTAAGTGATTAAGTGTTTTAAAAAAATGTGATTAAGTAGTGTTTAAATAATTTGATTTAGAAAAATGCGAGGGCAGAAGTGAGAGAGATGTGGGGATACATGTCCCCACATCTCTCCCCCATTCTGGCCTTGTTTTTGTTATAGTAGATAGTCTACGACTATAGCCGTGTGTGGCTTTACACATTGCTATAGACATGGCTATATATGCGGTTATATGTACGGTTATATGCACGGATATAAGTGCGTGCTCATAGCCGCATGTATAGCCGTGTGTAGTTTTTTTCTATAAATATAATCTTTTAAAATTTGCATGGCTTTGGATGGTGACAGCGCACCACACTATCACAAGACCAAGTACACACACAACAAGGAATTATTGTGGTTTTTTTTCTTAGGGCTTGCACATAGTTTGTATTAGGCTTGCACATAGTTTGTATTAGGCTTAGTTTGCATCCATTGCATCAAACAATGCGATTATAATTTTTAGTGAATGTTAGCTCTCCTTAGTGTTAAAAATAGAACTAAAATCATTAATTTTAGATTAATTGTGTGTTTGTTGTTGAAATTGTTTGCATTAGAGTGTTAGCAAGCATTAGGAATCGTTTAATCCTTCAAAAATAATTCTTAAAACCATCAAAAAAATCTTGAATTTGACTAATTTTTCTTAATGGACTGGTTTTTATCATTAAGGGTGATTAATCTTGTTTAAGAGGTAAAAAATTTAGAAAATGTGTTAATTGGGGTCTAAATTGATCATATGAGCACTCGAAATTGATATTTTTGAGTATTTTGAGAGCATCTATATGCATCAAAACACCTAATTACATCAATGTTTTCATTAATTGGAGAAAGTTGACTCTCTTTGCTTGATTTTGCCTTAAAAGAGGAGACCACAATTAAGAGTCTAATTAATCTCCTATTTTAGATTAATTTACACATTTGTTGATGCACAAAGATTAGAATTCCCTTACTCTATCCAATGATGTGCTCAATTGTGTGAAATAATTAGGGATTGGTGGTTTTTAATTAAAGTCCTTGATTAGTGTAAAAGAGAAAAAGATTAGAGAAAGGATTAATTTTGGATTAATTCTTAATCAATTTTTTACATAGCTCATTAAGGCTAATGAGCATTCAATGAGTAGATGCTCATGAGTTGTTAAATTGTCCATTCTGGGGATCATTTATGAAGGGTATAAGGGGTGTCATAAAAAGGTTGACTTTTTTTATTCCCACTTACCTTTTTGGCAAAATGCCCATACCTCTTATATTTCAAATTAAAAAAATATCCCCCCCAAAAAGAAAATTTTATATTTTCCCACTAGACCCAAAAAAAATCAAATTTAGTTTTTTCCTAAAGTCCGATTCACGTGTGAACCATTTTTGCAACTTCACGGCCTAAGGGTTCATGCCCTCGAAGCTTATAACCTTAGGACCTCTATCCCTAAGATGCACATAGCAATATACACTAAGGACTAATAGAAATGGATGCTACATCACTAAAATCTCAACACCCTCTCATGATCTACACCCATACCACAAAGGGTGTGTAGTCAAGAAGCTTACAAGGAGTGTCACACAAACTCTTAAAAACATAATTAACACAGAGCATAAAAAAGTGTATTAATGGCCACATTGGCCTCATGATAGCTGCTCCTAGTCTTCTTGTCTTTAGTCTTCTGATTCTCCTCATCCCGCTTCTTCTTGTAATAACAGAACTTGGCCTCATGTCCCTTTTTCTTACAATAGTAGAAATCCCGAGGGACCTTCTTCTTCTTATTCTTATCCATGATGAGAGCTGATTCAACTGTAATCTGTAAATTAGATTCCTTGGAAGTCTTCTTGGCTTCCATCCTATCTTGTTCAAAAATCAAAGAAGAGGAAATTAATGCAAGAGTCATGTTGGATTGGTTTGTAAGAGTAGACACACATTGCTCATAATAAGCAGCATCAGGTATACTAGAAAGTAAAATGAAGACAACTTCCTCCTCACCAGTATTGACCCCATCTCCACTGAGCTAGTCTATTAGACTCCTGACTTTATTAACATGATTAGCCACTTTATCTTTTTCATCCATTTCAAGCCTATACAATTTCTTTCTAAGAAACATCCTAGCTACTGACATTAAATTGGCCAAAGATGGATCTAAGATGAGTCCAAGCTTCACAAGAACTTTTAGAAGAGCTCACTTGATGAATTTGATTGTCAACTAACCCACGAATGATAAATGAAAGTGCCTTGGAGTAATTGCTTCTCCACTTATTAATGTTGTCAGGGTCCCTGGTTGGATTTTTCTCTGTGCAATCAAGAATATGGCCCAAAGATCTCAATCCACTAAGCCCATCTACATCTTGATGCTCCATGTGTGAAATTTGGAGCCATCAAACTTCTCATATTTCTCCAAGAAATAACCAAAATGATGACTAGATGAGTGAGACATGTTGCACACACTATGCCAACTCACACACAATGATGAGAGAGATCCTTTATCAATAACATGATCTTGCAAAACTAGTAAAATGGTATGATAACTAAATGATCGATAAATGATCCCTCACACAAAAAGGTGCCAGTTTATAAAGGTGCCCTTTATAAACTGAAGGGCTACAATTGGAAATCCCTTTCCCAGATCCCACTTACACAAAGTGATGGAAAAACTACCCAAGTCAGAATTTGCCTTCACCAAAGAGATGCATATGAGTGCACATAAATTCTGAGAAATCAAGTGATTGAGCAAGGTACCAGTAGTGGGACTATGATTTTTCCTTTCTAATTTTCTAAGACTTCTTAGATAATTTGAGTTATGCCTTGGTTTTGGTGTGCATAAACCTAGGCATCTCTCATCACTGAATAAATCCAACCCTTCACTCAGAATGAGATGGTATGTTTGCTCGTACATAATGCTTTGCCACAAAGACATGCATACATTTTCCACTCAAGATGATGAATGAGAATGTGCCAAGGGTGTGGTAATCACAAAAGATTTATTAAATGTTTTAAACCTTAGACCCTTAGGGTAAAACATCACCAATGGTAAATTTAAAATGAACTTTCCCTCCTAAAATGGAGGAGAAAAGTATGCAGACGGTGGAGCTTTAGTTTCTCCTTAATTCGTGAATCAAAGCGAGTTGTTTTTGGCTGTGCTGCTATGCCTTGAGCTGCGCGCCAGAGGATGATGCTAGCAATTTCTTAGATTAAGCACTAATTAGGGGCTAATTTGAGGTGTAATTAGCACCTAGGTCTCTGTAATGGATAGGTTTAGAAACCGGCTGTTGGAGATGTTGTTGTGTGCTCCCAATATTCGCATATTTGGACATGTCTTTTGCTAAGCCAAACTGCCACAAATAGCACTACATAATCCCTCACACTATTTGTATCATTTTCTCCAATGTATGGCTAATGAAAGCCTCCAAATTGACCTCTGTCCACAAAGGCTTCGTACCTCTGATACCCCTGCATGATTAATTGGTTGTATGCGTTTTCTGTAGATTTAGGGCTTCAGTTGGGATGCCCTAAGGTAGGCTACACAAGCTCTAATCCAATTCTTACAAGAATTTCCCACAAGAAGGTATTGGAAGCCTCCAATCAAAGCTATTTCTCACTGTTTTTAAACTTAGAAAGAAAAACAGGGTTCGATACCTTCTTTATGTTGTTACTTTATCATCAATGTTGAACTCCATTGAGCTTGATGTTTTTCAAGGGATTCTTCTAATTGATGATGGCCTTGAGAAGGGTCTCCAACCTTTGCTTTAAGCTTGTCTCTTGATCTTTCTCTCTCAATGCTTTAATGCTTGACCCTCTCTCACATAAACATTTGTCGCATAGGATGCTTCTCCCCTCTCACTCTCTTGTACCCAAGATGAAGATGAAGAAATTGTCTTCCCTCACTTAATATTATGCATGCCACTTACACAAGTATGGGGGAAAAAAATGCACCACATGATAATGTTCACAAAGATGATGCTCATTAAGGATGATGAATCTACTCACAAAGAGTTTAATTAGGACTTGATTAAATGCTTCAAAGTGACACTCAATGACTCAAGGAAATCAGCCCACTCTTGCAACAAATGCAATAAAGAAATCTCTCACAAAATTTTAAGAGAGAATGATGATGAAAAAATCACTCCATGAAACCCACACACTTGTCACATAGAGAAAGCTCCCAACAAGGGAGACTCTGATACCATGCTAGAAAATAGATGAGATTGCAATGCTAATGATATTAATCACTTAGATTGAGAAGCATAAACAATCCCAGAAATAATCATACACAATGCTAATGACTTAGAGCGATACACTAAGCATGTAAGTGATTAGGCACTAAACATCATAAATGGAAATGATAAATGATAAATCATAAACACCATGATTACCTCAATGAAATAGAGAGAATCCTTTTGCCCACAAAGGAACCACCAAGTACATTGCCAACAAATGGTGTGTAGCACAAAGATATAACATAGTCTCCTCTCTTACTCACAATGATGTTAGAAAATAGATGAGATAGCAATGTTAATGATATTAATCACTTAGATTGAGAAGAATAAACAATCCCACAACAAAAAAGCATACATACTGTTAATGACTTAGAGTGAATAGATGCACTAAGTGTTAAAATGCAAGCAAAGTGATGAGCTATGGTGGATCAAATGCAAGAATCAACATCATTAACAAAGAGATTAGATGATGATTAAGATGAGATTAGTGAGCAATTAACTGATAGCTTAATGTAGGCATGGATACTCATTAACAAAGAGATTAGATGATGATTAAGATGAGATTAGTGATAGCTTAATGTAGGCATGGATACTCAAAAACCGACAAATTCTCATTAGGCCAATGCCTCAATTTATAGAGTTTACATCCACAAGATGCCAATCGCACTGATCTCTCCTTGATTCACTCCACCTCTTTTGCTTGATTCTCTCCACCTCTTCACTTTTTCCATAATATCTCCACACATCCTAAATCTTCTCATGCTACCCTTTATTCTCTCCCAGTACATACCACTCACCTTGTGCGCTTTTGCCGCACAGGTCGTAGCTGGGGACTTGCCAGACACCGTATGCGAGCCACGAATGGCTACAAGCATACAACCAGGGAAGGAAGCTCAAACAGAATGCCAAAGGGTGTGTCACTCACCGCTTAACTGCTGCCTTGAAGGATTCCCGCGTCGCAGCCGTGAAGGAGGAGCCGCCGTCGCCGCTCTACCGCCTCTCCGCCGTCTCACCGTGCCGCTACACAGTGCGCTCGATCGCTCTCTCACTCTCTCTCTCTCTCTCTCTCACACACACGCAGGAGAAGGAAAACAAGGAGATAAGGCAAGAGCACTCTTCTATTCACAACACATGAGAATGAGGATTTTAGGGTTACATTTGACTCATATAGGTGACTTGGCCGTTCACACTTGGGCGCCCATACATGGCCGGCCGACCCTAACCCTTATCCTGCTGATATCCAAGGTGCGCCTCTCATCGGCGATCACCCAATCCCTTCATCCTTAACATATGGTGCCGACAAGCCCGGCCCATGACTCAGAATATTTAAATTAATGACGTAAAATATAGTACGTCGCCATGTCCGCCATGGGTTAACATGCCCCCCTTCCTGATGTAGATTCCGTCCTCGGAAGCTATGGTATGGTAAGCTCAAGAGGGTTGTTGTGGTAGACCGTCTGCAAAACAGGGAAGTAGAGTGAAGGTATGCTAGAATTCAAAAGATATAAAGTGTATAAATTCAAGCATGTGAGACCATAATGGATGTTGCTATGAGAACTTAGTTTAAAAGTCACATGAGTGAGCTAGTGTAGCAAATTAATAGGAGTTTAAAATTATTGAAAGGAATTCAAGAGTTAGCAAGGTGTCACAGGTTAATCAAGGTTTATAACTGGCCTAAGTCAAGGAAAATAACCAAGCTTAATAAATAAACAGATGACCACACTGTGTCTACTCTAAGAACAAGTTAATACCACACGTCTAGGGACACAAGAAACATCACAGTTACAGGAGCCTTTTGCCTCTTTTTTTTTTTTTTTTAATGCACGTGACAATTTTTACACACAATGGCGACCTTCCTAAGGCAAAACTAACATCGATCCTGGTACCATGTTTAACACAAGGCATTATCCAGGAATCTATTAGCTCACTTTAGGCAAGGCTACCCCCTACCAACCAAGGCATCGGTCTGGAGTAGAATACTCCTCGCCTACCAAGTATCAATAAGGCGATAGGCCAACATTAAAGCACACTAACCCTTGTATTGCCATTTATTGTAGGCTTTTTTTTTTAAATCTATTTCTTTTGATCTTTGCTCCTGAACTAAAATGTGTTCTTACATCCTTTCGACAAGGGGTAAAAGCTATGTCCTAGAGGTCAACACACACATGGCCAGGTGTCAAACATTAAGATGGTTTGACCCTAGACCTAAGACAATCGTATTCCAAGGTTAACTAAAGACATCATGCTGCCTAGGAATATTTCCAATAAAGTTAGGCTCATTAATGTTTTACACTAGCATGCAAGCAACTTCAAAAAGTAAGTAGTACAATGACAATTTCCATGTGGTCATGCCGTATAGTTTATGAAATTAATTGAACAGAAAAAACGAAAGAGAGTGGGTATGGAAGAATTACACCTGAAATTGGAGATCTCCTTGATTTGATGAGACAGCTTGCAATGTGATGTAGATATATTTTGATGATCGTTGCGGCAGTCTCAAGATATGGAAGCGAACCCACCTCAAACTTTTTAACCTGTACAATCAACTAACAAGCACTATACCTCGAGAGGCACATCAGTGTGAAAATTTCAAGACTCGTTTAAGGAATCTAAACTAGAAAAAACTTGAAAACACTAACCTACCTACCAGTCACCACACTACTACTGAGAATACGGTAAGAGGATGTTGTAGAGTCCTGGCTCTAGCCCGAAGGCTAAGCCTCTATCCGCATCATCCAAACAAATAAAGTCAACCTCAGTAGTGCCATGAGTTTCATCCGTCCATTCATCATTGTCAGATATTTCCTTTTCATTTTCCCATCCACATAAACTCATCAAGAATATAACCATGCGAGGATAGTCATCCTGTGGAAAAGGAAAGCATTGGGCTATCGGGGATATTTCCTCTACGGAGTAGGGGTCAGCCATGGTCAATAGGCGAATTAGCCATTCTAATTCTTCAACATTTTCCTCTCTGGCCAGTACATCTATATGATCCCATTCAGTTTCAATAACAGGATAGCACATGTGAAATATCTGAGAAAGGTACAGATGATACCTCTCATCAAAGGCGGGAGTGGATGAAGTGTATGATGATCGTGCATCTGCCATATCTGCAAACACAGATATAGCATCAGTAGGTTTGTGAGACAGGTCAATCTAGTTCTTGATTGTATACAGATATTTATCCTCTTTTTGTGCTCTTGCTCTTTTTACTATTTTTTGTTTTTCTTTTCTTTGTTTTTGTTTTTTTTTATTTTTTTTAAAAATGTATGAAGCTATATATATACATCCCCTTGAATTTGGCAATTACATGGTCAGGGGAGAAGGTTAAGGAGGAAGCATTAGAATGTCGAGCATGAGTACATGCTCCCCCTTTCCTTGGGTAGATCATATTATTTGCAATGATGTTGCAGCCTCTTGGAACCAATTTGTCCAGCGGGTCATAGGTTGTGATGTGGGCAGATAGCTTTTTATGACCCTTGTGGCCACATCCAATTGTAGAGATGGTAGTGTACGCTCCCATTGACGAATGGAGGAAATGGTTTCCGACGATACTATTACAAGGGGAGACGTAGACTCATCAGTTTTTTGTTGGGTGTTGACAAGAGTAGGTGTAGAGCATGTAGAAACTTCTATATCAGCGTGTGCCTGGCATGAGGAGCTAGAAGCTTCATGTGGCTCCCCCCTTCCTGAGCTAGGTGGTAATGATCGATATCGTTTGGGAATCCAAACTAACTCTGGAAGAAGTGGTGTGGAGCACTCTGTTACCTTTCCCTTACCACGATCTTGAATTATCGTTGGGGTGGCAACAATTGGTTTGCAAGGTTTTATAGGTGATGTAGAGGGATTCAGCTTATGTTTAGGGACCCAAATCTGGTCATTTCCCTCATAGTACCCTTGGGCTACTAATAATTTTTTAGGGATCCATCGGGATGTTACATTGCCCTTTCTCGGGTGGGTAGCTGCTTTCCTTTTACGAGGCTTCTTGGTGGCTGAACGAGATTGAGCAGGGGAAGTAGCTGTTAACGAAGCTTTGGGGACCCATTTGTATGTACTCTTTGGCATAGTAAGCGAAGCTTTATGGACCGCCTTGCCTGTTTCCACCCTTGGCGTTGAAGCGTTAGAGGGGTGGCCTACAATCGAAGATGGTTTTGCCACTGGACTTTGTGATTTTTCATTATCTAATATTTGAGTGGATGACTTAGGTGCGGGATTTTGAGCGGTCAAACCTAGTGTTGGTTCTTGCGTTGTGACTTGTCTGGTTGCCCAATCGATATGGCACTTGGTGACCATCATCCATTTGCGCCCTAAGATTACAGTCCCTTCCATGGTGCCAGCAGGCATAACCAAAAAGCTTTGAATTATGGTTCCCTTGTCATAAGCAACCGGAGTGTGCAGAATTCCTGAGACAGGGGTTTTCTTCTTGTTGATTCCTTGGACTTGGATAGAACTCTTGGTTAAAGGTGGTTTTCCCAGTTGACACCACACGCCATATGATAGCAAATTGTGTTGAGCTCCTGTATCCAATAATGCATTATACAGCACCTCCCCGTAAGGACTCTGTAACTCAATTGGGTATCTTAGAGGTGGGTCAGATTCCAGTGCATCCTCCTCTGCTTCCTCGAAAAATACTTGCGTAATTCCCAAGTTGGCTTCTCGTTGTCTCCTAGCACGCTGTTGACGTTCTTTGGCTTCGACTCTTGCTTGTATCTTTTTAAGCTCAGCATGTTCTTTAGCTGCCTTCTTTTGATGGATTGCGTGTAACTCCTCCTGGCTCAGGGGGTCATAGTATCTTTTGAATTTACTCCCATTAAGGAATCCAATGGTTTCAACTCCGTCGAGAGTCTCCACTCTGATGGTACCTTGCGGTGTAATTTCACATACTCTATACGGTCCCTTACCAGCATATTTGAGCTTCTTCTTTTCGTTTCGCACTCCATACATCAGGACTTTATCCCCAACCTTGATGTCCTTGTCCTTTAAATGGCGATCAAACCATTTTTTCCTTCTATCCTTCTCCACAAGGGCATTGTATACAGCCAATTGCCTTTCTTCGTTTAGCCGCTCAAGGATATACAGACGCTCTGCTAAAGGATTACCATCCCATCCCTCTTGAGTAGCAACACGAAGACTAGGAATGACAAATTCCCACGGCATGACTGCTTCTTGGCCATATACCATTTTGAATGGTGTGCAATTAATAGCCACTTTGTACGCAGTACGATAGGCCCATAAAGCTGTCGTAAGCTTTAGATCCCAATCCGTGCGATGAGCTTCAACTGTCTTTGTCAAAATAGAGATTAAAGTCTTGTTGGTACTCTCGGCTTGGCCATTCGCTTGCGGATAATAAGGAGTAGATTTATGATGGGATATCATGAAATTTGTTGTGAGCTCCTTAATCACTTCATTTATAAAATGCGTACCATTGTCGCTCACAAGTTCAAAAGGACAACCGAATCGTGTGATTATATTTTCAAAGAGGAACTTGGCTGTTGTCCTCGCATCTGCCTTACGTGTTGCTTTCGCTTCAGCCCATTTGGTCATATAGTCAGTGGCCACAATAATATAGCGAGATTGTGTGTTTCGGGCCGCTGGACTAATTGGACCTACAAAGTCTAAACCCCACTTTTCAAATGGTTGGTTTACTTTGATCGGATGTAGGGGCATCTGATCTTTCCTCTGGGGTTTCTTATATCGTTGGCATTCATCGCAACCCTTCACAAAGAGTGATGCATCTTGGAACATAGTGGGCCACCAATACCCTGATTGTAAGATCTTTCGCGCAGTTAAGTCTCCTGAGAAGTGACCACCGGCTACGCCCATATGTGCCTCTTGCAAAATGTATAGATATTCATCCTCTCGGGCACAACGCCTAAGAACGTCATCCTTTCCTCTTTTATAAAGAGTCCCTGCTATCAGGCAATAGGGTTCGCATTCTTTGATTAGCTTTCGAGCTAGATCTTTACGAAGCTCCTTGGGTGGAAAGCCATTAACCAAAAAGTTAACAATCTTCTCACTCCATTCAGGCATTGTCTCCACCATAAACAAGGAAGTGTCCGGTAAGTCATCATCAACCCCCGTAGGAGCTTCACCATTAGGTATGCGAGACAAATGATCAGCCATAACATGTTTCTTGCCAGGTCTCACAACAACCGTGAAATCAAATTCAAGAAGAATCAATAGCCATCGTGTGATTCTTCCTGTGGAGCATGGTTTGTTTACCAGATACAACAATGCTTGATGATCCACATAGAAAACAAACTTGGTGGCAAGGAGGTAATAACGAAATTTCCTTACTGCATATATCATTGCCAACCCTTCTCGCTCCGTAGTGGTGTAGTTCATCTCAGCATCGTTCAACTGGCGACTGGCAAAGCTAATGGGGTAGTCTAGCTTGTGTTCTCCAGGTTGAGTTAACACACACCCAATAGCAAAGTTTGATGCATCAATATGCACATGGAAGAGTAAATCCCAGTTAGGCATTCTCAAGATTGGAGCACTCGCCAAGGCCTTCTTTAATAGCTCATAGGCACGGTCACATTCTTCGGTCCAAATAAACTCGATGAGAAGCTTATACAATGGTCGAGCTATCTCGGCGAAGAAGAGAATAAACCTTCGATAATAACCAACATGGCCCATAAAGCATTGGACTCCCTTGTAGTTGGTGGGTGGGGGTAATTCCAGAATGACCTTGATTTTACTCTCGTCAGTGGAAATCCCATTTTTGGACACTATATGCCCTAAGATAACTCCATGTTTAACCCAGAATTGGCATTTGAAAGGATTCAAGGAGATGCGATATAATCTACACCTTTCAAATATTTTTCGTAAACACATCAAGTGCTCGTCCCAAGAGGAATGAACACAAAGATCATCTAAGAAAGCTTCACAGAAGTCCCTTAGATATTCCTTAAAGGCCGTGTTTATCAATCGTTGGAATGTTGCAGGTGCATTGGTCAAGCCAAAAGCCATGACGCGAAAGGCAAACACTCCAAACTCCGTGATAAATGCTGTTTTAGCTTGGTCCTCGACTGCAATTGTGATCTGATTGTAACCCGAGTACCCATCTAAAAAGCTATATGCCTCCTTGCCGGCCACTCTTTCAAGCACATGTTCAGAATACGGCAAGGGGTAATGATCCCTTCTGGTGGCTGCATTAACCTTTTTGAGATCAACGCACACTCTGAGTTTCCCATTCTTCTTTGGTACGATGACTATCGGAGAAACCCATTCTGAGTGCTCAATAGGATATATGAATCCACATTTTACCAGCTTTTCAATTTCCTCTTGTACAATCTTTGCGTACTTAGGATTCATTGGGTAGGGACGTTGCTGGACTGGTTTAGCAGTGCTAATCATTGGAATCGTGTGTTGCACCACCGAGGGTGGAACACCCTTCATATCATGATATGTCCAAGCAAATATGTCCTTGAATTCTTTAAGAAGCTTCGTAAGTGCAGCTTCTTCCGCCTTGGTGAGGTCTTGAGCAATATAAACTGGTTTAGACTCCTCACCCAGATCTGCTAAGTCTATCTCCTTAACTACCGCAGGGCCATCGTAGACACCGCTACTCCCATTGGTAGGCGTTCGTTGGGCTTTTGTGTAGACTACTTTACGTTCCCCTGTGGTGAATGATTTGAAATGCTCGGGTGCGGGGTGTAAGTCTACTAGTTCCTGTTGTGCCAGACTTTTTTCTTTCAATTCCGCTTCCTTTTGCTGCTGAGCCAACTCTTGGTTTTGTCGCCTTCTTGCAGTACGACTTAGTTTTGGCTTCTCTTCGATTTCTAATTGGGCGACGTCATGAGGTTGCGGAATACACCACATGACACTTTGGAGGTATTGTCTCCAATTATCCGCTATCTTCCGATGAGCATCAATGGCTCCTACATAACTAAGCCATTCTGCAGTGGATCGCTCCTTGTTTATTGCAGTTCGTACCTTAGCTCGATAGCGTTGGCGCTTATGTCTCGTTTTCTTCTTACCAAGTTTTTGATTTTTGTTTCTATCAGATTCGAACTCACTTGGTCGATCTTGACTTTCGGATGAACTGCAAGAGGTCACTGTCCTAGGCCTTGAGCACCTTGCTTCCACCTTTGGGTGAATATTTGATTCATTTTCCCCATCAGGCTCAGGGTCAGTTTCTTCTTGAGATTCATACTCAGAGTTGCATTGGTCAGAGTCTTCGCTACTTTCAGTGTCGGTGGAGTTTGCCACGTTCTCGCCATCAGGAGTCAAGTGCATAACACCTATCATGTTTATTGGCACTAACGGTGGCATATCTTGCCCCTCAGGTGTTACCCAACTTGTGCCTCTATTTCCCCATGTGTCTATGGTTGCCGCTAGGTGTACCCAATCCACGTTATCCGACTCAGTCATACCCGGTAGGACATCCATATAAGGAGAATCTTTCCCATCATCAGTCTCTTTTTTGCATGTATAGCAATACCTTAATGGGGCGGAGTGAATAGTGGTATCCGATCGATTATCAATGATAACCTTGCTTCCTAAAGGATGTGCACGACCATTCTCAAGATCAACTCGAATGACAGAGTCCTGGAATTGTAGGTAGACATGGTTTTTCGACCAGTCATGCACCATTTGTGCTTCCCTCATGAAAGGACGTCCTAAGATCATTTGATATGACATAGGATGCTTGGAGAAATCCATTACAATGAAGGTATGTTTTACCTTGTATCCCAGGACCTTGATCTTAAGGTCCCTTAACATTCCAATAGGTTTAGCTATGGTTCCGTTTGCCATCTTAACCACTATGTTTGTGACTTCGAGGTGAGGCCTTCCCATAGATTCCCAACAGTTTTTAGTCACAATGCTCACTCCAGCACCACCATCAAGGATTCCCTTTAGAGTTAATCCCTTGGTAGTAATGGGGAGGGTGGCATTAGATTCGTCACCTTCAAAGTACTGTCCCAACTTGTTCACAGGTATTTCCACGACCGAATCTTCATCAAAGTTGGGTTGTAGATCCCAATGTTCTCCTTCATCTTGAAGCGTGTCGGGTCTATCCATATTTGCAAATTGTGGTAGTCCCGCCTTTAGTTCTCCATTGAGAAATGCCCGAAGAGCTAAGAATAGCTCAGGATCTCCGTATAATTTGGATATGATCGTGGTTCTGATCTCAGAGGACATGAAATCCATTAGCTTGGACACATTCAACGGTACTTTTCGAGACATCGCCCCTTGACTAGGGACTGGTGAAGATGGAATCACTTCCTCTTCGATGGGGTCAGGCATTCCCTCACTAAACATTCTTTCCAGCAAGAAGGGTGTTTGCCCACTTCCGGATGTCCTATCCTCACTTTCTTCCCGAATGATACTCGGTATAGCTAACGGTTTATGGTTCCGGTGAGGCTGAACTTGCGTAGGAAACACTGTGTCTGAAATTTTGACTTTTCTCGGGTTTGGCTCTAGTTCTCTTTGTGTTTCTTCCACCAAACCCCTTAAGTGTTGTACTTGTTCAATCTCCTCAACTGGGTTTGGGTAAGTTCCAATCTTTTTCTTGAGGGTTTTTGGCCCACGTGGCTTGTCTTGGGGAGTCTCAGTCAGTTTGGGTGGTCGAGAGGGCATTAACTGACTTGGTTGTGGGGCCGAGGAAGTTTCCTTCTGTTTTCCCTTATTTATGTACTCGCTTGATTCCCCTTCATTGAGCTCCCGTGTGGGTTCCTCCCTTAAGGTAGTGGCTTTGGTCCCCATGGTTTCTATTGAATCAGAATCGTCTTCAGGATCATTCATATACACGGGGTCGTCTCCTGTCCCTATGTTAGTCTTTGAACTGGGCTTGGAGCTTGTGGCATTAAGCGATCTCTTTCGCCGTGTTTTCTTTTTCTTTGCCTGAGCGATTGATGCAGTATCCCTCTCTTCAAGAATGTAGTTTTGATTTTGAAGCATTGACCGTGTAACTACATTCGCGGGTACAACGGGTGTGGTTCTTCGTGCTTGGTTGGTGACCTCAACCAAATTCAATGGCGTAATCTTGGGTGCATTAGGATTATGTGGACATTGTGCGATCAAATGATCTATGCCACAACGATTGCATGTAAGTACCGGCATTCCCGATGTGCTCGCTTGATTTGGTTGCATCTGAGTAGAGATCTTCTGTAGCCTATTAGGGCACTCTGCTACACGATGCGGTCCACCACACTCGTAACATTGAAGAGGTGGTCTCCTTGCCAAGGTATTAAGGTTTTGCCCTCTTGTGGCAAGAGCAGCCGCTTGATATACAGGCTTGACTTGCCCGAAATGATCCTCCATGTAGTACTGGGGAATCATTTCAAACGTATCAATCCCATATGGAGCAGTAGGGTCTATCTCCTCTTCATAATCCCCACATGCACTATGTGACTCACAACCCATCTGGTTTATTGGGGTAATCCTTGGATGTGGAGGTTGTGGTCCTAGCACTGGCGGTGGTAACGGCACAGACTGGACTACATTCGGATTCCTTGGAACTATGTGCTGTGACGGTTGCTCGATAGGTTGTGCAGGCATTAGCGCGGGTACTTGAGGTGTGTTTGACCAAGCTAGTGGTGCCTGGTTTGCCAACATTCGCTTAAGTGTTAGGCAATCTTTAGATTGATGGCCATACTTACCACATGCATTGCAATTTCCATTGAATTTGACTCTAAATGTGGGACATTCACTCGTGCTATGTGGTCCTAAGCACACCGAACACCATTGTTGCTCTCTCCTTGGGTACATATGGCTATTCTGAGGAGCTCGATTACCCCTAAAGTATTCTTGGAGAGCCTTAGTAAGGTCGGTCACAGACATTTCAGATATCTTGGGCTCCTTGGCAATAGGTTTTACCGTCATTGGCTCGTGCCCAGATACTTGCGAACTAACGGATTTTGTTTCTGAAGACACCTTTTTACCTGCAATCATCAAGTTGTCTTCTAACTGGATTGCATTGGCAGTGACTGCTTCCCACGTTGTAAGACCTCTAATGACTAGGCCATTGTAAATGTCCTCGTGGCGCAATCCTCGGATGAATCTATCGAGGAGTTGGTTGTTATTGAAGCGTTCATCGGGAGTGCAGCGAGAATTTAGATGCTTCAATCGACTTATAAAGTCTCTCACTGACTCCCCTTCCTCACGTTCAGCTTTTTGGAGTTGAGATGCTACCCCCCAAAGCACACCCTCACGTATGTATTCTTTCAAGAACAATCTCTTGAGAGTGGGGTAGTGAGTGCGCTCTTCAACCCTTAAGGTTCGATACCAATCTCCGGCCTTCCCACTCAAGGTTAAGCCTAAGGCTTTACACTTATGCAGCTCATTGTGTTCTTCCAAGGAATCACACACGTGCTCAAAGACTTCAATGTGCTTCCTAACATCCTCGTTACCACTGAAGTTTTGAGTGAGCTTAGCCACTTGTACTGCCTTGCTTCTAGGTTCTCTCTCAGGCATACCCCGCATGTTTTCCGCAATAGATCGTCCGATCGTCTGAGCAAACGCTGCGAGATCACCTAGGTGAGCAGGCATAGTTGGTGGAGGCACTTCTGGGATAGCCTGGCTGATAGGAGTTGGCGTTGGTCTGAGTAGGTTGGCAAATGACGTAGGATATGATATGTGACTAGGCCTAGCTCCCCTTGGATAATGGTTATGATAAGGCGGTCTTGGAGCATACGCCATTGGCATACTAGGAGGCGTAGGAGCTACATGAGCATGAGTAACAATAGGTACATAAGGCCGATAGGCACTGGCACGCACTGTTGTAGGTACTGTTCCACTAGGTAGCGGTGTCGTACTAACTACAGCGGCAACAGGTGCACTTTCAGCTATGCTCATCATTGGGGTAGGCATTGCAGATTCCCTAATGGAAAGTTGAGCCAAGGTTGGAAAGCTAAAGTTACTGCTCGTGGGCTCAACCTGCATTGAGACTCCAGGCGAAACAACATATGAAGGGTCTATGGGACTCACCGAGGGAGTCTCCAATTGTGATAGGGTTGGTTGTTTTGCCTTGCCCGTATCCAAAAATCTCATAGGGCCAGTGGAAACTAAGTTCACTCCCCTATTTTGCCTCTCAATTTGGATAATTCTATGAATCACCTCACATATCATGTGTTGTTGCTCCTCTAGATTAGTGGCGCTAGATGTAGATCGTAGGACTTCTAACCAACCTACATGATATGTGTAACCCGTGTATAGGTCCGTTAGAGTCTCTGTGTGTAGATCATATTCCCAATTTTCATTGAGAAATATCCCATCCAGACTTGGTGTGCCAAACGGTTCTCTTGAAGTGGACGCAATGTCACTTCTTATGGATTGGCTCCTAGGGACCTCTACTTTAGGAGGAGCATCGGAATGTGGTAGCTCAGTAGGGCCCTCATTGAACGAAGTGGGTAGAATATCCACATGGACACTCTTTGGGAGGGTAGGGTCTACATAAGATGTGAATGGCGAATCTACTACCCCTCCTTCCTCATTTACTTCGCTTGTCGCATGTTCAGAGCGTGTAGCTCTACTAAAGGTCTCTATTAGACGACTAAACATGCTAGATCTGGGTTGTGGGGCCCACACTGGCATGTTTTGGCTTGTCTCCTCATGGTTCTTGGTAGGGTGTCCTTCCATGGCTTCTGAGTCAGAAGACGAGTCACTATCCACTATTCGTGGATCTTGGGTTGCACTCCCTTGGGTTCCAGCCGAAGGCCAAGATGCCAACGTGGAGGGATGGTGTGAGCCTGCGTAGACTGAAATGCTTTCTAGTGGCTCAGACTCCAGCACCCGACCAGAGCGTAGATGCATGTGATGTGGGTACCCTACGTGCGTTGGTAACTACCCTTGAAACTCACACAAGTGGTTTCTTAGGGTATTTTGCACCTCGTTTTTACTTGTTTTTAGATTGTTTTTAACTCGTTTTTGACCCCCTTACTTACGGTCGAACTTGGACTAGGGCGTGTGATAGCTCGAAACGAGCGTATCGTTTAAAGGGTCCTAGTGTGCTTTACAGCACCGTGTTCGCCTATATAGAGCTCCTGTAGTCCTCAAAATAGTCCGTTTCCTTTGGGGGGAAGGGGCAAAAGCCTATTTGCTTGTGGAGGAAAGGGTGAGGGCTTTATCCCACATGCTCACTTTACTCCTTGGGGAGTGGGCTACATATAGGGCACGACTTCCCATAAGCTCTCACTTGAGAGAAAGCTATGGAGGCTCACTCTCCTATATATATATATCAAAAGACCGAGACCGAGACCGAGGCCGGGGCCGGGTCTCCAATTAGAAAATCTTTCCTCTCCACATGTTTGGTTCTTTCTTTGAAAATAAAATTTAATTTTTTTCTTTTTTATTTTTTATAATTTTTTTATTTTTTATTTTCTGTTTTTTTTTTTTGTGAGATAAGTTTCCTAGGGTTTCCTTAGGGTTCAGCCTTGGCCGCGGTGCAGTTCGCACACACAGCACAGATCTGGGGATTCAGAAATCCCTCTCACATGCAGAAACCAGATAACAGAACGTACGCCCACACGCGGAGCGAAAATATAACAAAAGAAACAGGAATACAGAAGACAAATTGCAGAAACAGAGATTGAAAACCACAGAAACACCTCAACAGCAACACAGACGCCTTTCCTATAGTGTAGATTAAACTTCAAGCAGCAGTCGAGCTGCAAACTGGAGCTTGGTGCAGGGCAACTCCCCGGTAGCGGCGCCAAAAATGTGCGCTTTTGCCGCACAGGTCGTAGCTGGGGACTTGCCAGACACCGTATGCGAGCCACGAATGGCTACAAGCATACAACCAGGGAAGGAAGCTCAAACAGAATGCCAAAGGGTGTGTCACTCACCGCTTAACTGCTGCCTTGAAGGATTCCCGCGTCGCAGCCGTGAAGGAGGAGCCGCCGTCGCCGCTCTACCGCCTCTCCGCCGTCTCGCCGTGCCGCTACACAGTGCGCTCGATCGCTCTCTCACTCTCTCTCTCTCTCTCTCTCACACACACGCAGGAGAAGGAAAACAAGGAGATAAGGCAAGAGCACTCTTCTATTCACAACACATGAGAATGAGGATTTTAGGGTTACATTTGACTCATATAGGTGACTTGGCCGTTCACACTTGGGCGCCCATACATGGCCGGCCGACCCTAACCCTTATCCTACTGATATCCAAGGTGCGCCTCTCATCGGCGATCACCCAATCCCTTCATCCTTAACATATGGTGCCGACAAGCCCGGCCCATGACTCAGAATATTTAAATTAATGACGTAAAATATAGTACGTCGCCATGTCCGCCATGGGTTAACACACCTTTTCACTGCTTCTCACTCATTTACAGGTTCTCTTTTACAACCTCTTGCTACTAAGGGCTTGTTCCCGCACACACCCATTCACTTGTATATTTCAACACCTCCCCTCAAGTGAATAATCCTAGCACACCTGGACCCTATACCAAGTTTCCTTTTACTTGGTAGCCTGCGACCAGTGCCTCAAGTCCCTAAACTCATAGTCCTTGACGACACACTCTCTCTCTATGTGTCCAAGGCTTACTACAAGTGCCCGTGATCTTAACTAAAGTGCTCACACATACATCTACCACATGGCCTACATCATCGGTGGCTCAGAGGTGGTTTTACTCTGTTGGGATAGGTTACATTAGGTTGTGGGGTTTCTCTCTCTTTCTCTCTCAGAAAAGATGATCTGACTCCACTTCCTTATTAGGAGTCTCCATGAAGTTTGCCGATGTCGTTCCTTCTCCATTGGGTTTGCTGGCAGTCTCTTGCCATGTGTCCTGGCTTCCCACAGTTGTGGCAAGTGAAGGTCCTTCCTCCTCCTCTGCACCTCTTCATCGTCTCCATCCTCGTGAGAATCCTCCTTGGGTGAAGAATGCTTTTTCATCTCCAGCTGTTGAGTCCACCCATTTCTTCTCTTTGACCTTGGTCTCTTGCTCTAGTAGAGCTCCTTCTATCTCATGCAGCTTCAATTGGCTGCCAGTTGTTGCTTAATTGGCTGCCAGTTGTTGCTTAACTGGCAGCTTCAATTGGCTGCCAGTTGTTGCTTAATGCTTTTGTATTTGTTCAAGTGTGTGATTAAAGGTTCACTTTCCTTCATATCAAGTTTGTAGAATTGCATTAGCAGATTTATCTTTGAATTTTTTTTCTTGAGTGCCAAATAATTTATTGACTTCATCCCATGCATCTTTTTCCCATTGTATCCATGTGATTGTATCCATGTGATGTGGTGAATGATTTCATCATTTAAACTGAGTACGATGAGTCGTAATGCTTTCTCACATCATTCCTGCTCTTCCACTCATTTTCCCCACTCACCTCTGGGCATTCATCTCTTCCCTCAACTAGCCCCCACAGATTTTTCCTCATAAGCAAATACATGGTTTTTGTTTGCCATGTATAAAACTGCTCCCCATTAAATTTAGCTATCTCTTGTGCCGTGCTCATGATGATGTGAAGTAGTTCTTACCTCTTGATCCAATTCAAGATTCAAGGGCAGTGTCTACCCTTTTACAACTCAATCTGGTGTTTAGGTGATGATTACAACAGATTTATCAGCATAAATTCACCAAAAATTACATAAAGCCAAGGGTAACAAATCTGTAGTACTAAATAGTTGGAGTATCAAACCATCTCCGAATTGTAATCTGAAGTGATAGGGATCTGTAGTATTAGATACCCAATGGTAAATTTGAACCCTCAATTGCACCAAAATATAGCGATTAGTGCTGATTAATCACTGATTAGTAAAATAATCCCTTGTTTTGTGTGTAGAAAACAGAGTGTACGGGGAGGCCAGATCTGGGGCCTTAGAGTTCAAATGAGCTCAACTTCTTTCAAAACAATCAATATCAATTAGTCTAGTAGAGGATCAATATCAATTAGTCTAGTAGAGGATCAATATCAGTTAGTCTAGTAGAGGATCAAGCCAAGAAACAAAAGATTTAACCAAACATTGAATGCTTAATCTCTGTTTTACCAGTCACTTGTGCAGATTTGATGCAGAGTTTGATTCCACTTTTCCTTGAAGAATTTCTAGATTCTGAGGCCACCAGCATGCTCAGAGCATCCAAAAACCCCTTGGGATAGCTCCTTTGCTTCCAATTCCAAGGAGTGAAGACAATTTTACAGCTTTACTCTCAGAAAAAGGCGCTGGCGTTTTCGCAAATTTCTGCAGGTCCCGACGGCGGTTTGAAGATATGATTAGATGAGATGATGATTAGATGAGATGATGGGAGGATTAGCTATGTGTGGCTAAGAGGCTATTGCCTAATGTTAATCCTGGAGGGAGATCAAGCCCCTCCAGGATTAGATGAGATGATAGGAGGATTAGCTATGTGTGGCTAAGAGGATATTGCCTAATGTTAATCCTGGAGGGAGATCAAGCCCCTCCACCAGTTGGGGTGCAAAAGAACTTGTTGAAAATTGACTAAATATTTGATTATCTCCTAATCCTAATTAATAGGATAATTAGCAAGATAATAAGCTCATAAATTGGATGGATCCTAAGCTAGGCTTTGATACCATATTAAAATGCAAGCAAATTAATGAGCTATGGTGGATCAAATGCAAGAATCAACATCATTAACAAGAGATTAGATGATGATTAAGATGAGATTAGTGAGCAATTAACTGATAGCTTAATGTAGCCATGGATACTCAAAAACCAGCAAATTCTCATTAGGCCAATGCCTCAATTTATAGAGTTTACATCCACAAGATGCCAAGCATCTAATCCCCACTGATCTCTCCTTGATTCACTCCACCTCTTTTTCTTGATTCTCTCCACCTCTTCACTTTTCCCAGAATATCTCCACACATCCTAAATCTTCTCATTCTACCCTTTATTCTCTCCCAGTAGATACCTCTCACCTTTTCACTGCTTCTCACTCATTTACAGATTCTCTTTTACAGCCTCTTACTAAGGGCTTGTTTCCGCACACACCCATTCACTTGTATATTTCAACACTAAGTATGTAAGTAATTAGGCAATAAACATCATAAACAATCCGACAAATAAGCATGCACAGTGCTAATGACTTAGAGTGAATAGATGCACTAAGCATGTAAGTAATTAGGCAATAAACAACATAATTAGGCAATAAACAACATAAATGGAAATGATAAATGATAAAGACTGTGATTACCTCAATGCAATAGAGAGAAGCCTTTTGCCCACAAAGGAACCACCAAGTATATTTCCAACAAATGGTATGTAGCACAAAGCTATAACATAGTCTCCTCTCTTGTACACAATAATGAATCTAGAGACCACAAATATATAGATATCCATGAAGGTAAGCGCTTAGAATCACTAAGTTGCCTCCATATCCCCCTAATTGTCTCACCTGACTCACCTAAAAGCGGCTCCACAATCAAGGGAAGTGCCTAGCATGCCTACTCTAGTTAACCATGGTAATCGAAGAGCTTATAACCTTAGGACCTCTATCCCTAAGGTTCACATAGCAATATCCACTAAGGACTAACGAAAATAGATGCTAGATCACTAAAATCTCAGCAAATGAGTGTAGAGAACACACTTATATAGATCTCCAAGAAGGAAGCGCTTATAGTCCCTAAATCACCTCCATCTCCCCCAGATTATCTCACCTGACTCACCTAAAAGAGACTCCTAGATCATGGGAAGTACCTACCATGCCTACCCTAGGTAACCATGGTAATTGGAGAATTTATAACCTTAGGACCTCTATCCCTAAGGTGCACATAGCATTATCCATTAAGCTTCATTTGTTAATGGATGCTAGGTCGCTAAAATTGCAACATTTAAAACGCTTCATAGAAGCATCCAAGATTTTGTCACTCTCTTTTTCCTCTAAGAAGCCATGAGGAGCCGTGACCTTGGCCTGGACTCATGTGAGGACGAGTGCATCAGATCATCAAAGTGCTTTTTTCTCTCAGGGCACTCAGCATGTTCAGTTAGGTTGTGGGCCCTTGATCATTTCCTAGGTGAGTTTTGTTGGGGCAATCCTAAATGATGTGAGCTATGCCACAACTTAAATGCTAGTGTGATAGCATTGAGACTCAGTAGGGGCACTCCCTTTTAAGGTGTGATCCTCCACATGTATAGGAAGCTAAGGGTTAGGCAGGGTTTGTAGAGTTCATTTCTTGTGCCTTATAACCCATTGGCTTCCCTCAGTCATATGTGCCAAAGGTTAACATTCTGTAAATAGGGGCCAAGGTATTGTCAGTCATCCTTATAAGCTCTATGTCAGAGTTTGCAGACATTAGGTAAGAGTTGTATCCCAATGGTCCTTCTACATAGCACAATCTAAATCTAGCATATAAGTGTTGCTGACATCCTCATCAATAAGTGGTCCTGCCTCAATGTGTCTCATGGTTGTCACGCCAGGAGCTATAGGTTGAGGTCCTAGAATATGAAGAGGTGTCTAAGGCAACTTAACAATTCCTCTAGGCGGGAGGTTAGTCCTAGTAGGGGGCATAGGATCTCCACTATCTACACTATGTGGGGCAAGGAGTGCTAAAGGTTGGGTGGTAGCAGGAAGAGCTAAAATAGCCATACCGTGACTTACTAGATTGTACCCGCAATTATAGGTATCATGATTAGTGTATCTCCTATAATAACCACACCACAAGCCTATTCGTCCCCTATTGAATAAACACTCATTACAAGTGTGATTACCTCGATAATAAGGACACCATGATCCCTCTCTCCTTGATCATGCTCTATAATATCTAGAGAGTACCTTCCAATTCTCCTCCATTTTCTTTAGCACAATAGCAACCATGTCCTCGACACTCATTTTATCTGACTTTTTCCTACTTGAGGTTATGCTATGGGGAGCTTCAGATGGTGTACTGAATTTCTCAGACCCTCTCAAGCTAGATATGTTATCATCAAAGTTGAGAGCATCAATGCATCTCTCATTAAAGGTTATCCGCTTTTGCAAATAAAGGTAATTGTGCAACTTCTGATCTTTCAAGCCTTCAAGAAACAATGAATCAATCTTGGTTGACTTGGTTTCTCATCAATTGAGTAGCGGGAATTATAATAACTAATGCATCAAATGTATTCCCATACTTACTCATTCTCTCATTGCTTGACATTATTCAGTTGTACATGACTCCATTTGGGTTCAATCTTTGAGAACTCTACCCTAAAAGCATTCTTTAAGGCAACTTAAGCGGCCTTATAGGGAGGTTTTAGGGTTTGGAACCATTGTCTGGCTGTTCCATCCAAAGTCAGTCCAAAAGCTAAGATCTGAATAGGCTCGTCACACTGACACATACTCCCTCACACAATTTCTCAATGTGTGAATCATTAGAACTTCCATACGTAAGTAATATTTGACCAAGGGTGGATAGCTTGAGGTAATGGGATTAAGCTTTTCCAATAAAGTTTTCTTAACTGGATATACAGCAAGCAACCCACCTTTTACATCGACGAAGGGGATCCTCTTTCTAAGTGAGTGTTTTGTTGCGTTGTCAAAAAGGGTTTCTCCTGTGAGAATCTTAGGGTAGTAGATATTCCCAAATGTGTATGTGTACACTCTACATCCTTCCTTGCTTGTGAATCTCCAAACCTTAGGGTTTAAAGGTTCAACTACATTTTCTTGGTTTACCCTTTTGGGTTGCACGATCTCATAGATATGATGGTAGCCATCCACATATTCCACTTCATTTGTTATTGGATTGATCATCTATTTAAGGATGCTAATACACCATCCATCAGTAGACATTAAGGTTCTGTGTGAGATTCCTCTCATCTAGTAGGAGGGAGAACATCTATGTTAAAGGTCATTGTTTCCCACTTGAAAGTGGGTTTATTTCTCTAGATGCAAGGGGTAAGTCTAGACCACTGTGTTGGCTAAGTAGAAATCATCGATAGGCCGTTTTGTAGCCATTAGAGGATATGTGAAATCCTTTCTTGTTGCTAATGATAAATGATCAAGGTCAAAGGAAGGGTTTTGAGGAGATGGGGGATTAGAAATTTCTCAATTCCTATCTCGCTACTTACCGTGGGAGCACATGAGGCAACCTCACTCTCACTATCTTTGTACAGAGAGTAAGTAGTACAGACATCACTACTTTTCTTTATCGCAAGTGCATAGAGTCGATCTCCTCACAAAGATATCTTTTGGTAATCAGGAGAGTCTACCTAGGCTCAATCTCAAATTTTTTCAAAGAAAGTTCGAGGAGACGAAAGTGTAGCTTCACATTCCACTACGAAAATTTTAAGTTTTCTCGCATGTGTTTTCTTCTACAATGTCTCTTTGTGTGTCGCTTTTTTTGTTCTCTTTTGTTTTGTGTTTTCCATATGTTTTTTTATTTTTTGTGTGAATACTCGCGTGAAGTGAAGCTAGTTTAAATGAGTGTGCGTGAATGCGTGTAGATGCAAGATAGGATAAAAACAAGTGTATACACAAGGATGGAGTGGCCTAATTCTAGAGCTAGTTCTCACAAACCTAAGCTACAATCTAGATTATTGTAACGAGATAAATGTGTTAATGGATTCAATTATGGATGTGTGTGAGGCTCAAGTGGTTGGTATAAAGGTGAGTGTAATTGTGAAGCTCCTATGAACATACTCGTATACTGTGCACTTGGCAAACTACATGAAGCTTCATGCTCATGAGGCTCATGCTTGTGAGGTTCATGCTCATGAGGCTCACAATTGTGAAGGTTCATGACTATAAGGCCCATGCTTATGAGGTTTACACGTGAGGTTCTTCTAACCCGTGTGAGGCTCGCATACCAAGAGCCAAACTGAGGAGGCTGAGAGGTGAAGGCCCCACTTATCAACACCTAACAAGCAACAATATGAGGGGATTAACCCAATGATTCACCATGGATCTGGAAGCATGAGGAACACACCTCGGGGCAACACTAAGGAGGTTGCGAGATATGAAGCTCACACAAAATCACAAGTTCAAGGACAAATAACTCACAGCTCAAAGGCAACACAAAGGAGGCCCGGAGGCATGAGGCTCTCACAACCGTGCAGAGACCCACGTGAAGCTAGGTAGGACCCTAATAGATCCACTGTTAGATGCTAGTTGTTATGTCAGTGTGAAGTGAATGAGGAAATTGAATGCACAAACATGACACCACAAAACATTCTCTCACACTATCATAATAAAACAAGGTTGCCAAGCACAATAAATCATATGTAGCAAATCTACCATCCTAAAATAAATTAAAACTCCCTGCTGCCAATGGGTGGGTGAGTCTCATCTACTCCCACCCCTAATTATGGCACAAGGTTAATAATTGATCTATTTCCCCTCACCAACTAGGACTTATCACTATGACAATCAATTCACATTACAAAATCAAATCCAATCCACATAACTATCACAGCAATCCTAATTTGAATATACAACAATCCAAATTTAAATACAAAGTGAGAAGAACCAATTTTGAGCCTTGACTCCCTCTTACCCAATCTAAGCAACCCACTTCCAGGTAGCCACACACTGCTGAGAGATGCAAAGCCATCTATAGTCTTACCCAACTTAAGAGCAACTTGATAAGATTAATCCCCAAAAATGGAAAGGATTAAGAGAAAGTTAGGGAGATTAGGAAGGGAGTTTTAAGTGGTGAATAACCCTAAGCATAAACACTCAAAGAGATAGTTCTCTGCCATAACAGAGAAGCAATTCAACCACATTTCTTTAAAGAAAAAAAAACCCAAAACCTCTCTGCTAAAATAAGCCCTCACAACCTCTCTTATTTCTACTAATCCTAGCAAGGTAATTGGGATATTAATGATTCGCTTACAGAGAAAGATTAAATTAGAGAGAGAAAGAGAGAAGCGTGTCCTGCTTGTTCTCCCTTCTCTGCACCCTTGACTTGTCGTCGCCTTTGACTGGCTGGTAATAGAGATAGAAAGGGAGGAGCTAGATTACGCTAGGCTAGGCTAGGAGGTGGTGGGAGGAGATGGTGGTGGGGAGAGTTAGAGAGAGAGTGTCCAAAGTAGAGAGACTCTATAGGCACTTTTTGTAAGGTGGTGCATTACCTAGGAGAAATTCAATCTTATGACCAAGTCACGTCTAGAATGCGGTAGTTTAGAAGGCAATCAATCTTGTGGTCTTCATGTCTAGAATGTGGTAGTTTAGAAGGCAATTCATCTAAGAAACAATCCTTACACCTAGAGAGGAAATCATGTTGTGAGGGACTAGTAGGTGTAGTTTCCATTGGTATAACCTTGTTAACCAACACCATGTAAGTTTTCTCTCTCTTACACAAAGCTCTCTTATAGCCTAGGTGTGGATCAGCAAAGTGCAAAAGCTCTTCTTTCATTGGTAAAACCTTGTTAACCAACACCATGTAAGTTTTCTCTCTCTTACACAAAGCTCTCTTATAGCCTACGTGTGGATCAGCAAAGTGCAAAAGCTCTTCTTTCATTTGATTCTTTCATTATTTTATGTGTATCATAGTCAATTTGTGTGTTATATTGATGTCTCCAAGCAGCTATGCCTAATATGATGTCTACTTCCTACAAAGGTGCTACTATGAAATCCCTTTTTTTCCTCATAAGTTTTGATACATAAAACTATATTTTTCACCACCTTAGTGTAAGTATAATTTATGTTATTGAAAGCATCTTTAACCTTCTTATAATGTGAGGGAAAATACTCTAGGTTAAATAAGCTCATAGTTCTTCCAAAAATGAAGTCGTGTGTGTTACCATCATCATGGATTATAGTGGCATGATCTCAAGGGTAGTGATGGCATTGAGCATCATATGATGATGCGTCTACTATGTCTACCTACTTCTCTAGAGATAGTAATGAGGACTGATAAGAAGACCTTGAGTATTTGATAAGTGATGCATCTATTGCACACAAGGTTAGTTATAATCCTTAGGATACCTATGAGCATACGATGGCCCATAAGTAGATTAGCCCTAAGGTTCTTGTATTAGATATCTTGGGCTATTCCTCTAGAGCATTCACATGTGAGGATATCTACGGTTTGACCACTACTCCGTGTACTAGCAGCTTTTGTTTGGATATAGTTCATGCTTTTGATGAGCAGTCAGGTATAGTGTATGAGGGTAGTGATGTTTCATTAAGGTAAGACCTCGTAGACGAGGCATGAGTATGCACATAGATCACATGAATTTTGAGAGTTTTACATTTGACTTAGGCATTTTCATAGATCCAATGATTATGGAGGCACCATTGATGGAGGCATACCATGCCTATGATGATATATTAGTTTTTGGTCCAATCCTTGACTTAGATTATGACACATTCTGCTGTTGTGATGCTCATGGATTCTTATCCATTGATGTGGATTCAGTTTATTAGGCATTCATGTTTAGTCATACTAGATATCATCTTGAGAGCCTTGTGCTTATTACTGACACGGTGGCACACATTCTTGGCACATTCATCTTCGACATTGATGGATATCTAGACCATGATCTTGGTGGTGTATCTCATGGATTTTTATTTGATCCAGGCTTCCTTGGTGTGTACACCTTTCGAGGGTGGGGGGTGTCACTTTATATTTGATCCAGGTGGCCCCGCCCACCGCGTGACTTGACTTACCCTTTTGATCCAGGTGGCACAAGATTTATGGCTATGATCACGCGAGTCCTTGGTTTCACATTCGATCATGGAGGATGCATTGTTAGCTTCACCATCGGCATTGCACTACATTCCTTTCCATTTGATCTAGGAGGGGTCATACGCCCTTGATGACGACATTCACATTTAGCTTTGGATGTAATTTTTGGCTTCGTATATAGCCTTATATATGTGTCTATGTTGTGCACGGCCACCCTTCGATTTCAAGGATGAAATCATTGTAGGAGGGGATGGTTTATAACAAAGGGGATTTTAGGATGTGCGTGAATGGGCCTAGGCACATGGGGCTTAGAGGCATTTACACATGTGGTGTTAGGGTAGGCACTAGCCTTAGGACTATGATAACTTTTTGACACCTTATGATACCTTTTATGACCTTTTGACCATTTGATATCTTTAGGCATCTTTTATGGCATTTGCCCTAGATCTTTAGTTTTCTCTCTAATCTAGGCTAATCGAGGCTAACCTAGGGCAAGCTATGCTAATCTAGGTTAATCAAGATGTATCTTTATTTCACAAAAATATTTTTTCATGATTTTATGGTATATGCAACCATAGGGGTGTTAGATTTTTAAACTATGTCCTATCACACATATTCTCAACATGGTAAAAATTAAGAAGGGGTACTCTATATGGAAGTGTAAAACATTAGGCTAATCTTTCTCAAATTAAAGTTCAACAAAATAGGGAAAATAGACTGGCAAATTGGCAAACATAATCTCATCTAAAAATGTCAACATTATCCTATCTATAAGTTATTAAGTATTGTGCATGGTAGATACACTCAAAAGCTAAAAAGCCTCTATGGTAGTATTGTGGATGGTAGATACACTCAAAAGCTCTCCAAATTAGTGTTTGATTGGGCTAAAACTAGACCTACATGTCTGAAAGATATATATTCTCTACGGTGAATCTTTATCCAAGAAGAATATGGAAACTTCAACTATTCTAAAAAACCCTTTAGATTAGCCATTGGGCTAATATTTTTTCCTTAATTTCCAACCTACATGAAAAATTCTATGTATACACTTTGATAATATAAATTCTATATATATTCTTTGATAATATAAAGTTGTCGTTTCTTACAGCTTTGAAGTTTGCACTCTTTTTGTGTGATCACATCAACCTAAGAGTCCTCTTTTTATACTCCATATTACAAATTTAGATTCTAGTTTCAATGTATTATGTAGCACTAACTCTTAAAATCATCAATGTAATAAAGTTTTATAATGATATTATGGGATTTCATCTACAAGGATCATAAGACATTCAAAACTAGTGGCCTCACTTTAAAACTCGTATTATATATGACCTCACAGTAGTTAGTCTTTTTTAAGTAATACTAATGATATTATGGGATTTCATTTATAAGGATCATAAGACGTTTAAAACTAGTGGCCTCTTTAAAAGTGGTATCCCTTGGGTTTATATTGCCTCATATCAGTTGGTCTTTTCTACTAGTACTATCTTCTTCCACTATATTATCATAGCTTAATGTAACAAAATGTCAATATCTAAGTTGGCTTTTGTAATTTCCCTAGTTTTATTTGCTTTACTTAAATTAATTTAATGTTATTATATTTATTTGAATATATTTACAATTTAGGTTGGCTTTCTCATAAAATTCATATTTGAAATTAGTCAAAAACAAAATCGTGATAAATGTTTCACAATCTTGAGGTCAAAATTAGAAACATGTAACATCAAAATATTAACTTAATTCAAGCTTAAAATGTATTCTTTGGCACATTTGAAACACAATCATTTTTCCATCATTTATAAATCTATGGTTCACCAAGTGCCTTTGTGTGTGCGTGTGTGCATGTGTGCATCACACAGATTGTGGGTGGGGGGATTCTTTATATCCATTACACGACTTTGTTATGACACATAAGCACCATATCATTGCACAACCAAAGCATTTTTGTTGACTTGATAACACTATATGTTTTTGTGTCACATGGAAATGGGAAAATGCACAATACAATTGCATTTAAGATTTCCTTTATTTAAAATTGGGATGGTTTATCATGAAAGATATAATTATGCAAAGGCTTAATTCAAGAGCTTGAATTTGACAAATGGGAGAGTTTTTCAATCAATAAAGTGAGAAGGTTTCCTCCTAAAGTTCCACTATAAATATTAATTACACTTCTCTTAATTCCAGTGTCAAGATATATTTACCTTATGACTAAAGTTCTACTATAAATATTGATTGCACTTCTCTTGATTCCAGTGTCAATATATTGATTACACTTCTTTTGATTACACTTCTCTTGATTCTAGTGTCAAGATATATTTACCTTATGACTATGAGCCATGTTTGCCTCAACACAAAAGCTATAATTCCTTTCCTTCCCACCACTAAAAAACATCTCTAACCTAAACTAAAAAACATGACCCTTGATCAATTTGGCCAAAATTTTAGATTGCATATGCAGAGATCCAATGTCAAAACACAACATTCACTTCCTTTTTATTGGTCCGAACTCTAGCATAAACATAACTAAACTTTAAAGCATCAACATTCCCTTGTTAGTCTTGCTCTAGGGTAGATGAGACAGTTAGAAATATTCAAAGAAGTGCATCAACAATATGGAAAAACACAATAATTTATCATAAATATTGTATCACTAGAGTCATGTGAATTGGGTGAGTATTTTGATATTAGCTTGAGGGGAAATTTATCATAATTGTGAAAATAGGTGTGACCACTAACACCCCCAACAAGTAAAGAAGGATGCATATGATCCATCTTTGGCACACAAAACATGTCATGTAAAGGAAAGTCAATGAATTTATCAAAAAAAAAACTTAAAAGTACATTTGTAATGAACCATGTGAAGGAGGAGACCAATCTGCTACTACAAGGGGGGTGTGCACCCAATGGCCCCCTTACGTTGACAAGGTTACAAAGTGTGTTAAGAAAGTGGGATTTTGGCGCAATATAGTCAAAATCACTATTGATCATATTAGAAAGTAATTTTGGTAGTGACAAGTGAAAGTGAATGAATTTAGATTTGGGTTAAAAGTGGATGAATTTAGATTTGGGTTAAAATGAAGTCAAAGGTAGAAGTAAAGAGTGAATTTTTTATGTTCTTTATTAAATAACTCATAGCGGAAATAAAAGTTACTTGTTTTTTATGTGCATGAAAGTGAATGAGTTTAGGACTAAAGAGTCAAAAGGTAAGAATGAAGAGTGACTTTTTCAGGCCTTTTATTAGATAGCAAATGTTTACGTGTTTTGTGTGTGTGTGTGAACCACGTGTTTACCAATTGGGTGGTATATTTGCATAAACCAAAAATGTGAGTTTACGCCAAAGACAATTGAGGTTATTGCCCCCATGCCAGACTCTTACGCTTCACGCTGCCACCCTGTTGCCCATGTCCCATCCCTCCCCCCTCCCTAAGGCCCCCTTTCTTGTTGAGATATCAAGCTCAACAAAAGCAAATATGGATGACAATTGTGCACTTATACCACTAGCATGGTTGGTGAGATTACGGGTGATGATATGCCACCAGAGTTTTATAGACTATGAGACCCTCACTTTGGTTCACTAGAGTTATGGAAGCTCATGGAGCGAGCTCACACTATGGACCGACCTTCTATATTTTGGTAGTAGAGTATTTTCCCTTATACTCCTATTTTTTATCTTTTAGTTGTAAAGAAGAGAAGAGAAGAGAATATAATAAAATTCTACCATCCATTTCACTTTGGTTCACTAGAGTTATGGCATAGTTATAATGCCAGCTCATGTAACAGGCTCACACTATGGACTGACCTTTAGTAATAGAGTATTTTTCGATATACTCTTATTTTTATTTTTTAGTTGTACAGAAGAGAAGAGAAGAGAAGAGAAGAGAATAGAATAAAATTCAACCATCCATCTCTCTTATGTGCTTGTCTAGTCTTGTGTGTATATGTGTTTCCTTACAAGGAGCTCAAGCTCACCCTCTCCTCCATGTTCTTCTCATACGCGCCCGCCACCCATCCACCAAGCCTGCCCCCTCACCTCCTCTCTGCAATCCCTCGCCTCCTATTGAACACCACACATGATCACGCTTGTATATACAAAATAAGATAGAGAGAGAGCTATCATATCCGTTTCTACACTTCTCTTTGTACGCACACCTGCACACCCACACACACACACACACACACACACAAATAGGAAAGAAGATGAAGATTTGCTCCACAATTTTGCATTTATCACAAGCTATGGCTATGGCTTGCAACGCTCTCCTATATAGCCTACCTCTTCTTTGAAACAAGCACAAAGCGCTTTCTACCCCAACTCACCTATCTGGGACAAATAACCCAACTCTCCCAAGGGGCACAAATGGTTTGAAAATTACTCGTGTTTTGAGTAAACGTGTACAATGTGATAGACAGACTTTAGGCACTGCATGCTTTCCACATTCAATTGACCCTTTAAGATTGAGTTTCGAAAATTATAATAATTTACAAGGAAATTATGTTTGACCAACCTTAGCATTGGCAACCTCTATGATAGTGTTAGGGGCACACATTTGCAAAGTGCATCGACTAACACTAGTTGATCAAAGATTCTCTCAAGTTCGTGTCTTAATTAGCCCTCCTCAAGACTAAGTGCCACGAGGTCTTAAAGACCCTTGTCAAGTGTCATCAATGGATGGTATTAATAAACGACGATGCTGTAAAGTTTACTCGACCTAGTTTACTGTATCTGACCGTCGAAACTATTGATCAAAAACTAGACAATTTTGAAGTGTTGAGGATTACCTCTGTAGCCTACAACGCAAGCCTGTCACCTACGACACATACAATCCCTTTGCCTACATAGCTTTGCACCACAAGCACCCTCCAACACAAAAGCAAAGAAACCCTCCAACACAAAAGCCTCCTCACCTACTCAACCGAGAGAGAAATGTTGCCCCTCCTAAACGCCCACCTCTATGCTTGCACCGCTCCTTAATTCCACCATTCTTTCAATAATCCTCCGGAGAGAACAAAGTCTTCCATGCAAAGGGACGTCCGGAAAACAAAATTCCTATTATGGATGGTAAGCTTTGCTGAGAGCTGTTGGAGGCCTAGTGATATGTGACTTTAAGGCAGGGCTACAATCTCCCAACTAAAAACATTTATAAATGGGCATTTTATTAATACATCGGCGAAATTCAGCCTCTCCCATGTCAAAAAGGATCATCCATACATAGTACAATACATACAACAGGAGCTCAGAGCCCTTGGAGCAACAAGCTTGTGTACGAATTTACGGTTACATAGTACAACACATGCAACAGGAGCTCAGAGCCCTTGGAACAACAAGCTTGTGTATAATAATTTAAGGTTCCCCCAATTCCTAATGTAAGCCATTCTGGTCAAAAAGAGAATAACTTATGGACAACTTCTAAGTCCTTTGTACAGGGGAATGTACCAAACCAGGACATCAAGGGCAAGTTTAGTAAAGTAAGGACTCTTTTGATCCCATGCAGGGACTAGCCTTTTTGGTGTGTGATATCTTTCTCTTTATCCACTTTTAAAAGCTCCCCATTAACATGCTCAAAAATCACTTCTGTGGGGTTCGTGTTTGGATAGCAGGGAGCTTTCTGGGGCTATATTGATCCTTTTTGGGCCCTTCAGTATATGCGTATATGGAAAATGTGGAAGGGGCAATACAATCTTGCCGAACACTGCTTGCTTTTTGCGGTCCATGATGATCAAAACCTTATTTTATGAGTAGGACTTGATCAAGCCGATGTTGTATAGAAATTGAGAAGGCCTTCCAAACAAATTGCCAAGTGAGAATCTTGACCTTGCTCCTTGTGCTTCTGATGTGCGTGGTGATGTGGAGTAGAGGGGCACTTCCGTGACTTTGAGAATCGTTTGCCCTATCTCTCTTCTCACAGCTTCAATCACTTTGACATTTACAGGGCTGCCTGCTGCATCTGTGACATAGAAAATGCTGGTTGCTTTGTTGTTTCTTGTAGAGACATCAGCCCTTGTCACAGAGAGCCCATGCTCCCGGAAAATGCGTGTTATATCCGATAACAGACCGACTCTATCACTAGTGCACAACTCAAGTCGCAAGCCCTGCATTTGCCAAAGACCCACAAGTCTTGAGACCAGTCAATATGTGATTAAACATTCAAATCAAGAAAATGAACCATTAGAGCCCTGATTAACACTCACTCTAACGTAACACCCACATACTTTCAAGCTCACATATCACCCAATGGACTGTGAATGGTGAATAATGGTACCTCAGAAACCCGGCGCTCTATAGCTGCTCTTAGGCACTGAATAACTCTCCTCCTTTCAGCCTGTGAGCTGATAGTGCACCCATCAATGTGGCGGACATAGTACTCCTGCATGATTTCAATAGCAAGCAAACAGGTTAAACTGAGTAATCCATTGAGACACATAACTGCCAGAATTTATGAGCAAACAAGAAATTCCTTATCAAGCACAAGAAGCCAAAAGCATGAGAACAACGAAGCTAATAGCAAAAGCATTTCTCTGTTCGAGTCTAAGGGTGGCACTCTGAAGCAGTGTTAGACACCAGCTCGAAAAACAAAAACATGAGAAGATGGGGGAGATAACATACTTGATAAGCTCTCTGGCCATCTGTATCAATGGTAGCATGGAAGACAACATACTGCATATCAGTCAATGTGCAGATGGTGTCGAAGACCAACTTGGGGCGGTTTCTGCACTCCATGTGCACCACAGAGTATCCCTTCTCATCACAATCTTTCACCGTTATCTTCCCATTGAGGTCCCAATCATTCTCTTCATCACAATTTCTCTCATAGTCTCGGTCGGCAAACATCATCTGATGCAGACGCCTCTCTGTGTGGGTCACACTATTGGCAAAGTCTGTTCTTGCTTCCTTTGAATCCTTGTCCCCTTTGAGCACATTGCAGAGGGACTCTTTGATCCTGTAGAGCTTATCTTGCTCTTGGATTGGGCCTCCTGTTACCTCATCTGTCACATAGAGTAGGCATGCCACCCTCATGTTGTGCGTCCATAGCTCGGCTGCAACGACATTGCATCGCATTTCAGCTAAGAGAGCCGAGATCTCGGACATGAGGCCTGGCCTGTCGGTTCCTGTTAGCTCGATTGCTGTGTGCTCTGCTGCTACTGCAGACGGGAGAACTCCCACCCTTCTTCTTGGAAGCTCATGGCTAGCACTTACTCTCTGTATCACACACAGTAGATTATCCAGTTTGAATGCGGAAAAGAAAAAAGCTTAAAGTAAAAGCATACCACAAACTCAGTCAAATTATGCTGAAAAGCCCTAAACTTAAATTAGGATTGACCACTAACCTTCTCTATGAAGCTAATGATATCCTGATTTGTGACTTTGTTCCCAAAGGCGTCTGTCACATGGAAGACTGCATGAAAACCCTAAAATTTTAGCTATTGTGACGCAAAACTGCAGAAAAAAGCTGCAAAAAAATGATTTTTGAGAGGAGGTTACCATCCATAAACCATCCACCGTCCGAAGAAATGTAAGCTTTGTGTGTTCTAAGCTCGAGATCTGTTAGGATTTGCACAACTTCAAGCAAAATGCCATGCCGATTGGAGCTGTCAACCTGCGAAAAGAATGGGTTACGAGGATTTAGCACAAGATGCAACAGTTATTACTTGATTAGTTCATCCCGCCGACCCACCTACCCACCTTGAACAAAGTGGCCGTTTCGCTAGAATTGTTGTCCACCATAACCCTGCAAGGAGAACGGATCGAATGGTTTAGACAAGCAGGCGGGAAAAAGAGAGATTGAAATACACCGCTTAATTTGATGGGCGGAAATGCTAACCTAGGGGGGTTCATGCGCCACACAAACTTCTCATACTCGTCGAACCCCGCCTGCGAGGAGTCCATGCCACGCAGAAATGGGCTGGGTGATCTGGGCTTAAGTTAGCCAAGGTGCGCTTAAAATGGCCGAAATACGTGGGAAAATGGCCCGAATGAGCGAGGAATAGCTGAGATGGGGGAAATGAGGCGGAAAATTGCAGGACCTGATGAGCTTTACAAACAGAAATGGAAAGTTGGGCTGTGATCGGCAGAAACGAGATTGAGATGCCAATGGGCGGATTGGGCGCACGAAAAATGCGATTAACTGGGGAGCGAGTGGGCGGAAGGGGGAACCGACGGTATGAGATAGTGGGACGATGAGCCGATGGTATGAAAGTATGAACTGAGATAGTGGAGAGATCGGGATTCGGGAGCTAGCGGGGGCGGCGGCGCTTTTTTATTTCCGCCGGCACCATTGCTGGCTGCATGTCCGACCGTCGGCCGCTCGGAGCTGACTGACATCAGACCGGCTACAACCGGTGGGTAGTCCCCACACCGTCTCTTTGACCGCCGCCCCGCTTCTCTTGGCACGTTGGCAGTTGGCAAAGAGAAAATTACAACAGCTGCCGAGTTTTATTAATATAAAACTCGCATTATTATTTTTTTTAAAGTTGGCCGCGCCAACGGGGCATTTTGGGTAGGACCCGTTAGCCGCCCCTCTTGAAATTTCAACTTTGCCCTTTGAAGTTTGCTTTTTGCAGCATCCTTTATCAATAAATAATACTAATTTTACCTTAATATATATATATAATATTCGGCGCTTTTACAAACATAAAAAAATACTAATTTTATGTCGTATCAAACGCGGAGGCTCAAAGTTCAAACCGACCTAATTCATCAATTTTAGTCTTGCCGATTTCCCTTCTTCTTGGAATCCTAACCCCTCATTCTTTTCTTCCAAGCCAAGCCACACCTAGTCTTTCCCAACCTCACACGGAAGCCCAGCAATAAAGACATATCACCAAGGCCCAGCATGACCTTCTCTCTCCCTCTCTTTCTCTCCATCCCAAGCTTGTGCATTATGGAATGACTTCTGCTAGCACCGTCTTTAACTACCAGCCCTTCCACTTCCCCATATCCTGCTTTTCTCCTAGAATCTTATTTTGGCTTCATGTTCACGATTTGTTGAAATGTCCCTCACCCCTAAGTCACCCCCCTCTCATCAACTTATGTAGCTTGTCCATTTCCTTTTCACGCTCCCACGTCCCATACACAACTCTCTCTCCGACGTAAAGCGACTCCGTCTCCCTCTGTCTCAAATCTACTCTTGACTAGCAATTTCTCCTAGAATCTTATTTTGACTTCATGTTCACGATTTGTTGAAATGTCCCTCACCCCTAAGTCACCTCCCTCTCATCAACTCAACTTCCAACAAATACGATCAGCACCCTTTTATGTAGCTTGTCCATTTCCTTTTCACACTCCACTCAATGAACCACTTCCCATACACGACTCTCTCTCTCTCTCTCTCTCTCTCTCTCTCTCTCTCATCTTCTTGACCACACCCTTGCTTTTCTTCATAGAGTCTTGTTTTTAACTACATATTCATGATTTGCTCAAATTTACATCCCTCTCTCTCAACTCAACTATTGACAAATCTAATAAGAGGCTTTTGTAGTGTTTCCATTTCCTTTTCACACTCTACCCAATGAACCTCTCTCTCTCTCTCTCTCTCTCTCTCTCTCTCTCTCTCTCTCTCACACACACACACATAGAAGTCTAGACCTTGTGAATCAAGTACCGTGGTTAAAAATTTCCACTTGTTAGATTACCAAATCAAGGCTCATAAAATGGACACTACAACCAAATCAAGCATCACCGATAAAAAAGAAAAGAAAGAAGTAAACATGTACCAAAAAAAAAATCCCTTTCTTTTCACCATGTGGAAACCCCTAGAGTCAACGACCAAAAACTTCAAATATGAGTTTTAAAGTCAAGACACTAGTTTTGAATGTCTTATGATCCTTGAAGATGAAAACCCATAATATCATTATAAAAAGTTATTCCATTGATGATTGTAAGAGTTCGTGTTACGTAACACATTGAAATTTGTAATATGGAGTATAAAAAGAGAACTCTTAAGTTGAAGTGATCAAACAAAAAGAGTGCAAACTTCAAAGTTCTAAGCAACGGCAACTTTATATTATCAAAGTATATACATAGAATTTATATTATTAGAGTATAAACATATAATTTTTCATGTAGGTTGGAAATCAAGAAAAGAATTAAAGGCTAATATTGGCCCAATGGCTAATCTAAAGGGTTTTTTAGAATAGGTGGGCTAGTTTCAATGTCCTTCTTGGATAAAGATTCACCCTAGAGTATATATATCTTTCCCACATATAGGTCTAGTGTTAGCCCAAACAAGCACCAATTTGGAGAGCTTTTGAGTGTATCTACCATGCATAATGCTACCAAAGAGGCTTTTTAAAACTTTTGACTGTATCTACCATGCACAATACTCAATAACTTGTTGATACTACTAAGAGGCTTTTTTGAGCTTTTGAGTGTACCTACCATGTAATCTACCATGCACAATACTACCAAATAGGCTTTTTGAGCTTTTGAGTGGACCTACCATGTAATCAACCATGCACAATACTACCAAATAGGCTTTTGAGCTTTTGAGTGTATACAATACTCAATAGCTTATAGATGGAAAAATGTTGACATTTTGGGTGAGATTATGTTTGTCAATTTGCCAATCTATTTTCACTATTTTACTAACCTTTGATTTGATAGCCTAATGTTCTACACTTCCCTATAGAGTACCTCTTCTTAATTTTTACCATGTTGAGAATATGTATGATAGGACATAGTTTAAAAGTCTAACACCCCTATGGCTGCATACCATATAAGCATGAAAAATATAATCATCAAAATTATTTTTGATTATGTGTTTGCGTTCATGTGTATAGAGCATGCATACAAAGCGGGCAAAAAAAAGCAACACGCTTTTGGAATACATCGACCTTGATTTTATTTGTGTAATTTGTTAAAAAAACTTGTTTGATACATTGAATATTTCCCTTTAGATCTAGCATGAATAAAATAAAGAGAATGTGGGGGAGAGGGAGAGCTTGAGTTCCTTGCAAAGTAAACACACACACACACACACACAAGAGTGCAAGACACAAGAAAGAGATGGATGGTTGAATTTTCTTCTATCTTCTTCTCTTCAACCATATAACCAAAAGATAAGAGTACATACATAAAGAAAAAGTACTCTCCTACAATAACATACAATGATTAGTATGAACCCAAGTATATCAACTAGCGCTATAACTATGCCATAACTCTACAAATAACATGTCATCCATTGGCGGCATATCAACCACAATCTCACCAACCATGCCAGTGGCATAAGTGTGGAAGCTATCACCCAGGCGGGTCATCAATGTCCACTGTAGCACTAGTTGAGCTCGATATCTTAACACTCCCCCTCGAGCTCAACTCCACACACTGCACTCCAAGTAAGCTCCTAAACTTGTGGAGCTTCTATGTGCCCAATGCCTTCATAAAGATGTCAACCACCTTATCCTATGTGTGCTAACATATACCAGATCTACCTTCTCCCTCACAACGTGATAATGCACATTAATGTGCTTCGTTCTAGCAAGGTATATTGGATTACTGACCAACTGTATGCTGCACATGTTGTCACAATAAATGACAACGGGCCCTATCCACGGGCTCACCCATATCACCAAGTAGCTTCTGAAACCAAGCTACCTCACAAGCTGCCATAGCACCACTCCTATACTATGCTTTCTGTACTCGACAGGGCAAGTGTTGGCTGCTTCGTACTGCTCCAACTCATAGCAGCACTCCCAAATGAAAACATAAAACCATTGGTAGATCTCAAGTCTGCAACACTACCAGCCCAATCAGCATATCTACACCCATGTAGTTGTATCTATGTACCAGTCTCATAGAAAAGTCCATTATCAACTATGGACTTTATGTACCTAAGAATCCATCTAGTTGCATCCTAGTATGGCTTCCTAGGGGCCTTCCTAAACTGACTCACAATTCCAAGCTCAAGTTTGGCCTAGTAATGGTCATGTAGATCAAGCTACCCACTATGTGCTTGTACGTAGTAAGGTGCTCCAAAAGCTCACCTGTATCTGTAAAAAGCTTTGTGTTTTGCTCCAATGGCACTGAAATAGGCTTACAATCTGTCATACCATACTCGGACAACATATCCAAGCTATATTACCTCTACAATAATAAAATGCCATAAGGTGATCTCACCACCTCTATGCCCAAGAAATAACCCAACTCACCTAAATCATTCATCTCAAACTTCTGCTTCAAAAGCCTCCTGACAAGTCATCCACATAGATCACTAATAGCATGATTCCTCTATTGGTCTTTTTCACATAAAGTGAAAAATCTGCATCATTGGTGGATATCTGAAATCCAATGGTAACAAGATACTCCCAATCTTGTTTAACTATGCTATGGGTGCCTGCTTCAAGCCATACAATGCTTTGCATAACTTGCATACAAAATCTAGGGGTGTGCATCACTCTCATAACCTGGTGGATGCATCATGTATACTTCTTCTTGCAAATCACCATGCAAGAATGCATTCTTTACATCCATCTGATGTAAAGACCAACCCTTTGTTATAGCCATAGCAATGACAGCTCTCACGGTTGCCATTATTGCAACCGGGCTAAATGTCTCCTCATAGTCAATGTTAGTCTGCACATAGCACTTGGCAACCAATCTTGCCTTATACCTGCTCACTGAACCATCAGTGTTATGCTTGACCTTATACACCCACTTACATCCAATTGTCTTCTTTTCCTTAGGCAAAGGCACTAACTCCCATGTTGCATTTGCATCCAGTGCTACCATCTCTTGATTCATGGTATCTTCCCATTTCTTATTTCCAAGTGTCAGCTCAAAAGAAGTGGGCTCCAACTCCTGTATTGCTTAAACCATGTAAGCATAAATGATGGGTTGTATATCCATCATATCTCAACCTGTCAATAGGGTACCTAACCCTTGTAGACTGTGTACACATGGATCACTGCCGGGTGTCCTCAAAACAGCCCTGGTTCTCCTTACACCAAGAGTAACCACACAGACGAAATGCCAAGCTCCTCATCAGGGCTCTGCTCAAAGCCGCTAGAGTCGCCATCCACATATGAGTGACCTGCTAACACATCAAGAACAAAAGGTTAATCTACCTTTTCCTTCCCTTTGTGTGATACATGTGTACCTACATTTGTCTTCAACCATGGACTAACATTGGATCCACTACTACAGGACTCTCCATGTCCATTAAGCACCTGTGACATTGCTACTCTACATGTGGTGCAACATCAGAACTTCTTACATCTACATCTTTGTTGCCTTTACCGCCCGCTGGTGCATACTAGCTACTCATCTCATAAAAGACATCTCTACTTACTCGCATCTTACGACGAGTGGTAGGGTTATAACATCTATAACCTTTCTACTCCATAGCATAACCAAGAAAGACGCATCTTACGAGTGGTAGGGTTATAACATCTATAACCAAGAAAGACACATTTCTCTGCCTTTGAATCCAATTTTATTCTTACTTCATCAGTAACATGCACATATGCAATACACCCAAACACATTCAAGTGAGACACATCTGGTCTTATGCCTGTAAACTTATGTCTAGGCATCATTCCATGAACAATTCTGCAGTGGGTATCCTATTCATAATGTACACAGCACTTGCTACTACTTCATCCCAAAAATAATGTGGCATTTTTTTTTAGCCACCATCAAGGCATGTGCCACTTCTACAATGTGCTTATTTTTTCTTTCTACAACACCATTCTGTTACAGAGTGTACCTATATGTAAACTATCTCTTGATTGCCTGAATGTAAACTCTCACTTGATTCCCTACTTTCTCATGAAATTGTTGAACTTATTGGAGAAATATTCTCCCACCATCTGATCTCAAGCATTTTATTTGCGTGCATTTTTCCTTCTCGGCCAAGGCTTTAAATCTCTGAAAGTGAGCAAACACCTCACTTTTATCCCTCATGAAGTAAACCCACAGTTTCCTAGTGTGGTCAATGAATGTAACATAATACCTGCAACCTGCAATTGTTACAGTCTTAGTCGGCGGTCCCCATACATCTAAATGTATAACATCTACTAGCCTTGTAATGACATGCTTTTCATGTGGGAAAGCATATTTCAAATTGGCTTGCTTACCAAGCTGGCATGCTTCACGTACTTTATGCATACCATCAACCTTAAACTTTGGAAAACGTGAAACAATATTTTGGGCTTGCATAGGCTTCAGCCATTGTATATTCACATGACCAATGTGCTTGTGCCATATGTCAATATCTACAATGAGACACTTGTTCCATGTGCAAACATGGCTACCTTTACCTCAAACATGGCTGCCTTTACCTCAAGCATCTTCACATACAAAGTAAACACTCCTGCCATTTAACCTTTGCACAACCAAGTGACACTAATTTTTGAATTCTTTCGCAAAACATCCTTGAGGATTTAACCTCACTTGCAAACCCTGCTCAACCATCTGTCCACCAACAAAAACCAGGTTCTGTGTAATATTTGGAACATGAAGTACATCTGCCAAGTACTTCATTTTTCTATCATGCATGAACAATGGCACTTTACCAACATGCCCAATGGGATGTGCAATATCACCACCTATTTTTACATAACCTGGGTTTTTCATTTTCTACATGTCTCTAAACCACTCACCATAACTGGTCATGCGATTAGAGGTGCCATAATCCACATACCATATATCTTGAGATCATGACACATCTCCTGTTGTGGAACTAAGAATGTGCCACATCACAAACATCTGTTCACTTCTATCATCACCACTTTGTTTACTAGATCATGCATAGTTACCTTGCTGCAACTTTCCACTTTTAATATCATTTTGCTTTTTATAGCAGCTTTTTGCCATGTTCCCTGGTTTGCCACAATAATAGCACTCTATGCTATTTGCACTCTAATTTATTTTCCAAACACCTTGACCTCTTTGGCTCCCTCTTCCTCTAGACTAGCCTCTTCCACTGTGTACGATTGCCGGTGAATCATTGGACTGTTGTTGTCTAGAATTCTGATTTCCTTGTCGGTCACCACCACCTTGGCCTCGACTACAAAGTCTACCTCTACCTCTACCTAAATTAGAGTAGAAGGCATGTTATGATGTGTTCTCGCTTTGTGAAGAAGAGTCCTCACCTACTAGAGACTTTTCTTCTATGATCAGCATAGACACCAAGTCCTAAAAGTTGGGAAAATTCTCTCTAGCTGCCAATGGAGGTCTTGAATGGCTTGTACTCCTTGCCAATCCCATTTAAAGTGTCTGATTCCTCGGCTTTGGAAATACAAGATAGGAACCTGGCATGTTCCACATAATTTGATACGGTGTGTCATCAAAAATCAAAGTGTTCTCTCCATCCAAGTCTCGAAAATATGTCTAGATTGTTGGTTAGTTCTTGTGGTAAGCATTCTCATAGCCAAAGAACATAGGGCTTTTAAAGAACATCCCAATGTCTTGGCACATCTCTTGGCTCAGCACATACTTGAATTTCATATGATAGTTTGGAAGACATAAATTGAGGATGCGAAGAATATCATTTCATTTGCATCTACTCGAAATCCAAACCTCGAACCATTTAAAGAAAAAGTCTAAGAAATTGAGGATGCGAAGAATATCATTTCATTTGCATCTACTCGAAATCCAAACCTCGAACCATTTAAAGAAAATCCAAATGCACATCATGGTACAATTCATTGATTTTTTAAACTATTCGCATATGCTTAGTCCAATATGACATCTCATTAACATGGTCTAGCTCAAATGATTCGACTCTAAATCATCATCTTCCACCAATACATTGATATACCTAGGGGATTCAAAAATCCCTTCATCTTTAAGGCATACTCATTGACTTTAAGGCATGCTTTTATTTTTCACAGTATGTAGCTCTTGTTTGAGCTGTAGTTTCCTTACCTTTGTATTGGTTTGGAACATCTACACCAGATTCTACCATGCAACTTCTAGATTGTTGGAATCCTATATGTGTTCTATCATTGTGTCTGTGACACTGATCGAAAGCCAATACATGACTTTCCTTGCAATCTGATTCCAGTCCTCAAATACCTTTATATATGTTAGAGTGGCATTCACTTTAGACAACTTTGGAGGCTCCTCATTGTCTCCTTCGACAACAAGAAGAGGAAGAGATGACGATGCTCTTACCCATGTACCGCTTCCTTCCTTAAAGAGAATACGGGGCAAAGGGAGAGCTTGAGTTCCTTGCAAGTAAACACACACACACACACACACACACACAAGAGAGTGCAAGAAGTAGAAGAGAGAGATGGATGGCTAAATATTATTCTATATTCTTCTCTTCTATACAACCATATAACTAAAAGATAAGAGTACATGCATAAAAGAAAAGTACTCTCCTACAATAACATACAATGGTCAGTCCATAGTGTGAACCCAACTATATGAGCTGGCACTATAACTATGCCATAACTCTAGTACTCCAAAATGGATGTCACACAATCTGTCATCCTACTAGAGGCATATCAACCATAAAGTGCGGAACCTATCACCCAGGCGGGTCATCAATATCCACCATAACCCTAGTTGAGCTCAATATCTCAACATAAAACACAAGATTACAATGATATGATTATTAACACTATAATGTTTGCCCCTTTCAAAGTCAATATATAACCTTTTAAGTTTGTTGTTGTGAGTCATGAAATTGATGGCGTTTAACTATGTGTGTGTTCTTTTATTTTGTTTAAGTATGTATGCACCGATAAAAACCAACCTTAACACTTGGACTTTAATGATGACCCTTATTGAGGCATGCTTCAACAAGCCACTTGAATACTTTGTAGCTTAGCTAACAAGACACATACACTCACATCTATCTTGTTAAAGGAAGATCGAGTTTCGTTTAAATGGATAGCTTGTGAATGGTGTTCCATTACAAGAGTTCAATATAATGACCTTTTGAATAGAACACAAAAAACCTCTAATTTATGCATTTTTTTCAAAACACAAATTCAAAGTTCTTTCGTATAATCATTTTTTGCCTCTTTCGTGTAAAATTTTTGGTACTCTCTAATTTTTAATTAAAAGGGCTCGTTTGAAGTGAAAAGTAAAAGGGCCCATTTATGGAAATGAGAAGACCCAAATCATGCATAGTGAGAAGACCCAAATCATGCATAGTGCACAATGTACGTCATAAAACCACGTGAAGAACACTTTTTGAGCTAGTGGGATGATGCTTCTTGAGCCTATTAAAAAGGAGCTTTTAATGTGAGTATTTGTGTCTTTAAATGGGGGTGGGCATTGGGTACTCCTCATAAATTGGTGGGTGTAAATTTATTGGCCTCTCTACCTCATGCACAACATTTTATGCGTCGATTTCCATGCCAATCAGAAAAAGTATGGAATGACAAAATACACAAATTCTAGGATTTTTTTTGTGGTAGTAAACTCAACCCGTGGTATTGGAAGAGTCGAACTAGCAATAAGTTGCCAAAATTTCTCGTACATGGAAATTGGTCCTATCGGCATGGCTCATTGGCATATCAAAGTAAAAAGAAAAAGGATGTTTACACACTAGGATGCATGCCCCTCCTCAAATTAAGGAGGGTGTTTGATTGTTTACACAACACTGCCTATTACCCAAACTATCAGTGAGGAGCCACCTCATGCCCATCTTTCCCAATTTCATTTCCGAGCAAAGTTTGTTGGTATGGACAAGAAATGGGCAGTTACTTTTGAGAACGAAAACGCCACCTTGTCAAAAAGTTGGGCATGCCTTGTGTGTAAAGGCATGGTGACTTGGCAAGTGGACAAACTTCAAATATTGGGTGTCTTCCATCCCACAAATCAGGCATCCAATTTTGACCGACCACCTAATGTGTAAACACCCTTACAAAACTGTGCCTGTAGCATCAACAAACATCATGCTCACTTCAGCAAACGAGCAAGAGAAAAGGTAGAAGGAATCTTGGGAAAACCTTAAAAATCCATCATCCCAACTTGTATGTTCTATATTAAAAAAAGATTGTCTTTTTGTTTTGGAAGGGGAGAGAGTATAGAATGTGGGACCTAGGCCTAGGGTAATGAGTGGGAGATCAACACGAGAGCTTTAGCAAGAAGGTGTTAACTTAAGGGTCAAGATACTGAGAGGGCCGAGACAAGTGTTCAAAAAAAAAATCCGAGTTAAATGTAGTTTGCACTTGCATATTTTGAAAAATACTTTCCAATTTAAGGCTTGAAAGTACAAATAACTCTGGATTTTGAGAAGTTACAAAAACCTTGAAATTTCAAGATTTTCTTTATAAATAATTTCACAATGTTTAGATAGAGGTTTTCACTTTTTGGAAAATGCTTTTTTTCGAACACGCGCCGAGAGCTGATGGTCTTGAACAAAGGCGCAGGTGAACGTACCTATGTAGTGGGTGGGTATTGGTGTGAGGGTGGGTCGTTGGAAGGTCAAGTGTTTGTGGGTTCTGAAGCGGTGCGGTGGGTCTCTCGGAGACTGTATCATTGATCCGCTTCCATGTTCTCTGCCACAAAACTGCAATTGGCGTTTGTTTGAGAAAAGACCACCTAGAGTGTGGTAACTGCCCAGCTTAATAGACGCCCGTCCTTCCATTTTCAGTTTCAACACAAAGGACACCTACCCGAGCACCCCTAACTATCCTGCTGGGGAATCATCAACAATGCACGATCGATCACAAGTTCAACTTCATACCAAACAAACAAATGCAACCCACCATAGCGGAATATGAACGTTGCCAATAGCAAAAGCTCCTTTCCACACTCGAGGTTTTTCTTTTTCTTTCCTTTGGGTGTTAAATTTAGAAAATTGGACTCCAAAGGACATCAGCGCCCTAGATTTTTACCTATGATAATAATCTAAAAGTGCCCTAGAATGACTCACTACCATATAGTAATTTTGGTCATAAGGGGTTGCCAAATATTGTTTTTTGGGTATATAAAATATACTAGTACTTGACTCGTGCTACTACGGCTTGCACACTGCCCTCTTGGTATTACAATGCTACCATGTGACAAGTGGAGAGCGGAGCTCTCAGACTTGCCATGTGGTAGATATGGGATTAGTTTCTGCATTGATGCTGCTCGAGTAGCAGTGCTGCTTTTAGAACAGAGAGCATGTGGTAGGAGAGAGCAAGCAAGCCATGGACCCACACGTAGAAACAAAACTCAGCAATCACCTCGAAATAATATTTCAATTGCCCTATGTACCAACTTGTGAGCTTATATTTGAATATGCGTGACTAATATGTGTGAACACACTCATAGTGTGAGATGTGCATATGTTTTGCTGGGACGAACACTACTATAATATGTATGTGTACATGTGTGTGGGTTCACACATCTTTCTCTCTCTCTCTCTTTTCACGTGTGTAGGTTCACCTCTCTCTCTCTCTCTCTCTCTCTCTCACACACACACACACACACACACACACACACACACACACACACACATTTCATGGTAAAAGATTTTTTCACACATCACGCGGTTATGTATCACAAGGAAGTTATAGTTGCTTCGCTTTCTTGTGATATACCTGGGAGTTCCTTTGTTTACAATGATGAAAAAATATCAACCTAATGGTTTGGTCTTACACATTTCATTTTTTGTGTCATGAGGGTATTGCCTATACTTTATCAAAAAAACATGCAATTCCTTTGGCTTACCTAGGATTTCCTTGGTTTAAGTGTGAAAAGGATGACCTAATAGTCATAGGCAAGTAACATTTGAAGAGCCTAGACCTAATAACTATAAGCATCTCACACATATGGGCAGATGGTTATTTTCGCATCTAAGTGTGAAAAGGGAGCCAAAACCCTAATGATTACTTTATAAAGAGTGTGGAGTGGCTTCATTGTAAAAGCATCTTTTCTTTCATAAGCATTAGGTATGCAATATCACTGTCTACTCGTGCTTGAGCGCAGTTGCTACTGCCCATATGCTCACTAGGTGAGTAGTCACCATAGCTCTGCACTCACACAGTGCTTTGCAAGACTCTGCTGATACGCTATCATCGTTCTTTGATGGACATGTGTTAGAGTCTTTGCAATATATAAATACTCTACTATTACTACAGCATTGTCAGAGTAGATATTTGGTGATGTGATGCCCTCAAATCCCAATGAGGTAGATGAAACATCTAGCGTTGTCATAGTAAATATTTGGTGATGTAACGCCCTCAAATCTCAATGAGGTAGACAAAACATTTAATGGTTTAATGTAAAGATGCGTATTCTAAATGTGAATCTATTTGATAGATGTTTGGTTCTAGTTTTTTATTGGTTATGGATGGTTGCGGGTGAGAAAAACCCCTTTTGTATGCTGAGTATCTATCTAATTTTGTGGATATTTTTTTAGATGGTTATTTGTACATTGTTTATTGTAATGGCATGTAACCTTGTACATTCAGCTCTTTCATTAAAAGATGTATCTCACGTTATGTTGGAATTCACTAGATATATTCCATTTATGATGTAAAACATGTAACAATGTTTTGAAGTAGTCTCTAATTAAACAAAACACTATATGTGTGTGTGTGTGTGTTTAAGTGTGTACACACATGTGAACATGTGTGTGTGTGTGTATGTGTGCATGTGTGTGGTGTCAACTGTGTGCATGCCAACTTTGTGAGTGCACATGCACGCGTGTGTGCCTTTATGTGTCGATAGTGTGTGTGCATGTGTCTATGTGAGTGCACCATTAAGTTGTAAAGTCTCAATGAAGGAGGCTCATGCTACCCTCAAACTCAGAGTGTGTGTGTGTGTGTCGACTATGTGTGTGTGACAAAGTGTGTCAACTCTATGTACATATGCGTGCGCTTGTGTGTATAGCCATGTGTCTGTGTATGTGTGTGTGTGCACCAGTGTGTATGCACGTATATATCTCTATGTGCATGCACAAGCGTGTGTGTGCATGCATGAACAATTATGTGTGCATGTGTGTACATGCATACGTGCCCATGTGTGTATGTTTGAACGCTTGAGTGTTGTAAGCACGTGTATGTGCATGCGTATATCTATGTGTGTTGTGTATATGTGTTCATATATGTGCATGTGTGTGTGTGTGTGTGCACGCGCGTGCGTGCAAGTGTGTATGTGTAAGCATGCAAGTGTGTGTGTGTAAGCATGCAAGTGTGTGTGTATATGTGTGTATGCACAGAAATGCATGTGTGTGGGTGTGTGTGCATGCATACACATGGGTGTGTGCAAGTGCGTGTGATTGTGTGTATGTCGATTCTGTAAGTTTATGTCTGTGCACACACGTCGAAGTGTATGTATGTATATATGTGCATGTATGTGTCGAGTGTGTACATACCAACTCTCTGTGTATGCACGTACGTGTGTGAGTATGTGTGCCTTTATGTGTCAATAGTGTGTATACACATGTATATGTGAGTATATCTTTATGTATTAAAGCCTTAATGAAGGCTAGTCTCACATTACCCTCACACCACTGAGATTATGTGTATCAACTCTGTGTGTGCACGCATATGATTGTGTTGTCAACAAAATCGCATGTGTACATGCAACACTATGTTTACGCTTTGTGTGTGTGCTTATGTGTATGCACGTGTATATGTCTCTATGGATGCATGTGTACGTAAGAGTGTATGTGTACATATGTGCGCCTATATGTGTGGATGTACACATGTAAATACGTGTGTGCATGCATACATGCACGCGCATGTGTGTGTGTGTGCATGGGTGCATATTTGCATGTGTATATGTGTGTGTGTATTGTGCAAGTGTGTGTGTGTAAGCATGCGAGTGTGTTTGTATGTGTGTCATGTGCACTAATGTGTGTGTGTGTGTGTGTGCACATATGTGGGTGTCTGTACAACATGAGGCTCTATGCATGAGTTTCTATGCATAGAAGCTTCTATGCAAGAGTCTTCTATGCATGCGGCTTATGCATGAGCGTCTATCCCCACGAGGCTTCTATCCACCATGAACTCTATGCATGAGGCTTATGCATGAGCTTCTATGTATGAGGCTTTATCCATAGGCTCTATCCATGAGCTTTATGCATGAGGCTTATGCATGAGCTTCTATATGCATGAGGCTTCTGTGCATAGGATCTATGTATGAGACTTATGCATGAGGCTCTATGCATAAAGCCTATGCATGAGCTTCTATGCATAGGCTTCTTGCATATGATCTATGCATGAGTCTCTATGCATGAGCTCTATGCATGAGACCTTATGCAAGAGCTCTATGCATTAAGGCTTTATGCATAAGCTTTTTATGTAATGTATGCTCTATGTGAGCTATGTTTCTATGTGATGTTTCTTTGCATATAGATGTGGTCATCATGGGGTTCATCACCATCAGGATTTATGGAGGGGCATCCTCTCGTGTCGCACCCATACCTATAGATAACCCAAATTTATAGTAGTGGGGGAGGTGGGTTTGGCAGATGCTTTGGGAGAGGTGCATAGTCACCTTCGCCTATGACGACAAGCGACATGCTTGGGGAGGGTGGGATGAATTACTATACCTAGATGAGGAGGGTGGGCCTTATATGGATGACATGGGACAAAGGGTTTATTATACCTTTCGTCATACATATAAGGATGCCTTCAAACCATGGGGAGAAAAAAAAGACAAAGACTTCATGTATGTAGTTCGGTGCATGCATGAGTGGTTTCCAAACCCACCGGGCACACATTTTTCCGATGGAGTGGGTGAGGAATCACATTATAAAGATCCTCAATAATAGGAGGTCTCGCTCAAGGAGGTGTGCGAAAGAGGGAAAACAAATACTCCGGCTAACTGCACCATTAAGGGACATAAAGAAGGTGAAGAAGGAAGCAAGGGAGGGTACTCAACACCCTCAACAAAAAGCGGTGCACGCAAGTCAACTACTGAAGTATGGTAGGATGAAGTATGGAACAGGAGGAAAGGTAGGCTAGCTCGCATGTTTTGTAAGTTTTCTCTTTGCCGTTTTTCACTAGGTTGACTTCATGTGTCGTTGTGATTTTCATATCTCATGCATATTGAAATTTTTTGTATGTAGGAAAGGGTAACAGGTCACCCCACAATGTCTGGGGAGAATAGGTATCACATGCACTATAACGAAGCAGACACTTGGGAGTGGCTCAAAATCCATGGATTGGTCACTGAAAAAGATATCCAATGAGCTCAGCAAGTCAACTTGGTTAGTCCTTAAACTTGTTTTTTAATTATCACCTAGGTTGTTTTTCTTGTGTCGCTAAGGTGCTTGCATTGTATCACTATTTAATGCAGGAAGATGAGGATGCTGAAAGTGACGGTGATGATGAAGGTGGTGATGCACATGGTGAAGATGAATATGAAGATGAACATGAACATGAAGACACACCACAGTGATGGTGATGATGAAGGTGGTGGTGCACGTGGTGAAGATGCAGGCAAAGATGAAGATGAATATGAACATGAAGACGCACTACAATGAATTAATTTAATTAGTGCGCTAGAAGCTCAAATTACATGGGAGTCTTGAGCACATCATGGGTTCTTATTATGAGCAAGCTCTGATAGATTCAATTTGGATCCTATGACTAGAAGCTCATTTGATTAACTAAATTATCATGTAGATCCAATAACTACACCTTACATCTGCTCAAAATGGGTTTGCTCAATTTGGTGAGTTTAATCTAGTGAATGATGAGATTAATAGTGCAAATTCTAATGGTATGAATAAGCATTCTTTCAAGAAAATACAATACTTGTAAAACTTATGCAAAGAGGGGATGTACATAGAAACAACTACACTTGAAAATTGTTGTATTAACTTGTACCAAAGAGGGGTATACTGGCCTACACAGATGCATAGGAAGGCCACGACAATGGTCTTTGACGTATAATCAAACTAAGCTAATGTCGGGCATAACAACTGTGTGCATCCTAGCTTTGTGTCTTCTTACTACCATGCCCATCTTCGTTCTATTTCTTGCCATTTAACCTAACCTAGATTAGCTGAAAGTTAGGGTTTTTTTACTTTTTTTAAAAACAAAACATTTAGCAACTAATTCCTACATTGATGAGAGGACTCCTCTCAGGGTCCGCATTCCCTTTTTAAAAACACCATCTCGTTTGCAAATTAGGTTGTGAGAAATAGAAAATTTCAAATAAGTGAGATTGCTACATTTTTACTATCATGCAAATTTAAAGCACAAAAGTCATAGCACCCACAAAAGTCATAACTCTTCAAGGCAGGCACTGTCAAAGTCTTCCTCATGAGGTTGATCTACTCCACCTAGGCGCATTCCTTCTTGTATTTTTGGCTTCCTTGACTGGTATCTTGATTCTTGTATAAGGCCCTGGTTTTCTGGGCCTCCATGACCAAACAATTGCATCTGCCTCTTCCCACACCCGAGGATCTACTTTGTTCTCTACCCAAAAACCCTTCCAACAATCAGCATAGGCCTCTGCATCTATCAAACCACCCTTTCTTGCACACGGTGCCCAATACTATATTAGAATCTTCTTGTAGTTTGGTGACTTCCTATCCATATCAATGTTTGATTCAGCCATAGCAAGCCAAATAGGATACACATCTCTATTTGGTGGGAGCAACAAGATAAAGTCCCCTTGCTGGACATCTAGCATTGGGTTGAATTCTTCCCTTGGTTTCTCTCGTTGAGGCCCACAATAATGATCATTTTACTCCTCGTAACCTAAGAACCTTACAGGCTCAAAGGAAGCATCCATGTCCCATTATTGAGAGCCTTGAGACTTTGGCCAAAAAAGTGTGTACAATCTAGCCTCCGATGTTATAATTGGTTTATCAAGCTCTTGGATTACATTATTCCAGTAATCTATCACATGTCTATAATATCTTGGAACAAAAGAACCATTTCAAAGATTTTGCCAAAATCTAATATAAGACTTTATACCTGATATCACATCCTCATGCCCCTTTACATGCTCTGCCACCATCGACAACAAAGGTGGATTATCTGGTGGTAACATTGGCTTACCTTCACTATCTTTCTTCCACAGTGGAATACCTCCGTCATCACTAGGCCTCCAATTAGGTGTTGCTACATGCACTTTATATTGCATTACTGGTGTGTCCCCATTCATGAAGAATCGAAATTGAAGTCGCCTAGAGTGGCCTATAAGTGCATCTTGCCCATCACAAATGTATCCATCACACAATATTGCTTGAAGTCAAGCACTTGAGTTAGTAAAAAAGGCACTGGTGAAGAGCTTGAGCTGGTGCTTAAGGTGTCCATCAAATGTGGTAAAGTGAAGGTCTGTTTGACTCTCAATTTTTCTAAGAACCTACTAAACATTGCATCTATGTCCTCATGTGTGTGTCCGACCATTAAAAATCCCAATTGAATAGTTTTAAAAACCTCCCCTTGCAACTAGAAGAGATATATATGCAAACAAATATCGATTCTTGTTTTCACCTGCACAATTATCTAGTTGCAATAGCAAGTTCTCTGGCAATCTACGAAAAGCTGAAATCACATTGACACCTTGTAAATCATTTGGACCTGATGCATGTCTCTTGGAACAATGGTTGTTGTGGAATTTTCATGTGCATTTTCACTCGATACCTGGTGGCCAATAAGCTCTTTACCATCAGTATCATAGTGGTAATCTAAAGCTTCCCTTGAGCTCAAGGCATGTAGAAGTGAAACATTGCTCCTTGAAGCCCTATCTGTAGCTAGATCACCAACGGGGTGCTTATCCAACCGCTCTAGGTTATGCACACACAATGCAATTGATCCAATTGTGAGATTAGGATCCGATGGCCATAACCCATTTAGCATAAAGTGACCGTAATGCCCCTCCCCATGTCCATGAGTGATCATACCAATCAATGCCACCTGCAAGCTGCCATGCTGAATCTGTGTCCTTTGGTACCGTTCGTAGTCTAGGAATGGCCATCTTCTTTTGATCCATCTTATCATGGATGATGCACACATATTTCTCTGGTTGTAATTTTGAAAATGCACGCCATGCATAGTAAATGTTTCTATAACTCTGTTTGTTGACTCATGTGAACTTTTATTTCCTCCTTGATATTTGCTCTTTCCTGTAGACTTGGATTGGCCCCCATTCTAGCCTTCAATGAACTACACAAATTGCACTTAGAGAACTCACTTGTCTTCGTCAATGCCACATGGGGATACTCTTGATTCCATATTCTCCCAAAAGAAGACTTGGATAACTTCTTTTCATATCCCAATTGATCAAGCATTGTATTGATCTCATCTAATATGTCAACCTGCTTGTATGTTTCAGGTATCCTTAACTGAGTCTCCCTTGAGCCATCCAGCATAGTTCTACTCTTGTTAGGCATCCGCTTTGAGTTAACGTTGATGAAGTCCTCAAGTAGTGCTCTAGCCATACCAGTATGCTCAAGGCTTCTTTGGACTATCCCTGTGTTTCCATGTACATGTTGACGCACACCAGCCTCAAACTTTTCCCTGTAGTAGCGGCAGTAAAAGGATGTCTTCGGGATTCCATGCACCTCATACCATGATCGGCAAAAACAGACACCCATTCCATTAAGTTTAAATTCATATTTAATCTTCTTTGTTTTTGAGTCTTGTAGCCAAGACATAGAGAGCACATCATATACATAGTTTGTCCGAATTTCTTGAGATTGTCCCCAAAAATCTTGGCGTATGCGCATTATCATGACGTTTTCTGCAACCTAACAACATTTGTTTTTACAACAATCAATGGAGGCAACCCTTTGCACTGATTCCATTGACAAATAGAAACTCAAAGTTGGTGGTTCTCTCTCATTTGGAGTTCTTTTTATGAAAGTATAGCTTCTCTTTTTTGAGGTTGGGAACTCCTAAGCCACCATTGGATACTCAACTGTGTTTTGCTCGCCACCATCACCTTGCATGTCTTCAAAGGCTACATAGCGCTGCAATGGAGTATTGTCTAACATTGCAATTTGCTTGCTAGGCCATGTAACTAAGATGATGTGGTCCACCTCATAACCATTTCCACTTAATGTACCCTCTTGCGCCCTATCAATAGCCACACCTATGTAATGCTCACCAAGTTGTTCAAAGTTGACACAGTTTTTTGGAAGCACATACAGTATCAAACCCTTGCACATCATCTGGGTGTTGCTCTCATCCCATAAAAGGACATTTTTTCTCTTCCAAGACTCGAGTTCTGATGTTAGACTCTAAAGATGTCACCGGTATAGCATCCACAATTGGAGGTTCCATAGGACCGGCTTGTCCATTTGCATTTTCCATTTGCTCTCCAAAACTTGGAGAATCTCTAAAAGGCATTAACATAACTTTTGGCCAACGCATGGAAGTCCAAACTGCACCTCTTAGATCTCTTGCATCCATAGTTGGAAGGGGAAGGTCTACTCCTTCACACATTTCTCTACAAACACAGACACATTCCCTTGATTGATCTTAGAGCCACTGCAAAACATCTTCGGATCTATTCTAGAGATGCAACCAACTCCAAATTCACTTGCTAGCATCATAAAGACCTTGTCTCCAAGTCAAGCATCCATACCTATCAATGATAACATCATAGAGTCAAGAGTAGATCGTGCAAATCTCCAAGGATGAAAACATAATACACTCAATTTTGTTCATAATACTAGGGTTTGTTTGAAAGGGCTAGAATGGCTAGAAAGGTATGTATGTCCCCATTCTTGCATGATCCCAAGGCACATAGGTCATGTTGGAAATGTCCATGGAGCATCCACGAATGGCCCTAGGGCCATTCTTGATGCTCTTCTACATTCAAGAATGGATATGGGGCCATTCTAGCATGGCCTTGGTGGCACCCAACTTTCTTGCATGCTCTTGGGTATCCAAGAATGGCCCTAGGGCAATTCTTTTCTTATATAACAGGTGCAAGAATGGCCATGGGGCATCCTAGAATGGCCCTAGGGCCAATCTTGATACTCTTATGCATGCAAAATTGGCCCTAGGGCCATTTTAGCATAGCCTTGGTGCCACCCAACCTTCTTGCATGCTCTTGGGCAAAAAGGCTGGCCATAGGGCCATTCTTTTCATGCACAACTAGTGTAAGAATGGCCCAAGGGCCATTCTTTCATCGCAAATAAGGTCATTGTTTTGCCTTAAAGGCCTCAAAGAGCATGCAGGATTAGCCCTAGGGCATCAAAGCATGGCCCCAGGGCCATTCTTGCATGACCCCAAGACACATAGATCATGTTGGAAATGGCCATGGGGCATCCAAGAATGGCCCTAGGGCCATTCTTGATCCTCTTCTACATGCAAGAATGGATATGGGGCCATTCTAGCATGGCCTTGGTGGCACCCAACTTTCTTGCATACTCTTGGGCATCCAAGAATGGCCATAGGGCCATTCTTTTGTTATATAATAGGTGCAAGAATGGCCCTAGGGCCAGACTTAATGCTCTTGTGCATGTAAAAATGGCCTTAGGGAAATTCTAACATAGCCTTGGTGCCACCCAACCTTCTTGAATGCTCTTGGGCAAACAAGAATGGCCATAGGGCCATTCTTTTCATGCATAATAGGTGCAAGAATGGCCCCAGGGCCATTCTTTTCATGCACAATCGGTGCAAGAATGGCCCTAGGGCCATTTTTTCATGGCAAATAAGGCCACTGTTTGCTTTAAAGGCCTCAAAGAGCATGCAAGATTGGCCCTAGGGCATCAAAAAATGGCCCCAGGGCCATGTCTTACATGACCCCAAGGCACATAGGTCATGTTGGAAATAGCCATGGGGCATCCAGGAATGTCCCTCGAGCCATTCTTGATGCTCGAGGGGCATCCAGGAATGTCCCTCGAGCCATTCTTGATGCTCTTCTACATGCAAGAATGGATATGGGGCCATTCTAGCATGGCCTTGGTGGCACCAGATTTCTTGCATGCTCTCGGGAATCCAAGAATGGCCCTAGGGCCAATATTGATGCTCTTATGCATGCAACAATGGCCTAGGGCCATTCTAGCATGGCCTTGGTGCCACCCAACTGGGCCATCCTTTTCATGCACAACAGGTGTAAGAATGGCCCCAGTGCCATTCTTTTCATGTACAATTGGTGCAAGAATGGCCCTAGGGCCATTCTTTCATGGTAAATAAGGCCACTATTTTGCCTTAAAGGCCTTAAAGAGCATGCAAGATTGGCCCAAGGGCATCAAAGAATGGCCCCAGGGTTTGTATGACCCCAAGGCACATAGGTCACGTTGGAAATGGCCATGGGGCATCCAATAATGGCCCTAGGGCCACTTTTAATGCTCTTCTCCATGCAAGAATGGATCGGGGCCATTTTAGCGTGGCCTTGGTGGCACCAACTTTCTTGCATGCTCTTGGGTGTCCAAGAATGGCCCTAGGGCCATTCCTTTCTTGTACAACAGGTGCAAGAATGGCTACGGGGCATCCTAGAATGGCCATAGGGTCAATCTTCAAGGTCTTGTGCATGCAACAATGGCCCTAGGTCCATTCTAGCATGGCCCTAGTGCTACCCAACCTTCTTGCATGCTCTTGGGCAAACAAGAATGGCCATAAGGCCATCCTTTTTCATGCACAACAGGTGTAAGAATGGTCCCAGGGCCATTCTTTTCATGCACAACCAGTGCAAGAATGGCCCTAGGGCCATTCTTTCATGGCAACTAAGGCCATTGTTTCCGCTAATATGATTGAATTATATACCTAGATGAATCCAGAAACATGCCCAAATACTCATGATAGTCAACCCATAAGACTTTATAGCTATCAACGCCATTATGCATAGTATAGACTAGATACTACGTCATCCCCACTAAGGTTATCAATGCCCAATAGTGGGTGTAGAACTCTATATCAAGATATGCTCTCACACACGCACTCCACACACACACACACACACACACACACACACACACACACACAAGAGCATATATTCACACAAAGGCCTTTGTACTAAGTTTCTGTCAAACCTCCGGAGATGCAGGGTAGACTTAGCCATAATGAAGCCTAGCACTAAGGGAAGTAGCAAATAGAAAGAATTAGTATAACAAATAAGTAGTTGATAGGGAAAATGCATCGCTAAATATAATGTATAGTATATATACATATACTATATAATGTATATAGTATATATACTATATATATAATGTTTAGTATATATACATTATATACTATAATACACTATATATTATACATTATATACTATTAATACAATGCATATTATATACAATAAAAATTATATACAATTTTTATATATACTATACTATACTATACTTTACTTTTATGTATACTATACTTTTTACATATATATTCTATACTTTTTATATATATAGTATAGTATATATAATATAGTATAAAGAGTATGTACTAATTATAGTATATATAGTATATATAGTATATATACAATAAGAATTATATACAATTTTTATATATACTATACTATACTATACTTTATATATATACTATATTTTTTACATATATATTCTATACTTTATATATATACTATACTTTTAGTATATATAGTATAGTATATACTATACTATAAGATAGTACAGTGCTAAAAAAACCGGGGTTTAGTGTAAACCCAACTTTAAATTTTGAAAATTACCTTTTGAAATTTGAGTTGCAGGGATGAATACCTTCAAATTTTCAAAGGTTATAGTAGTAATACTTTTTAATTTTTAAAATTTTCTCAAGTGATAATTTTTAAAATTTTAGATTAAGGGTTTTCTACTTTTTCTAGAAATACTTTTGTTCGAGCACTGATATAGTATATAATATATACTATATTATATATACTATAATATAGTATATATTGTTAGGTAGTGGAGCTTGATCTCATTGCCACCACATGTTTCTCACAGGACCCTCCTTATTACTATCACCGTGGGGGGTCCATGGGGGGCGGCGACACAAAATTTTTAAATGTACATAAATTAATATACACACACACACACAAACACATATAAATATATATAAATAAAAATAAATGTAATTAAATAATTAGACAAGTGTGTGTGTGTGTGTGTGTGTGTGTGTACACACACACACACACACATACATATATATATATATATACATATATATATATATATATATATATATATATATATATATATATATATTTATACCTATAATTTATATATGTGTGTGTAAATATAAATTTCTATGTTTATTTAAATAAATAACTAAAAATACAAAATGAAAATAAATAAATAAATACATATATATATATATATATATACCTATTTACATAAAAATTTATTTATTTACTTTTATTAATAAATATTTATATACATTTATACATATTTATATGTGTATGTGTGTAATTTATACATATATTTAACTAAATTTAATGTTTATATACTTATTATATAGTTAGCTAGTAATAGTAATTATGAGTTTACTATAGTCAAACGATACTATTAAAGTCTAACGATAATATAAATATATAACTTAGTCTAGATGTAAATACAAATATATATATATATATATATATATATATATATATATATATATATTTATATATATTTAGATGTACACAAAATAATATATATACACACACACAAACACAAATAAATATATTATAAATAATAATAATTAATTAATTAATTACATAAGCTAAAAAAAAGAAACGCAAGCATTAAAAAAAGGAACTCAAGCTAAAAAAAGAAGCAACGCAAGCTTTAGTAAAATAAACTGTTGAAGGAAAAACCCTATCAAAATCTCCTGAACACAAGGAAGAAAGTAAAGGCCGCACGAGGAAGAAGAAGAAGAACAATCACTCGTCGTGTAGTAATAAGAAGGCACACTCGCACACACTTACAGGTCTCATCTCTCTCTCTCTCTCTCTCTCGCTTACTATTCCATGATGGTGAGTTTCCATGGACAGTTTTGTATCCCCTCAGTGAGATAGCTATATTTATGTTTTCTTTTTGTTTTATTTTCCATTCCATGATGAGATATGCCATGGACATTATTGTATCACTTTGGTCTCATAGGCCCATTGGGTCTTTAGTAGGCGCTTAATATATATTTCTTTCTTTCTTTCTTTCTCTCTTTGTCGTTATCTGTGCCCTCTCCGTTCACGCCCTCTCTATGTCTTATGGCGTTTGGGAAAAATACCCTCTGTGTGTGTGTGTGTGTTGCAAAGCTTCTCTCTTTGTCTTTTTTGTTTTGTTGAAAGTCACCCTTGATTAAAGCTTCTCTCCCCTTGTTAGATATCCGTAACGCCGCTACGGGTGTTACCACAAGAGGGGACGGCCTCTGGCTCACCACCCAGCCATAGAGGAAGAATGAGGATTGCCCCTCATCCCCCAGGCTATATAGTGTGTGGCCTGCCGTCCACACTAGCCTGGCTGCCCATGACTCCGCATGGGCGTCCTCTCCCACTGAACCCCGGACATGGCCATCCGGTCTGCCGACCGCCGTCGGTCTCACAGGCATTACAGCCTACGTGACATTACCCCCCCCTTAAGAAGAGTTTTCGTCCTCGAAAACAAACTGGGGAAACCTTTTGGAAATTGCACTACGGCGTTCCCAGGTTGCCACCTCCTCATCCCTATCTGTCCATTTAACAAGTACCTCCTGGTACACTTTATGTCGGGTTTGTCTATCACGATACTGTAGAATCTTTTCAGGTTCATGTGGTATCTTTGGTGGCTCTATCAAGTCCACCAAAATCTCTGGAGAAACTACGTTCTCTAACCCGTGAACTGATTTCTTTAGTTTACTAACATGGAAGACAGGATAGACTTGAGAACTCTCCGGTAACTCAAGTTTATATGCTACGTCCCCAATCTTCTTAAGGATTTTAAAAGGACCACAATATCTTGGAGAAAGTTTATTACACTTTCTCATTTTCATGGTTTCTGACTGCGCAGGAACCTTGAGGAATACAAAGTCACCTTCTGCAAAGGTCACCTTTCTACGTCCTTTATCCGCATAAGTTTTAGCACGATTCTGAGCGCTACGAATGCTCTCACGTGCGGCTCTGAGCATATCATTCATATCTTCAAGGAAATCCTTGACAGATTGAATCTTCTCCTTTTCTAGGCCTACAGCCATCGGAGATCTCGGCTGGAATCCATACATTAACATGAATGGTGTAAATCCAGTCGTCGCGCTGAGTATTTGGAGCTGTTATAGGCAAACTCCAATAAGGGCAAGTACTCTTCCCAATTAGATTGCTTCTTACTAACATAAGAACGCAACATATCCTCTAGAATTTGGTTAACTCTTTCAGTTTGACCATCAGACTCCGGATGATCTGCCGTACTCATACTCAGAGTAGTATCCAACTTTTTGAAGATTTCCCTCCAAAAATGACTGTTGAATTTTCTATCTCTATCCGACACTATATCTGCGGGCAGGCTATACAGCTTGTAGAGATGTTCAATAAAGAGTTTTGCTAACTCTGGCGTTTTTACAGTTTTCTTCGTGGCAATAAACTTTGCCATTTTAGTTAACCTGTCCACTACCACCCACACCGAGTTATTCCCTCGACTCGTCTTGGGTAAACCGGTAATGAAATCCATGGAAATGCTTTCCCATTTCCCTTGAGGAATCTCCAACGGATGGAGTAGTCCTCCAACCTTAAGACGTTCATGTTTATTGACCTGGCACTTACTGCATTTCAACACATAAGTTTGGACGTCCTTAAACTGTCTTTTTACTAGTGCATAGGTCTTCTGAATCCCAAGATGACCCGCACTTGGACTATCATGACTTTCTTTAAAAATTTGGGCCCGAAAGTCACCAATAGTTGGTACACATACTCTACCCTTGTAAAGTAAGTACCCGTTTGTCAATGGAGTAATTAGCATATTTCTCCCACGTGTCCGGTCGAGCTCGACTGCTGCTAACGGGCAATCCGACGTACTGGGGAAGTCATTGGTAAGCAAATGTCTAGTAGTACTCACGCAAGCCGTGATTTGGTATTTCAACCAAAACCCCAAGGAAAATTTCATGCCTTGATTTTGCATCATGTCATTAGCACATAAGCTAATGTACTGGAGAGCACTCTAGTAGCGCAAGTTCTTAAACTATGCTACTAGATATTTGTAGACTACGCTACCATGTTGCATCACCAACTTGTTAAAACTTCTCCTTGGAAAGCTCTACGGCCATAGGAGAAATAAACTAGAGCCAATCTAATCATGCATCACAAGGATTAGTTCCAAAGCTGAGAGATACTTTCTCTCTTAGAGTAACATCTTTGCACAAGCATATGCTCTAGAATCTTGTTGAGTTTCTAACTACCATCAATCTACGGATGGTTAAAATCCACTCTAACTCAGAGTAAATGTAAGTTTTGAAAATTTCCCTTCAAATATAACAATCAAACTTCCTATCTCTTATGCCATACTATATCTGCGGGCAGACCATATAGTATGTGGAGATGTTTGATAAAGATTCTTGCACTACTATACGGGTGTCTGGAGTTACATCCAATCACTTACAACTCTTTGTTGCTATTACCAGACACATCCCTTCAAGTATTGTCTGGACTCACACAACTATTCGAGTTTATGTGATATTTGAGGGTATCCCTCCTTTCCCTCAAGAAAGGTTTTTGTCCTCAAAAACTCTACTGTCAAGTGGACTACGCGCTAGTGTCATAGGTCCAAGAACAAATCTAGACCGTGTTTAATATCATATATTATATTCTTGAGTCCTTCCAAGAAACTTTTAAACATCTTGCAACGAAGATGTGGTATAGTGTCTACGCACATATGGTGGTACTATTGATAAACTGCTTTGCAACAGATCAGTGGTTTCACACTTGTAACAAAGTGCTTCATTGTTGCATATTATTACCCTTCATAAGCGGTTACACACTTATGAATCATTTGGGTGGGTTGTACCATCTATCAAGAAAAATTCCAAACTACTAATAACCACATTATCAATCCATAGATAATGGCTGAGCTTGCTGCAAAGCCATAGGTTGCTGGATAATTGATGGTAATTACACAAGCCCAATGTCTCATTACATCATACATTCAATATAAACGCAAACATCACAGTACTTCGTGATGATGGACTTAGGAATTTCATCCTATCCCTGTTTGGTGTTGGTATGAAGTATAACTATGAGAACATTATTTGCTGCCTCCTCATTATAGCGGCAAAGCTACCTACCCATCATAGGTGGCAATCTCTACCAAGCTATAACCAATGACAAGCAAATAAACGAGTACTCTTGTAAGAACTTCATAACCATATCTCACACCAAACTCATAATCACTACGGATTAAATGCCAGGGCTTGCAAAATTGAATGTTATCTGATAGGTAGAGGGGATCATCAAACTACGGATGACCTCGACAACTCACTAGGACTAGTGATGTGTAACTTTTAAGTTACTCCACTCTCCTTGCTTATTCCATACCATCGAACAAATCGGTCCCTCGATTTGAGCAACATCAACATATTTATGAGTACCTCGATACTCATGGATTGTGGTTTGGTAATTTAAAATGTTGATCTAGAGTATCTTTCACTCGAGGATCTTAATTTTATTAGCAGCTATGTATTAGTAGTGAGTAACTACGTACCCACTATCATCACACTAGTAGCTCCATACTAGTCTGTGAGTAACTCCGTACCCAATGGCGTACCTCCCTCGAGTGGGAGTATCATATACAACCATCTATAACAAGATGCTTAAGTCACTTGCTGCTAAGAAGTGACTACACAAATTGACATACTAGTCTGTGAGTAACTCCGTACCCAATGGCGTACCTCCCCCGAGTGGGAGTACCATATACAACCATCTATAACAAGATGCTTAAGTCACTTGCTGTGCTAAGAAGTGACTACACAAATTGACCCCTTCATTGCACATTGCAGTACAATTTCTGGTATTACAACACGAATTTTTGGACGTCCTTAATAGAGGTCAACTTAAAAACTAGTGCATAGGTCTTGTGGAGTCTCAGCTAACCTAACCACACCACTGGTGACTTCCTACACAAAATGTGGCGCCGAAGTCACCACCTATGTACTTTAACTCCGTAAAGTACATGGTCTTCATCTATCATCTATGGAAAGTTGTAAATCATTCCTGCGATGGATTTTTATCACCCTAAAATTATTGTGCACTATTTTAGTGTGAAGAGCTTTTTTCCTGGGTACCATGGTTCACCCCAAGCTCATCTGTTGCTAAATTCTTCGATTTAACAAAAGATATGTCTGCCTCCGAACACTCCAGTTCAGCCCCAGACTTTGAGTTTACTTCTTAACACTCCAGTTAAGTCAAAACTCACCAGATACAGTAGGATTTATCGCTAAGCTCTCCGGCTTAGCCTCCTATCCTAACTCAGCCCGATTTTATGTACACTACATATGTCGGATCCGATACTAACAACAACCAGGCTCGTCTGGAGTGAGATACTACTCACTATTGCCATGTAAAACCTTATTAAATCCTAGAAATGCTCCACTCATTCCCAAGGGGTCATACGACTTATAGGGTTTACACGCACATGAACTTTGTAAGCAAAATAGCCTATCATGCAATATTACAATTGCTTATGTAGGAAAGTAATATATTTCCCAAATTCATATGGTAGCAACTCAAATGTTCTCACAATCGCACACTTATGTTGAACATAGGCAAGACTACGCTTGCAAAATGCTATAGGGCGTCCCCCATGCATGAAATTGTCCAACCAAACTAGTCTTACTGCTAACCTCTAGATTTAGATCACTCCGAAACTAAATCACTCTGTTAGCACTAGCACACCATTATGGTCTTGCTACCTAGATCTTCTCCGAACTCTGTAACTAGGTTTTATCCCAACTTATGGCTATATTTGGTAATTTTTAAAGTTCAAATTTTATCTTGCACACTTTATCACTACAGACAAGTGTACATACAGACCTGCCAAAGAGTCAAGTTACATGCACAAGCCTTGGCGTCCCATTCCACCAAGACTACAATCGATTCCGTGAGAATTTGATGTCCCATACCATCAAATTACCACCAAACCAATTGATGTGACATATAAAAAGGCTCTTTCCCCCCTCGAAAGATCACCACAAACTCTCGAGCAGTGGGATGTCGACGCATGGCAATAAAAAGAAGAGAAAACCATGCTAGTAAGTTTAAGAACAGTTCTCTTCGTCGATCAACTTCTATAAGGGCATTGAGCATTACATCTCAAGACTATACCCCTTCAGATTTACCTTTGATTTCTACAAATCAATCCTAAATCTGCTATTATTATCTAGGCGTATGCTAATCCCTCATATTAGTACTCCTAGATAAACCATTCAATTGAGTACTGCTAGCAGCACTGCTAGCCCCTTTATCCCAAGTAATATACACCTTAGGGATTACTTTGACAAGGCAATCTACGTGACTAAATCAAACTAGTCACCACTCTCTAGGCCCAAGTAGTGACACTATTTTGTTACTACCAACAAGGGCCAGCTTGCCTCTACGGGCCAAGGCTCTCTTGTTGCTACAAATAGTAAGCAACTTGTTTGGACACAAGGCATAACCACATCAAGACTACGCTTGTACATGGTTCTCATTTGCCAAAGTTTATCACAATCTTCTAGCAACTGTTAAAAGATTGTGAAGGGTTATGAGCACTACGGCTCAATTAGGCTTACCTTGATTTCTCGTGATAAGCACTTTGTCTAATTTGGGCACAACTGACGCCACTGCCGGTCCTCTTAGCCCAAGTAAAACACACCGCAGTTTTAAATTTACACTATAGCCAAACTACGTGACTTTGATGGTCAATACTAAGTCTATGCTCAGCTTAAATTTAGTCTCTCTGAACCAAATGTGTGATCACCACATGTGTTACCCTCAATTCACTTCGAACTAGGACCAAGCTCCGGACTAGACCTGAAGTGGTTACACTGCAGAGACGGTGTGTCTACAGAAGAACACATTTGTTTGTCACTACAAAACAAACACAAATTTGTCCGAACAAAAACTTTAACTCTAGCAAGACGACACTGCAAAAGTGTAAATTGAAATCTGGCGAGGCTACGCTCCCAGAGTCTTCATAACAAAAATAAAAATTGTCGAGAGGTTGTGCCTTGTCGGGATTATCCCTTGCGGGGATTATCTTTCCTCCCCTTCCGAGAGAGGATTCGTTTGAAATTTTCTCATTTTTAATTTCATAAAAATGAATAATGAAAATATATTTAAAAAAATAAAATTTTTAACCCTTTTTTTTTCTTTTTCTGGCCGCCTGCAGCGCTGGTGGCTGGCCGCCGCCGCCCCTGGCTGGCCGGCGTTGTGGCTGCTTTGGCCGTCGCCGCCCCTGGCTGGCCGCCGTTGGGGGCTGGCCGCCCATGGGCTGGCCGCCCGCTGGCTGGCCTGCTGGCCGCCTAGGCCTGGCCGCCGCAGGCTTTTCGCCCCCCCTCAAACGAGGGTCACCTTGATCCAGCAAATCGCCCCCCCCTCAAACGAGGGTCGCGCGTTTCCAGCCCAGGCTCTTCGCCTTCCGCATACAATGCTTGCGCTGATTTGGCGTTTCAGCAACTTCAACGAATTCTTTCGCAGACAGTGGGGCTGGTTTTCGCCCCCCCACACCAAACCAAATTTTTTTTGCACACAAGCTTCAACGCAGAGAAAAAAAAACGAGATCTTACCTGCAAATCGCTTGTTGTGTGTGACCAGGGGGGGAGAGAGAGAGAGAGAGAGAGAGAGAGAGAGAGAGAGAGAGAGAGAGAGAGAGAGAGAGAGAGAGAGAGAGAGTTCTTCCCTTCCAATTCTGTCTTGGCCGCCTCCCTCCACACACTCCCTTGTGGAGATAAGGGTGAGAAGATGAATGGTTGAAAACCATCGACTGGGCTCCCATTAGGGCCAATTTGGACAAGAAAAAGGCTGTCTAAGGATCTAAAAAGAGGCAACTTAAAAAAGACCATGAAGATCTTACCAAAACTATTCAACATGGGTACTCATTGGATAGAGCTCATCAAGCGCCACCTGTGGAACATTTGAGCGCTAAATTTGGAGTTCATATGTAAAAGTTATGGCTAAAATAGTGCAAAATGTTCCAAAAGTAAGTGAAGGAGATCTTGACACGTGTACAAAAATGCCATACTTCTTGATACGTGGCTCCTCCTTGACCCTTAGATCAAGAATAGAGAAACCCTAAACAGCCCTTTTTTCATCCAAATTGGCCCTAATGGATCCCCCGTTCACGCGCGGACTCTGACGATCACATCGAACCACGCTCTGATACCAGTGTTAGATATCCATAACGCCGCTACGGGTGTTACCACAAGAGGGGACGGCCTCTGGCTCACCACCCAGCCATAGAGGAAGAATGAGGATTGCTCCTCATCCCCCAGGCTATATAGTGTGTGGCCTGCCGTCCACACTAGCCTGGCTGCCCATGACTCCGCATGGGCGTCCTCTCCCACTGAACCCCGGACATGGCCATCCAGTCTGCCGTCGGTCACAGGCATTACAGCCTACGTGACACCCCTCCACACACACACACACACACACACACACACACACACACACACAGGGTTTTTCCAATTAATCTTTAATTAATCTTCAATTAATTCTTAATTAATCTCCAATTAAGGCTTGGCTCTCTCTCTCTCTCTCTCTCTCTCTTTCTCTCTCTCTCTCTCGGCTTCCATGATTAAAGCTTCTCTCCCCCTCCACACACACACACACACACACACACACACACACACAGAGGGTTTTTCCAATTAATCTTTAATTAATCTCCAATTAAGGCTTGGCTCTCTCTCTTGGCTCCCTTGATTAAAGCTTCTCTCTCCACACACACACACACACACTATCATACACACACATATGTCTCCCTCCCTCTCTCTCTTTCACACACACACACACACTAACATACACACATAAAGTCTCTCTCTCTCTCATACACACATCAATGATAGAAATGGAATAGATCTGTGTACCTTTGTTAAAAACTTGATGTCGATCAAGTACCGTGTGCTTTCGATTGTGTTAATTACCGAGAGAGAGAGAGAGAGAGAGAGAGAGAGAGAGAGAGATTGTGTACAATATTTTGAAATTCAAATGTAGCTTTCAATTTTTGGGGAAAATTTTTGAAATCTTGTAGTTGGTAGGATATTTCAAAATGAGAGAAAGTGGCCCAAGACAATCTTAGAATGGCCCTAGAGCCATTCTAAGATGCACATGAGGTGAGGTGGGTGGGATATTTCAAAAGGAGAAAGAATAGTCTTGAGGCCATTCTAGAATGGCCCTAGGGCCATTCTAACATGCACATGAGGGGGATTTGAAAACTTGAGGTGGGGGGGATTGCACACATTAGGGTATGTTGATGCACATGAGGATGCCCAGTTTGAAAGAAGGTTATAATTGGCATGAATGGCCCTAGGGCCATTCTTGCTTGAACAAAACCTCTAGAATGGTCCCAAGGCCATGCTAACCATTAGAGTGGCCCTAGAATGTTCTCAAATTTTAAATTTGAATTGATTTGAGGGGAGGGGAAGAACATAGGCGGGAAAATTTATATTATGAATTTGAAATTTGAAATTTGATTTGGGGGAGAGTTGGCAGGAACAATTTAGAGAGAGAGTTTTAGAGAAAGATAGTTATAGACAGAAATAATGTTCGTGTAAGAGGAGAGAAGTTATAGAGAGAGAGTGTTACAAAGAGAAACATGCAAGACTGGCCCTAGGGCCATTCTTGGGTACCCCACACACACTCCAAAATGGCTTAGAGGCCATAATGGCATGCAAGAATGGCCCTAGGGAAATTTCAAAATGGCTTTGAGACCATTTCAACATGATGCAAGAGTGGCCTTGGAACATGCAAGAATGCCCCTAGCCATTCTTGGATGCCCCAAGGAAATTTCAAAATGGCTTTGAGGCCACTACAGCATGCAAAAATATGGCCCTAGGGACATTCTTGGGTGCCCCAAGATCTCTGCAAAATGGCTTTGAGGGCATCATGCACAACAGGTGGAAGAATGGACCTAGGGCCATTCTTGCATGACCCTAAGGCCTCAAGGTCATTTTGGGATGGACATGGGGTATCCAAGAATGGCCATTCTTTTCATGCACATCAGGTGGAAGAATGGCCCAAGGGCCATTATTTTAATGCACAACATGTGGAAGAATGGCCCAAGAGCCATTCTTGCATGACCCCTAGGCCTTAAGGTCATTCTGGAATGGCCATGGGGCATCTAAGAATGGCCCTAGGACCATTCTTTTCATGCAAGGCCATTATTCCATGACCCAAAGGCCTCAAGGTAATTTTGGAATGACCATGGTGCATCCAAGAATGGTCCTAGGGCCATTCTTTTCCATGCACAACATGAGGAAGAATGGCGCTAAGGCCATTCTTGCATGACCCCTACGCCATTCGGAATAGTGGCTATGGGGGCATCCAAGAATAGCCCAAGGGCCATTCGAAATAGTGGCCATGGGGACATCCAAGAATGGCCGAAGGGCCGTTCTTGCATGATCCCAAGGGGCTATGGGTGCATCCAAGAATGGTCCTAGGGCCATTCCTTTTTTTTTTCGAGAAAAGATCTTTTCATTAGTTATATAAAAACGCCCGTAGGGCCACAAAAGATCCTCTCCTGCTCATAAGAAAACAGAGCAGAGATCCAAGCAAGGCAGCTAGGGAGACTCTCCCTAGGTGCAGAAAAGTACAAATATCAGTACAAAGAATTGAGGGGCTATATCATACAATAGGAGGGGGGAAAAGCAAAACAGGTGGCCTGTAGTGCAGCGGGGGGAACCCACGTGTAGGGTATAGAAGGGGCCGTTGCGCCAAGTGGTGTGAAAGGCCTGGCACTTCAAGGTCGTCTCATCCGAGTCACCCCGGTCATACTGTCCTCGCAGGGTGTGGATCAACTCCTGCCAAATCCCCCAAATAGTCTCTGCTGGTGGCTCCAGTCTCCCCTCAAAGGCCCTGAAACACCGGGCTCTCCAGGTGAACCAGATGGTGAGGCTGCTAAGGAGCTCCCATCGTAGATCCCTCTCCTGTGTCCAGCCGTCGGCGGATGAGAAATCCGGTGAAGGAACCAGGCGAGGCTGGCCCCTAATGAATCTGATGGCCTGGCTATCCTGCTCCATCTCATAGCCCATAGCAGGCCCTGATGAAGTCGACCAAGCAGGGGCACCCCACGTATACATACCCTCTGGAGAGAGGGGGGCCAGAATGCGCAGCATCCGCAGCCAAATCTGTTGCGCCTGAGGACAGTCCCATGGGCAATGTCTCTGTGTCTCCATAGGGTGGCTGCATCAGACGCAGGCCGCTGGAAGACCGCTCTGTGACAAGCCAAGTGCCAACTGCAAAGCCCCTGTGGGCGACCAGCCCCACTGGAAAGTCGAGATCCTGCGTGCCTGTCGACTAGCCCAGAGCCTGGTCCAAAAATCCTCCAGGAACTCCTATGAGAGTCCCTGTAGCCGCCAATGCTCCGATGCAGTTGGAGAGACCATCCTCCTCACCGTCAAAATATGTCGCCCCAACCGAACAGTATACTGGAAAAAGGTGATCTCTGTGGCCTCGAGGGATGCATAAGGATCATGCCACTCAGACTCGCCAGGGTCCCACTGGCAAGGGGCGCGCTGCATATGCCCATATGCACCAATCAGAGTCCACATCTGCAGGGTCTGGGTCAATATGCCACTTCCGAGAAGCGGCGACCACTACCCGTATCCTTTGAAAAATGCACTCTGCAAAACCAAAGGCGACTCCACCTCCACTCTTTGAAGTCTGCCCTCATCCTGGATCTCATAGTAGAGGCATCTACCATCCTCAGTGTAAGCTCTGACAGCAATCAGGATCTCCAACTATGTAAAGGCTCCCATCCACCGTGGGGCCACTGGCTCGAGGCGTGAACCACTCCTCTATGTGCCTCCTGAATGTCATCCCTCATAATCAGCCCCCCTCTGAAGTGACTCAGCCTCTCCACTTGGATCTCCTCTAGGAGGCTGCAAAAGGTCTACTAGTCTCCAAAACTACGTGCTGGGCCTGCCGCCAATGGTCCCCAGGCTAGACGAGGCCGAGAACCGAGCATATGACCCTTCTCTGTGCGAACCACTGGGCTCCAGATGAGCGGCTGTCTGGCCCGCTCCTCATCACAAGAAGGAGGTCTCTGAGAGAGTCCCGGTCTCAGCAACTCCCAAGCTCGCAGGATGCTGAAGGCAAATCTGTCCTCCCATCCTCTACTGAGGCCTATCCTCTTCATCTCTATGAAGATCCATCGTATCTCTGGTGCCCAAGTGCCCCCTGCTGGGGGAGCCCGAGCCTGTAGCCGTTGCAAAAGAAGCTCTTTCCAAGGCTCAGCACCTGGAAGCAGCCCTTGAACAATAAGCTTCCCCAATAAGGCTCTACTCTGATCAACTGGTTCTATAATGCCCAAGCCCCCCTGGGCTAGCGGAAGTGTAATAACTGCCCAAGCGACCTTAGCCCGCGCTGGTTGACCATCCCGCCTAGACCAAAGAAAGTTCCTGATCAGCCTCTGTACTTGGCTGATGCAAGAGCTCGAGAAGATCCAGCAAGACGTTATGTACCACATGGTCACTAAAAGCACCTGATTTGCCACCACCACCCTCCCAGCCAAGGATAGCCGAGCGGTACTCCAATACAAAAGCTTCTTCCGAATGCTCAGAAGAAGCAGGGCAATCTGCTGCTCAGGTGACAAATCTAGTCCAATCTGGCATCCCAAATACTGCACTGCTGTGCCAGGAGGAATCCATCTAAAACCCGAGTCTGGGCTCCATGCCGGAGTGGGAGCGCTACTGATCCAAAAGGCCACTGTCTTGCACCAATTGATCAATGCTCTCGAAGCTGCACTAAAAACCTGAAGCGACTGCTCTGCCCTCTGAAGATTGGCCTCCTGGCCATGCAAAAATAAACACGTGCCATCAGCAAACTCAGCATCGAGCAGGTCCTCCAAGCAAAAATAAACCTGTGTCATCAGCAAACTCAGCATCGAGCAGGTCCTCCCCCCGGACTGAGAGATGGAGTCCTCTCAAACCAACCTCCTCTGCCGTCAGATACATGCTCATAGCCTCAGCAAAGAAGAGAAAAAGAAACGGGGCGAGAGGACACCCCTGACGGACTGATCTGGTCAACTCAAAACTCGGCCCCCGTCCTCCTGCCATCAGCACCTAGCTACGAGCTGTGGAATATAGAGCCGCCACTCCTCGACGAATCCAAACTAGCTCAAAGCCCAGGCGAAGCATAGTGCCCTCTACGAAACTCCAATCGACTCGATCGTATGCCTTCTCAAAACCGAGAAGCATCACGACCAGGTCCTCACCGAGAAATCTAGCTCGGGCCGTCGCCTCCCAGAAGGTGAAAATGTTGTCAAGGATATACGCTCCTTGATGAATCCTGTCTGGGTAGCATGAATCAACTCCCCCAGGAAGGGTTGGATCCTCAAACTCAAGGCCTTTGCTAAGACCTTGTAGACAGTATTGAGGATCGTAATAGGTCTCCAATGCCGAATATCATCTGATACTCCCTCCCCCTTGGGGATAAGAAAGATCAAGCCCTCTGAAAAGCTTTGTGGCATCGCCCCAGTGTCCAAAACATACTGAAAGCCCCTACGGAGGCCTGGCCCCAAAAGGTCCCAATAGCGCATAAAAAAGGCAGGCGTCAATCCGTCCTCCCCAGGGCAACTATGGCACGAAAGGACCCTCAAGGCCTCAGCAAGCTCAACCTTTGAAAGAGGCTCACCCAGAACTGTACGCATACGATCTGTGACCCTCCTCTGCACATGGGCCCACACAGTTTTTCTGCAAGCATCCCGAGCCTCAATGGCTGGCTCCGTTGAAAGCAGGTCTCTATAGAGCTTAGTGGCAATGGCTCTGATCTCCCCGGGCTCAGTGGGGCTACCGATCCGTCCTGCCTCCTGAGCTGGCGGACTCCTGCTCGAGCATGGGGAGGTCCAGTGATCTCAAAAAACTCCCCAGTCACTCTATCACCAAGCTGCGTCCACTGAGAGGCTTGGCGACGATAGTAGAACTCATGTCTCTGCTCCTCTGCCTCTCTAACCTCCTGGCGTGCCTGGCTCAGCTGGGACGCCACCCACTCACATGTAGGCTGTTGCTCCTGAAGGCGCTGAAGCGAAGCAAGGCTACGTCTCAACCGACGCTTCCACTCACGTGTCTCTCCTAGCCGTGTCAAGGCTGTAGCATGCAAAAAAGAGTTGAGCTTGATGAGTCCCTGGGCACACTGGCCTGCTGCATCCTGGTCTATCATGCCATATCCTCTCAATGTCCGCAACGAGACTAGGATCTGTAAGTACCCTCTCTGGGATCCTCAACTGCAAGCTGGTCTCCCGTCCTAGGGCCATTCTTTTTCATGCACAATCCATGACCCCAAGGCTTCAAGGTCATTTTTGGGATGGCCATGGGGCATCCAAGAATGGCCCTAGGGCCATTCTTTTCATACACAACAGGTGTAAGGCCCATTCCTACATGACCCCAAGGCCTCATATATCCACCGCTTTACTTTAAAATGCATCACAATGCATGAAATAGTGGCCATAGGGGCATCCAAGAATGGCCCAACAGGTGTAAGGGCCATTCTTGCATGATCCCAAAGGGCCATGGATGCATCTAAGAATGGTCTTAGGGCCATTCTTTTCCATGCACAACATGAGGAAGAATGGCCCTAGGGCCATTCTGTTCATATACAACAGGTGTAAGAACCATTCCTACATAACCCCAAGGCCTTATATATCCATCGTTTTACTTTAAAATGCATCACAGTGCATGAAATAGTCGCCATGGGGGCATACAAGAACGGCCCAAAAGCCATTCTTGCATGACCCCAAGGGGCCATGGGTGCATCCAAGAATGGTCCTAGGGCCATTCGTTTTCATGCACAACATGGGGAAGAATGGCCCTAGGGCCATTCTTGCATGACCCCAAGGCCTCAAGGTCATTTTGGGATCGCCATGGTGGCAGAATCCAAGAATGGACTAAGGGCCATTCTTTTAATGCACAACAGGTGGAAGAATGTCCCAAGGGCCATTCTTGCATGACCCCAAGGCCTCAAGGTCATTTTGGGATGGCCATGGGGGCATCCAAGAACGTCCCAAGAGCCATTATTTTAGTACACACAGGTAGAAGAATGGCCCAAGGGCCATTCTTGCATGACCCCAAGGCCTTAAGGTCATTTTGGAATGGCCATAGGGCATCTAGGAATGGCCCTAGGACCATTCTTTTCATGCAAGGCCATTATTCCATGACCCAAAGGCCTCAAGGTAATTTTGGAATGGCCATGGCGCATTCAAGAATGGTCCTAGGGCCATTCTTTTCCATGCACAACATGAGGAAGAATGGCCCTAGGGCCATTCTTGCATGACCCCAAGGCTATTCGGAATAGTGGCTATGGGGCTATCTAAGAATGGGCCAAGGGCCATTCAGAATAGTGGCTATGGGGCTATTCGGAATAGTGGCTATGGGGCTATCCAAGAATGGGCCAAGGGCCATTCGGAATAGTGGCCATGGGGACATCCAAGAATGGCCCAAGGGGCTATGGGTGCATCCAAGAATGGTTCTAGGGCCATTCTTTTCCATGCACAACATGAGGAATAATTGCATGACCCCAAGGCCTCAAGGTCATTTTTGGGATGGCCATGGGGTATCCAAGAATGGCCTTAGGCCATTCTTTTCATGCACAACAGGTGTAAGGACCATTCCTAAATGACCCCAAGGCCTCATATATCCACTGTTTTACTTTAAAATGCATCAGAGTGCATGAAATAGTGGCCACGGGGGCATCCAAGAATGGCCCAAGGGCCATTCTTGCATAACCCCAAGGGGCCATGGGTGCATCCAAGAGTGGTCTTAGGGCTATTCTTTTCCATCCAAGAGTGGTCTTAGGGCTATTCTTTTCCATGCACAACATGAGGAAGAATGGTCCTGGGCCATTCTTGCATGACCCCAAGGCCTCAAGGTCATTTTTGGGATGGCCATGCGGCATCCAAGAATGTCCCTAGGGCCATTCTTATCATGCACAACAGGTGTAAGGACTATTCCTACATGACCCAAGGCCTCATATATCCACCGTTTTACTTTAAAATGCATCACAGTGCATGAAATAGTTGCCATGGGGGCATCCAAGAATGGCCCAAGGGCCACTCTCTCATGACCCCAAGGGGCCATGGGTGCATCCAAGAATGGTCTTAGGGCCATTCTTTTCCATGCACAACATGAAGAAGAGTGGCCTTGTGGCCATTCTTGCATGACCCCAAGGCCTCAAGGTCATTTTTGAGATGGCCATGGGGCATCCAAGAATGGCCCTAGGGCCATTCATTTCATGCACAACAGGTGTAAGGACCATACCTACATGACCCCAAGGCCTCATATATCCACCGTTTTACTTTAAAATATATCACACTGCATGAAATAGTCACCATAGGGGCATCCAAAAGCCATTCCTGCATGACCCCAAGGGGCCATGGGTGCATCCAAGAATGGTTCTAGGGCCATTGTTTTTCATGCACAACATGAGGAAGAATGGTCCTAGGGCCATTCTTGCATGACCCCAAGGCCTGAAGGTCATTTTGGGATGGCCATAAGGGCATCCAAGAATGGACTAAGGGCCATTCTTTTAATGCACAACAAGTGGAAGAATGGCCCAAGGGCCATTCTTGTATGACCATAAGGCCTCAAGGTTATTTTGGGATGGCCATGGGGGCATCCAAGAATGGCCCAAGGGCCACTATTTTAATGCATAATTTTAATGCACAATAGGTGGAAGAATGGCCCAAGGGCCATTCTTGCATGACCCCAAGGCCTTAAGGTCATTTTGGAATGGCCATGGGGTATCTAAGAATGGCCCTAGGACCATTCTTCCCATGCAAGGCCATTACTCCATGACCCAAAGGCCTCAAAGTAATTTTGGAATGGCCATGGCGCATCCAAGAATGGTCCTAGGGCCATTCTTTTCCATGCACGACATGAGAAAGAATAGCCCGAGGGCCATTCTTGCATGACCCCAAGGCCATTCGAAGAAATAGTGGCTATGGGGGCATCTAAGAATGGCCCAAGGGCCACTTGGGCCATTCGGAATAGTGGCCATGGGGACATCAAAGAATGGCCCAAGGGCCATTCTTGCATGATCTCAAGGGGCTATGGGTGTATCCAAGATTGGTCCTAGGGCCATTGTTTTCCATGCACAACATGAGGAAGAATGGCCCTAGGGCCATTCTTGAGGAAGAATGGCCCTAGGACCATTCTTTTCCATGCACAACATGAGGAAGAATGGCCCTAGGGCCATTCTTGCATGACTCCAAGGCCTCAAGGTCATTTTTGGGATGGCCATGGGGCATCCAAAAATGGCCCTAGGGCCATTCTTTTCATACACAACAGGTGTAAGGACCATTCCTACATGACCCCAAGGCCTCATATATTCACCGTTTTACTTTAAAATGCATATATTCACCGTTTTACAATAGGTGTAAGGACCAATCCTACATGACCCCAAGGCCTTATATATTCACCGTTTTACTTTAAAATGCATCACATTACATGAAATAGTGGCCATAGGGGCATCCAAGAATGGCCCAAGGGCCATTCTTGCCTGACCCCAAGGGGCCATGGACGCATCCAAGAATGGTCTTAGGGCTATTCTTTTCCATGCACAACATGAGGAAGAATAGTCCTAGGGCCAATTTTGCATGACCCCAAGGCCTCAAGGTCATTTTTGAGATGGCCATGGGACATCCAAGAATGGCCGTAGGGCCATTCTTTTCATGCACAACAGGTGTAAAGACTATTCCTACATGAACCCAAGGCCTCATATATTCACCGTTTTACTTTAAAATACATCACAGTGCATGAAATGGTCGCCATGGGGGCATGCAAGAATGGCCCAAGAGCCATTCTTGCATCATGGGTGCATCCAAGAGTGGTCCTAGGGCCATTCTTTTTCATGCACAACATGAGGAAGAATGGCCCTAGGGCCATTCTTGCATGACCCCAAGGCCTCAAGGTCATTTTTGGGATGGCCATAGGGCATCCAAGAATGGCCCTAGGGCCATTCTTTTCATGCACAATAGGTGGAAGAATGACCCCAAAGGCCATTCTTGCATGACCCCAAGGCCTCAATGTCATTTTGGAATGGCCATGGAGCATCCAAGGATGGCCTCTTCTCATGCACAACAGGTGGAATTCTTGCATGACCCCAAGGCCTCAAGGTCATTTTGGGATGGATATGGGGGCATCCAAGAATGGCCATAGGGGCTTTTCATGCAAGGCCATTAGTCTATGACCCAAAGGCCTCAAGGTCATCTTGGAATTGTCATGGGGCATCCAAGAATGGCCCTAGGGCCATTCTTCTCATGCACAATAGGTAGAAGAATGGCCATTATTCTATGACCCAAAGGCCTCCAAGAATGGCCCTAGGGCCATTCTTCTCATGCACAATAGGTGAAAGAATGGCCTATGGGCCATTCTTATATGACCCCAAGGTCTCAAGGTCATTTTGGGATGGCCATGGGTCATCCAAGAATGGTCCTAGGGCTATTTGTTTCATGCACAATAGGTGTAAGGACCATTCCTACATGACCCCAAGACCTCATATATCCATCGTTTTACTTTAAAATGCATCACAGTATCCTTTCACATAACCTCACATCTCATTCTGATCTCATCATTCACATCCACATTCATTTACATCACATTCTTTCACATACACATCCACATCCATTTACTTTACATCTCATCCTTTCACATAACCTCACATCTCATTCTCATCTTATCATTTACATCCACATCCATTTACTTCACATCTCATCCACATTCATTTACATCACACCACATCCTATCACATCCCATTCACATCGTATCACATCTCATTCCCATTTAGTAGCTCTTTCTACTTCGATATCGACGATGGGACTTTTTTTAAATTTCTGCCAATTGCTTGGCCTAGGTAAAGGTTCTTTTTCTCAAGATGGCTATTTTCATATTCTTTCTCAAATTCCTCAAGTGAAATATGTTCAATATTCTTCTTTTGAATAAAAGAATTCATGGGATTTACAAAAATCAATTCTATCCATATTTCCCAATAATGCTCAAAATTTCACTTTTGATAAATATTCATAAATTGAATTATACTAAAAATTCATCTTTTTTCCATTTAATTTCTTGGATCTCAATTATCATGGGAATTCCTCTTTTTACATTTAATTGATTGAATTCTAAATGTCATGGAAATTCCTCTTTTACATCAAATAAATTTATCTAAAATTCATCTTTTCTTTAATAAAAATATCCATTAATTCAATATACTAAGAATTCCACTTTTTTCATTTAAATGATTGAATTCCAAATGTCATGGGAATTCCTCTTTTATCATTTAAATAAAATTACCACAATTTTCTCTTTTCTTATTTAATTATGCATAAACCTTAAAAATTAGTTTTCCATTGAATGTGATGAAAATCATTCTTTTAGCATAGGATGACCAATCCTAGAATATGGTAGGAAGTCCTCTTTTCACATTATGCATAAGAATGAATTATGTATCAATTTCTTAAAAATTTTACAATAGCTCCGCCTGCTATTACTGATGATTTCTTAAAAATTTTACAATAGCTCCGCCTGCTCTATTACTGATGATTTTTAATATTTTTGAAAAGAATAAACTTAGTAATAGAATTATGATAGTATAACTATCTTCTAAACTTAAATCCAATTTATGGATTTAAATCATAAGATTATCATAATTTTAGAAGCATAAAAGTATAAAAAGCCACTTTCTTAACCTCTAGCTTCACAAGCCTAGAGTTTGATTTGTGAATTGAGAATTTATCAATGAGAAGCATCATTTGAATAGAGAATTGGTCATAGGAATGACCATTCGTTTGGGGAGAGAGAGAGATAAACATAAAAAGCATCCTAATTAAGCATAAATGTAAACTTTTCTTAATTATTCATTACAACTCTTAAGAAAAACTTGATTTGCATTAAAAACACTTAATTTAGAAACTTCTCAAGCTTGAGAGGGGTTGAGAAGTGAAAACATTGAGAATAGTAGAGAAAACCCATAAAATTACACTTTACCTCTTGTTTTTACTTGCTTCTCTATCTTAGAAGAAGCCCCCAACCAATCAATTGGTTAGTGTGTTGAGAGGAAAGCTCCAAGGAAGGTTGAAGAGAGAGAGAAGCTCCAATCTCTCCAAAATGTAGAGAATTTTTAAAGGATAATAGAAAATATCATTATTTTAATGTAATATTAGCATGGTATAGTTCACATATTTTTTTACAAAGGACTAAGGATCTATTTATAGGTGAGGAAAGCCTCTAACCAAGTCCAACTAGGTTCTAAAATTTTCTAGGTTCAGTTTGGCTGAATTTGGACAAGATTTGGACCTAGTTTGGCTCCCTTTTGATTTGGTTTGATCCAGGAGAGAGGAGAGATAAAAATATCACAATTTTATTGAATTAAAAACTCCACCACATGTGTGAAATAGGTGCCTCCTTTAATTCTCCCCCCTCCTTACCAAGGTGTCAAAAATGTATCATTATACCAAAATATCTCATTTTTTTTAGTAATATCTCATAGTTTTTAACTAATAAACCTTGTACTCAGATAACTCTTCATCTTATGTGAGAATTTAGTCATTTTTGGATATTTTCTTTTATTCTTTGGATTTATCTCATCCCCACACTTGGATTAATCCAATTGGTCCATAGGAACCTTCGTTGGACCATAATCCAGAAATTTCTGAAAATCTTGACCCTTAGGCTCAGGTCCTTTATACACATTTTCAATTAATTCCAAATGCACATTGGAAAGTTCTTTTTGAAATTCTGTTTCAGGGGAAACCATTTTAGACACTAGGAGGATTTTTATATCAAAAAATATCTCATTTTTGGATTATCTCTCTCTAGATATTTTCTCTCTCCAGGTCAAAATAGGGTAAAACAAGATCTTTCTTTTATTCCAGAGAGGGGAATAATTTCAAGAACAGAAGGGGAGGTTCTTACTCCTTTATACATCAAAAGCTAGAGGGAGGAATCTTACATCCTACCCCACTTAAAAAACGTGAGATGTCCTCATCTCGTATAGCCGGAGGACAACTCTTTCCCTTAAGATCCAACTTTCTACAAGAAGAAAATATAGAACTCATTATCAGATAACAATTCATTTAGAATATATCATTTATATCCTTAATACAATAATGGTCCATTAGACCGAAAATTCCATTTGAACATTCCTCCATGGGAATTTTATTTATGCAGGTTTTAATTTGTCATCCCTTAACTTGATCCACTGGGTCAAGTGTTAATAGCAGCAATCTGTCAGCACAATCCACTAATCTCATAGTGATTTGCTGAAATCATAATCGTCATTCCAATTACTAACATCCTCACTGGGACTTGTCCCATTCATCCTCATTCTGGCTTTGTTCAACTTATCTTCTTTCAACTAGAATTCACGAATCATTATCTTTCAATCAGAATCTAAATCCACTCATCAATTCTCAACAAGAATTCTAAAATTATATCAACCAGCATTCGAATTCATCATCTGGATAGCATTTTTGCTTATAATTTCAAGGTCTTAGATTTACTCATATATATTGCCAGTAAAGAGGTGCAGTTATACCCTCGGTATATACGGGTAGTCATGGTCCTTGGAATTATAAGGTAAATACTATCATGTCTAGGCCTCAAGCAAGTCAAGGATTCCATACAATTGCGGTACTTCCATCTAAAGACCCAATTACCTATTTATGAATCTTCATTCTGAATATCAATTTGTATGAATTTCATCACACAATTACAACCTTTTACTGCTACTTCATAAATTTTTGACATTTTTGGCTTCTCGGTTGATCCACTTTAGCCAATTTGCTTTGATACGCTGAAAGATCCTTGTCCCTTGTGCGCAATGAATTTGGGGGTGCTAGCAAGCGGAAGTAGTACTTCTTACGCGAGGCATAGCCTCTCACTCGGGGCCTCCCCCACGGATATCCGGACAAGAGACTAATCCCTTGGTTCTTCCAGAACCAAACCTGGAAAAACTTTCCTCGCCCAGAAAGCACGAGCAAATCCTCCAGGATTTTTTTATTCTAACATAGTCAAGAGCCTTAACTAAACAAACTGATCTGACCGAACCAGTAAGTCACATGGTCAGATCAAGGAAAAGACTTGCAATTGGATCATAGAGACCAACGCTTTTTTTCTGAGGTCCTTGCCCCCTCCGCAGTGCCCTACGGGCGGCAGAAGCGGCGTCGACCTCTCGTACGGGGCGAGGATCCACACTCGGGCCTCACCCGCCGCCGCAGATGTCCGGGATGAGAGGCTAGCTCGGGCAGTCCCTCCGAGACCGAGCCCGAAAGACTCCCCTCGCCTGGAAGGCACGAGCGATTCCACCATGGGAAAAATCTTCTAACGGGGGAATTACTCTAACAAATCAAAGTCTTAACTAGTTAAAATGATCTAACCAAGCCTGAAGTCACATAGTCAGATCAAGAAGAGACTTGCACTTGGTCCATGGAATCACTGCTTTTTTCCTCATTCGAGGCACAGTTGCTGATCCTCTCCCACAGAACAAGGTCTTCTCAGGATTGAAACTAATTAATGTAACTAATCGTATCTAGTTGTCTCTCAGGAATCCTTCGATCCAGCCTACCCCATCTGGCCCATGGGTTAGCCAACCACCCGACCACTGTATTGGTGGGATTATTCCTTTATAAAGATTTGGTTGTGTTTTTGCCCGGGTACTGAGGAAAAGGGTTCCTAGGCCCCCTAGCCGGTGATTCATGCAAAAATTAAGGTAGGCATACCATGTACACACCCAATATGAAATTACCATTTATAACAGATTCGACTGGCTTTAAAACAATCCTTCAATAGAAATCATAATATTTTTGATCATCATTTTTTTAAAATTTTGAGTTCATTGTATTACAATAATATCCTCTGGACTCTCCGTTGAAGACTAGCTGGCCAACGAACGAGATCCAGTATCAAAATTTGGTTCCCAAAAATCTTTCCTTTTAGTCCACCATCCGAAATCTTCCTCGACGTACATATGGGTGTCCTAGCAACCGCGAGCCCGTGCATCGCCTGGTCAGAACCCTCTAGGATCCTCCTTAGGTCTCCTAGCACTTCACTCAGGGACCACTTCATCGGTCCTCGCCTATCATACCGGAAGCACACCATTTTAACCGTACCGAGGGTGGTCAAGACCTCAGCAGGCTTTGCCACGAGCGACGTCACTTGACGACTCCCCGCCAGCTGTTCCAACGAACCTCCTCTTAGAAAAACATAAGCCAAATGCTTCCTCCAGCATTCTGGCGTAAAACAGTCCTTTGAAAAAAAAACAGAGGTTCCAATGCAAGTAAAATTCCAATTTGAGATTGGTTCCAAAAACCCTTTTTCCATAATTCCCAGTTTCATAATGAGGATCCTTGATCTCTGATAAAAGTAATCTACCCATCATTCAGTTTGATTGTCCAACTATATTCTTGGTGAGTTCGGTCAGGAAAAACTAGTTTAGTTCCGGTAGTCTATTCTTTGTGATTAGAAACTAGAATTGGTCGCTCACGAAGTTTTTTACTTGATTCAGATCGAGAGATGGACAAGCAGGTTTACTGTCCGTCCCTCTCATAGTCTAACCAAATTCATTTGGTTTAGTTCTACAAGGATTCCCTTCAGATAAACATCTAGTTTTGGGTAAATATCCATTTACTGATTTTACCAATTAAAATATCCAAAGATATTCCTTTTATCACATAATTTCTCAACCTTAATTCATTAGGTAGAATTATGGTGGAAATTCATCTTTTGACACTAAAACTTAATTCAAATCCATCTTTTATTAATTATCATAAAAATTCTTCTTTTTAACTAAATATCATACCTATTTTTTTTAATAAACTTGAAATCCCTCTTTTTCTCATTTTATTGAGTGCAATCTAATTATCATGGGAATTCCACTTTTACCATAAATTAAATCTATTTAAAATTCTTCTTAAAAATTACATAAAAATATCCATTAATTCCATTAAGCTAAAAATTTCACTTTTCTCATTTAAATATTTGAATTCCAATATGGTGGGAATTCCTCTTTCATCATTTAAACTTATCTATGCAAAAAGATAAATTTAACTAAATTTTTTCTTAAAATTTAAATAAAAATCTCCATTAATTCCTTTACACTAGGAATTACACTTTCCTCATTTTAATATTTGAATTCCAATATGGTGGGAATTCCTCTTTCATCATTTAAACTTATCTATGTAAAAAGATAAATTTAACTAAAATTTCTCTTAAAATTTAAATAAAAATCTCCATTAATGTTGAAATATACAAGTGAATAGGGTGTGTGTGGGAACAAGCTCTTGGATAGAGGCTATAAAAGAGGAGATGTAATTGTGAAAGAACCTATGAAAAGGTGAGAAGAATCTACTGGGAGAGAATAATGGGTAGCATGAGGGAATTTAGGAGTGTGGAGATATTCTGGAAGATATTCAGGGAAAAGAGAAGAGGTGGAGATATTCAGGGAAAAGAGAAGAGGTGGAGAGAATCAGGCAAGAGGTGGAGATATTCTGGGAGTGAATCATGGAGAAATCAATGGGATTAGATGCTTGATGTAAACTCTATAAATTGAGGCATAGCCCTAATGAGAATTTGCTGGTTTTTGAGTATCCATGCCTACATTAATCTATTTGCTAATTATTCACTAATTACGTCTTAATCATTTGCTAATCACTTTGTTAATTATGTTGATTCTAGTGTTTGATCCACCATAGCTCATCATTATGCTCAAATTTCAACATGGTATCAGAGCCATGCCTAGAATCAATTAGGTTTATGAGCCCATTAGTGAACTAATTAGGATTAGTAGGTAATTAGCAAAAAAATCAATTTTTAGTGAGTTTTTCACCTTCCCCTTCACCCCCAGCTAGTGGAGGATCTCTAGCACCTGGCACACTCACAATTAGGGCACAAGCTTCTAGCATATCATAGCTAACTCCTTTGGCTACAAGCACATCAAGACGGCGCTGCAAACCGCGAAGGCGTTGAGGAGAAATCGACGATTTGGCCAGCGCTGATTTTTCTGAGTAAATTGCAGATCTCCACTTCATCAGTTTAAATGTCTCTAATTCCTCCTAGCCCAAGGGGTAATCAAGCATGCTCTACAAGCTCGTGAAGACAGAATTCAATTTCATCAAGTCTACATTGAGATCAAAGCTCTTCATCAAATCTGCAGGTGACTTTGGTAAAACAGAGATTAAGCTTTCATTATTTGGTCAAATCTTGTGTTTCGTGACCAGCCTCGGTTCGATTTAAATAGTGAGCTTCCGGTACGGTGGATGAGGGACCAAGGAAGCGGCCTATGAGTGAAGCGCTAGGTGACCTGCGAAGGATCCTAGAGGATGCTGACCATACGGTGCTCGGGCTCTGGGTCGCCGAAGATACCCACACGTACGTCGTGGAAGATATTGGAACAAGGAGTAAGAGTTATTTTCTGAAACCAAGTATGGATCTGGTTGATTGACCTTGCTGGTCCTCAACTGATGAGTCCATAGCTCTCTTATATGGATCTGTTGGTTGATCTTGCTGATCTTCAACGAGGATTCCATCTTGATTTTTATAAGTGATTATCTGTCGGGTACTATGAGCTAGGAACTATCAAAAAGGCCCTTGAGTGAACAGGTGGTGAGCGTTCTGGTTGCCAATGATGTCATAGATACTCCGATGAAGGAATGATTGGAAATTAAGATTCAACCGGATACTTGGAAGTTTATGATCAGTAACACTACTTTTTCATTAAATGACTGAATTAAATACATTTGAATATAGGAAAAAGGCAATTTCATATTGGGTGTGTAAGTGGTGTGACTGGAGTTAAATTTGCTTGAAAATGTGGCTAGGGGGCTTGGGAACTCTTTCCCTAGTACCCAAGATAAAACCTAACCAAATTCCTAATTGGATCCCATCACTACAGTGCTTGGGCGGTTGGCTAACCCATGGGACTGGATGGGGTTAGGCTAGACTAATGGATCCGTAAATCGAGACTCAATTTTTGTTTAGTTCGATAGATGAGGTAAATCCCGGACAAAAATTGTTTTATGGAAAAAGAATCAACGGCTGTGCCTCTCGATGAGGAAAAAAGCGTTGGTCTCTATGAAGGCCACCGCTGAATCAAGTGCCTTCTCCCCTTGGGCCGGAAGTATCACCACATGAACTCTGATAGGTGCTGGCTCATGGGGGCCCTCTGCTCCAAATAGGTGTGTAAAGGAGTAGTCGAAAGCCTCCGAGCGCTGTCCAGTGTCGAGACTACTCAGCCGACTGTGGATAGAGGATATCTGTGAAGCACGAATCGGCATGGTAGGTCTCCTCTGCGGTACACGAGCAAGGTCAGTGCTCAGTGCCTGCCGGACTGCAGGTGAGCGCCAGGGCAGTGCCAGTGCCTCCCGAGGAACTGAGGCGAGCGGAGGGGGAGGAGGGGGGGAAAAGGGGGTGGGGAAGGAGACGCTGAAAATGCGGGAGCGCGAACGGGAGGAGGCGAGGGTGGAAGCGAGGCGGGAGGGGGGGACGGGGGAGGGGGGGTGGAGGTGGAGGTGGAGGTGGAGGTGAAGGGGGGGGTGCTGGCATCTCCTGATCCTCAGTCTAGCTTGGGTCTCCTCCTGGAGGGGAGCAAAGCTGTTCCTCACTGGAACGAAATGATACTGAGGCTATGTCTACTGCTACGTCAGTCTCGGGGCATGCTGCTGTGTGGCTGTCTCCCTCTACGACACCCATGTCCAAGCTGCCAATTAGAGGTCTTTGTGGGCTGAGCAGGTGTCCCGGAGGTTGCCTACTGAGCCGCATCTGTGGACAGGCCATCGGAGGTCTGCTGCTCTGGTGAAGGTCGGGGTCTCCTGCGAGGGCAAGCTTTGGCTAGGTGGCCGACTTGCCTGCATATAGAACAATGGTTCGGGAGCCCCGAAAACTCCACTCTCTGATCGATCCATCCCCCCCATCCTAGGTAACTGAATGACCTTCGGAAGGGAGGAGATGTCAGGAACCAATACTTTGACAAAAGGCGGCAGACAGAAGGCAAGCCCGCTGCTCTAGCCACCACTAAAGCTGCTGTGGGGCCAGTCTCAAGCATCGAGCCCACCAATGATCCTATCCTGGAGAGGAGCGGAAGGTACTCGCGGCGAAGTCCAGGAAAGCAAACTGTGACATGGAATAGGCGCTCTCCCTGTTCGGCCGCTGCTGGATCGAAACCATGCTGCCAATGTCTGAAGAAGGCCCGAGCACCCCTGATGTCAAGGGGACTCATGGCTAGGACCTGGGCCACGCTTTGGGCTGTCTCAAACTCAATCTGGTAATGGTCGCGGTGCAGTAACTGAACGTCCAGGATCTTGCCCACATCTGCAAAGAAGGCGTGGGCCTGGAGAAGATCCCGGATCTCCCCTCTGTTGGGGCGGGTGCCAACTATACGGCAGATGGTGGAATGTGCCTGGAGGCGTTCCACCTCTGTGTGGCGAGGCTCGCTTCCTCTTTTGGCGAAAGAGAAAGCTTGATGGGGGTATCCTCAGCAGGGGTGGGCAAGGGGGCTGCGAAAGAGTCCCTCTGAGGTGGGGCGGGAGGGGTCCCCATCAGAGTCTGAAGCTGAGTCAAGGGCGAAGCGAGACGGGGGGAAGCACGGAGCGAGGAGGAAAAGACCGAAAGTGAGGGGGGGAGGGGGGGAGGCGAGGGGGAGCGGGAGCGCGGAAGGGCGCGGGAGGGGGGCGCGAAGGGCACCAAGGGGGGGCAGGGAAAGGGCTAGGGCGGCAGAGGCAGGCAGGCGGGCACGAAGGGGGGGCAAGAGCAGGCGAGCACGAAAGGGGGGCAGACGGGTGCGAAGGGGCAGACGACATGAAAGGGACAGGCGGGCGTGGGGGGCAGGCGGACGCGAGAGGGGGGGCAGGTAGGCAGGGAGCGGGTAGCGGGATGCGGACAGGGGTGAAAGGGGAGGCAGACGGGTGCGGAAGGGGGCGGGGGGCAGACGGGTGCGAAAGGGGGGGCAGGCGGGCGCGAAAGGGAGGGCAAGCGGGTGCGAAAGGGGGCATGCACGGCAAGGGGAGGGGATGATGGCGCGAGCAAGCGGGACAATGGTGCGAGTAGGGGGGAGGCGAGAGCTTCAGCGAGCGCGATTCTTATTGCTCACCTGTGTTGCTGAAAATTTGATTTTTATGTTTATGCATAAATAGTTAATTAGGAAAAAGATGAAATTCTAGTAATCCATTTTTATGTTAAAAGAGTAATCCCCATGAAAATGGAAATCCATGTATTCCAATAAAGTAAGAGAAAAATTGTGATGCTAAAATAATGTATATTTTATTTAAAAATTAATGAAGGATTTTAGTTAAATTTATCTTTTTGCATAGATAAATTTAAATGATGAAAGAGGAATTTCCACCATATTGGAATTCAAATATTTAAATAAGGAAAGTGTAATTCCTAGTGTAAAGGAATTAATGGAGATTTTTATTAAAATTTTAAGAGAAAATTTAGTTAAATTTATCTTTTTGCATAGATAAGTTTCCCATCATATTGGAAGTCAAATATTTAAATGAGAAAAGTGTAATTCCTAGTGTAAAGGAATTAATTGTTGAAATTTGAGCATAATGATGAGCTATGGTGGATCAAACACTAGAATCAACATAATTAACAAAGTGATTAGTAAATGATTAAGATGTAATTAGTGAATAATTAGCAAATAGATTAATGTAGGCATGGATACTCAAAAACCAGCAAATTCTCATTAGGGCTATGCCTCAATTTATAGAGTTTATATCAAGCATCTAATCCCATTGATTTCTCCATGATTCACTCCCAGAATATCTCCACCTCTTGCTTGATTCTCTCCACCTCTTCTCTTTTCCCTGAATATCTCCCAGAATATCTCCACACTCCTAAATTCCCTCATGCTACCCATTATTCTCTCCCAGTAGATTCTTCTCACCTTTTCACAGGTTCTTTCACAATTACATCTCCTCTTTTACAGCCTCTATCCAAGAGCTTGTTCCCACACACACCCTATTCACTTGTATATTTCAACACCTCCCCTCAAATGAATAATCCTAGCACACATGGACCCTGTATCAAGTTTCCCTCTTACTTGATAGCCCGCGACCAGTGCCTCAAGTCCCTAAACTCCATAGTCCTTGACACTCTCTCTCTATGTGTCCAAGGCTACTATAAGTGCCCGCGACCTTGACTAAAGTGCTCACACATACATCTACCACGTGGCCTACATCATCGGTGGCTCAGAGGTGGTTTTACTTTATTGGGGCAGGTTACATTGGGTTGTGGGGTCTCTCTCTCTCTCTCTCTCTCTCAGAAAAGATGATCCGACTCCACTTCCCTTGGAGCCTCCATGAAGTTTGCCGATGTCGTTCCTTCTTCACTGGGTTTGCTGTAGCAGTCTCTCGCCATGTGTCCTGGCTTTCCACATTTGTGGCAAGTGAAGGTCCTCCCTCCTACTCTGCCTCTTCCTCGTCCTCGTCCTCGAGAGAATCCTCCTCGGGTGAAGAATGCTTTTTCCTCTCCTGCTGTTGAGTCGAGCCCTTTCTTCTCTTTGCCTCTGCTCTCTTGCTCTAGTAGAGCTGCTTCTATCTCGTGTATCTTCAGTTCAGGTACATTCTTTAGTGTTGCTACAATGTTTTCATAATCTCCTTTGTCCACACTCTTCAGAAGTACAGCTAATGCTTCATCATCTTCTACCTTTTTGCCAATAGCTGCCAGCTGTTGCTTAATGCTTTTATATTTGTTCAAGTGTGTGATTAAAGGTTCACTTTCCTTCATGTCCAATTTGTAGAATTGCATTAACAGATTTATCTTGGAATTTTTTGCTTGTGTACCAAATAGTTTATTGAGTATATCCCATGCATCTTTTGCCCACTGTATCCCTGTGATATGATGAATGATCTCATCATTTAAACTGAGTGCAATAAGTCCCAATGCTTTTTCATTCCTACTCTTCCACTCATTTTCTCCTCTCTCTGGGCATTCATCTCTCCCTTCAACTATCCCCACAGATTTTTCCTCATCAGCAAATACATGGTTTTTGTCTGCCATGTATAAAACTGTTCCCCATTAAATTTGGCTATTTCCTGTGCTGAACTCATGGTGATGTGAAGGGGGTCTTACCTCTTGATCCAAATTCAAGATTCAAGGGCAGTGTCTACCCTTTTACAACTCAATCTGGTGTTTAATAAATGATTACAACAATTTTATCAGCATAAAATCACAAGGATGTGTATGTGAAATGATGTGATGATGATATGAAAATTCATTCATATCATCATCACATCATTTCACATACACATTCGCATTCATTATTCCACATACACATCTACATCCATACATCCACATCCATACCGCATTCATACATACACATACACATCCACATTCCATATCTACATCCATACATCCACATCCACATCCACATCCACATTCACATCCACATCCACATCCACATCCACATCCACATCCATACATCCACCACATTCATACATCCACATCCACATCTATACTTCCACATCCACATTCATACATCTACATTCACATCCATACATCCACATCCACATCCACATCCATACATCCACATCTGCATCCACATTCATACATCCACATCCACATTCATACATCCATATCCACATCCACATCCATACATCCATACATCCATACATCCATTTTCACATCCACATTCATACTTCCACATCCACATTCCATATCTACATCTATACATCCACATCCATACCCACATCCATACATCCACATTCACATTCACATCCATACATCCATATCCACATTCCACATTATACATCCATATCCACATTCATACATCCATATCCACATTCCACATTCTTACATTCATACATCCATATCCACATTCCACATTCATACATGCATACATTCATACATCCACATCCACATTCACATTCATACATCCATTTTTACATCCTTATTCATACATCCACATCCACATACATACATCCATACATCCACATCCACATCCATACATCCACGTCTACATCCATACATCCACATCCACATCCACATCCACATCCACATCCACATTCATACATCCACATCCACATCTATACATCCACATCCACATCCATACATCCACATCCACATCCACATCCACATTCATACATCCACATCCACATCCACATCCACATCCACATCCACATCCACATCCTTACATCCACATCCACATTCATACATCCATATCCACATCCACATCCATACATCCATTTTCACATCCACATTCATACTTCCACATCCACATTCCATATCTACATCTATACATCCACATCCATACCCACATCCATACATCCACATTTACATTCACATCCATACATCCATATCCACATTCCACATTCATACATCCATATCCACATTCCACATTTATACATCCACATCCACATCCACATTCACATCCACATTCACATTCATACATCCATTTTCACATCCACATTTATACATCCACATCCACATCCACATTCACATTCATACATCCATTTTCACATCCTCATTCATACATCCACATCCACATACATACATCCATACATCCACATCTATACATCCACATCCACATCCACATCCACATCCACATCCACATCCACATCCATACATCCATGTCTACATCCATACATCCACATCCACATCTATACATCCATATCCACATCCACATCCGTACATCCACATCCACATCCACATTCATACATCCACATTCGCATCCACATTCATACATCCACATTCGCATCCACATTCATACATCCACATCCTTACATCCACATTCATACATCCACATCCTTACATCCACATCCACATTCATACATCCATATCCACATCCACATCCATACATCCATTTCCACATCCACATTCATACTTCCACATCCACATTCACATTCACATCCATACATCTATACATTCATACATCCATATCCACATTCCACATTCATACATCCACATCCACATTCACATTCATACATCCATTTTCACATCCTCATTCATACATCCACATCCACATCCATACATCCATACATCCACATCCACATCCATACATCCACGTCTACATCCATACATCCATTTTCACATCCACATTCATACATCCACATCCACATACATACATCCACATCCACATCTACATCCATACATCCACATCCACATCTACATCCATACATCCATTTTCACATCCTCATCCATACATCCACATCTACATCCATACATCTATACATCCACATCCATACATCCACATTCATATACATCTTTCCTTTCACATACATCCTTCACATACATACATCTACATCCATTCTTTATGCATATGTTTATGCATACAAATCATTTATGATGAAAATCACTCTTTTAATATAAAAGAATTTCTTTTATGCATCTGATTTATGCATAAAATCATTTATGATGAAAATTACACTTTTAATATAAAAAAATATCTTTTATGCATATGTTTATGTATACAATCATTTATGATGAAAATCACTCTTTTAATATAAAAAGAATTTCTTTTATGCATCTAATTTATGCATAAAATCATTTATGATGAAAATCACACTTTTAATATAAAAAATATATCTTTTATGCATATGTTTATGCATACAATCATTTATGATGAAAATCACTCTTTTAATATAAAAGAATGTATTTTATGCATCTAATTTATGCATAAAATCATTTATGATGAAAATCACACTTTTAATATAAAAAATATCTTTTATGTATACAATCATTTATGATGAAAATCACTCTTTTAATATAAAAGAATTTCTTTTATGCATGTAATTTATGCATAAAATCATTTATGATGAAAATCACACTTTTAATATAAAAAAAATCTTTTATGCTTATGTTTATGCATACAATCATTTATGATGAAAATCACTCTTTTAATATAAAAGAATTTCTTTTATGCATCTAATTTATGCATAAAATCATTTATGATGAAAATCACACTTTTAATATATAAAAATATCTTTTATGCATATGTTTATGCATACAAATCATTTATGAAAATCACTCTTTCAATATACAAGAATTTCTTTTATGCATCTTATTTATGGATAAAATCATTTATGATGAAAATCACACTTTTAATATAAAAAAAATCTTTTATGCATATGTTTATGCAAAATCATTTATGATGTAAATCACTCTTTTAATATAAAAGAATTTCTTTTATGCATCGAATTTATGCATAAAATCATTTATGATGAAAATCACTCTTTTGAATTAAAAATAAAATTCTTTATGCATCTTTCTATGCATAAAATAAAAATTGATGAAAATAACATTTTTTGGATTAATTTAAATTCTCTATGCATCTATCCATGCATAAATACAATTTAGTAGGAATTACACTTTCAGAATAAAAAAAGTAAAACTTATTTTTACACAATTTTAGAAAATTTTGACATAACCTCCTTTGTATTGGCTGACCATTTTTGAATTTTTAACTTTCTAAAATCATTAGAATTTCACCAAGAGTATTTAACTCATTCTAATGTAAACAATTTCTACTAATTTAAGAGAAACATTATGAAAAACTTGATTTTATCCATTAATCATTCATCTAGGATAAAGAATGGTTGGATTTACTAAAGAAGAGAGGGGAATGCCTTTTTCAATGAGGCATAACATTAGAATTTCACCAAGAGTATTTAACTCATTCTAATGTAAACAATTTCTACTAATTTAAGAGAAACATTATGAAAAACTTGATTTTATCTATTAATCATTCATCTAGGATAAAGAATGGTTGGATTTACTAAAGAAGAGAGGGGAATGCCTTTTTCAATGAGGCATAACATCATTTTTATTTTAGAGAAGACAAAAATCATAAAAACCATTTAAATTAAGCATAAATGGAAATTTATGTGTTTCTTTACTACCATTCATCAATTAACTTCAATAGCATTAAATAGCCATTCCAATTAAGCCTCTCAAGAGGGGTTCAGAAGAGAGAAACATTGAGAAATTATGGAAAAAGATCAAAATTCACACTTTACCTTACAAATTGCTTGATTCTTTGATCACGGTAGAGGCCCCCAACCAATCAATTGGTTTGGTGTGTTGATGGAGCCACCAATGGAGATTGAAGAACGAGGGAAGCTCCAATTTCTTCAATTTGGAGAGAATTTTAGAGAATAGTAAAAATTATCATTATTTCAGCATAATTCTGGCATAATTATCATTATTCTAGCATAATTCTGGCATGGTATAATTCTCCTATTTTTTTTACAAAGGGCTCAAGTTCTATTTATAGGAGAGGGAGGCTCTAACCAAGACCAACTGATTTCTAGAATTTTTCAGATTCAGTTTGGTTGAATTTTCAAATTCAGTTTGGTTCCTTTTTTATTTGGTTTGATCCAAGAGAGAGGAGAGATAAAAATATCACATTATTTTTGAGTTTAAAACTCACTTAAGCATGTGAAGTAGGTGCCTCCTTGAAGGGACTCCCCTTCCTTACATATGTGTCAAAATGGAATCATTATACCCAAAATATCTCATTTTTTTAGTAATACTCATAGTTTTTTTTTACTAATAACCCTTGTACATAGTCAACTCTTCATCTTATGTGAGCATTTACTCATTTTTGGGTATTTTCTTTTACAAATTGGATTTATCTCCTCCCCACACATGGATTGATCTTATTGGCCCATAGGAACCTTAATTTAAAATTTTGAAAAAATTTTGACCCTCAGCATAATGCCTCTTGAACAGATTATACTTGATTTCTAATGCACCTTCTGGAAATCTTTTTGAACTTCTGTTTCAAGGAAACTTATTTTAATAAGATGAGAAATTTTTCTATCCAAAAATATTCAAAATCTGAATAATCTCTCTCTAGAACATTTTCTCTCTCTAGGCCAAAACAGGGAGAAACAAGATCTTTTATATTTCTGAAGAGGGATTTGACTAGAGGGGAAGATACTGGACATCGTGAGAGATTGGGGAGGAATCTTACATTCTACCCCACTTAAAAAACACGAGATGTCCTCATCTCGCAAAACTAGAGGAGAATTCTTTTTCTTAAGATCCAACTGATTTTGGATTCCTTATAGTCTGGAGAAGCCAACAGAATCATGGGATAAAGATCCCTTATATAAAACTCATTATTAAATAACAATTCACTCAGATTATAACAGTCAATTCCTTATCTTAATAATGGTCCATTAGACCGAAATTTCTATCTGAATAGTTCTTCATGGAAATTTTTCTATCTCAACAGTCCTTCATGGAAATTTTTCTATCTCAACAGTCCTTCATGGAAATTTTTCATTAATGCAGATTTTTAATTTGACCTCCTTTAACTTGATCCACTGGGTCAAGTGTTAACAGCAGCAATCTGCCAGCATAATCCACTAATCTCATAGTGATTTGTTGGAGTCATTAACGTCATTCTAACTAAGAACATTACCATTGGGACTCGTCCCATTCATCCTCATTGTGGTTTTGCTTAGTTTTTACAATTCAGCCAATTCAAAAATCTTCATTTTTCAATCAGAATCCAAATCAACTCATCATTTCAATTAGAATTTAAAATCATATCAACCACATTCGAATTCATCATCTAGATAGCATTAATGCTTATAATTTCAAGTCTTAGATTTACTCGTATATACTGCCAGTAAAGAGCTACAGTTAAACCCTCGGTATATACGGGTAGTCCACGGTCCTTGGAACTATAAGGTAAATACTATCATGTCTAGGCCTCAAGCAAGTCAGGGACTCCATACAATTGTGGTACTTCCATCTAAAGACCCAATTACCAATTTACGAATTTCAGTTTGAATATCAAATTGTATGAATTTTATCACACAATTACAACCTTTTAGTGTTTCTTGATAAATTTTTGACATATTTGGCTTCTCGGTTGATCCTCATTAACCAAATAGCTCTGATACCAACTGTAAGATCCCTGCCCCACCGCGCAACAAATTCAAGGGTGCTAGCAGCGGAAGTAGCACTTCTTGCACGGGGCAGGGTCCCACACTCGGGGCCTCGCCCACGGATATCCGACCAAGAGACTAATCCATCGATTTTTCCAAAACCGAACCCAAAAAAACTTCCTTTGCCCGGAAAGCACGGGCAATTCCACCAGGATAACTTTTTCCTAACGTAGTCAAAAGCCTTAACTAACTGAACTGATCTCTGACCGAACTCGTAAGTTCCATAATCAGATCAAGAGACAGATTGCACTTGGATCATAGAGACCAACGCCTTTTTCCTCATCGAGAGGCACAGTCGTTGATTCTTTTTCCATAGGATAATTTTTGTCCGGGATTTACTTCATCTATCGAATTAAACAGAAATTGAGTCTCGATTTACGGATCCATCAGTCTAGCCTAACCCCATCCAGTCCCATGGGTTAGCCAACCGCCCAAGCACTGTAGTGATGGGATCCAATTAGGAATTTGGTTAGGTTTTGTCCCGGGTACCAGGGAAAAGAGTTCCCAAGGCCCCTAGCCAGATTTTCAAGCAAATTTAACTCCGGTCACACTACTTACACACCCAATATGAAATTGTCTTTTTCCTATATTCAAATGTATTTAATTCAGTACTCTTTTAATATAAAAGAATTTCTTTTATGCATCTAATTTATGCATAAAATCATTTATGATGAAAATCACTCTTTTGAATTAAAAATAAAATTCTTTATGCATCTTTCTATGCATAAAATAAAAATTGATAAAAATAGCACTTTTTGGATTATTTTAAATTCTCTATGCATCTATCCATGCATAAATCCAATTTAGTAGGAATTACACTTTTAGAATAAAAAAAGTAAGACTTATTTTTATACAATTTTAGAAAATTTTACCATAACCTCCTTTGTATGGCTGACCATTTTTTAATTTTTAACTTTCTAAAATCATTAGGATTTCACCAAGAGTATTTAACTCATTCTAATGTAAACAATTTCTACTAATTTAAGAGAAACATTATGTCATTAAAAAGCTATTCCAATTAAGCCTCTCAAGAGGGGTTCAGAAGAGAGAAACATTAAGAAATTATGGAAAAAGATCAAAATTCACACTTTACCTTACAAATTGCTTGATTCTTTGATCACGGTAGAGGCCCCCAACCAATCAATTGGTTTGGTGTGTTAATGGAGCCACCAATGGAGATTGAAGAAGGAGGGAAGCTCCAATTTCTTCAATTTGGAGAGAATTTTAGAGAATAGTAAAAATTATCATTATTTCAGCATAATTCTAGCATAGTATAATTCTCCTATTTTTTTTACAAAGGGCTCAGGTTCTATTAGGAGAGGGAGGCTCTAACCAAGACCAACTGATTTCTAGAATTTTCTAGATTCAGTTTGGTTGAATTTGGGCTAGATTTGGACCTAGTTTGGTTCCTTTTTTATTCGGTTTGATCCAAGAGAGAGGAGAGATAAAAATATCACATTATTTTTGAGTTTAAAACTCAGTCAATCATGTGAAGTAGGTGCCTCCTTGAAGGGACTCCCCTTCCTTACATATGTGTCAAAATGGAATCATTATACCCAAAATATCTCATTTTTTTAGTAATACTCATAGTTTTTTACTAATAACCCTTGTACATAGTCAACTCTTCATCTTATGTGAGCATTTACTCATTTTTGGGTATTTTCTTTTACAAATTGGATTTATCTCCTGCCCACACATGGATTGATCTTATTGGCCCATAGGAACCTTAATTTAAAATTTTAAAAAAATCTTGACCCTCAGGATAATGCCTCTTGAACAGATTATACTTGATTTCTAATGCACCTTCTGGAAATCTTTTTGAACTTCTGTTTCAAGGAAACTTATTTTAATAAGATGAGAAATTTTTCTATCCAAAAATATTCAAAACCTGAATAACCTCTCTCTATAATATTTTCTCTCTCTAGGCCAAAACAGGCAGAAACAAACACTCAAATGTCACAACCAGTGACATCAATGTGCATGCAATTGTTTGACCTCCTTGCAGCACACACAATGTCTGCACAACCAATCTTCTTCTTGCAATTCTTAAACAGAGTTCTACATAGAATCGATACTTACCGGCAGTGCTCGAAATCGCCTGCTTTCTGAAACGGAGGTCCTAATGCGCCCGAAATGCATTTTCGGCACAAAAAAAGTTATCCAATAGGGCAATGCCCTATAGCTTTACTCCTACGAAGAAAGCTCCTTAATCAGAGATCGTTTGCCCGTGGCTCCCGTAGAGCTCCCAACAAGGGTGTAGTCCGCCAACAAAAATAGGGAAGAGTAGATGAAGCTCTTACCCTCGTACCGCTTCCTGTGCTTCTCTTGCTTGCAGCTCAGCCCTTAGCATGAACCAGGATCTGATACCATGAAAAGATACAGAGCTTGAGCTCTTGCAAGCACACACACACTCACAAAACCCTAAAAGAGAACACACAAGGTGAGAGGTTGAAAATCTTCTTTTTCTTCACACAACACTCAACACACCATATACAAAGATAAGAGTGCACACTATATGAAAAGGTACTCAACCAAATACATACTAGGGTTCTCTATAGTCTGAACCCAACTAAATGAGCTCGTGCTATAACTATGCCAGTCTCTAGAATGGGTTGATAGGCTGTGTGACAGCCTTTCTAGAGACTGGCATAGTTATAGCGCCAGCTCATTTAGTTGGGTTCACACTATAGAGAACCCTAGTATGTATTTGGTTGAGTACCTTTTCATATAGTGTGTACTCTTATCTTTGTATATGGTCTGTTAAGTGTTGAGTGAAGTAAGGAGCTTTCTTCGCGAGAGTAAAGCTATAGGGCAAAATTGTTGTTCTATTGGACAACATCTTTGGTGCCAAAAATGCGTTTTGGGCGCATTATGACCTCCATTTTTCAGAAAGCAGGCGATTTCAAGCACTGCGGGTAAGTCATCGATTCTATGCAAAACTCTGTTTTAAGAACTGCAAGAAGACAGATTGGTTGTGCAGACATTGTGTGTGCTGCAAAAGGAGGTCAACAGTTGCCATTGGGTGTATATATGCACACTGAGGCAACTGGATGTGACATTTGAGTGTAGTATAGTACCGCTCTGCAGAAAATACAGCAGTTTGTGCAGGACAAACTAGAGTGCTATTTCTAGTAAATTTGTGTGTCTGGCAAGATGTCAAATGATGGCATAAACCAGATTGTTTGAGAAGCTTGACAAGAATAACTTCCATGCTTGGAGGTTCAGGTTGACAAATTTCCTGATGGGAAAGGGTTACTAGGACTACATAGAAGGTGAGCAGCATGAAGAGGTACCGGAGATACCGGAGATCAATCCGACTGCTGCAGATGTGAAAGACTTCAAGGATTGGAACCAAGGAGCTAGAAAAGTTATGTATTGGCTCTCTATCAGTATACAAGAAACCATGATTGGGCACATCCTCTACAAATTGAAGAGATTGGAGATTCTCTCTCTCTTCAATCTTCCTTGGAGTCTTTGTCAACATACCAAACCAATTGATTGGTTGGGGGCCTCTGCTTTGAAAGAATCAAGCAATCTAGGAGGTAAAGTGTAGTTTATGGTCGTTTTTTTAAAATCTCCAAATGTTTCTCTCTTCTCAACCCCTCTCAAGCTTGAGAAGCATTCAATTGAATGGCTTTTTAATACAATTGAAGTTCTTTAATGAATTGTAGTGATAAAACACATAAATTTCCATTTTTATGCTTAAATTATAATGTTTTTTTAAAGCATTTCTCTCTCTCCTCCAAAGAATGGTCATTCCTATGACCTATTCTATATTCAAATGAAGCTTCTCATGAAGCAATTATCTAATCTAAAAGTAATTTCTATGCTTGTCAAATTGAGGCCAAATACGTGGCTTTTTAATGCTTTTATGCTATTTAATTCATGGAAAAAATAGGAAACAAGTCCATAATTGGATATTGATCCAATTAATGGTTATTCTATCATATGATATTACTAAACTTTATGTTTTTAAAATTATTGAGAATTATCGGTAATAGCAGCGGAGCTATGGTAAAATTTCTGAAAAATTAACACAAATCATTTTCATTCGTAATATGAAAAGAGGACTTCCTACCATATTCTAGGATTAATCATCCTAGATTAATTGAATGATTCTCATTATAATCATGGAAAATTTGATTTTTATGTTTATGCATAAATAGTTAATTAGAAAAAAGAGAAAATTCTAGTAATCCATTTTTATGTTGTAATCCCCATGACAATGGAAATCCATGTATTCCAATGAAGTAAGAGAAAAATTATGATGCTAAAATAATGTATATTTTATTTAAAAATTAAAGAAGGATTTTAGTTAAATTTATCTTTTTGCATAGATAAATTTAAATGATGAAAGAGAAATTCCCACCATATTGGAATTCAAATATTTAAATGAGAAAAGTGTAATTCCTTGTGTAAAGGAATTAATGGAGATTTTTATATAAATTTTAAGAGAAAATTTAGTTAAATTTATCTTTTTGCATAGATAAGTTTAAATGATGAAAGAGAAATTCCCACCCTATTGAAATTCAAATATTTAAATGAGAAAAGTGTAATTCCTAGCATAAAGGAATTAATGGAGATTTTTATTTAAATTTTAAGAGAAAATTTAGTTAAATTTATCTTTTTACATAGATAAGTTTAAATTATGAAAGAGGAATTCCCACCATATTGGAATTCAAATATTTAAATGAGAAAAGTGTAATTGTTAGTGTAAAGGAATTAATGGACATTTTTATTTAAATTTTAAGAGAAAATTTAGTTAAATTTATGTTTTTGCATAGATAAGTTTAAATGATGAAAGAGGAATTCCCACCATATTGGAATTCAAATATTTAAATGAGAAAAGTGGAATGTTTAGCTTAATGGAATTAATGGATATTTTTATGTAATTTTTAAGAAGAATTTTAAATAGATTTAATTTATGGTAAAAGAGGAATTCCCATGATAATTGGATTGCACTCAATAAAATGAGAAAAAGAGGGATTTCAAGTTTATTTAAATAAAAATAGGTATGATATTTAGTTAAAAAGAAGAATTTTTATGATAATTAAGAAAAGATGGATTTGAATTAAATTTTAGTGTCAAAAGATGAATTTCCACCATAATTCTACCTAATGAATTAAGGTTGAGAAATAAGGTGATAGAGGGAATATCTTTGGATATTTTAATTGGTAAAATCACTAAATGGATATTTACCCAAAAGCTAGATGTTTATCTGAAGAAATCCTTGTAGAACTAAACCGAATAAATTTGGTTAGACTACGAGAGGGACGGACAGTAAACCTACTTGTCCATATCGCTCGACCTGAATCAAGTAAAAAACTTCGTGAGACGAGTTCCAGTTTCTAATCACAAAGAATAGACTACCGAAACTAAACTAGTTTTTCCTGACCGAACTCACCAAGAATATAGTTGGACAGTCAGACTGAATGATGGATAGATTGCCCTGATGAGAGATCAAAGATCCTCATCATTATGAAACTGGGAATTATGGAAAAAGAGCTTTCGGAACCAATCTCAAATTGGAATTTTACTTGCATTAGGACCGCTGTTTTTTTATTCAAAGGACTGTTTTACGCCAGAATGCTGGAGGAAGCATTTGGCTTATGTTTTTTTAAGAGGAGGTTTGTTTTGGAACAGCTGGCGGGGAGTCATTAAGGGACGTCGCTTGTAAAGCCTACCGAGGTCTTGACCAGCCTTAGTACGGTTAAAATGGTGTGCTTCCAGTATGATGGGCGAGGACCGACGAAGTAGTCCCTGAGTGAAGTGCTAGGACACCTGAGGAGGATCTTAGAGGGTTCTGACCAGGCAATGCACGGGCTCGCAGTTGCTAGGACACCCATGCATACGTCGAGGAAGATTTCGGATGGACTAAAAGTAAAGATTTTTGGGAACCAAATTTTGATACTGGATCTCGTTGGTTGGCCAGTTGGTCTTCAACACAGAGTCCAGAGGATATTATTGTAATACAATGGACTCAGAATTTTGGGAAAATGATGATAAAAAATATTATGATTTCTATTGAAGGATTGTTTTAAAGCCAGTCGAATCTGTTATAAATGGTAATTTTATATTGGGTGTGTACGTGGTATGCCTACCTTAATTTTTGCATGAATCGCCGGCTAGGGGGCTTGGGAACTATTTTCCTCGATACCCGGGCAAAAATACAACCAAATCTTTATAAAGGAATCCCACTAATACAGTGGTCGGGTGGTTGGCTAACCCATGGGCCGGATGGGGTTAGGCTCGATCGGAGGATTCCTGAGAGACAACTAGATACGATTAGTTACGTTAATTAGTTTAAATCCTCCTGAGAAGACCTTGTTCTATGGGAGGGGATCAGTGGTTGTGCCTCGTAAATGAGGAAAAAAACGGTGATTCCATGGACCAAGTGCAAGTCTCTTCTTGATCTGACTATGTGACTTCAGGTTCGGTCAGATCACTTTAACTAGTTAAGATTTTGATTCATTAGAGTAATTTCCCCGTTAGAAGATTTTTCCCATGGTGGAATCGCCCATGCCTTCCAGGCGAGGGGAGTGTTCCAGGCCCGGTCTCGGAGGGACCGCCCAGGCTAGCATTTCGTTCCCCGTTAGAAGATTTTTCCCATGGTGGAATCGCCCATGCCTTCCATCATGCGAGGGAGTCTTCCGGGCCCGGTCTCGGAGGGACTGCCTGGGCTAGCCTTTCATCCCCTGACATCCACGGGCGAGGCCCTGAGTGTGGATCCCCGCCCAGCGCAGGAGGCCGACGCTCCTTCCTCCGCCCGGTAGGGCACCGTGGAGGGGGCAGGGACCTTACTGGTATCAGAGCCTTGTTGAAAGCTAATGAGAATAAACGAATTCTTATCAGAAATTGATAATAAAACACTCAGAAAAACATTTTTCATAATGTATTTTCATTCCGCAAGTCTCATTAATAAAGAATTTTTAATCAAAGAAATTGTTTCTTTTAAGATGGAAGTTCCATACTTATCTGGTGTTCCCGACCTCACCCAGTCACAAGACATAACTGCGTTTGCCTTCGAGCATCTCATCTTTTCTCGCTGCAACTCGAACAACTTGCTCACCATTTCGAGGATTTATATTTTCCTGACCCAGCGGAGATACGACAGTATAAGTGGTTTGCAGGGTAGTATGTCCACGCCTCTTGCGACCAACGTGCAATGTTGAGGCAGAACCTCTCATTGGCCATGATTCTGATGAAGCTGAAAGTGGTACATGGTGTCATTCTATATCATTCAACGCCTCGAAATTTCTGACTTTCATGCCAAATCTATAGACTCCTTAGTGGCTTTATTCCTTAAGGAGAAGATAATAGCTCCCTTGGCAATAAGAGAACGTTTGTATCCGGGCATGGCTATGGCCCCCAATACCGCCGTCTTATGCATCTCCCGACGAGGAGATTTTGATTTCTAGAGCCGAGCTGCTCTATGTACATATTGCAAATTTTATATAAATAAAAGTTTTTTGGTGGAGAAAAATAAATAAATGTTTTCTGGAGAAAAATTCCCTGTTGTATAAGTGATTGTTTATGGACGAAGTGATAAAGAAAAATCTGTTACCAGACATATGTCATAGATCTCCAATAAGATCATTTATCATGTTTAAGAAATTGTTTTCCAAATCCCTTAAGTCTTAGGATCTGGTGGATGATATCAAAATAAAAATTTAATAATATATCATTTTTGGCAGAATCATGAGACAAGGAAACCACGGCCATCAGCCAGACCCTCTCTCTGAAGATGATAAGCTTGACCCCGATGTTCGCAGGCTCTTCATAGAACTCAACGAGGACCCTTCAAAGGAGAAGGGGAGAACCTGGGCGAGGCTGTGGAGAAATGGGTGGAAGCTATGGAAGAATATTTTGACGTCACAAGCTACAATGAGCGAAGCAAAATGGCTCTTGCCAGGCTAAAAATAGTGGAAACAACCAGGATAGCATGGAGGAACCATTGTGACACCAACCGTCAAGAATACTCAGTCCTGGAACAACCTTAAAACCTTTTTGAGGTTTTGTCCCCCTAGGTTTTTGGAAACCAAAATGAACGAATTCTTAAAGCTAAAGCAGGAGAGAAAAACCATCGAGGAATATCACCAAGCCTTCACTCTTCTACTCAAATATTCACCACCTCTAGATGAAGAGCAACTCATGGGCCAGGTTCGTTCGAGGAATGAACAAACCCTTGGACACACTGGTCAAGAATGCCAAGCTAGTGTCCATGGCAGAAGTTGTCATATTGGCGAAGGACTTTGCCAAAGCCTTCATCGTGAAAGTCTCGCCAAAGCGAGCTCCCTCATCCTTTAAAAGATTTCAGACACTGGGAAGTTCTTCCAACTTTCTACCTCCAAAGAGACACCAAGGTCCTAACCAGAATGTGGAGATGGGAAGCTTCAGAAATGAAGGAAGACCTTTCCCCCGAAGTACATTCTCAGCAAGAACTCCGGCTCTCTCCAGAATGCAAAGGGAAGATCTTCAAAACGAGAACAAATACTTTGGATGTCAGGGATTTTGGCACCAGCTCAAGAATTGCCCATCTCCTTCGATGGGCCAAGGAAGCCAGGGTTGTTTCAGAGTTTAGAGACTGACTCCTTCATATCACTCCAATCAGGGTCCCCCGTGCCAGAATCAAGGTAACCCAAGAAGAGTACCAGCTCACCCTGCAGCCTCCATGCAAAGCAGTCTCTGAACTCCCTTCCAGAATTGGAATAACCAAAGAGAGAGAGTTCCACCTCAGACTCTAGTAGCCCCAGAGCAGTCATCACCATAGCTGAGGAAGTAGAGGAAGAGAAAGGATAGATCTATGCAGCCATAGAGCATCAGGGGAATAACCATCAATTCTCAGTCCTCTAGACTCCAGTAGAGTACCAGGGTAAGCACTTCAAGATTTTGATTGATTCAAGCAACAGTACTCATTCTTTTATTTCCCCAAGATGTCTACGTAAATTAGTCCTAATAAATAAAAAATCAAGGAAAACTATGCAAGTGGAATGAGCCAATGGGAAGATTCTTTTCACTCACCTTGAGACTGACCTTATTCAGTTTAGCCTAGATGGGAACGTAACAGAGTATCAGTTTTTGAGTCCTACCCCCCCTGGGAATATATGATGGAATCCTTGGAATGGATTGGCTCCAAAAGAATCAGGCTGACATTCATTGTCACAAAGGAACCATCGCTTTCCTTGACCTTACAGGAGTAAAGTTCAAGGAATTGGAATTTCCGAATCCCTAGTACTACAGTTGGTCAAGGCTTCCAAATTATTAAAAGGGCTCAGAAAGAAGCAAGCTGTGTATGTCGTTAAAATGAATCCTGTAGACATAAAATGCAAGGCTAAAGAACCAGAGTGGGTAAGTGAGTATGCAGATGTGTTTCCTGAAGAGCTGACTGAGATGCCTCCATCTCTCGTGAAGTAGATCATGAGATCAAATTAACCCCTGGAGCTCAGCTAGTAGCCTAGCGTGCATACAAAATGCCAGTCCCTAAAGCCATGGAACTTAAGGAACATTTAAGACAACTGTTAGAATACGGACTCGTCAGACCCAGTGTCTCACCTTGGGGTGCGCCCGTTCTCTTTCAAAAGAAGAAAGATGGAATGTTAACACTCTGTGTATTGACCCACAGAGGACTGAATCAATTAACAATTAAGAATAAGTATCCTATTCCTAGGATTGATGAACTTCTGGATCCGTTAAGTGGGACCCAAATGTTCATAAAGATAGATCTCAAATCTGGGTACTACCAGATCAGAATCGAGGAGCACGACATCCCAAAGATAGCATTCAATACTTTCTATGGGCATTATGAGTTCACAGTCATGCCGTTTGGATTGATTAATGCCCCGACGACATTCAATTGTCTTATGCAAGATATTCTCAGAGAATACTTGGATGATTTTGTTCTTGTCCTCTTTGATGATGTCTTGGTATACTCAAAGAATGCTGCAGACCATGAAGATCATGTGTGCAAGGTCCTGGAAATCCTAAGGAAACACCAGCTCTTTTTTGCAAAGAAGAGCAAATGTTCTTTCTCTGTTGACCAGGTGTGGAATACTTGGGATTCATAGTGTCAAAGAATGGGATTTCTCTTGACCCCCCAAAGATCCAAGCAGTCATAGAATGGCCAGAACCCAAGTCACTAAAGGAAGTCAGAGGATTCCTAGGGTTAACTGGATGGTATAGGATCTTTATACCTAGATATGCTCGGATAGCATCCCCCTTAGCTAACCTTCTCAAGAAGAGTACACAGTGGACTGCAATGTGTCAGAGTGCCTTTGACAAGCTAAAGACAGCCTTAGTAACCAACCTTGTCCTTAAATTGCCAGATTTTACCAAGCCCTTTGAGGTAGTTACTAATGCCAGTGGGTTTGCCTTAGGCAGTGCTCTGATGCAGGAAGGTCATGCAGTGGCCTATGAATCCAGAAAACTCAAAACACATGAGAGGAATTATGCCATCCATGACTTGGAGTTACTCTCAGTAGTGTGTGCTCTGAAGTTGTGGAGAAATTTCACCTTGATGATAGATCATCAAAGTCTGAAGTGGATCTTCACACAAAGGGATCTCAAATGCGTCAAAGGAGATGGATGCAAACCCTGTAGGAATTTGATTTTGAAATAAAGTAGCGGCCGGAGAAAGAAAATGTGGTTGCAAATGCGCTCAACAGAAAAGCCTCCTTGCTTGCAATAACAGTGGTGTCAAATCCATTGATCAATGAAGCAAAGGAGAAAATCTTGCAGGACAAATTCTTTGCCCCTATTGCTACCCTTCTAATGCATGAAAGCAAGACTCCTCAAGAAATGAGTCAAGTTCTTGGATACAAACTCGATGAAGGATGCATGTATTATAATAATCGGCTATGTATCCCCAATGATGAGGGAATAAAGGGAAGAAGTCTGAGAGAAGCCCATGATAGCCTGATAGCTGGACATCCAAGGTTTATAAAAACCTATATGTCTGTGAAGAAAAGCTTCTTCTCGCGGCCAGGACTCAAAAAGGATGTACTTGAACATGTGCGGAAATGCTTGATGTGCCAAAGAGTCAAGGCAGAGAGAGTCAAGATGCTAGGGAAACTGCAGCCTCTAGACATTCCACAGATGAAGTGGGAATGCATAAGTATGGACTTTGTCACTGGATTACCTTCAGTGCAATCAGGTTACAACTCCATTTTTGTGGTAGTTGACAGGCTAACCAAATTTTCCCATTTGATTCCAATGAAAGAAACATACTCTGCAGTGGATGTTGCCAGAGTTTTCCTTAAGGAGATCTTCAGATTGCATGGTTTACCCAAGAGGATAGTAAGTGACAAAGATCCCAAATTCATATCAAGATTCTAGACTGCGCTCTTTGAAGCAGTAGGAACTTTCTTAGATCTCAACACAGCCTATCACTTCGAAACAGATGGCCAGACGGAAAGAGTGAATTAGGTAATAGAAGATATCCTTCGGTCATGCTGCGGCGGTGGCAGGGAACCCAAGAAGTGGTTAAGACATCTGCATCATCTGGTTAAATTTGCTTATACAATGCTTCTTATCATCGAAGCATTGGGATGAGTCCTTTCAAAGCTTTCTATTGACAAGATTGCCTTACACTGTTGACTTGGTCTGACCCATTGACCAGAGTCGAAATGTCCAGACAAATGCTTGATGACATGGACCAGTAGATGCAATCAATCCGTAAAGATATAAAGGCAGCCCAAGATAGACAAAAGCATTATGCAGATAAAAAGAGGTCAGATAGAGAGTTTAAAAAGTGTCAGATATGGTCTTCATTTAAGTACAACCAAAAAGAAGTTCCTTATCCTGAGGTAAGTATAAGAAGCTCTCTCTTAGATTATATGGGCCGTATGCTGTCATAAAGAAAATGGGCAATCTAGCCTACAAACTTCTTCTGCCTCCCCATCTCAAGGTACATGATGTATTCCATCCATGTCATTTTGCTTAAGAAGTATGTACCTAGCCCGAGTCACATGCTTGATGATGAACAATTGATCTCTCCGGCTCAAGGCCTGATGACTCCAACCTGAGGAAATCCTTGACGTCTGGGAGAAGATTCTCAGGAGCAGAGCCCTCAGAGAATTCTTAGTAAAGTGGAAGTTCTTTCCTCTAGAAAACGCCACCTGGGAGAAAGAAGAAGAATTGGTGAAAGATTACCCCCACTTTGCGAGATGAGGACATCTCGCATTTTTTAAGTGGGAGAGGATGTAAGGTTCCTCCTTAGCCTGAATAACAAATAAGCCTCTACTTCAGTCCCTTGTAATCGTTCTATGTTTCTGAATACAAGAAAATATTATTTTTCCTTGTTTAGCCTAGTGAGAAAAAAATTTCTAGAGAGTGGTAAATCAATATTGGGATATTTTTGGATAAATAAATTCTACAAATATCATAAAAATGTTTTCCCAAAACAGAAAATCAAAATAGCAATTGGAATTAATTAAAAATGATTTAGAAGACCTTAGCCTAAGGGTCAAGATTTTTTAAAAATTTTGGATTAAGGTTCTTATGGACCAATAAGATTAATCCAAGTGTTGTGAGATAAATCCAAAGAATAAAATAAAATACCCAAAAATGTGTAACTGCCCACATAAGATGAAGAGTTGACTAAGTACTAGATTTATTAGTTAAAAATTATGAAGTATTAATAAAAAAATAAAATATTTTGGAGTAATCATTCATTTTTGACACATTGGTAAGGAGAAGGGGGCCCTTCAAGGAGGCACCTATTTCACATGTGTGGATGATTCTTAAACTCAAAAATAATAGGATATTTTTATCTCTCCTCTCTCTTGGATCAAACCAAATCAAAAAGGGAGCCAAATTGGTCCAAATCTTGTCCAAATTCAACCAAACTGAAGCTAGAAAATTCTAGAACTCAGTTGGTGGCCTCCCTCACCTATAAATAGACCCTCATTCTTTTGTATTCTCATCTGTGAACTAAACTATGCCGGTATTACTCTAAGATAAGCTTATTTTCTGTTATTCTCTAAAAATCATCTACAAATTGAAGAGATTGGAGATTCTCTCTCTCTTCAATCTTCCTTGGAGTCTTCATCAACATACCAAACCAATTGATTGGTTGGGGGCCTCTGCTTTGAAAGAATCAAGCAATCTAGGAGGTAAAGTGTAATTTATGGTCTTTTTTTTTAAAATCTCCAAATGTTTCTCTCTTCTCAACCTTGAGAAGCATTCAACTGAATGGCTTTTTAATACAATTAAAGTTCTCTCTTCTCAACCCCTCTCAACCTTGAGAAGCATTCAACTAAATGGCTTTTTAATACAATTGAAGTTCTTTAATGAATTGTAGTGATAAAACACATAAATTTTCATTTATGCTTAAATTATAATGTTTTTTTTAAAGCATTTCTCTCTCTCCTCCAAAGAATGGTCATTCCTATGACCTATTCTATATTCAAATGAAGCTTCTCATGAAGCAATTCTCTAATCTAAAAGTAATTTCTATGCTTGTCAAATTGAGGCCAAATAAGTGGCTTTTTAATGCTTTTATGTTATTTAATTCATGGAAAAATTAGGAAACAAGTCCATAATTGGATATTGATCCAATTAATGGTTATTCTATCATATGATATTACTAAACTTTATGTTTTCAAAATTATTGAGAATTATCAGTAATAGCAGTGGAGCTATGGTAAATTTTTTAAAAAGTTAACACATAAATCATTTTCATTCATAATATGGAAAGAGGACTTCCTACCATATTCTAGGATTAATCATCCTAGATTAATTGAATGATTCTCATTATAATCATGAAAAATTTAATTTTTATGTTTATGCATAAATAGTTAATTAGGAAAAAGAGAAAATTCTAGTAATCCATTTTTATGTTAAAAGAGCAATCCACCATGACAATGGAAATCCATGTATTCCAATGAAGTAAGAGAAAAATTGTGATGCTAAAATAATGTATATTTTATTTAAAAATTAAAGAAGGATTTTAGTTAAATTTATCTTTTTGCATAGATAAATTTAAATGATGAAAGAGAAATTTCCACCATATTGGAATTCAAATATTTAAATGAGAAAAGTGTAATTCCTAGTGTAAAGGAATTAATGGAGATTTTTATATAAATTTTAAGAGAAAATTTAGTTAAATTTATCTTTCTGCATAGATAAGTTTAAATGATGAAAGAGAAATTCCCACCATATTGGAATTCAAATATTTAAATGAGGAAAGTGTAATTCCTAGCGTAAAGGAATTAATGGAGATTTTTATTTAAATTTTAAGAGAAAATTTAGTTAAATTTATCTTTTTGCATAGATAAGTTTAAATGATGAAAGAGGAATTCCCACCATATTGGAATTCAAATATTTAAATGAGGAAAGTGTAATTCTTAGTGTAAAGGAATTAATGGATATTTTTATTTAAATTTTAAGAGAAAATTTAGTTAAATTTATCTTCTTGCATAGATAAGTTTAAATGATGAAAGAGGAATTCTCACCATATTGGAATTCAAATATTTAAATGAGAAAAGTGGAATGTTTAGCTTAATGGAATTAATGGATATTTTTATGTAATTTTTAAGAAGAATTTTAAATAGATCTAATTTATGGTAAAAGAGGAATTCCTATGATAATTGGATTACACTCAATAGAATGAGAAAAAGAGGGATTTCAAGTTTATTCAAAAAAATAGGCATGATATTTAGTTAAAAAGAAGAATTTTTATGATAATTAAGAAAAGATGGATTTGAATTAAATTTTAGTGTCAAAAGATGAATTTCCACCATAATTCTACCTAATGAATCAAGGTTGAGAAATTATGTGATAGAAGGAATATCTTTGGATATTTTAATTGGTAAAATCACTAAATGGATATTTACCCAAAACTAGATGTTTATCTGAAGGGAATCCTTGTAGAACTAAACTGAATGAATTTGGTTAGGCTACGAGAGGGACAGACAGTAAACCTACTTGTCCATCTCCTCGATTTGAATCAAGTAAAAAACTTCGTGAGACCAGTTCCAGTTTCTACTCACAAAGAATAGACTATCGGAACTAAACTAGTTTTTCCTGACTGAAATCACCAAGAATCTAGTTGGAGAATCAGACTGAATGATGGGTAGATTACCCTGATGAGAGATCAAGGATCCTCATTATGAAACTGGGAATTTTGGAAAAAGGGTTTTTGGAACCAATCTCAAATTGGAATTTTACTTGCATTGGAACCTCTGTTTTTTTATTCAAAGGACTGTTTTACGCCAAAATGCTGGAGGAAGCATTTGGCTTATGTTTTTCTAAGAGGAGGTTCATTGTTGGAACAGCTGATGGGGAGTCGTCAAGGGACGTCGCTCGTGGCAAAGCCTATCGAGGTCTTGACCAGCCTCGGTACGATTAAAATGGTGCGATGCCGGTACGATGGGTAAGGACCGACGAAGCGGTCCTTGAGTGAAGTGCTAGGACACCTAAGGAGGATCCTAGAGGGTTCTGACCAGGCAATGCACGGGCTCACGGTTGCTAGGACACCCATGCGTACGTCGAGGAAGATTTCGGATGGACTAAAAGGAAAGATTTTTGGGAACCAAATTTTGATACTGGATCTCATTGGTTGGGCAGCTGGTCTTCAACGGAGAATCCAGAGCATATTATTGTAATACAATGGACTCAGAATTTTGGAAAAATGATGATCAGAAATATTATGATTTCTATTGAAGGATTGTTTTAAAGCCAATCGAATTTGTTATAAATGGTAATTTCATATTGGGTGTGTATGTTGTATGCCTACCTTAATTTTTGCATGAATCACCAGCTAGGGGGCCTGGGAACTCTTTTCCTCGGTACCCGGGCAAAAACACAACCAAATCTTTATAAAGGAACCGCACCAATACATGGGCCGGCTAGATCGAAGGATTCCTGGGAGACAACTAGATACAATTAGTTACGTTAAATAGTTCAAATCCTGAAGAGAAGACCTTGTTTTGTGGGAGGGGATCAGCGGCGGCTGTGCCTCGTAAATGAGGAAAAAAGCGGTGATTCCATGGACCAAGTGCAAGTCTCTTCTTGATCTGACTATGTGACTTCAGGTTTGGTCAGATCAGTTTAACTAGTTAAGACTTTGATTCGTTAGAGTAATTCCCCCGTTAGAAGATTTTTCCCATGGAGGAATCGCCCGTTCCTTCCGGGCGAGGGGAGTCTTCCGGGCCTGTCGGTCTTGGAGGGATTGCCCGGGCTAGGCTCTCGTCCCCCGGACATCTGTGGGCGAGCCCCCGAATGTGGATCCCCGCCCCGCACAGGAGGCCGACGCCGCTTCCGCCCGCCCGGCAGGGCACCGTGGAGGGGGCAGGGACCTCACAGCTGGTATCAGAGCCTTGTTGAAAGCTAATAAAGATAAATGAATTCTTATCAGAAATGGATAATAAAAAACTCAAAAAAAGCATTTCTCATAATGTATTTGCATTCCACAAGTCTCATTAATAAAGAATTTTTAATCAAAGAAATTATTTTTTTTAAGATGGAAGTTCCATACTTATCTGGTGTTCCCAACCTCACCCAGTCACAAGACATGACTGCGTTCGCCTTCGAGCATCTCACCTCTTCCACAACTCGAACAAGCTGAGTCAGACTCGCTCGCCATTTCGAGGATTTATATTTTCCTGACCCAATATGCGTCTCCCGAGGAGATTTTAATTTCTGGAGCCGAGCTGCTCTGTGTACATATTGCAACTTTTATATAAATAAAGAAATGTTTTTTGGAGAAAAATTCCTTGTTGTATAAGTGATTTTTTATGAACGAACTGATAAAGAAAAATCTGTTACCAGACATATGTCATTGATCTCCAATAAGATCATTTATCTTGTTTAAGAAATTATTTTCCAAATCCCTTAAGTCTTAGGATCTCGTGGATGATATCAAAATAAAAATTTAATAATATATCACTTTTGGAAGAATCATGAGACGAGGAAACCGTGGCCGTCAGAGCCCTCTCTCCGATGTTCGTAAGGCTCTTCATAGAACTCAGCCAAGACCCTTCAAAGGAGAAGGGGAGAACCCGGGCGAGGCTGTGGAGAAATGGGTGGAAGCTATGGAAGAATATTTTGAGGTCACAGGCTACAATGAGCGAAGCAAAATGGCTCTTGCCAGCCTAAAAATAGTGGAACCAGCCAGGGTAGCATGGAGGAACCATTGTGACACCAACCATCTAGACAGGAATACTCGGTCCTGGAACGACGTTAAAACCTATTTGAGGAAGAGATTTTGTCCCCTTGGGTTTTTGGAAACCAAAATGAACAAATTCTTAGAGCTAAAGCAGGGGAGCAAAACCATCGAGGAATATCACCAGGCCTTCACTCTTCTACTCAAATATTCACCACCCCTAGATGAAGAGCAACTCATGGTGGCCAGGTTCATTTGGGGAATGAACGAACCCTTGGACACACTGGTCAAAAATGCCAAGCCAGTGTCCATGGCGGCAGAAGCTGTCAGAATGGCGAAGGACTTTGCCAAAGCCTTCATCATGAAAGTCCTGCCAAAGCCAGCTCCCTCATCATTTAAAAGATTTCAGACACCGGGAAGTTCTTCCAACTTTCTACCTCCAACAAAGAGACACCAAGGTCCTAACCAGAATGTGGAGATGGGAAGCTTCAGAAATGAAGGAAGACCTTTTCCCCGAAGTACATTCTCAAGAACTCCGGCTCTCTCCTGAAATACAAAGGGAAGAGCTTCGAAGCGAGAACAAATGCTTTGGATGTCAGGGATTTGAGCACCAGCTCAAGGATTTCCCATCTCCTTCTGTGGGCCAAGGAAGCTAGGGTCCCAAAGTTTAGAGACCGACTCCTTCCCAATCAGGGTCCCCCGCGCCAGAATCAGAGTAACCCAGGAAGAGTGCCAGCTTAGCCTGTAGCCTCCATGCAAAGCAGTCTCCGAACTCCCTCCCAGAATTGGAATAACCAAAGAGAGATTTCCACCTCAGAATGCAGCAGCCAGAGCAGTTACCATAGCTGAGGAAGTAGAGGAAGAGAAAGGACAGATCTATGCAGCCATAGAGCATCAAGGGAATAACCGTCAATTCTCAGTCCTCCAGACTCCAGCAGAGTACCAGGGTAAGCAATTCAAGCTTTTGATTTATTTAAGCAGTACTCATTCTTTTATTTCCCCAGGATGTCTGCGTAGATTAGTCCTAAATAAAAAATCAGGGAAACCTATGCAAGTGGAATTAGCCAGTGGGAAGATTCTTTTCACTCACCTTGAGACTGACCTTATTCAGTTTAGCCTAGATGGGAACGTAAGAGAGTGCCAGTTCAGAGTCCTACCCCTAGGAATATATGATGGAATCCTTGGAATAGATTGGCTCCAAAAGAATTAGGCCGACATTCATTGTCACAAAGAAACCATCTCTTTTCTTGACCTTTACGGGAATAAAGTTCAAGGAATTGGAATTTTCGGATCCCGAGTACTACAATTAGTCAAGGCTTCCAAATTATTAAAAGGGCTCAGAAAGAAGCAAGCTGTGTATGTCGTTAAAATGAATCTTGTAGACATAAAATGCAAGGCTAAAGAACCAGAGTGGTTAAGTGAGTATGCAAATGTGTTTCCTGAAGAGCTGACTGAGATGCCTCCATCTCGTGAAGTAGATCATGAGATTGAATTAACCCCCATAGCTCAGCCACCAGTAGCCTAGCATGCATACAAAATGCCAGTCCCTAAAGCCATAGAACTTAAGGAACAGTTAAGACAACTGTTAGAACAGGGATTTGTCAGACCCAGTGTCTCACCTTGGGGTGCGCCCGTTCTCTTTCAAAAGAAGAAAGATGGAACGTTAAGACTCTGTATTGATTGTAGAGGACTGAATCAATTAATAATTAAGAATAAGTATCCTATTCCTAGGATTGATGAACTTCTAGATAGGTTAAGTGGGACCCAAATGTTCACAAACATAGATCTCAAATCTGAGTACTACCTGATCAGAATCATGGAGCAGGACATCCCAAAGACAACATTCAATACTCGCTATGGGCATTATGAGTTCAGAGTCATGCCATTTGGATTGACTAATGCCCCGGCAACATTCAATCGTCTTATGCAAGATATTCTCAGAGAATACTTGGATGATTTTGTTCTTGTCTTCTTTGATGATATCTTGGTATACTCAAAGAATGTTGCACACCATGAAGATCATGTGCGCAAGGTACTGGAAATCCTAAGAAAACACCAACTTTTTGCGGCAAAGAAGAGAAAATGTTCTTTCTCTATTGACCAGGTGGAATACTTGGGATTCATAGTGTCAAAGGATGGGATTTCTCCTGACCCCGCAAAGATCCAAGCAGTCATAGAATGGCCAAAACCCAAGTCAGTAAAGGAAGTCAGAGGACTCCTAGGGTTAACCGGCGGATGGTATAGGATCTTCATACCTAGATATGCTCAGATAGCATCCCCCTTAACTAAACTTCTCAAGAAGAGTACACTTTTTCAGTGGACTGCAATGTGTTAGAGTGCCTTTGACATGCTAAAGACAGCCTTAGTAACCAACCCTGTCCTTAAATTGCCAGATTTTACCAAACCCTTTGAGGTAGTTACTAATGACAATGGGTTTCCCTTAGGCAGTGCTCTGATGCAGGAAGGTCATGCATTGGCCTATGAATCTAGAAAACTCAGAACACATGAGAGGAATTATGCCGTCCATGACTTGGAGTTACTAGTGTATGCTCTGAAGTTTTGGGGAGACATTATCTTTTGGGACGAAGGTTCACCTTGATGACAGATCATCAAAGTCTGAAGTGGATCTTCACCCAAAGGGATCTCAACATGCGTCAAAGGAGATGGATGCAAAGCCTCTAGAAATTCCACAGATGAAGTGGGAATGCATCAGTATGGACTTTGTCAGTGGATTACCTTCAGTGCAATCAGGTTACAACTCCATTTTTGTGGTAGTTGACAGGCTAACCAAAGTTGCCCATCTGATTCCAGTGAAAGAAACATACTCTGCAGTGGATGTTGCCAGAGTTTTCCTTAAGGAGATCTTCAGATTGCATGGTTTACCCAGGAGGATAGTAAGTGATAGAGATCCCAAATTCACATCGAAATTCAGGACTACGCTCTTTGAAGCAGTAGGAACTTTCTTAGATCTCAGCACTGCCTATCACTCCAAAACAGATGGCTAGACAGAAAGGGTGAATCAGGTAATAGAAGATATCCTTCAGTCATGCTGCGGCGGCAGGGAACCCAAGAAGTGATTAAGTCATCTACATCTGGTCGAATTTGCTTACAATGCTTCTTATCATCGAAGCATTGGGATGAGTCCTTTCAAAGCTTTGTTGGACAAGATTGCCTTACACCGTTGACTTGGTCTGACCCATTAACCAGAGTCGAAATGTCCAGACAAATGCCTGATGACATGGACCAATATATGCAATCAATTTGTAAAGATATAAAGGCAGCCCAAGATAGATAAAAGGATTATGCAGATAAAAAGAGGTCACAGAGAGAGTTTGAAGAGTCAGATATGGTTTTCATTCTAGTACGACCAAAAAAAAGTTCCTTATCCTTAGGGAAGTACAAGAAGCTCTCTCCCAGATGCTGTGGGCCACCGTATGCTGTCATAAAGAAAGTGGGGATCTAGACTACAAACTTCTTCTACTTCCCCATCTCAAGGTACATGATGTATTCCATGTCAGTTTGCTTAAGAAGTATGTACCTAGCCCGAGTCACATGCTTGATGATAAACAATCGATCTCTCCGACTCAAGGCCAGATATGGTACTCCAACCTAAGGAAATCCTCGACGTTTGGGAGAAGATTCTCAGGAGTAGAGTCCTCAGAGAATTCTTAGTAAAGTGGAAGTTCTTTCCTCTAGAAGATGCCACTTGGGAGAAAGAAGAAGAATTGGCGAAAGATTACCCCCACTTTGCGAGATGAGGACATCTCACGTTTTTCAAGTGGGAGAGGATGTAAGATTCCTCCTTAGCCTGAATAACAAATAAGCCTCTACTTCAATCCCTTGTAATCGTTCTATGTTTTTGAATACAAGATAATATTATTTTTCCTTGTTTGGCCTAGTGAGATAAAAATTTATAGAGAGTGATAAATCAATATTGGGATATTTTTGGATAAATAAATTCTACAAATATCAAAAAAATGTTTCCCTGAAACAGAAAATCAAAATAGATTTTCCAAGGTGCAATTGGAATTAATTAAAAATGATTTAGAAGACCTTAGCCTAAGGGTCAAGATTTTTTAAAAATTTTGGATTAAGGTTTCTATGCACTAATAAGATTAATCCAAGTGTTGGGATAAGATAAATCCAAAGAATATAAGAATGTTGAGGGCCAAAGCCCTCAACAGGGAAAATGCACACACACGACTCTCAAAACAGCATACACAGAGATTGAGATTGAGAGAGAGAGAGAAAACTGAAAACTGAAACTGATTATTCAACTTCCCATATCACATGATTACAACTTCCCATTTTCATGCACGATTACAAGAAGGCTATGCCTTTAAAAAAGACTCCTAGGCGACTCTAACTGACTAACCGATTCTTTAGTGACTCTTCATATTCCAACCTAATGACACTTCCGACGACAACTTAAATGACACTTTTGATGACAACTTAGATGACAACTGTGATGACAACTTAGATGACAACTGTGATGATTGTGATGACAACTTAGATGACAACTTAGATGAGAATTCTGATGACAACTTTCACGACACTGTGAATGACACTTTTCTGCACCCTTATACACTGGGATGCCCGAGGGAACAGTTGCGTAGCAATTGAGAACCCACAAATTCCCTTGATTAGAAGTCAAGTGCCTTTGAAAATCTTGCTTTGGCATTGATTCACCAAAAGACTCCTCCATCAGCTTTTCCAAGATTCGTGCTTCTTGCAGGCTTCGCATCGCCAGGTAGAACACCCGATCTTCTCTTTGTTGGTATGCCTCCTTTGGAACACTCCATCTTTGCAAAAATCATCTTCTTGAATCCACTTCAAAAAGCTCCTCTTGATGTCAACACTTTGAAAGACTTCTGCTTCAGAAAATCCCCTCATGAAATGCTTAAACATGACTCCGCTTGATAAACACCCTTTCTTAAAAATAGACAAACTGATTCTTCTTCAATCTTCTACACAGCCTGATTATGTCTGAATCAGATTTTACCTCCTAAATCTGATTTTGCCTTCTTAATCTGATTCTCCTGAATCTAATTTCGAAACAGCATCATCTGAATCTGATTTCGCCTCCTGAATCTGATTTCAAAACAGCACCTGAATCTGATTTCGCCTCCTGAATCTGATTTCACCAACAAGAGATAGGTTACCCACCGTGTTGATCGCCAAGGTGTTGAGGGCCAAAGCCCTCAACAGGGAAAATGCACACACACGACTCTCAAAACAGCATACATAGAGATTGAGATTGAGAGAGAGAGAACTGAAAACTGAAACTGATTATTCAACTTCCCATATCACATGATTACAACTTCCCATTTTCATGCACGATTACAAGAAGGCTATGCCTTTAAAAAAGACTCCTAGGCGACTCTAACTGACTAACCGATTCTTTAGTGACTCTTCATATTCCAACCTAATGACACTTCCGACGACAACTTAAATGACACTTTTGATGACAACTTAGATGACAAGTGTGATGACAACTTAGATGACAACTTAGATGACAACTGTGATGACAACTTAGATGACAATTCTGATGCAACTTTCACGACACTGTGAATGACACTTTTCTGCACCCTTATACACTGGGATGCCTGAGGGAACAGTTGCGTAGCAATTGAGAACCCACAAATTCCCTTGATTAGAAGTCAAGTGCCTTTGAAAATCTTGCTTTGGCATTGATTCACCAAAAGACTCCTCCATCAACTTTTCCAAGATTTGTGCAGCAGGCTTCGCATCGCCAGGTAGAACATCCGATCTTCTCTTTGTTGGTATGCCTCCTTTGGAACACTCCATCCTTGCAAAAATCATCTTCTTGAATCCGCTTCAAAAAGCTCCTCTTGATGTCAACACTTTGAAAGACTTCTGCTTCATAAAATCCCCTCATGAAATGCTTAAACATGACTCCACTTGATAAACACCCTTTCTTAAAAATAGACAAACTGATTCTTCTTCAATCTTCTACACAGCCTGATTATGTCTGAATCAGATTTTACCTCCTAAATCTGATTTTGCCTTCTTAATTTGATTTCACCTCCTGAATCTGATTTCGAAACAGCATCTGAATCTGATTTCGCCAGCAAGAGATAGGTTACCCACCGTGTTGATCGCCAAGGTGTTGAGGGCCAAAGCCCTCAACAGGGAAAATGCACACACACGACTCTCAAAACAGCATACACAGAGATTGAGATTGAGAGAGAGAGAGAGAAAACTGAAAACAAAAACTGATTATTCAACTTCCCATATCACATGATTACAACTTCCCATTTTCATGCACGATTACAAGAAGGCTATGCCTTTAAAAAAGACTCCTAGGCGACTCTAACTGACTAACCGATTCTTTAGTGACTCTTCATATTCCAACCTAATGACACTTCCGACGACAACTTAAATGACACTTTTGATGACAACTTAGATGACAACTGTGATGACAACTTAGATGACAACTGTGATGACAACTCAGATGACAATTCTGATGACAACTTTCACGACACTGTGAATGACACTTTTCTGCACCCTTATACAAAGAAAATACCCAAAAATGAGTAAATGCCCACATAAGATGAAGAGTTGACTAAGTACTAGATTTATTAGTTAAAAGTTATAAAGTATTAATAAAAAAAATGAGATATTTTGGAGTAATCATTCATTTTTGACACATTGGTAATAAGGAGAAGGGGGCCCTTCAAGGAGGCGCCTATTTCACATGTGTGGATGATTCTTAAACTCAAAAATAATAGGATATTTTTATCTCTCCTCTCTCCTAGATCAAACCAAATCAAAAAGGGAGCCAAATTGGTCCAGATCTTGTCCAAATTCAACCAAACTGAAGCTAGAAAATTCTAAAACTCAGTTGGACTCAGTTAGTGGCCTCCCTCACCTATAAATAGACCCTTATTCTTTTGTATTCTCATCTGTGAACTAAACTATGCCGGTATTACTCTAAGATAAGCTTATTTTCTATTATCCTCTAAAAATCCTCTACAAATTGAAGAGATTGGAGATTCTCTCTCTCTTCAATCTTCCTTGGAGTCTTCATCAACATACCAAACCAATTGATTGGTTGGGAGCCTCTGCTTTGATTAAAGAATCAAGCAATCTAGGAGGTAAAGTGTAGTTTATGGTCTTTTTTTAAAATCTCCAAATGTTTCTCTCTTCTTAACCCCTCTCAAGCTTGAGAAGCATTCAATTGAATGGCTTTTTAATACAATTGAAGTTATTTAATGAATTGTAGTGATAAAACACATAAATTTTCATTTATGCTTAAATTATAATGTTTTTTTTAAAGCATTTCTCTCTCTCCTCCAAAGAATGGTCATTCCTATGACCTATTCTATATTCAAATGAAGCTTCTCATGAAGCAATTCTCTAATCTAAAAGTAATTTCTATGCTTGTCAAATTGAGGCCAAATAAGTGGCTTTTTAATGCTTTTATGCTATTTAATTCATGGAAAAATTAGGAAACAAGTCCATAATTGGATATTGATCCAATTAATGGTTATTCTATCATATGATATTACTAAACTTTATGTTTTCAAAATTATTGAGAATTATCAGTAATAACAGCGGAGCTATGGCAAAATTTCTGAAAAATTAACACATAAATCATTTTCATTCATAATATGAAAAGAGGACTTCCTACCATATTCTAGGATTAATCATCCTAGATTAATTGAATGATTCTCATTATAACCATGATAAATTTGTTTTTTTTTCAATGAAAAGATCCTTTCATTAGTTATAAAAAAGCCCAATGGACTATAAACCCTCTCCTGCTCATAAGAAGGACCAATCAAGGTAGCTAGGGAGACTCTCCCTAGGTGTAGAGAAGTACAAATAAACTGAAGGCTATATCATACAATAGGAGGGGAGAAAATCTAAACAGGTGGCCTATAGTGCCAGCAAGGGGTACCCGCGTGTAGAGTATAGAAAGGGCCGCTGCGCCAAGTGGTGTGGAAAGCCTGGCGTCGCAAGATTGCTCGATCCGAGTCACCCCAGATGTGGTCATACTGTCCTCACAGGGTGTGAATCAACTCTTGCCAGATAGCCCGAACAGTCTCTACTGGTGGCTCCAGTCTCCCCTCAAAAGCCCTAAAACAACGGGCTCTCCAGGTGAACCATATGGTGAGGCTGCTAAAGAGCTCCCATCGTAAATCCCTCTCATGTGTCCAGCTGGCTGTCGAGAAATCCGGTGAAGGAACAAGGCGAGGCTGGCCCCCAATGAATCTGATGGCCTCGCTAGCCTACTCCATCTCGTATCTCATAGCTAGCCCTGACAAAGTTGACCAAGCAGCGGCTCCCCATGTATACATTCCCTTTGGAGAGAGGGGGGCCAAAATGCGTAGAATCCTCAGCCAAATCTGCTGCGCCTGTGGACAGTCCCATAGGCAATGTCATTGTGTCTCCAATGGGTGGCCGCATCGGACGCAGGCCGACGGAAGGCCACTGTAGACAAGCCAGGTGCCAACTGCAGAGCCCCTGTGGGCAACCAACCCCACTGGAAAGCCGAGATCCTGCGTGCCTATCTACTAGCCCAGAGCCTGGTCCAAAAATCCTCCAGGAACTCCTGTGAGAGTCCTTGTAGCCGCCAATGCTCTGATGCAGCGGGAGAGACCATCCTCCTCACAGTCAAAATATGCCTCCCCAACCTCACAGTCAAAATATGCCTCCCCAACCGAACATGTACTGGAAAAAGGTGATCTCTGTGGCCTCAGGGGATGCATAAGGATCATGCCACTCGTACTCGCCAGGGTCCCATTGGAGCCGGGCCAAGGGGTGCGCAACATATGCCCATATGCGCCAATCAAAGTCCACAGCTATAGGGTCTGGATCAATATGCCACTTCCGAGAAGCGGCGGCCACTACCCGTATCCTCTGAAAGATGCACTCTACAACCAAAGGCGACTCCTCCTCCACTCTCTGAAGTCTGCTCTCATCCTGTATCTCATAGTAGAGGCATCTACCATCCTCAGTGCAAGCTCTCATAGCAGTAATCAGGATCTCCAACTGTGTAAAGGATCCCATCCACCGTGGGGCTGGTGGCTCGAAAGGCGTGAACCACTCCTCAGTGAGAGAGACCAGGTTTTGTGGAAACAGGGGATGACACTGCTCATCCAATTGCCCATGTTGGAGATGTGCCATTGTCTATGCAAGATGGCAAAGTGAAGTACCTTGCAGATGTACTTCATGTTTCGAACATAACAAAGAATCTAGTTTTAGTTGGCCAGATGATTGAGCAGGGTTTCAAGGTTCGGTTTAACCCTGATGGTTGTTATGTTGAAGACTTTAAAGACAAGTGCAGGTTGGTTGCAAAAGGCAATAGAGTGGGCAGAATGTTTACATTGAATGTAAATATGCCTAAAGTGAGTGCTGTAATGTTTGCAAATGGTTCAGGGATTGTTGCAGACACAGACATTTGGCATAAAAGAATTGGACATGTGAATGTGCGGAGAATGAAGTCTATGCAGACTAAAGGAATTGTGACAGAGCTGCCAAAGTTTAAAGTTGAAGCTATGTAGAAAATATGTGAAGCATGCCAATTTGGAAAGCAAACAAAGCATGTATTTCCATGTGACAAAAATGTGAGCAGAAATGCGCTAAATGTGGTGCATTCAGATGTATTGGGTCCTACGAAGACCATGTCTATGGGAGGCTACATGTACTATGTGACATTTATTGATGACCACACAAGGAAAGTGTGGGTATACTTCATGAAGGAGAAGGGTGAGGTGTTTACTCATTTTCAGAATTTCAGAGTTATGGTTGAAAAGCAAATAGGAAAATATGTAAAGTGCCTAAGGTCAGATAGAGGGGGAGAGTACTTCTCCAATGAGTTCTCTGAATTTTTGAAGAAGGATGGTATTTGGAGATAGATTACATGCAGATACACTCCGTAGCAAAATGGAGTTGCTAAGCGGAAAAACAGGCACATTGCTGAGATTGCACAAGCATTGATGGGAGAGAAGAATATGCCACATAGCTATTGGGCTGAGGTTGTTTCTACAGCAGTTTACATCATGAATATGACTCCAACTGCAGCCATACATGATGTAACTCTAGAGGAAAGGTTTACTGGCAGAAAACCTGATTTGTCTCATCTGAAAGTCTTTGGATGCATTGCATATGTGCATGTGCCAGATGAGCTGAGAACTAATCTGGATCCAAAAGCTAAAAAATGTGTGTTTATTGGGTATTCCCTTGAGCATCACATAAAGGCAAAGAGAAAGTGATTGAGCCCCTTAGTATGCCTGACATTTCTGCAGGGCATTCTCATGTTGATGGAGAGTCTAGTGGCTTAGAGATGAGCCTTGATGAGGATCTTGGGATACCAGCTATAACAACACCTGGTGTAAAGAAGGCTATGGAAGCCATGAATGCAAAGCTGCGAAGATCTAGGAGAGTGAAGAATCCTGTGCAGAGGTTTACCTATGATGGTTATGTGGCACATCACTATGCATACATGGCCAAAGTTATACAGGTTGTAGACCCCACATGCATTGATGAGGCTATTGGAAATATATGTTGGGAGAAATCTATGGATGAGGAGATGGATGCAGTATATGGAAATGAGACTTGGGATTTAGTGCAATTGCTTGAAGGTAAGAAAGCCATTGGATGCAAGTGGGTGTACAAAGTAAAACATAACAGTGATGGAAGCATAAGCAGGTACAAGGCTAGATTGGTAGCCAAAGGATATGCGCAGACATATGGCATTGATTATGAGGAAACTTTCAGCCCAATTGCCAAGATGAAAATAGTGAGAGTTGTGATAGTAGTGGCTACGTCAAAGCAATGGTCTTTATTTTAGATGCATGTAAAGAATGCATTCTTGCATGGGGATTTACAGGAAGAGGTGTATATGCAGTATGGCTTGGATATGTTGTCTAAGTATGGTATGACAGGCTGTAAGCCTATCTCAGTGCCATTGGATCAGAATGGCAAGTTGAGTGCAGATTCACGAGAGATTTTGGAGGATCCTACTATGTATAGGCGCATAGTAGGAAGCTTGATCTACATGACGATCACCAGGCCAGATTTGAGCTATGCTATTGGGTTGGTGAGTCAGTTTATGTAGGTTCCTTGGAAGCCGCATTTGGATGCATTGAGACGCATACTGAGGTATGTGAGGTCTGCTTTGCATTGTGGACTATTTTATGAAACTTGGACAGAGATATGTTTTCTTTGGGTAGTGCTGCTGTGACTTGGAGCAGCAAGAAGAAGCCTACGGTTGCTCTATCCAGTATTACAGAGGCTGAGTACAGAGGTGCTGCTATGGCAGCATGTGAGGTAGCTTGGTTGAGAAAGCTACTTTTGCAGATTTGGGTCTATTAGTGGATAGAGAAGTTGTCATATTCTGTGACAACATTAGCAGTATACAATTGGCCAGGAACCTAGTTTTTCATGCTCGCACGAAGCATATAGAGGTCTACTAGGAAGGTTTTGGCAGGAGACGTTGACCTTGTTTATGTCAGCACAACACAGGATCAGGTCACTGACATCTTCACCAAAGCATTGGGTACAGAGAAGCTCCGCGCAGATTCAAGGCTTCTCTTGGTGTACATGAGATGGAGTTGAGCTCGAGGGGGAGTGTTGAGATATTGATCTCTATTGAAAGAACGGTAGAGGGGGAGGAGACACACACAGGAGCAAACCCTAATGTATATTGCAAACCCTAACCATAGAGAGAAGCCATCTCCCTTCTCACACAATGCATAAAGCCATAATCCATAATACACACAACACTATGAGTTGTGTCCACACACATGTAACCCTAGCTAATGTCCACACACTATGACCAGCTGGACGCGGTCATTTATGTCTCACACATGTTCCTACCTAACATGCCAGCACATAGCATAGCTGGCTCACACTGACATCGAGCTTGAATCTCAACAACCCCTCTCAAGCTCATGATGTACTGCCATAGATGAAGATGTAGATGAGCTTGGGATATCAAGACTCTCAACACTCCCCCTCAAGCTCATCCCATGTACTCCCAACATAGTACGGAAGTACTCAAACTTCTCCCTGCTAAGTGGCTTTGTAAAGATGTCTGCCACCTGCTCATCAATCTTCACATACTGTAGATCAACTGTACCATCCAGCACCTTCTCTCTGACAAAATGATAATGGACCTCTATGTGTTTGGTCCTCACATGAAACACTCCAACTGTATACTGCTCATGTTGTCACAATGAATGACAACTTTGCCATCAATAGGCTCACCCAAATCTGCCAAGAGACTCTTTAACCAAACTGCCTCACAAGTAGCAATGGCTGCACCTCTGTATTCAGCCTCTGTACTGTGAGATCCCTGTCCCCACCGCGCAACGGATTCGGGGTACTAGCAGCGGAAGTAGCATATCTTGCGCGGGGTAGAGTCCCACACTCGGGACCTCGTCCACGGATATCCGGAGAAAAGACTAATCCGTCGGTTTTTCCAAAACCGAACCCGAAAAAACTTTCTTTATCCGGAAAGCACGGGCGATTCCACCAGGATAACTTTTTACTCTAACGTAGTCAAGACCATTACTGATCAAACTGATCCGACTGCACCTTTAAAGGTACTTGGTCAATCAAGGACGAAACTTGCACTTGGGTCATTGGGATCAACGCTTTTCTTCCCATCAAGAGGCACCGCCGTTGATTCCTATCCATAGAACAATTACTATCCGGGATTTACTTCATCTATCGTAATAACAGAAATTGAGTCTTGATTTACGGATCCATCAGTCCAGCCTAACCCCATCCAGTCCCATGGGTTAGCCAACCTCCCAACCACTGTAGTGATGGGATCCAATTAGGAATTTGGTTAGGTTTTGTCCCGGGTACCAGGGAAAAGAGTTCCCAGGCCCCCTAGCTGGAAGTTCATGCAAACGTAAAACTAGTCACACCACTTACACACCCAATATGAAATTGCCTTTTTCTCAGCATCAACTAACTTTCAAACAATCCTTTAATGAAACCATTATGTCACTGATGACAATCCTCAAAGTCTCTGGTTGAATCCTTATTTCCCGTCATTCATTCATCGGTGTACTTATGGCATCATTGGCAACCAGAACGCTCACCACCTGTTCACTCGGGGCCTTTTCCATAGTTCCTAGCTCATATAGTAACCGGCAATATATTCATATAACAGAATGGAATCTGCGTGGAAGATCAGCAAGATTAACCCACAGATCCATATAAAAGAGCCATGGACTCATCTGTTGAGAACCAGCAAGGTCAATCAACCAGATCCATGCCCGGTTTCAAAAAACAATTCTTATTCTTTATTCCAATATCTTCCACGACGCACGTGTGGGTATCTTCGGCGACCCAGAGCCCGAGCACCGTATGGTCAGCACCCTCTAGGATCCTTCGCAGCAGGTGACCTAGCGCTTCACTCATAGGCCGCTTCCTTGGTCCCTCATCCACCGTACCGGAAGCTCACCATTTAAATCGAACCGAGGCTGGTCAAGACCTCGGTCGACCTTGCTACGCGAGACGTCCTCCATTGACTCTCCGTCAGCAGTTGCAACTTTAACGGTTAGGTCTTCATGATCTTAATCCACAAGATGGTCAAAATGCTTTCCCAGCATTCTTGACATAAAACAGTCATTTACAAACAGTCACAAAATACAGTTTCTATAACGAACTCTTGTCTTTCCACATTATCCACTCTCGGACCACATTACTTATTCCACATTCCATTCAATGTGTACTCATTCTCATCCATTCACTCATATAGATTACACATTATTTCACATACACCTTTACATTCATTATTCTACATACATATCCATGTTCGTACGTCCACATCATACTTCCAATTTCACATTCATACATACGCATCTACATGCATACATCCACATCCACATTCATACATCCATACTTCCATTTCCACTTCCACACATCCACATTCACATTCATACATCCACATTCACATGCATACATCCATTTTCACATCCTCATTCGTACATCTACATTCACATACATACATCCACATCCGTATCTACATCCATACATCCACATCCATACATCCACGTCTACATACATACATCCATTTTCACATCCTCATTCATACATCCACATCCACATACATACATACACATCCGTATCTACACCTATACATCCACATCCACATCCACATTCACATCATACATACACATCTACATGCATACATCCACATCCACATTCATACATCCACATTCATACATCCACACTTCCATTTTCACATCCACACATCCATACTACATCCATTCTCGCCCTAACACATCCCATATACAACTTATCCCATCAGATACACTCTCTACCTCGTCCCATACACATCTTAACACATCCTAACTCATCTTAACACATTCTATCACATCTCATACACCTCTTATCATATCCTATCACATCTCATACACATCTTATCACATCTTTTCACATCTCATACACCTCTTATCACATCCTATCACTTCCCATACGCATCTTATCACATCTTATCACATCTCATATACCTCTTATCACATCCTATCACTTCCCATATGCATCTTATCACATATCATTTAAAAATCAATCTTTTATGCATCTTCCTATGCATAAATTCATTTTAGATGAGAATTGACACTTTTGAATTAAAAATCCATCTTTTATGCATCTTCCTATGCATAAATTCAATTTGGATGGGAATAACACATTTGAATTGAAATTTCATTCTTTTATGCATCTTCCTATGCATAAATTCAATTTAGATGAGAATGACACTTTGAATTTAAAAATCAATCTTTTATGCATCTTTTTATGCATAAATTCAATTTGGTAGGAATTACACTTTTAGAATAAAAGAATTTCTCTTATGCATCTAAGTTATGCATAAAATCCATTTATGATGAAAATCACACTTTTAGTATAAAAAGAATATCTTTTATGCATACCTCTATACATGAAATCCAATATGATAAAAGTAACACTTTTACAATAAAATAATCAACTTTTATGCATACCTCTATGCATGAAATCCAAATATGATAAAAGTCACACTTTTACAATAAAATAATCAACTTTTATGCATACCTCTATTCATGAAATCCAAATATGATAAAAGTCACACTTTTACAATAAAATAATCAACTTTTATGCACACCTCTATGCATGAAATCCAAATATGATAAAAGTAACACTTTTATAATAAAATAATCAATTTTTATGCATACCTCTATGCATGAAATCCAAATATGATAAAAGTCACACTTTTATAATAAAATAATCAATTTTTATGCATACCTCTATGCATGAAATGCAAATATGATAAAAGTAACACTTTTATAATAAAATAATCAATTTTTATGCATACCTCTATGCATGAAATCCAAATATGATAAAAGTAACACTTTTATAATAAAATAATCAACTTTTATTCATATCTCTATGCATGAAATCCAAATATGATAAAAGAAACACTTTTATATTAAAATAATCAACTTTTATGCATACCTCTATGCATGAAATACAAATATGATAAAAGAAACACTTTTATATTAGAATAATCAACTTTTATGCATATCTCTATGCATGAAATCCAAATATGATAAAAGAAACACTTTTATATTAAAATAATAATTCTTTTATGCATACCTCTATGCATGAAATCCAAATATGATAAAAGTAACACTTTTACAATAAAATAATCATCAATTATGCATAACATAAAAATCAATTTCTCCATGATTACAATAAAATTCTTTCAATTAATCTAGGATGATAATTCCTAGAATATGGTAGGAAGTTCTCTTTTCATGCTTTGAATAAAATTATTTTATGTGTAATTTTTATAAAAATTTTGCCATAGCTCCGCTACTATGACTGATAAATCTCAATTTATTTTGAAGGATAAAGCTTATCATTAAGGAAATGATTATAATGATCCCTAATTGGATCATTAACCCAATAATGGGTTGAATCATCAATATTCATGAAATACATAAACTAAAAGCATAGAAAAAAGCCATTAATTTGACCTCAAGCATAGATTAATCTTGGATTAAGGAAAAGCTTTATGAAAAGCTTCATTTGGATTGAGAATGGGTCATGAGTATGACCATTTCTTGAGTGAGAGAGAGAAATTACATAAAAACCATTAGAATTAAGCATAAATGAAAATTTATGTAATTCTTTATTATCATTAATCAATTAACTTCAATAGCATTCATCAAATTATGTAACTCTTCACTACCATTCATCAATTAACTTCAATAGTATTCAAAGACCATTCCAATTAAGCTTCTCAAACTTGAGAGGGGTTGAGAAGAGAGAAGCATTGAGAAATTATAGAAAAGATCAAAATTCACCATTTACCTTAAAAATTGCTTGATTCTTTGTTCACGGTAGAGGCCCCCAACCAATCAATTGGTTAAGTATGTTGATGGAGCCACTAATGGGGATTGAAGAAAGAGGGAACCTCCAATTTCTTCAATTTGGAGAGAATTTTAGAGAATAGTAGAAATTAGCATTATTTTAGCATAACTCTAGTATAGTAAAATTCTTCTGTTTTTTTCAAAGGACTCATGTTCTATTTATAGGAGAGGGAAGATCTAACCAAAGCTAATTGAATTCTGGAATTTTTCAAATTCAGTTTTGGTTGAATTTGGACTAGATTTGGATCTAGTTTGGTTCCTTTTTTATTCGGTTTGGTTCCATTTTGATTTGGTTTGATTCAAGAGAGAGGAGAGATAAAAATATCACATTATTTTTTAGTTTAAAACTCATTCAAGCATGTGAAATATGCACCTCCTTTAATGGACTCCCCTTCCTTACATATGTGTCAAAATGGAATTATTATACCCAAAATATCTCATATTTTTAATATTGCTCATAGTTTTTTTACTAATAAACCTTGTACATTTTCAACTCTTCATCTTATGTGAGAATTTACTCATTTTTGGATACTAAAAATATCTCATATTTTTAATATTGCTCATAGTTTTTTACTAATAAACCTTGTACATTTTCAACTCTTCATCTTATGTGAGAATTTACTCATTTTTGGATACCCAAAATATCTCATATTTTTTATATTACTCATAGTTTCTTACTAATAAACCTTGTACATAGTCAACTCTTCATCTTATGTGAGCATTTACTCATTTTTGGGTATCTTCTTTTACAAATTGGATTTATCTCCTCCCTACACATGGATTGATGCTATTGGCCCATAGGAACCTTAATTGGACCATAATCCAAAAATTTCTGAAAATCTAGACCCTTTGGCTAAGGTCCTTTATACCCATTTCCAATTAATTCCAATTGCACATTGGAAAGTTCTTTTTGAATTTCTGTTTCAGGGGAATTCATTTTAATAATATGAGAAATTTTTCTATCTAAAAATATTCAAAATCTGAATATTCTCTCTCTAGAATATTTTCTCTCTCTATGTCAAAATAGCTAGAGACAAGATCTCTTACATTTCTGAAGAGGGAATTGATTACAGGGAAATATGCTGGACATTTTGAGAGGCTGGGGAGGAATCTTACATTCTCTCCCACTTGAAAAACGCGAGATGTCCTGATCTCGCAAACTTGGGATAATTTCGCAAGATGCACGAATATGAGACTTAGAGAAAAATTTAATTAAGATTAACCACCAAGAAAAGTCTCAAAGAGAGCAAGATTCAAGACAAGAACAAGATTTCAACTTTATTCATTTTTGGAACATATACAGTAAAGATAGAAGAACTCTTTATACTTCCATAAGTCCGTCTATCATATGGTCACAAAAGCAGCACTCACAAGCTGCGCACGTATAAGGTAACTCATCTATGGGAATAATTCGGCTGGTTATTGCCGCACCTACCTCAGTGGTATGAGGTGATCTAACAAAAGGACCTCTGAGAGGCAAGCCAAAAACTGGGTAAAGGCATATCTTCTGATGAGGAAGAAAACACGCCAATAAGAAGACCCGCTCAGAAAACCCAATATGCCTTGATCTCATCACGCAATAGTATCGGGGACCCAAACCCAAAGCTTCAATAACCATAGCCAGGCGGACATTGTTACGAAAGTGCTGCTGACCCCACGGTGTTACCCTAGTTATGTCTTGATAGGTTCGCCATTTGGTCTGAGCTACAGAAGTTCCCAAGTGAGGGAAAAGTGAGCGCTCATACAGTTCTATAAAATCCTTCTTCACAGACTCGCTTGCGTCTTGAAGGTGAGAAATCATCATGGATAAAACCAATTCCTGCTGCCAAGCCATGAAGGAGATTAAGAAAGAAAGGAGATCGATGGAAGTAAGATTACTGCGAGAGCGGCAAGTAAAAGTTACGACTTATATAAAGCAAGGAGCTAGCGTAACTTAGAAGCCAACGGTATCTTGCCACTGAAGTTTTACCGTCTTTCCATGATTTGGCTTTGGCACATTTTCTATAGAAGGCATTAAGAACTTTGAGATGAGGAGATAAAAGAAGTTCGTAGGCTAAGTCACCTACTTTCTTTGGTCCACAATATCTGGGGGATAACTACTTATACTCTCCAAGAGATAAAGAACTTCTTTTGGTCCGTACTCAAATGAAGACCATATCTGCTTCTTTGAATTCTCTGACTGTCCTCTTCTTATCTGTATACTGTTTCTGTCGATCCTGGGCAGCTTTTATATCTTTAAGAATTACCTGCATCTGTTGCTCTATGTCGTCAAGCATTTGATTGGTTATCTCGACCCTAATCAATGGGTCGGACCTAGTTAATGGAGTTAAGCAATCTTGTCCGAGACGGACCATGATTAGATTGGTATGAAGGAATTGGTCTCTGAATTTGGGTTCTTGACTTCCCTGTGCCCTTGTCATGGCAGGAGTCGGGCAGTCTTTTAACTGATGACCAAAACCTTGGCATCCAAAACACCGGTTCTCACTTCTGAACTCATTGTTCTGAATCCTTAAAACAGGTGGGCTCCTGATAAGGTATTCTGGGGAAAGTGTCTTCCCTTTTTAAACAGAATCTTTCTTTTATTTTAGAGAGGGAATAATTTTAAGATCAGAAAGGGAGATTCTTACTCTTGTATACCTCAAAGGTTGGGGGAGGAATCTTACATTCTACCCCACTTAAAAAGGTGCGAGATGTCCTCATCTCGCAAAGTAGAGGATAACTCTTTTTCTTAAGATCCAATTTATTCTGGGGTTCCTTATATTCTGGTCAACCCAACAGAATACTGGGATAAATATTCCTTATATAGAACTCATCATTAAATAACAATTCATTTAGATCATATCATTCATACGATAATGGTCCATTAGACCGAAAAATTTCCTTCTGAACATTTCTCCATCCCACGGGAATTTCAGTTAAGTAAGTTCTTAATTTATCATCCCTTAACTTGATCTACCGTGTCAAGTGTTAACAGTAGCAATTTGACAGCACAATCCACTAATCTCATAGTGATTTGCTGAATTCATTATCATCATTCTAGTTATGAATATCATCACAGGGACTCGTCCCAATCATCCAGATTGTGGTTTCGCTCAGTTTATTACATTCCAATCCATTTTCAGGGATCATCATTTTTCAATCAGAATCCAAATCAACTCATCAGTTCTCAAACAGAATTAAAAAATCATATCAACCACATTCGAAATCATCATCTGGATAGCATTAATGCTTATAATTTTAAGTCTTGGATTTACTCGTATATACTGCCGATAAAGAGCTGCAGTTATACCCTCGGTATATACGGATAGTCATGATACTTGAAACTATAAGGTAAATACCATCATGTCTAGGCCTCAAGCAAGTCAGGGTTCCATACAATTGCGGTACTTCCATTTGAAGACCCAATTACTAATTTACGAAATTAGTTTGAATATCAATTTGTATGAATTAAATCGCACAATTATAACCTTTTTGTGCTACTTGATAAATTTTTGACATATTTGGATTTTCAGTTGATCTTTATTAGCCAATTGGCTCTGATACCAACTGTGAGATCCCTGTCCCCACCGCGCAACGGATTCGGGGTACTAGCAGCGGAAGTAGCAGATCTTGCGCGGGGCAGAGTCCCACACTCGGGACCTCGTCCACGGATATCCGGACAAAAGACTAATCCGTCGGTTTTTCCAAAACCGAACCCGAAAAAACTTCCTTTATCCGGAAAGCACGGGCGATTCCACCAGGATAACTTTTTACTCTAACGTAGTCAAGACCATTACTGATCAAACTGATCCGACTGCACCTTTAAAGGTACTTGGTCAATCAAGGACGAAACTTGCACTTGGGTCATTGGGATCAACGCTTTTTTCCCCATCAAGAGGCACAGCTGTTGATTCCTATCCATAGAACAATTACTATCCGGGATTTACTTCATCTATCGTAATAACAGAAATTGAGTCTTGATTTACGGATCCATCAGTCCAGCCTAACCCCATCCAGTCCCATGGGTTAGCCAACCTCCCAACCACTGTAGTGATGGGATCCAATTAGGAATTTGGTTAGGTTTTGTCCCGGGTACCAGGGAAAAGAGTTCCTAGGCCCCCTAGCCGGAAGTTCATGCAAACGTAAAACTAGTCACACCACTTACACACCCAATATGAAATTGCCTTTTTCTCAGCATCAACTAACTTTCAAACAATCCTTTAATGAAACCATTATGTCACTAATGACAATCCTCAAAGTCTCTGGTTGAATCCTTATTTCCCGTCATTCATTCATCGGTGTACTTATGGCATCATTGGCAACCAGAACGCTCACCACCTGTTCACTCGGGGCCTTTTCCATAGTTCCTAGCTCATATAGTAACCGGCAATATATTCATATAACAGAATGGAATCTCCGTGGAAGATCAGCAAGATCAACCCACAGATCCATATAAAAGAGCCATGGACTCATCTGTTGAGAACCAGCAAGGTCAATCAACCAGATCCATGCCCGGTTTCAAAAAACAAATCTTATTCTTTATTCCAATATCTTCCACGACGCACGTGTGGGTATCTTCGGCGACCCAGAGCCCGAGCACCGTATGGTCAGCACCCTCTAGGATCCTTCGCAGGTGACCTAGCGCTTCACTCATAGGCCGCTTCCTTGGTCCCTCATCCACCGTACCGGAAGCTCACCATTTAAATCGAACCGAGGCTGGTCAAGACCTCGGTCGACCTTGCTACGCGAGACGTCCTCCATTGACTCTCCGTCAGCAGTTGCAACTTTAACAGTTAGGTCTTCATGACCTTAATCCACAAGACAGTCAAAATGCTTTCCCAGCATTCTTGACATAAAACAGTCATTTACAAACAGTCACAAAATACAGTTTCTATAACGAACTCTCGTCTTTCCACATTATCCACTCTCGGACCACATTACTTATTCCACATTCCATTCAATGTGTACTCATTCTCATCCATTCACTCATAAAAATTACACATTATTTCACATACACCTTCACATTCATTATTCTACATACATATCCATGTTCGTACGTCCACATCATACTTCCAATTTCACATTCATACATACGCATCTACATGCATACATCCACATCCACATTCATACATCCATACTTCCATTTCCACTTCCACATATCCACATTCACATTCATACATCCACATTCACATGCATACATCCATTTTCACATCCTCATTCGTACATCCACATTCACATACATACATCTACATCTGTATCTACATCCATACATCCACATCCACATCCACATCTTCGTTCACATTCACAGCCATACATCCACGTCTACATACATACATCCATTTTCACATCCTCATTTATACATCCACATCCACATACATACATACACATCCGTATCTACACCTATACATCCACATCCACATCCACATTCACATTCTTACATACACATCTACATGCATACATCCACATCCACATTCATACATCCACACTTCCATTTTCACATCCACACATCCATACTACATCCATTCTCGCCCTAACACATCCCATATACATCTTATCCCATCAGATACACTCTCTACCTCGTCCCATACACATCTTAACACATCCTAACTCATCTTAACACATTCTATCACATCTCATACACCTCTTATCATATCCTATCACATCTCATACACATCTTATCACATCTTTTCACATCTCATACACCTCTTATCACATCCTATCACTTTCCATACGTATCTTATCACATCTTATCACATCTCATAAACCTTGTACATAGACAACTCTTCATCTTATGTTAGAATTTACTCACTTTTGGGTATCTTCTTTTACAAATTGGATTTATCTCCTCCCTACACATGGATTGATGCTATTGGCCCATAGGAACCTTAATTGGACGATAATCCAAAAATTTCTGAAAATCTGGACCCTTTGGCTAAGGTCCTTTATACCCATTTCCAATTAATTCCAATTGCACATTGGAAAGTTCTTTTTGAATTTCTGTTTCAGGGGAATTCATTTTAATAATATGAGAATTTTTCTATCTAAAAATATTCAAAATCTGAATATTCTCTCTCTAGAATATTTTCTCTCTCTATGTCAAAATAGCTAGAGACAAGATCTCTTACATTTCTGAAGAGGGAATTGATTACAGGGGAATATGCTGGACATTTTGAGAGGCTGGGGAGGAATCTTACATTCTCTCCCACTTGAAAAACGCGAGATGTCCTCATCTCGCAAACTTGGGATAATTTCACAAGATGCATGAATATGAGACTTAGAGAAAAATTTAATTAAGATTAACCACCAAGAAAAGTCTCAAAGAGAGCAAGATTCAAGACAAGAACAAGATTTCAGCTTTATTTATTCTTGGAACATATACAGTAAAGATAGAAGAACTCTTTATACTTCCATAAGCCCGTCCATCATATGGTCACAAAAGCAGCACTCACAAGCTGCGCACGTATAAGGTAACTCATCTATGGGAATAATTCGGCTGGTTATTGCCGCACCTACCTCAGTGGTATGAGGTGATCTAACAAAAGGACCTCTGAGAGGCAAGCCAACAACTGGGTAAAGGCATATCTTCTGATGAGGAAGAAAACACGCCAGTAAGAAGACCCGCTCAGAAAAACATGCCTTGATCTCATCACGCAATAGTATCGAGGACCCAAATCCAAAGCTTCAATAACCATAGCTAGGCGGACATTGTTATGAAAGTGCTGCTGACCCCACAGTGTTACCCTAGTTATGTCTTGATAGGTTCGCCATTTGGTCTGAGCTACAGAAGTTTCCAAGTGAGGGAAAAGTGAGCGCTCATACAGTTCTATAAAATCCTTCTTCACAGACTCGCTTGCGTCTTGAAGGTGAGAAATCATCATGGATAAAACCAATTCCTGTTGCCAAGCCATGAAGGAGATTAAGAAAGAAAGGAGATCGATGGAAGTAAGATTACTGCGAGCAGCAAGTAAAAGTTACGACTTATATAAAGGAAGGAGCTAGCGTAACTTAGAAGCCAACGGTATCTTGCCACTGAAGTTTTACCGTCTTTCCATGATTTGGTTTTGGCACATTTTTCTATAGAAGGCATTAAGAACTTTGAGATGAGGAGATAAAAGAAGTTCGTAGGCTAAGTCACCTACTTTCTTTGGTCCACAATATCTGGGGGATAACTACTTATACTCTCCAAGAGATAAATAACTTCTTTTGGTCCGTACTCAAATGAAGACCATATCTGCTTCTTTGAATTCTCCGACTGTCCTCTTCTTATCTGTATACTGTTTCTGTCGATCCTGGGTAGCTTTTATATCTTTAAGAATTACCTGCATCTGTTGCTCTATGTCGTCAAGCATTTGATTGGTTATCTCGACCCTAATCAATGGGTCGGACCTAGTTAATGGAGTTAAGCAATCTTGTCCGAGACGGACCATGATTAGATTGGTATGAAGGAATTGGTCTCTGAATTTGGGTTCTTGACTTCCTTGTGCCCTTGTCATGGCAGGAGTCGGGCAGTCTTTTAACTGATGACCAAAACCTTGGCATCCAAAACACCGGTTCTCACTTCTGAACTCATTGTTCTGAATCCTTAAAACAGGTGGGCTCCTGATAAGGTATTCTGGGGAAAGTGTCTTCCCTTTTTAAACAGAATCTTTCTTTTATTTTAGAGAGGGAATAATTTTAAGATCAGAAAGGGAGATTCTTACTCCTGTATACCTCGAAGGTTGGGAGAGGAATCTTACATGTACTAGATAAAGCAACTGTAGGTTGCTTCTTGCTACTCCAACTCACCACGGCACTTCCAAGTGTAAAAGCATAACCACTAGTAGACCTCCTGTCATATGAGCTACCTGCCCAATCAGCATCTGTGTAGCCATGTATATCCAAGCTTTTACCACTCTCATAAAGTAGACCATAATGTGCAGTGGTCTTAACATATCGCATGATGCGTCTCACTGCATCCAAATGAGGTTTCCTGGGGCTCTGCATAAATTGGCTTACTAGCCCCACAGTATAACTCAAATCCGGGCGTGTGATAGTCATGTAAATGAGACTCCTAACCATCTTTCTGTACATAGATGAATCATCCAACTCCTCGCCATAATCAGCTCGCAACTTCACATTTTTCTCCAAAGGTGTACTCATAGGCTTACACCCTGTCATGCCATATTTTGCCAACATATCCAATGCATATTGGCGCTGTACTAACCATGTACCTGCATGATCTTTGATCACTTCAATTCCAAGAAAGTATCTCAACTCACCAAGGTCTTTCATGTCAAATTGCCCACTCAATGCTTTCTTGACATGCATCACATCTGCACCATGATCACCTGTGATAATCAAGTCATCCACATAGATGACAAGTAAAACAATCCCATGCTCTGTCTTCTTCACATAGAGTGAAGAATCTGCTATAGAAATCTGAAAACCAAGTGAGATAAGATATCTGCTCATCTTATCACTCCAAGCACGAGGTGCTTGCTTCAAACCATATAATGCCTTTTTCAATCTGCATACATGAGTGGGATATCTTGGATGTACATACCCTTCTGGCTGTGCCATATACACTTCCTCTTGAAGATCACCATTTAGAAATGCATTCTTGACATCCATTTGATGCATTTCCCAACCATTAGCTACAGCCATAGCAATGACTACTCTTACAGTTCCCATCTTAGCCACTGGACTAAAGGTTTCATCATGGTCCAAACCTTGGGTTTGTGCATAACCCTTAGCCACCAATCTTGCTTTATGTCTCTCAATAGAACCATCAGATTTGCACTTCACTTTGTAAACCCATTTACATCCAATAACATTTTTGTCCTTTGGTAGTGCAGCCAAATCCCATGTATCATTATGGACCAATGCGTCCATCTCAACATCCATTGCTTTCTCCCATACATGCTCTCCAATAGCTTCTGTATAGCATGTAGGTTCCACATGCTTCACCATAGATGTCATATATGCATAATGCATAGCAAAATCTCGATATGTCAATCTGTCAACTGGATATCTGACTCTCTGGGATCTCCGCAATGCCTGCGGGTCACTCTGAACACCTGTCACTCTAGCATCTGGTGGCACATATCTATCCTGCCTTAGCACCAGGTGTGCGTAAAACAGGTATGCCAAGCTCCTCATCCAAACTCTCTGAACTAGATGACTCATAACCTGTGATTCCAATTCCTTCGACCTTCTTCTTTCCTTTATCCATAGCACTACTCCCAGTGCTCACACTCTCATGCCTCAAACGTCCTGACCATGGACGTACAATGCTACTCTCAACTTCTGCTTCTGCTGGCCCAGACATAGTAGTAGAACTAGAACTTGCTTGTGGCAAGTTCACAGGCACATCTACTTCAAGTGACTCAATGACACCCTCATCCTTTGCTTTGTACCAATTAGCAAGTTCATCAAACACCACATCTCGTGAGATGACAACTTGTCTAGTTTGTGGATTATAACATTTGTATGCCTTACGATCCTGTGCATATCCAACAAATACACACTTTTCTGCCTTAGGATCCAACTTCCTTCTTCTTTCATCAGGCACATGTACATAAGCTATGCATCCAAAAACTTTGAGGTGTCCAATGTCTGGCCTATAACCTGTAAGCCGCATCTCTGGCGTGCTTCCATGAATGGTTGCTGTAGGTGTTTTGTTCAGTATATACACTGCAGTAGCACATGCTTCTGCCCAATAATAATCTGGCATGCTCTTTTCATTGAGCATTGCCCTGGCCACTTCACATATGACTCTATTCTTTCTCTCAGCCACACCATTTTGCTGAGGTGTATACCTGCAAGTCAATTGCCTTCTTATTACATGCTTCCTCAAGAAATGCTCAAAAGCCTTTGAGGTGTATTCACCACCTCCATCTGTCCTCAAACATTTAATCCAACAGCCATATTGCTTTTCTGCAAAAGCTTTGAAATCCATAAACTTTTCCAACACTTCACTCTTCTCTCTAAGAAAGTATATCCATGTCATCCTGCTGAAATCATCTATGAATGTCACATAGTATAAACTGCCTTTGATAGATGGGTTTTGTGCAGGACCCCATACATCACTATGTACTATCTCAAGTGGCCTGCTACTCATATTTCCTTCTCTAGGAAACCACAACCTTGCCTGCTTTCCAAACTGACAGGCTTCACAAACATGCATATGCCCATCATACTTGAATCTAGGCAATCCACTGACTATGCCTCTTGTCTGCATGTTCTTTAACCTTTGTATATTGACATGTCCAATCCTCTTATGCCACATATCAATGTCCTGTACCACATTACTGCTTTTAGAGAACATGGCTGATTTTAACTCAAGAATTCCAGCATCCAGCTTAAACAACTTGCCTTCTTTCTTGCCTTTAGCAATGACTCTGCATCCATGTTTGAAATCCTCAATGAAGCAACCATGCTCGTTGAAACGAACCTGTAATCCTTGTTCCACCATTTGACCAACTGAGGCCAAGCTTTTTGTAATCGAAGGCACATACAATACATCTGACATAGATTTTGTTTGACCATTGTGCATAACCAATGGTACACTTCCAACATGTGTAATGGCATGCTGGGTATCATCTCCTGTTTCCACATAGCCTTTCACATCCATAGGCTTCATATGCTCAAACCATTCACCATGACATGTCATATGGTTTGATGCTCCAGAATCCATATACCATGTATCATCATTCTCAGTATTTGTCATCATAGATCCCACAACATGTTTCATGGCAAACAAGTGATTTGCAGTGCCATCATTACTGCTTGATGCATAATTTCCACCACCATGTTGTGCATAATGTCCACCATAATGACCACCACGTTGTGCTCTACCCCCTCTCAAATCATTCTGTTTGCGGAAACAATCTCTCGCCATATGACCATATTTCCCACAATAATGGCATTCCACATCTTGCATAGATGTTTGTTGGCCTTGCCAACGTCCTCTACCATGAGGATTACCTCTGCCTCTCTGAGGTGTATATCCATGACCACCTCTAGCACCATATGTGGGCTGAAAATTATGTTGTGGTGACTTGTCCTGCCATCCACGACCATTACCACCACGACCACGTGATGCAAATCTCCCCCTGCCTCTAAAACCTCTCTACGAGTAGAAAGCCTGATTTTTGCCATTATCATCATGGCTAGTAGATGCATCCAGAAATGAATCACTGAGTTTGATTTCCTCAACAAGTAAGAGTGAAACCAACTCATCAAAGTCTGGTAAACCTGTACTCCAAACCGAGATGGATGTATCAAAAGATTTATATTCCTTGCCACCAAGACCACACAAGGTAATATCCACCAAATCATCATTAGGCATGGGGGCATTTATTGTTGCCAATGCATCTGCAAACTTCTTTATTTCTTTCACATAATCATGGATGCTCCTTTTATTCTGCTTCGCATTATGTATCTGTTGTCGCAATTGAGACTTGCGAGCACTCGTGTCTGTATCAAACATCTTTACCAAAGTATCCCATGCATCTTTGGGATTCTCAGCATCCTGTATGTGTATGAGCATAGCATCAGAAATACATATAGAGACAGATAATGCAGCACTTTGAATGCTCTTTCTGACCATTGCTTATGAGCAATAACCTGCTGGCTGTGTAGGTTGTGGCTTAGCACCTGTAATGAGATTCCAAAAACCTTTTCCTTTCAAGAAACTTTTGATCCTGTACTTCCATTCCTGGAAGTTCTTCCTATCCAGCTTTTCACCAACAATCTGTACTAGATTATCCGACATGTTTGCTCAATGCAAAACACCTTCCGCACAATTCCAAATCTGTAAATGAGCCTTCCTCAGCTCAACCACACTCCAATGAATGTTCCAGATACTCCCAAGTAGCCAACAATCTTCAAATTTGATGTAGAAAATCAACCTGTATGCATCCGAAATGAACTGGCTCACGCAGTCCGAGATACCCTGTTTTGATGCGCCTTCCAAGGCTCCAAATCACAATGTAGTGGTGTAATCAAGTATGGGTAACTTGCATTGACACTTAAACAATCTCAATGTTGAATATCAACACAATTTGACATGTGTATAGATCAATTTTTGAAAACCCCTTTCTCTGTTTTGGGAAAAACCAGAAAAACCGGTAGTAAAATGGCTCTAATTTCTTCAATATTTGTCCAAATTGAGCAACCAGGCATTCAATAGCTTAGCAATGATGTCCACTAACTCCATGTAAGAGGAATTTGTCCAATTGTTTAAGACCAAAGATTAATTGCTCAATTAAAATCACTCTATTCTCTGCAAAGCCAGTGGGTGGACAGGCTTTTTAATCAGCTCATTCCCAGCTCAATTAGGCATAATTGATCAAACCAAACATGTAGCCCTCTTCTCAACTATGTGTAGCAACCAATTGCTAAAGCAATTGTGAAAGTAATCAAGCACAGAAGTTGTAATTGATCTCCTCGCTTCAAAATGATCAAGTTTCTACCCTGTTTCTCTGTGCAGGCTGCGCCACCTGCTCTACAGTGATTTGGGAGTGATTATAATGTTAGTTGATGAGGTATTCAAGTCCCCAACACACTTAGGTATGTGTGCAACTAGTCAATGCTTGAATTTTTGCCAAAAACACGCTCCAAATACATCAAATTTTGACTCCTTTTTCTCTATTTTGTGAGAGCTCAAAAACCAGTAAATTCCACTCATTCAAATGCATCCAAATTGCTCCAAAATTAGTTTAAGGCTTGCATAGGAGTTGCCAATACATCTCTCCTTGTCAAATACATATGTCTTTTGCCAGATTTACATGTATTTCCACCATACATCAGTGCTTCCAAGCTTTAATGGAAAGCTTCCAAAAACCAGAATTTCTCTTTGCTTTGAGTTGCTCTAACTTGCTTTGTTTTTGCCTGAATCACCTGCAATCCGCTCAAGGATGCTTAGAAGACCTTACCCGGTAGGCCAAGCTCTCAGATCTGATAAGAATTGGTGTGCTCCAAGCTTCACAGCTCCAATGGCAAGCTTCACAGCTTCTTCTCCCTCTTCACTCACTCACTCATAAACCCTAATAAACAGCACAAGGCTCTGATACCATGTTGAAAGAATGGTAGAGGGGGAGGAGACACACACACAGGAGCAAACCCTAATGTATATTACAAACCCTAACCATAGAGAGAAGCCATCTCCCTTCTCACACAATACATAAAGCCATAATCCATAATACACACAACACTATGAGTTGTGTCCACACACATCTAACCCTAGCTAATGTCCACACACTATGACCAGCTGGACGCGGTCATTTATGTCTCACACATGTTCCTACCTAACATGCCAGCACATAGCATAGCTGGCTCACACTGACATCGAGCTTGAATCTCAACAATCTCATCGAGTGAGGCGGTGGACACTGATGACCCGCCTGGGGGATAGGCCCCACACTTACACCACTGGCATGGTTGGTGAGATCATGGGTGATATGCGGCCAGTGGGATGACAGGCTGTGTGATAGCCATTCTAGAGACTGGCATAGTTATAGCGCCAGCTCATTTAGTTGGGTTCACACTATAGAGAACCCTAGTATGTATTTGGTTGAGTACCTTTTCATATTGTGTGTACTCTTATCTTTGTATATGGTGTGTTGAGTGTTGTGCGAAGGAGAAGAAGATTTTCATCCTCTCACCTTGTGTTTTCTCTTTTAGGGTTTTGTGAGTGTGTGTGTGCTTGCAAGAACTCAAGCCCTCTTCCCCCTTGCATCTTTTCATGAAGTTCAAGAAGAGATGAAGAAGAACGAAGACCACTGAAGAATATGAAGGCCACTTCCTCCCAATGCAGATCAATTATAAATTACAGTGTATGATTATACAGTATACACTACAATCATAAACATAACAAAAACAAATGTATGTATAAATTGGACTTGAAGTATTGAGATTCTTTTAAGTCTTCTTCTTCTTCTTTGTGCATCATTTCTACTATTGTTATTGAGTACTTGAGTGTCTCCATGTGTCGTCGTTATATTAATTGGAATCCCCAATTTAGGATTAATGTTCTCATTTGCAAAGTAAGTGTTCTCTATCGTCATTTTTAGAATAACGATTTGAAAAGGGAATTAGCACAATTAGTAAGGACTTTTTTTTAACAAACCCCATGGGCGCAAAATTCTTTTTGGCAAATGAATCGTTAAAGCTTCGATACATAACTACCTCAAATCATCAAAATCTTCATTTTGACAAGCTTTACATGCATCCAATCAAACATTCATGAGAATTGAATCATTGAAGTTACATAATACATAGTCCCCAAGCACTAAATGACATCATCTTTATGTGCTGCTTCAACATTTTGAGACATGGCATTAACGACATGCTGCATAACAAACAACCCTTCATTATCCTCATTGTTTTTGCTTGAGGATGCATAGTTGTTTTGCTGCAATTTCCCATTTTGCATGTTAGCCTGCTTCTTATAACAATCTGCCTGCACATGTCCAGGCTTACCACAATAAAAGCATCCATGTGTATCATTATACTGCCTTTGCTAATTTCCATGACCTCTTTGATTCCCTCTACCTCTGAATTGGTCTCTTTGACTCCCTCTTCCTCTAAATTGGCCTCTTCCACCTGCGTGTTGTTGTTGTGAATTCTGGGACTATTGTTGTTGTTGTTGCTGGCCATAATTCTGATTACCTATTCGGCCACCTCCTTGGCTGCGTTCACGGCCTCCTCTACCTCGTCCTCTTCCTGAACTTGTGTAGAAGGCATGTTGCTCTGAACTGTTTTTGTTTTGTGAAGGCTATTGGTCTTCACCCAAGCTCTTGTCTTCTATAATCAACATAGACACCAAATCTGTGAAATTGGGAATGTTTTCCCGAGTATGAATAGACGTCTTGAATGCATTGTATTGTGGCCCAAGACCACGTAGACAGACTTCCACCTTATCATCATCATCTACTAAAACACCAATAGATGCAAGGGATTCCACAATACCCTTGATCTTCAATGCATAGTCATTCACAGACATACTCTTTTTCTCCACAGTATGAAGTTTATTCTTCAGCTATATCTTTCGTGCCTTGGTATTCGTTTCATAGAGTTTTACCAAGGTGTCCCACGCCTCCTTGGGGGACTTGGCATCCTGTATGTGCCCAATCATGGTGTCTTGTATACTAATAAAGAGCCAATACATAACTTTTCTGGCTCCTTGGTTCCAATCCTTGAACTCTTTCACATCTGTAGAGCAGCCGGATTGATCGGTATCTCCAGTGCCCTCATGCTCACTTTCTATGTAGTCCCAATAACCCTTTCCCATCAAGAAATTTGTCAACCTGAACCTCCAAGCATGGAAGTTGTTCTTATCAAGCTTCTCAACAACAATCTCGCTTATGCCATCATTTGACATCTTGCCAGACACAAATTTACCAGAAACAGCACTCTGATTTATCCTGCACAAACGCGATACTGTACTACACTCAAATGTCACAACCAATGACCTCAATGTGCATACATACACCCAATGGCAACTATTGACCTCCTTGCAGCACACACAATGTCTGCACAACCAATCTGTCTTCCTGCAGTTCTTAAAACAGAGTTTTGCAGAGAATCGATGACTTACCCGCAGTAATCAAAATCGCCTGCTTTCCAAAAAACGGAGGTCCTAACGCGCCCGAAATGCGTTTTCGGCCCGGAAAAGTATTGTCCAATAGGACAGTATAGTTTCCCTATAGCTTTACTCCCGTGAAGAAAGCTCCTCAATCAGAGATCGTTTACCGGTGCCTCCCGTAGAGCTCCCGCCAATACAAATAGGGAAGAGTAGATGAAGCTCTTACCCTCGTACCGCTTCCTGTGCTTCTCTTGCTTGCAGCTCAGCCCTTAGCATGAACCAGGCTCTGATACCATGAAAAGATGCAGGGGGGAAGAGGGCTTGAGCTCTTGCAAGCACACACACACTCACAAAACCCTAAAAGAGAACACACAAGGTGAGAGGCTAAAAATATTCTTCTCCTTCACACAACACTCAACACACCATATACAAAGATAAGAGTACACACAATATGAAAAGGTACTCAACCAAATACATACTAGGGTTCTCTATAGTGTGTGAACCCAACTAAATGAGCTGGCGCTATAACTATGCCAGTCTCTAGAATGGTTGTCACACAGCCTGTCATCCCACTGGCTGCACATCACCCATGATCTCACCAGCCATGCGAGTGGTATAAGTGTGGGGCCTATCCCCCCAGGCGGGTAATCAGTGTCCGTCGCCTCACTAGATGAGCTCGATATGTCAACACTTCATATGCTGGGAGATCTATTCTTGGCAGTTGCACCTCTAGAGGCAACAGTTCTGTAGGAACAAATCGGCTCTTTCTTTTCCTCATTAGATATCTTTTGCCATAAGGAGGAAATGTGTCTAGCTCATTTATTCCTGTCGCAAGAGCCTTGGCTGTGTATGACAGGTAGAAGGGGCATCTTAGTGTTTAACATCCATGCCCTTGAGACCAAACACCCGCAATGCAAACTATTTCTCCACCAGCACCACTTTCTCAGCATTTAATGGCACATCGTATCCACCACAAAACTTGGAGAGTACTTTCAATGCAAATAAAGAAAATTTTGCATTGTCTTTTGAGAACTCTTTATGAAATATGATGATCTGCGTATCAAAATTGTAATCATCATGATTCAAGTCAACTTACTATCAACTATAAGCAAGTGTCATAAATTGTACATACCTTTTGATGATTCAAATGTCTTATATATTCAGCAAGACGAGCATCCTTTCGATGACTTGTTGATTTTGAACTGCTAGCACAACGGATGATCTTGAGTCTCCTGCTCTCTTCAAGAAATCATCATCATATACAAAAACTTGCAAGCAATGTAATACATTTAATCGATAAAATACACGTAAAACAAATACTAATAGCTTAAGAAAATTTTAGTACTGTTAGTTATTGATTTTCATCACCCTCAAGCATTTTACTTGTCCACAAAGGGATTGTAGAACTAATGTCTTCATGTACGGTAGCTGCTATATATTTGCCCATATCTACCAAACCAAGATGGTGTGCAATTATTGTAGCCTCCTCCTTGGAAGGAAATTGGCTTTCATATGTCCTAGCTTCATTGAACATGTCTCTTAATATCTCCTTGCTAGGCAGATACTCGGAGTCTTGGACTGCAAAATCAACTAGGAGGTGTTTGTCAACTCCTTGCTCTACCCACTCCATGTCTGCTTCACTATAATTTGCTAAAGCAGCCAAGCAATAGTCTTCATGAATATTAAAATGATGCATAATGTATGCTAATAATACATAATCACATTGGTCTGCCATAGTAAAGCTAGGCAAAGTAGGAAGTGACAAGTCCCCTTGTTCATTGTCATGAGGTGGACTAGTTTCCAATGGGATTATACTCATGGGTGTTGCTGAATCGACATTGACAAGGGATATACTAGTGGGAAACATTTCCTTTTTTACCTTTGCCCTCTCCTCTGCTGGATCGATAGCCACCTCTTCTTCAAATCCATCATCCTCGATTGGCACTTTAATTCTTGGTAAATCTGTTGTCTAGGGATCAGAGTCTTCAGTAAGGAAATGTAGAAAACAAAGAAATCCATAACTGTATTGGAGAAGGTGACACTTCTTTGAGTGTAATGGGCATTTCTCCTGTACTTTACTGCTGCAGTTGTTGGGGATCTTTTCAAAATGGTTGCACCTTCTTTTCATGACTTTTTCTGTTTCAAAATTATATGGATGAACATATTGTTCACCATCGAACGTGATGATGTTTCCAGAAACTATCTATTCATAATCCTGCTCCTGGGGTCACCAAGAACAATCCTAGAAATCTTGATAATGTTCTTTTAAAAAAAAGAAATTTTGCATTGAACATTACCGACAATTCAAGAGCACGGTGGTGGGTATGTGCATTGTGTAGGAACATATACAACTTTTCAGCCCGCAAGACTCTTCCGCCTTGTCACAAGATTCTAAGAGAATGTCCAACTCAGGAGCCGACATGCCTAAAGAAACATTTCAATTGATTAGGACAAGCACACTTAATATACAAGGGGTCAATACCAAGTGATAAGGGCCTTAAATGATCCATACGAGCACCTTGTAGCTCGGTATTTACCACAAAACAAAAGGATACAAAAGGGGTCAGTATCAAGTGATTAGGGGCTTATGCAATGCCTGCAAGCCCTACCGCTTGGTATTGACCCCTTATGTATAAAAGGATAGACATGGAGGTAAACACGAGGCCATATGGATCATGGGGTCAGTACCAAGAGGTAGGGGGATTATGCAATGTTCGCGAGCCCCTTACCACTTCGTACTGACCCAGATAACAAAATGGAAGACCCAAAAAAAAAAACAAAAGGGGGTCAGTATCAAATGATTAGGGGCTTACGTGATGCCTACGAGTTCCCTATCACTTGGTACTGACCCCTTGTGTAAAAGGAGAGACATGGGGGTAAATACGAGGCCATATGGATCATACGAGGCCATATGGATCATAGGGTTAGTACCAAGTGGCAGGGGGCTTACGTGATGTCTGTGAGCCCCTTACCACTTTGTACGGACCCAGATAACAAAATGAAAGACCCCAAAACAAAAGAAAACAAAAGGGGCTTAGTATCAAGCGATTAGGGGCTTGCGTGATGCCTGCGAGTTCCCTACCACTTGGTATTGACCCCTTGTGTATAAAAGGAGAGACATGAGGGTAAATACAAGGCCATATGGATCATGGGGTTAGTACCAAGCAATAGGGGGCTTATGCAATGTCCGCGAGCCCCTACTTCGTAATCACCCAGATAACAAAATGAAAGAAAAGGGGGTGAGTGTAAGAACAAGCTATAAGGCACTACAAGGATACTTGCTTTGGCAATGGCGGCAGGGGAGCTCGACACCATGACAATGGCAAGACACAGGTAGACAATGGTGATGCAGAGGAATGACACGAAGGGCAAAGAGCTCGACACTAAGGGTTTAGGATGGGCAGAAAGCTCAATGTACCCAAGAAGATTTGGCCGTTTTAGACCCATATGGTGGTCTTAGCACCATGCGTGTAGTGTGTCCTATTCATAAGTGGCATTATAAGTTCCCACGCATTTATAAGCCACTTTACCCTTCATATAAGGCCACCAAAAAATTGAAGGGTGAATTTTCAAAATCCCCTTGTAACGCCTAGGGAAAAAAATGTCATCATAGAATTAACCCTTTAAATAAAAGTTTCATCCCATGCCTTCAAAAATGAGCATGTTATGGTTCATTAAAACATTATATAATTTTTCATTTCTATAAGGTTGTTGGAAAGAGAGCAGTTTTTGTTTTCTCTCTCTGTGTGTTTTCAGAATGAATATTGTGAGCGTTTAATTAGAGAGAGAGATAGAGAGAAAAGGATGCCTACAGATATTTTTTGTTTCTATAAGTTTGTTGGAGACGAAGCATAATTATTTTCTTTCTGTAAGGTTGTGTGTGTGTGTGTTTTCAGAATGAATATTGTGAGCTTTTAATTAGAGAGAGAGATAGAGAGAAAAGCATGCATGGTGATTTGATAGAAGAAGAATTGTAGGGAACTCGACGTGAATGAATGAAGCTTCTCAGGGAGATACGGGCCGTTAAAGACCAATGTGGTCCCATACTACATGGTCTTAGCACCACTATTGTGGTGTGTATTGATGATCGTAAGTGGCATTTATAAGGTTTGATGTATGAATGACATGTTAATATGCTAGGTACTCTTACTCCTCTCCTCTCTTGCATGTGTTTGATTTATTTTAGGAAATGTTATCGTGGTGCCCTATTGCCATTGCCTCGCAATTGCATTTACCTCCCATCGACCCCGCGAAACGTAGACAATGCCATCGCCTCTACATCCATCATGTCTGCAAGTATTTTGAGAACTTTTGACCTAAACATAAGTGTTCGTTTTTAGGTTAGTACCGTGCGATAAGGGGCTCGTAGTAGGCACTCCGCTAGCTCTTTATCGCGACTGGTAACGAACTTTTCTTAATGTATGCCGTATGTAAGGGTAATGTTGCTAATAGCATCTGCACCAAGCAATAGGAGGCTCATTGGCATCTTACTGGCCCATATCGTTTGGTAGTACCGGACCCCCTTAGGGTCATGTTGCTCACGAGATTGTTACCAAGCGGCACGAGTCTCCTTGGCATCCTTAATACTGACCCCCTTTTGAGATTATTTTCTCAGGGGGTCAGTACCAAGCGATAGGAAGCTTGTGGGCATCATGTTAGCCCCATATTACTTTGTATTGACTCCCCTTGGGATACGTTGCTCACGGGGTCAGTACCAAGCGACACGAGTCTTGTTGGCATCCTGCATGCCCCATATCGCTTGGAACCGACCCCCTTTTGCGGTCATTTTTCTCATGGGGTCAATACCAAGCAATAGGTGGCTCGTGAGAGCATTGCGTTGGCTCCATATCGCTTGGTATACTGACTTCCCTTGGGAAACGTTGCTCTCATGGGGCAATACCAAGCGACAAGAGTCTCAATGGCATCCTGTAGGTCCCATATCGCTTGGTAATGACCCCCTTTTATGGTCATTTTTCTAACGGGGTCAGTACCAAGCGACGTGAGTTTCATTGGCATCCTTCAGGCCCCATATCACTTGGCACGAGTCTCGTGGCATCCTTAATACTAACCCCCTTTTGAGATTATTTTTTTCAAGGGGTTAGTACCAGGCGATAAGAGGCTCGTTGGTATCCTGCAAGCTCCATATTGCTTGTGGTGCTAACTCCCCTTTGGGTCATGTTGCTCATGGACTATACTATAAGATCTTGTTAGCGTGGGTCAGTACCAAGTGATTAGTTTGCGAGCGGGCATCCCGCTTGTCCGTTATCGCTTGGTACTGACTCCCAACAACTTTTCGGTTGTCATCTTATTGAGTTTATTTATTAGATGGTGTATACCAAGCAAAATGTTCGAAGGGTAGATACAAGTGAAAGGAATATGGAGTCGAGGAGAAGACATCAAGCCCACATGGCAGTTCTGTGAGAGCTTTGATGATATATTGAGCGACATATGCAACCTAGAGTAGCCAGACTACCATTTGAGAGGCTTGTGCATGAAATTTGTGAACACTGGAGTATTGGCATGCGATGGCAAGCATCTGTAGTTTTGTGTCTCTAGGAAATTACTAAAGACTGGCTCATAGAGTTTTTTGAAGATGCATATTTCCTTGCTGCCCATGCCCATAGTCTTACAATAATGCCTAGGGATTTTGGTATGCTCCATAGATTGAGGTACATATATGACTGTTTATTAGCACTTGTCTCTGTTAGCACTTGTTGCATGCTAGAGATCCTAAAGGTCCCGCCCCTCCATCCTCGTGCAAGGCCAGTTGAGGACACTCGTGTTGGTCATGATAGGGATAGCCGTTCTCAGACTCGAAGAAGAGTAGAAGCACAAGACTAGTGGCAACAACATGTTGCACAACCATAACCTCATGCACAACCACAACTCGAGGCACAACCACAAGCACAACCGAAGGCTGCTGTCGCACACTCACAATCGTCCGGTTCTGCTAGTGATGGTGATAATTTTTTTGATGATCAAACAGATGATGATGAATGGCAAGAAGCCAACAGGATTCATATAGAAATCAATGTCATTGAAGTAGAAAATACTAGAGAATTAAGGGAGTTGGAGAATATTGTGCCCGTCAATATGGCATTTATAATTTGGGGAAGCAGGCTTATTACTAGCTTAGATGCAATTGATTTACGTGTTTTACGATGTGGTGAGATACTGGAAGTCACACAGTCGTGAATGTATCACTATGGTATGTTGGCATGATTGTGTTGTATTCTATTTTCTAATTCAAATTCTATTTTTCACAAATCCTTTTTCTATTTTCTCACAAATCCTAATCCTATTTTATATTGATTGTTGCCTGCAGGTATTGTCTCTTACTTCTACAAGAAGAGATACAAAATAGTACATATGTTATAGACCCTCTCATATTAGGGAAATTGCAAAATGAGGGGACATCATTTTTGAACCTAATGGTCTGGTTTCAGGGGGTCAACCTTGATTTGCCGTGAATTATTATCACGGCTTATAACAAAGAGTGAGTCTCGTGTTAAGTTATGAACTAACAACATATATTAGGTAATTTGCATGTGTTTTTTTATAACACCTATGTCGTGTTTGTTTTTTCAGCATACATTAGAGTTTTCTTCTTTACGACATTGAACAAAATACATGTTACTTTGCAAACTCTATGTCTGGATATTATGGTCGCATTAGAGAGTAAGTCCCTATTGACATTTCCCTCTTCCACAATCATTTAGATAGATGTATTAAAGTAGGATAAACTAATGGTTGTTTTTTCGACCTTTCAGAAGTTTGCATCATTTGTGGAACACCTATTACTGGAGCCTAATCTTATTTAGACCATGAGATATCGAAGTATAAAGGTGCCAGTCCAGCTAGGTGATAATAGCTATGGATGTGGGACATGCCTTAATGCATTTCTTTTGCTAGAAAAGGTTTTTAATATTCTTGATGTAAGTGATATTTATAATCTATGTCTCCATCACCTAACATAGAGCTCTATGCGTTTTCTAACAAAACATTTTCCTTTGTGTACAAGAACTTAATTTGCATAAATATACTCAATTTCATGTTAAAAAATTCAAGATATAAGTTGTACAAATAATTATTTTGGCGGTGCATGATTGTGTAGAAGAAGAGATAAGACGAGCAAGAGATTTCGCAAAGGGAAGTCGAAGAGTATAGGCATCACCAAGAAGAACAATACCAAAGGCAAGTTCAATCCCACCAAGTTGCTATCGATGAATTTGAGAGGTGCACAATTGAGGTAGATGAATGGGTGGAATCTAGGAGACAGGCTAGCTGGAGGCCCGGAGGCAAGAATAGGAGGCCAACAGGCAAGAAGAGGAAAGAATGTGGGAAGAAATGTCAAGAGAAGAAGAGAGTAGTTGTCCAAGGCCAACCCAATCTCATAGACACATTCACATTCTCGTTCACATTCATCGTGAAGACACCCCGTCGCCATCACCCCTGAAATTAGCCCATGTATATATACACAAAGCGACAAACATGTATATTTTCTAGAATATATGAATACTATTGTCTCTTCTATACTGTTTTCTCTTCTATAATTCTATCTATGCATTGTTTCCTTCTTGTATCCATGTCTATGTTATAACTTGAAAGAGGATTGTAGAGGGATACTAGTGAAATGAAACTTGAAACATATTAACCGCAAGAGATCATCGTGGTAAAAAAGAGGAGTGTTCTATTATAGATGGCTACAAGAATAACTTGTGCCCTTTAGGTTTTGAGGTTCGACCAGCTAAATCGTTGGCTATAACTTAGTTCTCATTCTCACATGCTGCTTTCCCATCTCTAACTTTGAATTCTCTATTCTCACCCTCTCCAAACCTATATGTTGTAGTTGTTGATTTCTTGGGCAGCAGAACATCTTCTTTCGAGTGCACACCCCTTGAGGATGGTAGCATAACATCAATCTTTCTCTTCTTCTTCCTCTTAGTTAGTGTAAGGTCACATCCGGCGAAGCTTTTCTCTTCTTCTTCTTCCTCTTAGTTAGTGCAAGGTCACATCTAGCGAAGCTTCTTTAACTAAAGAACAAGAAAATATAAGTGTCTAGCACTAGGGACAGTGGTTAGGTCATTTCAGATGACTCATAAATAATGCTCACCTTGATCATCAGAACTCTTCTTTTTTGGTGTCCTAGAACTCGTCATATGGTTAGTACAAGCTTGCCTATTTTGAGAGCTTCCTTCTTGCCTCACGGGTGATAGTTGAACATTTAGCACACCCTGATCATCAAAACCCTTTTTCTTTGGCGTCCTATAATGATTCACATGATTAGTACATGATTTCCCTGATTCTGCGCTTGCAGTGTGATTGTGTCCACTTGGAGAGCTTTTTCCATCATGCCTCATGGTGGGTGACAGCTCTCTTGCACTCAACTTAGTTCTTGGAGTGGTGCTCTTTGGTTCCTTGTTGACATTTCCCTCCCCTTCTTCCAAGCCAACAATGATAACACTTATTGAATCAATAGTGTGGTCTCATCATGTGAAAGCATGATGATGGAAATCAAAAAACACTCACCAGGCATTCTTCGCACACACGAGAAATTTACTCTGGGGTTTCCTCTGATGTAGGAAGGAGAAGCCTATGCTCCACAACCTCACTCAGATCAACATATTCATGTCTTACTTCTGCCCCTCCTCCTTGCCTACTAAAAGATGGTGCTGAAGTGTTGCCTGCACATTTTGAAATTCATTGGTAGCAGCACATATTTCAAATGATTAAAAGAAGACAAATCTCTTCAACACATGGGAATTCATCTATGAGTTTTGAGGTTGGGAGCAAAGTATGTGATTTGCAACACAGAGCTTTCCAACCAATTGATGGTTTGTCCAACTAATGGATTACAAGTAGTTGACCACAGGTTTCCAACCGGTTGATAACCATATAATAGGTTTATTGTGAGGGTTTATAACCCAATGGTTAAAACTAGTTTATAAGTTGACAACCAGTTATATAAACATCGGTAGATAATTTAAAAACATTGGTTAAAACTAGTTTATAAATTGGGCCACTTTAATGGTTTTTAACCCTTGTTTTTCAACCCCTTTGAAACTAGTTTATCGGTTGCAACAAGGGTTTATAACCACCATTAGTTGACAACCAATTTATAAATTGAGAGTATGACAAATGGCAAGTGGCTACCAACTTGTTGATAACCGTTTTATAGATTGAGAGTATGACAAATAGCAATTGGTTGAAGACAAGTTTATAAGAGACGAGGAACTTGAAAGGGTTTTGGACTACTAGTTTGAGTTTGCTGACAACCAATTTATATGTTTTGAGCATAACAATAGGTTTTCAATCACTAGATTGACAACCATTGTTGTAATAGCTTGGAAGCACTACAAATGGGTTTCAACTAGTTTCAAATGGGTTGGCATATAGCAAGTGCTTAAAGGTGGTATTACAACAAGCAGTGCTAATCAAATAAAACCAGTTAAAGAGTATGGGTTGCTACCTTTGTTTTTAAGCATGGCATGACCAAGTGGTTTCCTTACCACCATTTTTTTTTGCTTCTTTGGGTATGTCATGGCTACAACCAACTGCAATGCACTTGCCTTTGACACATACATAAGAGTAGAAAAATGCATGGTACGCATGCTTGCAAGGTAATATAAACATACTTTATCCTTCATTCAGTGGTTTTCTGCTCGGACTGACACTTGTTAGTAACCAATAACATACTAGTTCGCTACAAACCCGAGGCCACACCTGGGTAGCTTTCCGTCATAATCAGCATACTATCCTCATGTAGAAGAATCTTTGGCGGTTATGGAATGATCATCGTGCTAGAGTTCTCTAACTTCACACTCATCACCTGCTTTCTCTCCACAACCTCATTCTTGTGGTCTAAATTGGCCTATAAACATAGACAAAGAGGCAATGAACATGGCATGGACTTTCTTCATATGTACAAAACACATATACATACCTTTGCCTTTTCTAGAGTTTCTCTAGTGACGTAAAATTTATCTTGAAGATGCCGCTCTACTTGTTCTTGTGCATCAGGGGCATGTAATTTGATGGACGCATCATGGTGTGGTATTCAATTGCACATTCAATGTGCGATGTAAGATGCACTTTGCCTACTCTACCTTCGATGTCTCGCTATAAGAAGAGCCAATAATATAGCTTCTTTTCTACACTCAATATTCAGTAGAAGAGCCAATAATATAGCTTCTTTTCTACACTCAATATTCAGTAGAATGTCATCCACCAATGTCTACACCTAGCCTAAGACCTCATGTAAGATTCCTCCCCAGCCTCTCAAGATATCCAGCATCTTCTCCTGTAATCAATCCCCTCTTCAGAAATATAAAAGATCTTGTCTCTGCCTGTTTTGACATAGAGAGAGAAAATATTCTAGAGAGAGAATATTCAAATTTTTAATATTTTTGGATAGAAAAATATCTCATCTTATTAAAATGAATTCCCCTGAACTAGAAATTCAATTTTCCAATGTGCAATTGGAATTAATTGGAAATGCGTATGAAGAACCTTTAGCCTAAGGATCTAGATTTTCAGAAATTTTTAGATTATGGTCCAATTAAGGTTCCTATGGGCCAATAAGATCAATCCATGTGTGGGGAGGAGATAAATCCAATTGTGTAAAAGAAGATACCCAAAAATGAGTAAATGCTCACATAAGATGAAGAGTTGACTATGTACAAGGTTTATTAGTAAGAAACTATGAGTAATATCAAAAATATAAGATATTTTGGGTATAATGATTCCATTTCGACACATATGTAAGGAAGGGGAGTCCCTTCAATGCTCACATAAGATGAAGAGTTGAATATGTACAAGGTTTATTAGTAAGAAACTATGAGTAATATCAAAAATATGAGATATTTTGGGTATAATGATTCCATTTTGACACATATGTAAGGAAGGGGAGGCCCTTCAATGAGGCGCCTACTTCACATGCTTGATTGAGTTTTAAATCTTAAAAAATTGAGATATTTCATCTCTCCTCTCTCCTAATTCAAGTCTAGTTCCAAAAATTTAGCTTAACTGACCTAAAAATGGTCAAAAATTGACCATACTGATTTGGAAAATTCTAGAATCAGTTTGTTTGGTTAGGAGCTCAATTTTTCCTATAAATAGAAGCCTCCCCCTTTGTTGAAAAATAATAGTGTTTTATGCACTGTTACTCTACTCCATCCAAGCCAAGAACTGTGAATTTATTAATAATTCACTAGTTTTTGACATTTCCCTCTTCCAAAGATTGGTTGGCCACTCTTGTTCAAACAAGAGTTGAACCCTCAAACCATCAAGCCAAAGGAAAGCTTTCAAAGTCATTAGTAAGTTGGTGATTCTTCTTTTCACTTATTTTATGGTTTTTATGGATTTAAATGGTTTTTATGCTTTATGTCTTCTCTAAAAATGTTATGCTTCATTACAAAAAGGCATTCCCCTCTCTTCTCTAACAAAACCAACCATTCTCTATCCTAGGTGAATGGTTAATTGATTAATGTCAAGTTTTTATAATGTTTGTTTCAATTAAGTGAAAAAATATTTACTTTAGGATAATTTCAATACTTTTGGTGCACTTTTAATTAGTTTTAAAGACTTAGAAATTTGAAAAATGGTCACCCTTACAAAGGAGGTTATGGCAAAATTTTTAGAAATTAGTGAAATAAAATTAATCTTTTATTATTCTAAAAGAGTAATCCTTATGGTTTCTATATTCTAAAGTATCATTTTGATGCATAGAAGATGTATTTTGATTATGTGTATAAAAGATAATTTTTTATTATAAAAATGTTACTTTTATCATATTTGAATTTCATGCATAGAGGTATGCATAAAAGATGATTATTTTATTGTAAAAGTGTTACTTTTATCACATTTGAAATTCATGCATAGAGGTATGCATAAAAGATGATTATTTTATTGTAAAAGTGTTACTTTTATCACATTTGAAATTCATGCATAGAGGAATGCATAAAAGATGATTATTTTATTGTAAAAGTGTTACTTTTATCACATTTGAATTGCATGCATAGAGGTATGCATAAAAGATGATTATTTTATTGTAAAAGTGTTACTTTTATCACATTTGAATTGCATGCATAGAGGTATGCATAAAAGATGATTATTTTATTGTAAAAGTATTACTTTTATCATATTTGAAATTCATGCATAGAGGTATGCATAAAAGATGAGTATTTTATTGTAAAAGTGTTACTTTTATCACATTTGAATTTCATGCATAGGGGTATGCATAAAAGATGATTATTTTATTGTAAAAGAGTTACTTTTATCATATTTGAAATTCATGCATAGAGGTATGCATAAAAGATGATTATTTTATTGTGAAAGGGTTACTTTTATCACATTTGAATTTCATACATAGGGGTATGCATAAAAGATGATTATTTTATTGTAAAAGTGTTACTTTTATCACATTTGAATTTCATGCATAGAGGTATGCATAAAAGATGATTATTTTATTGTAAAGTGTTACTTTTATCACATTTGAATTTCATGCATAGGGGTATGCATAAAAGATGATTATTTTATTGTAAAAGTGTTATTTTTATCATATTTAAAATTCATGCATAGAGGTATGCATAAAAGATGATTATTTTATTGTAAAAGTGTTACTTTTATCACATTGAATTTCATGCATAGGGGTATGCATAAAAGATGATTATTTTATTGTAAAAGTGTTACTTTTATCATATTTGAATTTCATGCATAGAGGTATGCATAAAAGATATTTTCATCCTAAAAGTGTGATTTTCATCCTAAATGGATTTTATGCATATATTAGATGCATAAGAGAAATTCTTTTATTCTAAAAGTGTAATTCCTACTAAATTGAATTTATGCATAGGAAGATGCATAAAAGATTGATTTTTAATTCAAAAGTGTCATTCTCATTTAAAATGAATTTATGCATAGGAAGATGCATAAAAGATTGATTTTTATTTCGAAAGTGTTATTCTCTTTAAAATGGAATTTATGCATAAATAGATGCGTAAAGAAATCTTATATCAAATATAAGAATTCTCTTGTATTCTATAAATAGATATTGAGATGTGATAAGATGTGATAAGATGCGTATGGGAAGTGATAGGATGTGATAAGAGGTGTATGAGATGTGATAAGATGCGTATGAGAAGTGATAGGATGTGATAAGATGTGATAAGATGCGTATGAGAAGTGATAGGATGTGATAAGAGGTGTATGAGATGTGATAGGATGTGATAAGATGTGTATGAGATGTGATAAGATATGATAAGAGGTGTATGAGATGTGATAGGATGTACTAAGATGAGTTAAGATATGATAAGATGTGTATGGGATGAGGTAAAAAGTGTATCTGATGGGATAAGATGTATATGGGTTGTGATAGGGCGAGAATGGATGTGATGTGGATGTATGCATGTAGATGTGGATGTATGAATGAGGATGTGAAAATGGATGTATGTATGTAGATGTGGATGTATGGATGTGGATGTGAATGTGGATGTGGATGTATGGATGTAGATACGGATGTGGATATATGTATGTGGATGTGGATGTATGAATGAGGATGTGAAAATGGATGTATGTATATAGATGTGGATGTATGGATGTGAATGTGGATGTGGATGTGGATGTATGTATGTGGATATGGATGTGTTTGTATGAATACGGATATGGGATTGGATGTATGATGTGGATGTACGAACATGGATGTGTATGTAGAATAATGAATGTGAATGTGTATGTGAAATAATGTGTCGTCGTCGATATGAGTCAATGGATGAGAATGAGTACACATATGAATGGAATGTGGATTAAGTGATGTGGACTGAGGAGGGATAATGTGGAAAGACGAGAGTTCGATATAGAAACTGTATTTTGTGACTTGTTTGTAAATGATTGTTTTATGTCAAGAATGCTGGGGAAGCATTTTGACCGTCTTGTGGATTAAGGTCATGGAGACCTAATTGATAAAGTTGCAACTGCTGACGGAGAGTCAATGGAGGATGTCTCACGTAGCAAGGTCGACCGAGGTCTTGACCAGCCTCGGTTTGATTTAAATGGTGAGCTTCTGCCGGTACGGTGGATGAGGGACCAAGGAAGCGGCCTATGAGTGAAGCGCTAGGTCACCTGCGAAGGATCCTAGAGGAAGCTGACAATACGGTGCTCGGGCTCTGGGTCGCCGAAGATACCCACACGTGCATCGTGGAAGATATTGCAACAAGGAGTAAGAGTTGTTTTTTGAAACCGGACATGGATCTGGTTGATTGACCTTGCTGGTCCTCAAAACGGATGAGTCCATGGCTCTCTTATATGGATCTGTTGATTGATCTTGCTGATCTTCAACGAGAATTCCATCTTGATTTTTATATGTGAAAATATTGTCAGGTACTATGAGCTAGGAACTATTGAATAGGCCCCTGAGTGAACAGGTGGTGAGCGTTCTGGTTGCCAATGATGCCATAAGTACACCGATGAATGAATGATTAGAAATATGGATTCAACCAGAGATTTTAAGGATAGTGATCAATGAAATAATGGTTTCATTAAAGGATTGTTTAAAGTTAGCTGATGTTGAGAAAAAGGCAATTTCAGTGGTGTGACTAGTTTTAAGTTGCATGAACTTCTGGCTAGGGGGCCTGGGAACTCTTTTCCCTGGTACCCGGGACAAAACCTAACCAAATTCCTAATTCAATCCCATCACTACAGTGGTTGGGAGGTTGGCTAACCCATGGGACTGGATGGGGTTAGGCTGGACTGATGGATCCGTAAATCGAGACTCAAATTCTGTTATTACAAATAGATAAAGTAAATCCCGGATAGAAATTGTTCTATGGATAGGAATCAACGGCTGTGCCTGTAAGATTCCTCCCCAGCCTCTCAAAATGTCCAGCATCTTCTCCTATAATCAATCCCTCTTCAGAAATATAAAAGACTTGTTTCTAACTGTTTTAATCTAGAGAGAGAAAATATTCTAGAGAGAGAATATTCAGATTTTTAATATTTTTGGATAGAAAATTATCTCATCTTATTAAAATAAGTTCCCCTGAAACAGAAATTCAAAAAGAACTTTCCAATGTGCAATTGGAATTAATTAGAAATGGGTATAAAGGACCTTAGCCTAAGGGTCTAGATTTTCAGAAATTTTTGGATTATGGTCCAATTAAGGTTCCTATGGGCCAATAGCATCAATCCATGTGTAGGGAGGAGATAAATCCAATTTGTAAAAGAAGATACCCAAAAATGAGTAAATGCTCACATAAGATGAAGAGTTGAAAATGTACAAGGTTTATTAGTAAAAAACTATGAGCAATATTAAAAATATGCCATATGTAAGGAAGGGGAATTCTTTAAAGGAGGTGCATATTTCACATAAGATGAAGAGTTGAAAATGTACAAGGTTTATTAGTAAAAAACTATGAGCAATATTAAAAATATGAGATATTTTGGATATAATGATTCCATTTTGACACATATGTAAGGAAGGGGAGTTCTTTAAAGGAGGTGCATATTTCACATGCTTGAATGAGTTTTAAACTCATAAAAATTGAGATATTTCATCTCTCCTCTCTCCTCATTCAAGTCTAGTTCCAAAAAGTTAGCTTAACTGACCTAAAAATGGTCAAAAATTGACCAAACTGATTTGGAAAATTCTAGAATCAGTTTGTTTGGTTAGGAGCTCAATTTTTCCTATAAATAGAAGCCCACCCCTTGTTGAAAAATATATAGTGTTTATGCATCGTTACTCTACTCCACCTAAGCCAAGAACTGTGAATTCATTAATAATTCACTAGTTTTTGGAGCTTCCCTCTTTCTTCAATCCCCATTGGTAGCTCCATCAACATACTTAACCAATTGATTGGTTGGGGGCCTCTACCGTGAACAAAGAATCAAGCAATTTGTAAGGTAATTAGTGAATATTGATCTTTTCTATAATTTCTCAATGTTTCTCTCTTCTCAACCCCTCTCAAGCTTGAGAAGCTTAATTGGTATGGTTTTTTAAATGCTATTGAAGTTAATTGGTGAATAGTAGTGAAGAGTTACATAATTTAATAAATGCTATTGAAGTTAATTTCCATTTATGTTTAAATTCTAATGGTTTTTATGTAATTTCTCTCTCTCACTCAAGAAATGGTCATACTCATGACCCATTCTCAATCCAAATCAAGCTTTTCATAAAGCTTTTCCTTAATCCAAGATTAAGCTATGCTTGAGGCCAAATTAATGGCTTTTTTCTATGCTTTTAGTTTATGTATATTGATGATTCAATCCATTATGGATTGATAATCCAATTAGAGATCATTTTAATTATTTCCTTAATGATAAGCTTTATCCCTTAGAAAAATTGAGATTTATCAGTCATAGCAGCGGAGCTATGGCAAAATTTTTATAAAAATTATGCATAAAATAATTTCATTCAAAGCATAAAAAGAGGACTTCCTACCATATTCTAGGAATTATCATCCTAGATTAATTGAAAGAATTTCATTATAATCATGGAGAAATTGAATTTTAATATCATGCATAAAGGATAAGTTTTTATATCAAAAGTGTTATTTTTACCATTTTTATTTCATGCATAGAAGTATGCATAATGGATAAATTTTTATATCAAAAGTGTTATTTTTACCATTTTTATTTTCATGCATAGAAGTATGCATAATGGATAAATTTTTATATCAAAAGTGTTATTTTTATCATTTTTATTTTCATGCATAGAAGTATGCATAAAGGATAAATTTTTATATCAAAAGTGTTATTTTTATCATTTTTATTTTCATGCATAGAAGTATGCATAAAGGATAAATTTTTATATCAAAAGTGTTACTTTTATCATTTTTATTTCATGCATAGAAGTATGCATAATAGATAAATTTTTATATCAAAAGTGTGACTTTTATCATAATTGAATTTCATGCATAGAGGTATGCATAAAAGTTGATATTTTTATTGTAAGAGTGTTACTTTTATCATAATTGAATTTCATGCATAAAGGTATGCATAAAAGTTGATTATTTTTTTATAAAAGTGTGACTTTTATCATAATTGAATTTCATGCATAGAGGTATGCATAAAAGTTGATTATTTTACTGTAAGAGTGTTACTTTTATCATAATTGAATTTCATGCATAAAGGTATGCATAAAAGTTGATTATTTTATTATAAAAGTGTGACTTTTATCATAATTGAATTTCATGCATAGAGGTATGCATAAAAGTTGATTATTTTATTGTAAGAGTGTTACTTTTATCATATTGGATTTCATGCATAGAGGTATGCATAAAAGATATTCTTTTTATACTAAAAGTGTGATTTTCATCATAAATGTATTTTATGCATAACTTAGATGCATAAGAGAAATTCTTTTATTCTAAAAGTGTAATTCCTACCAAATTGAATTTATGCATAAGAAGATGCATAAAAGATTGATTTTAATTTCGAAAGTGTTAGTCTCCTTAAATGGAATTTATGCATAAATAAATGTGTAGAGAAATCTTATATCAAATATAAGAATTCTCTTAAAAAAGATATGAAATGTGATAAGATGTGATAAGAGGTGTATGAGATGTGATAAGATTTGATAAGATGCGTATGGAAAGTGATAGGATGTGATAAGAGGTGTATGAGATGTAAAACGATGTGATAAGATGTGTATGAGATGTGATAGAATGTGTTAAGATGAGTTAGGATGTGTTAAGATGTATATGGGATGTGTTAGGACGAGAATGGATGTAATACGGTTGTATGAATGTGATGTGGATGTATACATGTAGATGTATATGTATGAATGTGAATGTGGATGTGGATGTGGATGTATGGATGTAGATACGGATGTGTATGTATGTATGTGGATGTGTATGTATGAATGAGGATGTGAAAATGGATGTGTACATGTAGATGTATATGTATGAATGTGAATGTTGATGTGGATGTGGATGTATGGATGTAGATACGGATGTGTATGTATGTATGTGGATGTGTATGTATGAATGAGGATGTGAAAATGGATGTATGTATGTAGATGTGGATGTATGGATGTATGTATGTAGATGTGGATGTATGTATGTAGATGTGGATGTATGGATGTGAATGTGAATGAAGAGGTGGATGTGGATGTATGGATGTAGATACGGATGTGGATGTATGTATGTGAATGTGGATGTATGAATGAGGATGTGAAAATGGATGTATGCATGTGAATGTGGATGTATGAATATGAATGTGGATGTGTGGATGTGGAAATGGAGGTATGGATGTATGAATGTGGATGTGGATGTATGCATGTAGATGCATATGTATGAATGTGAAATTGGATGTATGATGTGGACGTACGAACATGGATATGTATGTAGAATAATGAATACGAAGGTGTATGTGAGATAATGTGTAGTCTATATGAGTGAATGGATGAGAACGAGTACACATTGAATGGAATGTGGAATAAGTAATATGGTCCGAGAGTGGATAATATGGAAAGACAAGAGTTCGTTATAGAAATTGTATTTTGTGACTGTTTGTAAATGACTGTTTTATGTCAAGAATGCTGGAGAAGCATTTTGACCGTCTTGAGGATTAAGGTCATAAAGACCGAACTGATAAAGTTGCAACTGCTGACGGAGAGTCAATGGAGGACGTCTCGCGTAGCAAGGTCGATCGAGGTCTTGACCAGCCTCGGTTCGATTTAAATGGTGAGCTTCCGGTACGGTGGATGAGGGACCAAGGAAGCGGCCTATGAGTGAAGCGCTAGGTCACCTGCGAAGGATCCTAGAGGGTGCTGACCATATGGTGCTCGGGCTCTGGGTCGCCGAAGATACCCACACGTGCGTCGTGGAAGATATTGGAACAAGGAGTAAGAGTTGTTTTCTGAAACCGGGCATGGATCTGGTTGATTGACCTTGCTGGTCCTCAACGGATGAGTCCATGGCTCTTTTATATGGATCTGTGGGTTGATCTAGCTGATCTTCCACGGAGATTCCATTCTATTATATGAATATGTTGCCGGTTACTATGAGCTAGGAACTATGGAAAAGGCCTTGAGCGAACAGGTGGTGAGCGTTCTGGTTGCCAATGATGCCATAAGTATACCGATGAATGAATGACTGGAAATAAGGATTCAACCAGAGACTTTGAGAATTGTCATCAGTGACATAATGGTTTTATTAAAGGATTGTTTTAAAGCTAGTTGATGCTAAGAAAAAGGCAATTTCATATTGGGTGTGTAAGTGGTGTGACTAGTTTTAACACCATATTAGTGAATTTGGGAATTTTCCAATTCCCATTTTTGAATACTTAAAAAAGGGGGACATGGATAACATGTTTGTAAGTTTCTCAAAACCCTATCATATGACCTATCGTTGGAAAGCGCTTGAAAAATGGAATCTAAAGAGCTATAAAGCGCTCATTTTGGATTAGTGGTCTTCAAGTTATGGTTAATCCAAACTTTTGACCACGTGTCCCAAACTTGTGGGAAATTCCCATATTCCCCAATATGGTGTTTTTTATGTTTGCATGAACTTCCGGCTAGGGAGCCTTGGAACTCTTTTCCTTGTTACCCGGGACAAAACCTAACCAAATTCTTAATTGGATCCGATCACTACAGTGGTTGGGCAGTTGGCTAACCCATGGGACTGGATGGGGTTAGGCTGGACTGATGGATCCGTAAATCGAGATTTAATTTCTATTATTACGATAGATGAAGTAAATCCCAGATAGAAATTGTTCTATGGATAGGAATCAACGGCTGTGCCTCTTGATGGGGAAAAAAGCGTTGATCCCAATGATCCAAGTGCAAGTTTCTTCCTTGATTTGACCAAGTACCATTAAAGGTACAGTCAGATCAGTTGATCTGTAATGATCTTGACTACGTTAGAGTAAAGAGTTATCCTGGTGGAATCGCCCATGCTTTCCGGGTAAAGGAAGTTTTTCCGGTTTCGGTTTTGGACAAACCGACGGATTAGTCTCTTGTTTGGATATCCGTGGTGGGCGAGGCCCCGAGTGTGAGACCCCTACCCGCGCATGATGTGCTACTTTCGCTGCTAGTACCCCGAATCCGTTGCGCGGTGGAGATCGGGATCTTACAGTTGGTATCAGAGCCAAATTGATAGCTAATAAGGATAATTAAATTCTTATGTGAAATTGGTAATAAGAATTCAGAAATAGCATTTTCATAATGTATTTTCATTCCGTAAGCTTCTTTAATGAAGAAATTTTAATCAAAGAAATTGTTTTTATAGATGGAAGTTCCCCATTTATCTGGTACTCCCGACCTCACCCAGTCTCAAGATATGATTGCATTTGCCTTCGAGCATCTCATCTCTTCCGCTTCAACACGAACAAACCGAGCAAGACTCGCACGCCATTTCGAGGAATTGTATTTTCCTAACCTAGTGGAGAGACAACAGCATAAGTGGTTTGCAAGGCTATATATCCACGCCTCTTACAACCGGCGTGCAATGCTGAGGCAGAACCTCTCATTGGCCATGATTTTGATAAAGCTGAAAATGACGCATGGTGTCATTCTATATCCTTCAACGCCTCAAAATTTCAGACTTGCTTGCCGAGTTTATAGACTCTTCAGTCGATTTATCCCTAAGGAGAAAATAATAGCTTCCTTTGCAATTAGAGAAATTATGTAACAAGGCATGACTATGGCCCAGTACCGTCGTCTTATGCGTCTCTCGAGGAGATTTTGAATTTTGAAGCCGAGCCACTCTATGTACTTATTACAACTTGTGTATAAATATACAAATGTTTTTTTAATTTAAGTGATTGTTTACGGACGATCGGATAAAGAAAAATCTGTTTATCAGACTTATGTCATAAATCTCCAATAAGATCAATTGAGAAGCCAATTATGTCAAAAGTTATCAAGACGCACAAAAAGGTTGTAATTGTGCGATATAATTCATACAATTTGTTATTCAAACTGAAATTCGTAAATTAGGACTTCAATTGGAAGTACCGCAATTGTATGGAACCCTGACTTGCTTGAGGCCTAGACATGATGGTATTTACCTTATAGTTTCAAGTATTATGACGACCCGTATATACGAGGGTATAATTGCAGCTCTTTACCGGCAGTATATACGAGTAAATCTAAGACTTGAAATTATAAGCGTTAATGTTATCCAGATAATGATTTCGAATGTGGTTGATATGATTTTAATTTTGTTTGAGAACTGATGAATTGATTTGGATTCTGATTGAAAAATGATGATTTTTAAAATTTAGTTGAAATATAATAACCTGAGCAAAACCACAATGAGGATGAATGGGATGAGTCCCTGAATGATAAATGATGATAATGATTTCAGCAAATCACTATGAGATTAGTGGATTGTGCTGTCAAATTGCTACTGTTAATACTTAACACGATAGATCAAGTTAAGGGATGACAAATTGATAACTTAACTGAAATTCCTGTGGAGGAATGTTCAGAAGGAAATTTTTCGGTCTAATGGACCATTATCGTAGGAATGATATGATCTAAATGAATTATTATTTAATGATGAGTTCTATATAAGGAATATTTATCCCAGTATTCTGTTGGGTTGACCAGAATATAAGGAACCCAGAATAAATTGGATCTTAAGAAAAGTTGTCCTCTACTTTGCGAGATGAGGACATCTCGCACCTTTTTAAGTGGGGTAGAAGTTTGTAAGATTCCTCCCCCAACCTTCGAGGTATACAGGAGTAGGAATCTCCTTTTCTGGTCTTATAATTATTCCTTCTCTAAATAAAAGAAAGATTCTGTTTAAAAAGCGAAGACACTTTACCCAGAATACCTTCTCAGGAGCCCACCTGTTTTAAAGATTCAGAACGATGAGTTCAGAAGTGAGAACCAGTGTTTTGGATGCCAAGGTTTTAGTCATCAGTTAAAAGACTGCCCGACTCCTACCATGGAAAGGGCACAAGGAAGTCTAGAACCCAAATTCAGAGACCAATTCCTTCATACCAATCTAATCAGGGTTCGTCTCTCGGACAAGATTGCTTAACTCCATTAGCTAGGTCCGACCCATTGATTAGGGTCGAGATGACCAGTCAAATGCTTGGCGACTTAGAGCATCAGATGCAAGCAATTCATTAAGATATAAACGCTGCCTGGGATTGACAGAGACAATATACGGATAAGAAGAGGACAGTCAGAGAAATCAAAGAAGCAGTTATAGTCTTCAATTGAATACGGACCAAAAGAATTTCTTTATCTCTAGGGGAGTATAAGTAGTTATCCCCAGATATTGTGGACCAAAGGAAGTAAGTGACTTAACCTACGAACTTCTTTTATCTCCTCATCTCAAAGTTCTTAACGCCTTCTATAGAAATATGTGCCAAACCCAAATCATGGAAAGACGGTAAAACTTCAGTGACAAGATACCGTTGGCTTCTAGGTTACGCTAACTCCTTCCTTTATATAAGTCGTAACTTTTACTTATCGCTCACAGTAATCTTACTTCCATCGATCTCCTTCTTCTTAATCTCCTTCATGGCTTGGCAATAGGAATTAGTTCTATCCATGATGATTTCTCACCTTCAAGACGCAAGAGAGTCTGTGAAGAAAGATTTTATAGAACAGTATGAGCGCTCACCAGGGATTTTATATTCACGTGATCACAAGATTTTTTTTGTTAATAACACTTGTGAACATGTTATTCACATGTTCACATGTTTTCATGTTCTCAAAATAGCAGGTTACCAGTGACCTGGTAACCTGCCGAAGCCTGCCGGGCTTTTTGTTTTCCCGGCAGGAAAAAAAGTTAAAAAAAATGGTCAAAATATATTCATGTTCACAGTCATTCCTACCATTTTTGGGCCTTCTGGACTCATTTATGATGTCAAAAGTTTAAAATTCTTTGTACAAAAAAAGTTATCTCTAAATTTATCACCTTAAGCTCGATTACCATCAATTAGATCTTATTATACTTCCAATTGAGTCTAATTGACATCAATTAATATCCAATTGAGTCCAATTGGTATCAATCAATTGAGCCGAATTGACACCAATTGCACTCAATTGGTACCCAATTGATGTCAATTGAGTCCTCAATTAACATCAATTAACACCCAATTGAGTCCAATTGACATCAACTAATACCCAATTGAGTCAAATTGATATCAATTAAGTATAATTGGGTGTAAATTAATCAATTCGACTCAACTGATATCAATTGACATCCAATTGGACTCAATTGACATCAATTGGGTGCCAATTGAGTCCAAGTGACACCCAATTGATATCAATTGCATCCAATTGGGCTTAATTGACATCAATTCACACCTAATTGATGTCAATTGAGTCCAATCCGGTTCAATTCACACCCAATTGATGTCAATTGGGCTCAATTGACATCCAATTGATGTTAATTGGACTCAATTAACATCAATTAACACCCAATTGATGTCAATTGAGCTCAATTGACATCAATCGTAGTCAATTGACACCTAATTGATGCCAATTGAGCCGAATTGAGCTTAATTGATATTAATTGCACTCAATTGGTACCCAATTGATATCAATTGAGTCCGATTAGACTCAATTAACATTAATTAACACCCAATTAAGTCTAATTGATATCAATTAATACCTAATTGAGTCAAATTGATATCAATTAAGTCTAATTGGATATCAATTGATCAATTGGGCTCAATTGGTACCAATTGACATCCAATTGGACTCAATTGACATCAATTGGGTGCCAATTGAGTCCAAGTGACACCCAATTGATATCCATTGCATCCAATTGGGCTCAATTGACATCAATTCACACCTAATTAATGTCAATTGAGTCCAATCACGTTCAATTCACACCCAATTGATGTCAATTGGGCTCAATTGACACCCAATTAACTCAGCCCAATTGATATCAATTGAGTCTAATTCAAACCCAATTGAGTCTAATTACATCTAATTGGACTCAAGTGACATCAATTAACACCCAATTGATGTCAGTTAAACTCAATTAACATCAATTAACACCCAATTGATGTCAATTCGGCTCAATTGACATCAATCGTAGTTAATTGACACCCAATTGATGTTAATTGAGCCAAATTGAGCTTAATTGACATCAATTGCACTCAATTGGCACCCAATTGATGTCAATTGAGACTCAATTAACATCAATTAACATCCAATTGAGTTCAATTGACATCAATTAATATCCAATTGAGTCAAATTGATATCAATTAAGTCTAATTGGGTGTCAATTGATCAATTGGGCTCAATTGATATCAATTGACTCCAAGTGGACGCAATTGACATCAATTGGGTGCCAATTGAGTCCAATTGACACCAAATTGATATCAATTGCATCCAAGTGGGATCAATTGACATCAATTCACACCTAATTGATGTTAATTGAGTCCAATTAGGTTCAATTTACACCCAATTGATGTGAATTGGACTCAATTGACACCCAATTGATATCAATTTGGCTTAATTGATACCTAATTGATATTAATTGGACTCGATTGACATTAATTAACACCCAATTGATGTCAATTGAGCTCAATTGACATCAATTGTAGTCAATTGATACCCAATTGATGTCAATTAAGCCAAATTGGGCTTAATGGACATCAATTACACTCAATTAGTATCTAATTGATATCAATTGAGTCTAATTGAGCTCAATTAACATCAATTAGTATCCAATTGAGTCTAATTGATATCAATTAACACCTAATTGAGTCAAATTGATATCAATTAAGTCTAATTGGGTGTCAATTGATCAATTAGGCTTAATTGATATCAATTGACATCCACTTGGACTCAATTGACATCAATTGGGTGCCAATTGAGTCTAATTGACACCCAAGTGATATCAATTGCATCGAATTGGGCTCAATTGACATCAATTCACACCTAATTGATATCAATTGATATTAATTGAGTCTAATTCACACCCAATTGAGTCCAATTGCATCTAATTGGACTCGATTGACATCAATAAACACCCAATTGATATCAATTAAACTCAATTAATATCAATAAATATCCAATTGATATCAATTGACTCCAATTGGGTTTAATTGACACCCAATTGATGTCAATTAAGTCCAAATAGATACAATTAGGCTCAATTGACACCTAACTGATGTCAATTGAGTCCAATTGGATTCAATTGAGTCCAATTGGGTTAAATTGGATGCAATTAGACTTAATTGATGTCAATTGAATTAAATTGGATGCAATTTGCCCAATTGATGTCAATTGAGTTCAATTGGATGCAATTAGGCTCAATTGACACCTAATTGATGTCAATTGAGTTCAATTCATACCCAATTATTGTTAATTGTGTCCAATTGAGCTCAATTAATACCCAATTGATGTCAATTGGGCTCAATTAACATCAGTTAACACCCTTTTGAGTCCAATTGATATCAATTGAGTCCAATTGGGTGTCAATTGATATCAATTGAGCCCAATTGATCAATTAATACCCAATTAGACTTAATTGATGTCAATTGGACTCAATTCATTCAATTTAGCATCAATTATAATCAATTGACACCCAATTGATATTAATTGACATCAATTAGGTGCTAATTGATGTCAATTGAGCCCATGTGACATCAATTGTGTGTCAATTGAATCCAATTGATGTCAATTGAGCCCAATTGACATCAATTGTGTGTCAATTGATACACAATTAGCTTCAATTGGGCTCAATTGACATCAATTGACACCCAATTGATGTCAATTAGACCCATTGACACCCAATTAGACTCAATTTGGCTCAATTGACATCAATGACACCCAATTAGACTCAATTTGGCTTAATTAAGTCTAATTAGACTCAATTAGACTCAATTTGGCTCAATTGATATCAGTTGACACCCAATTATACTCAATTTGACTCAATTGACACCCAATTAGACTCAATTTTACTCAATTGACATCAATTGACACCCAATTGATATGAACTGATGTGAATTGAGCTCAATTGCATCGAATTAGGCTCAATTGACATCAATTGACACCCAATTAATATCAATTGAGAGCAATTGATGTGAATTGATGTCAATTGAGCTCAATTGCATGGAATTAGGTTTAACTGACACCCAATTAATATCAATTGAGTGCAATTGAGCCCAATTCAGCTCAGTTGTAATCAATTGACACCCAATTGATGTCAGTTGCATCCAATTTGGCTCAATTGAAACCCAACTGATGTCAATTGAGTCCAATTGATGTTAATTGGCACCCAATTGATGTCAATAAGATTCAATTGATGTTAATTGACCCCCAATTGATGTCATTTACGTCCAATTGAGCTCAATTGATACCCAAATTATCCAATTGAAGTCAATTAGACTTAATTGACTTCAATTGTGTTAATTGGATATTAATTGATATCAATTAACACCCAATTGCTATCAATTGAGTCTAATTCGGCTCAATTGACACTCAATTTACATCCAATTGGACGTGAATTGAGCTCAATTGTATCATATTAGGCTCAATTGACATCAATTGACACACAATCGATCACACAATTGAGTGCAATTGAGCCCAATTGATATCAATTGTGATCAATTGACACCCGATTGATGTTAATTGCATCCTATTGGGCTCAATTGAGCACAATAGGATGCAATTAACACCCAATTGAGTGTCAATTGAGTGTAATTGAGCCCAATTGAGCTCAATTGATATCAATTAACACCTAATTGATGTCAACTGAGCTCAATTGAGCTTAATTGATATCAATTGACACCCAATTGATGTCAACTGAGCTCAATTGAGCTTAATTGACATTAATTATAATAAATTAACACCCAATTGAAGTCAATTGGGCTTAATTAATATCAATTCACATCCAATTATTATCAATTGAGTCCAATTCGACTCAATTGATACTTAGTTTACACCCAATTTATGCAAATTGGGTGTAAATTGGGCTCAATTGCGTCGAATTAGGTACAATTGACATCAATTGACACCCAATTAATATCAATTGAGTGTAAATCAAGTGTAATTGAGTCCAATTGGGCTCAATTGAGTGCAATGATGTCATGGACAATTGAGTCAATTGATGTAAGTATAGTTAGATTTAATTGGTGTGTCAATTGAACTTAAGGCCAGCAAATTATACAAAACTTTTTTTTTGCCAAGAATTTTGAACTTTTGACATCATAAATGAGTCCAGAAGGCCCAAAAATGGTAAAAATGACTGTGAACATGATTTTTTATTTTTTTTATTTTTTTATTTTTTTTATTTTTTTTATTTGTCCGCCGGGAAATGTCATTTTCCCGGCGGGATTACTGGCAGAGAAGGTTTTTGCAGGTCATAAAAAATGCCCGTGAATATACATTGTGATCACAAGAATTTTTATGTTAACAACAGGTTTTGTTAACGTGATCACGAAATTGTGAAGACGTTAATGAAATCCCTGGCGCTCACTTTTCCCTCACTTGGGAACTTCTGTAGCGCACACAAAATGGCGGACCTATCAAGACATAACTAGGGTAACACCCTGGGGTCAGCAGCACTTTCGTAAAAATGTCCGCTTGGCCATGGTTATTGAAGCTTTGGGTTTGGGTCCCCGATACTACTGCGTCATGAGATCAAGACATCTTGGGTTTTCTGAGCGGGTCTTCTTACTGGCGTGTTTTCTTCCTCATCAGAAGATATGCCTTTATCCCGTTTTTGGCTTGCCTGTCAGAGGTCCTTTTGTTAAAACACCTCATACCACTGAGATAGATGCGGCAATAACCAACAGAATTATTCCCATAGATGAGTTACCTTATACATGCGCAGCTTGTGAGTGCTGCTTTTGTGATCATATGATGGACGGCGGGCTTATGGAAGTGTAAAGAGTTCTTCTATCTTTACTGTATAAGTTCCGAGAATGAATAAAGTTTAAATCTTGTTCTTATCTTGAATCTTGCTCTCGAGACTTTTTTTAATTGGTGGTTAATCTTAATTAAAAAAAATTCTCTCAGTCTCATACTTGTGCATCTTGCGAAATTACCCCCAGTTTGCGAGATGAGGGCATCTCGCGTTTTTCAAGTGGGAGAGAATGTAAGATTCCTCCCCAGCCTCTCAAAATGTCCAGCATCTTCTCCTATAATCAATCCCTCTTCAGAAATATAAAAGACTTGTTTCTAACTGTTTTAACCTAGAGAGAGAAAATATTCTAGAGAGAGAATATTCAGATTTTTAATATTTTTGGATAGAAAATTATCTCATCTTATTAAAATAAGTTCCCCTGAAACAGAAATTCAAAAAGAACTTTCCAATGTGCAATTGGAATTAATTAGAAATGGGTATAAAGGACCTTAGCCTAAGGGTCTAGATTTTCAGAAATTTTTGGATTATGGTCCAATTAAGGTTCCTATGGGCCAATAGCATCAATCCATGTGTAGGGAGGATATAAATCCAATTTGTAAAAGAAGATACCCAAAAATGAGTAAATGCTCACATAAGATGAAGAGTTGAAAATGTACAAGGTTTATTAGTAAAAAACTATGAGCAATATTAAAAATATGCCATATGTAAGGAAGGGGAATTCTTTAAAGGAGGTGCATATTTCACATAAGATGAAGAGTTGAAAATGTACAAGGTTTATTAGTAAAAAACTATGAGCAATATTAAAAATATGAGATATTTTGGGTATAATGATTCCATTTTGACACATATGTAAGGAAGGGGAGTTCTTTAAAGGAGGTGCATATTTCACATGCTTGAATGAGTTTTAAACTCATAAAAATTGAGATATTTTATCTCTCCTCTCTCCTCATTCAAGTCTAGTTCCAAAAAGTTAGCTTAACTGACCTAAAAATGGTCAAAAATTGACCAAACTGATTTGGAAAATTCTAGAATCAGTTTGTTTGGTTAGGAGCTCAATTTTTCCTATAAATAGAAGCCCACCCCTTGTTGAAAAATATATAGTGTTTATGCATCGTTACTCTACTCCACCTAAGCCAAGAACTGTGAATTCATTAATAATTCACTAGTTTTTGGAGCTTCCCTCTTTCTTCAATCCCCATTGGTGGCTCCATCAACATACTTAACCAATTGATTGGTTGGGGGCCTCTACCGTGAACAAAGAATCAAGCAATTTGTAAGGTAATTAGTGAATATTGATCTTTTCTATAATTTCTCAATGTTTCTCTCTTCTCAACCCCTCTCAAGCTTGAGAAGCTTAATTGGTATGGTTTTTTAAATGCTATTGAAGTTAATTGGTGAATAGTAGTGAAGAGTTACATAATTTAATAAATGCTATTGAAGTTAATTTCCATTTATGTTTAAATTCTAATGGTTTTTATGTAATTTCTCTCTCTCACTCAAGAAATGGTCATACTCATGACCCATTCTCAATCCAAATCAAGCTTTTCATAAAGCTTTTCCTTAACCCAAGATTAAGCTATGCTTGAGGCCAAATTAATGGCTTTTTTCTATGCTTTTAATTTATGTATATTGATGATTCAATCCATTATGGATTGATAATCCAATTAGAGATCATTTTAATTATTTCCTTAATGATAAGCTTTATCCCTTAGAAAAATTGAGATTTATCAGTCATAGCAGCGGAGCTATGGCAAAATTTTTATAAAAATTATGCATAAAATAATTTCATTCAAAGCATAAAAAGAGGACTTCCTACCATATTCTAGGAATTATCATCCTAGATTAATTGAAAGAATTTCATTATAATCATGGAGAAATTGAATTTTAATATCATGCATAAAGGATAAGTTTTTATATCAAAAGTGTTATTTTTACCATTTTTATTTCATGCATAGAAGTATGCATAATGGATAAATTTTTATATCAAAAGTGTTATTTTTACCATTTTTATTTTCATGCATAGAAGTATGCATAATGGATAAATTTTTATATCAAAAGTGTTATTTTTATCATTTTTATTTTCATGCATAGAAGTATGCATAAAGGATAAATTTTTATATCAAAAGTGTTATTTTTATCATTTTTATTTTCATGCATAGAAGTATGCATAAAGGATAAATTCTTATATCAAAAGTGTTACTTTTATCATTTTTATTTCATGCATAGAAGTATGCATAATAGATAAATTTTTATATCAAAAGTGTGACTTTTATCATAATTGAATTTCATGCATAGAGGTATGCATAAAAGTTGATTATTTTATTGTAAGAGTGTTACTTTTATCATAATTGAATTTCATGCATAAAGGTATGCATAAAAGTTGATTATTTTTTTATAAAAGTGTGACTTTTATCATAATTGAATTTCATGCATAGAGGTATGCATAAAAGTTGATTATTTTATTGTAAGAGTGTTACTTTTATCATAATTGAATTTCATGCATAAAGGTATGCATAAAAGTTGATTATTTTATTATAAAAGTGTGACTTTTATCATAATTGAATTTCATGCATAGAGGTATGCATAAAAGTTGATTATTTTATTGTAAGAGTGTTACTTTTATCATATTGGATTTCATGCATAGAGGTATGCATAAAAGATATTCTTTTTATACTAAAAGTGTGATTTTTATCATAAATGGATTTTATGCATAACTTAGATGCATAAGAGAAATTCTTTTATTCTAAAAGTGTAATTCCTACCAAATTGAATTTATGCATAAGAAGATGCATAAAAGATTGATTTTAATTTCGAAAGTGTTAGTGTCCTTAAATGGAATTTATGCATAAATAAATGTGTAGAGAAATCTTATATCAAATATAAGAATTCTCTTAAAAAAGATATGAAATGTGATAATATGTGATAAGAGGTGTATGAGATGTGATAAGATTTGATAAGATGCGTATGGAAAGTGATAGGATGTGATAAGAGGTGTATGAGATGTAAAACGATGTGATAAGATGTGTATGAGATGTGATAGAATGTGTTAAGATGAGTTAGGATGTGTTAAGATGTATATGGGATGTGTTAGGACGAGAATGGATGTAATAAGGTTGTATGAATGTGATGTGGATGTATACATGTAGATGTATATGTATCAATGTGAATGTGGATGTGGATGTGGATGTATGGATGTAGATACGGATGTGTATGTATGTATGTGGATGTGTATGTATGAATGAGGATGTGAAAATGGATGTATACATGTAGATGTATATGTATGAATGTGAATGTTGATGTGGATGTGGATGTATGGATGTAGATACGGATGTGTATGTATGTATGTGGATGTGTATGTATGAATGAGGATGTGAAAATGGATGTATGTATGTAGATGTGGATGTATGGATGTATGTATGTAGATGTGGATGTATGTATGTCGATGTGGATGTATGGATGTGAATGTGAATGAAGAGGTGGATGTGGATGTATGGATGTAGATACGGATGTGGATGTATGTATGTGAATGTGGATGTATGAATGAGGATGTGAAAATGGATGTATGCATGTGAATGTGGATGTATGAATATGAATATGGATGTGTGGATGTGGAAATGGAGGTATGGATGTATGAATGTGGATGTGGATGTATGCATGTAGATGCGTATGTATGAATGTGAAATTGGATGTATGATGTGGACGTACGAACATGGATATGTATGTAGAATAATGAATACGAAGGTGTATGTGAGATAATGTGTAGTCTATATGAGTGAATGGATGAGAACGAGTACACATTGAATGGAATGTGGAATAAGTAATGTGGTCCGAGAGTGGATAATATGGAAAGACAAGAGCTCGTTTGTGACTGTTTGTAAATGACTGTTTTATGTCAAGAATGCTGGAGAAGCATTTTGACCGTCTTGAGGATTAAGGTCATAAAGACCGAACTGATAAAGTTGCAACTGCTGACGGAGAGTCAATGGAGGACGTCTCGCGTAGCAAGGTCGATCGAGGTCTTGACCAGCCTCGGTTCGATTTAAATGGTGAGCTTCCGGTACGGTGGATGAGGGACCAAGGAAGCGGCCTATGAGTGAAGCGCTAGGTCACCTGCGAAGGATCCTAGAGGGTGCTGACCATACGGTGCTCGGGCTCTGGGTCGCCGAAGATACCCACACGTGCGTCGTGGAAGATATTGGAACAAGGAGTAAGAGTTGTTTTCTGAAACCGGGCATGGATCTGGTTGATTGACCTTGCTGGTCCTCAACGGATGAGTCCATGGCTCTTTTATATGGATCTGTGGGTTGATCTAGCTGATCTTCCACGGAGATTCCATTCTATTATATGAATATATTGCCGGTTACTATGAGCTAGGAACTATGGAAAAGGCCCTGAGCGAACAGGTGGTGAGCGTTCTGGTTGCCAATGATGCCATAAGTATACCGATGAATGAATGACTGGAAATAAGGATTCAACCAGAGACTTTGAGAATTGTCATCAGTGACATAATGGTTTTATTAAAGGATTGTTTTAAAGCTAGTTGATGCTAAGAAAAAGGCAATTTCATATTGGGTGTGTAAGTGGTGTGACTAGTTTTATGTTTGCATGAACTTCCGGGCTAGGGGGCCTTGGAATTCTTTTCCTTGGTACCCGGGACAAAACCTAACCAAATTCTTAATTGGATCCGATCACTATAGTGGTTGGGCGGTTGGCTAACCCATGGGACTAGATGGGGTTAGGCTGGACTGATGGATCCGTAAATCGAGATTTAATTTCTATTATTACGATAGATGAAGTAAATCCCGGATAGAAATTGTTCTATGGGAATCAACGGCTGTGCCTCTTGATGGGGAAAAAAGCGTTGATCCCAATGATCCAAGTGCAAGTTTCTTCCTTGATTTGACCAAGTACCGTTAAAGGTACAGTCAGATCAGTTGATCCGTAATGATCTTGACTACGTTAGAGTAAAGAGTTATCCTGGTGGAATCGCCCATGCTTTTCGGGTAAAGGAAGTTTTTTTGGTTTCGGTTTTGGACAAACCGACGGATTAGTCTCTTGTCCGGATATCCGTGGTGGGCGAGGCCCCGAGTGTGAGACCCCTACCCGCGCATGATGTGCTACTTCCGTTGCTAGTACCCCGAATCCCCCGTTGCGTGGTGGAGATCGGGATCTTACAGTGCCTCTTGATGGGGAAAAAAGCGTTGATCCCAATGATCCAAGTGCAAGTTCTTCCTTGATCTGATCGAGTTTCTTTATAGGTGCAGTCGGATCAGCTTGATCAGTAATGGTCTTGACTACGTTAGGGTAAAGAGTTATCCTGGTGGAATCGCCCGTGCTTTCCGAGTAAAGGAAGTTTTTTCGGGTTCGGTTTTGAAAAAACCGACGGATTAGTTTCTTGTCCGGATATCCGTGGGCGAGGCCCCGAGTGTGGGACCCCTGGCCCGCGCAGAAGTGCTACTTCCGCTGCTAGCACCCCAAATCCATTGCGCGGTGGGAACAGGGATCTCACAGTAATAAATTCACAGTTCTTGGCTTGGGTGGAGTAGAGTAATAGTGTATAAAACACTATTATTTTTCAACAAAGGGGGAGGCTTCTATTTATAGGAAAAATTGAGCTCCTAACCAAACAAACCGATTCTAGATTTTCCAAATCAGTTTGGTCAATTTTTGACCATTTTTAGGTCAGTTAAGCTAACTTTTTGGAACTAGACTTGAATTAGGAGAGAGGAGAGATGAAATATCTCAATTTTTGAAGATTTAAAACTCAATCAAGCATGTGAAGTAGGTGCCTCATTGAAGGGCCTCCTCTTCCTTACATATGTGTCAAAATGGAATCATTATACCCAAAATATCTCATATTTTTGATATTACTCATAGTTTCTTACTAATAAACCTTGTACATATTCAACTCTTCATCTTATGTGAGCATTGAAGGGAATCCCCTTCCTTACATATGTGTCAAAATGGAATCATTATACCCAAAATATCTCATATTTTTGATATTACTCATAGTTTCTTACTAATAAATCTTGTACATAGTCAACTCTTCATCTCTTATGTGAGCATTTACTCATTTTTGGGTATCTTCTTTTACAAAATTGGATTTATCTCCTCCCCACACATGGATTGATCTTATTGGCCCATAGGAACCTTAATTGGACCATAATCCAAAAATTTCTGAAAATCTAGACCCTTAGGCTAAGGTCCTTCATACCCATTTCCAATTAATTCCAATTGCACATTGGAAAGTTCTTTTTGAATTTCTGTTTCAGGGGAATTCATTTTAATAAGATGAGATATTTTTTATCTAAAAATATTAAAAATCTGAATATTCTCTCTCTAGAATATTTTCTCTCTCTCTATGTCAAAACAAGCAGAGACAAGATCTTTTATATTTCTGAAGAGGGGATTGATTACAGTGGAAGATGCTGGATATCTTGAGAGGCTGGGGAGGAATCTTACATTCTCTCCTACTTGAAAAGCGCGAGATGTCCTCATCTCGCAAATTGGGGGTAATTCCGCAAGATGCATGAATATGAGACTAAGAGAAAATTTAATTAAGAGTAACCACCAAGAAAAGTCTCAAAGAGAGCAAGACTCAAGACAAGAATAAAGATTTCAACTTTATTCACTCTTGGAACATATACAGCAAGATAGAAGAACTTTTTACAATTCCATAAGCCCGTCCATCATATGGTCACAAAAGCAGCACTCACAAGCTGCACACGTATAAGGTAACTCATCTATGGGAATAATTTGCCCGGTTATTATAGCACCTACCTCATTGGTATGAGGTGACCTAATAAAAGGACCTCTAAGAGGCAAGCCGAAAATGGGGTAAAGGCATATCTTCTGGTGAGGAAGAAAACACGCAAGTAAGAAGACCCGCTCAGAAAATCCACCATGCCTTGATCTCATCACGCAGTAGTATCGGGGACCCAAACCCAAAGCTTCAATAACCATAGCCAAGCGAACATTGTTACGAAAGTGCTGCCGACCCCACGGTGTTACCCTAGTTATGTCTCAATAGGTCCGCCATTTGATCTGAGCTACAAAAGTTCCCAAGTGAGGAAAAAGTGAGCGCTCATATAGTTCTATAAAATCCTTCTTCTTCACAGACTCGCTTGCGTCTTGAAGGTGAGAAATCATCATGGATAAAACCAAGTCTTGCTGCCAAGCCATAAAAGAGATTAAGAAAGAAAGGAGATCGATGGAAGTAAGATTACTGCGAGCGACAAGTAAGAGTTACAACTTATATAAAAGAAGGAACTAGCGTAACCTAGAAGCCAACGGGTATCTTGCCACTGAAGTTTTACCGTCTTTCCATGATTTGGGTTTGGCACATATTTCTATAGAAGGCTAACATGAAATACATTATGAACTTTGAGATGAGGAGGTAAAAGAAGCTCGTAGGCTAAGTCACCTACTTTCTTTGAAATCAGATATGGCCCACAATATCTGGGGGATAACTTTTTATACTTCCCAAGAGATATAGAACTTCTTTTGGGCCGTACTCGAATGAAGACCATATCTACTTCTTTGAATTCTTTGACTGCCCTCTTCTTATCTGCATACTGTTTCTGTCGATCATCCTGGGCAGCTTTTATATCTTTATGAATTGCCTGCATCTGCTGCTCCATGTCGTCAAGCATTTGTCTGGACATCTCGTCCCTAAACTATGGGCCGGACCTAGTTAATGGAGTTAAGCAATCTTGTCCGAGATGGACCCTGATTAGATTGGTATGAAGGAATTGGTCTCTGAATTCGGGGTTCTTGACTTCCCTGTGCTCTTGACATGGCAGGAGTTGGGCAGTCTTTTAACTGATGACCAAAACCTTGGCACCCAAAACACCGGTTCTCACTTCTAAACTCATCGTTCTGAATCCTTAAAACAGGTGGGCCTCCTGAGAAAGTATTCTGGGGAAAGGGTCTTTCTTTTTTAAACAGAATCTTTCTTTTATCTTAGAGAGGGAATAATTATAAGAAACACCATATTAGTGAATTTGGGAATTTTCCAATTCCCATTTTTGAATACTTAAAAAAGGGGGACATGGATAACATGTTTGTAAGTTTCTCAAAACCCTATCATATGACCTATCGTTGGAAAGCGCTTGAAAAATAGAATCTAAAGAGCTATAAAGCGCTCATTTTGGATTAGTGGTGTTCAAGTTATGGTTAATCCAAACTTTTGACCACGTGTCCCAAACTTGTGGGAAATTCCCATATTCCCCAATATGGTGTTAAGATCAGAAAGGGAGGTTCTTACTCCTGTATTCCTCGAAGCCTGGGGGAAGAATCTTACACCTCAATATTCTTTTCTACCTTCGATGTCTCGCTATACGAAGAGCCAATAATATAGCTTCTTTTCTACACTCAATATTCAGTAGAATGTCATCCACCAATGTCTACACCTAGCCTAAGACCTCCACCTTTGCCTCATATAGGCTACCTTGTGCCAACAGAGTGCATGTGTCTTGAGATAGTGTTACACCACAGCTCATAGATAACATCGATTGTACACCTGCCTCACACATCCACTGAGTTCTTTTTTTTTGTGCAATTACCATCTTAACTTGTCTTCTTAACAATGTGCTCAGCAAATACGGCCCACTTCATAGGACCGGTGTGCAGACCTGATAGACGTAGCCTCGGGAAAATTGAAAAAATAGTTTGAGGGTGTAGTTTGGTAAACATGTTTATATAATGTATACAAGGGTAGATAGTGCTCTTGCTTTGCCATTCACAAAACATCACCTTCCTGTCTTTCTCGGGGAGCTCTAAAAACACTGTTAGCCAATGCTTTGGTGGTGCCTCATTGGGATTCAGACAGCTTGCATCCTCCCCCTCAATATTGATGAGACCATACACTCTGGAAAAATCCTCTAAAGTCCTAAAAAATTCTTTCAATTTCTCCGTCTCTAACTTCGGGTGGCGAAACTTGGTGGGTGCCCACTTTCACATGCAAAAAACATTGGTTAGACAAGCAAACACACTCTCCTTGTCTCTCATATATTGAGCTCAAGACCACCAATATATGTGGAGCTCAATTAGCAGGTTTATGAGTGATCAGAGAGAGAGAGAGAGAGAGAGAGAGAAGGGCCACCTTTGTGTCTTTGTCACTGCCCTTCCAGTTAGCTATCGCCACCAAAAAGATGCATGCATGTTCTCAAGTAGCTATTAGTGGGAGAGAGGAAGTGGGAGAGAGGAAGTGGGGGAGAGGAAGACAATAAAGATCTGCTGACTCTGAGTTTTTTGAATGAGACAGTGTACGTAGAGAATGCATACAAAAAATAATAATTACCCTGCCACTTTCAGTTATCCCCCCCACTATCTTCTCAGTTATGTAAATTCTCTTTTCTTAGTTTTCCAATTCAAATTTCATTTTCAAGTTCCAAACCACAACCCAAAAACCACTATTTCTATTGGTCCAAAGTGTACCACCTTGCCATGCATCCACCCTGTGGCATATTCTTTTTAGACATCAAGGCACGTGCTAATTCTGTAACGTGCCTATTTTTTCTTTCTACAACACCATTCTATTGCGGAGTATACTTGCATGTAGACTCTCTTGATTTCCTTCTTTCTCAAGGAATCACTGAACTCATTGGAGAAATACTCTCCCTGTAAGATTCCTCCTCAACTTGAATATCAAATAAGCCTCTACTTCAATCTCTTGTAATCATTCTATGATTCTGAATACAAGAAAATATCATTTTTCCTTGTTTTGCCTAGTAAGATAAAAAATTCTAGAGAGTGGTAAATCAAAATTGAGATATTTTTGGATAAATAAATTCTTCAAATATCAAAAAAATGTTTCCTTGAAACAGAAAATCAAAATAGATTTTCCAAGGTGCAATTGAAATTAATTAAAATTGATTCAGAAGACCTTAGCCTAAGGGTCCAGATTTTTATTTTTTTTAAATTATGGTCCAGTTAAAGTTCCTATGGACCAATAAGATTAATCCAAGTGTTGAGACAAGATAAATCCAAAGAACAAAAGAAAATACCCAAAATGAGTAAATGCCCACATAAGATGAAGAGTTGACCAAGTACTAGGTTTATTAGTTAAAAATTATGGTGTATTAATAAAAAAATGAGATATTTTGGAGTAATCATTCATTTTTGACACATGTGTAAGGAAAAGGGAGACCTTCAAGGAGGTGCCTATTTCACATCCTTGAATGAGTTTAAAACTAAAAAATAGTAGGATATTTTTATCTCTCCTCTCTCCTAAATCAAACCAAATAAAAAAGGGAGCCAAACCGGTCCAAAACTTGTCCAAATTCAGCCAAACTGAAGCTGGAAAATTCTAGAACTCAGTCGGACTCAGTTAGTGGCCTCCCTCTCCTATAAATAAACCCTCATTCCTTTGTATTATTATCTGTGAACTAAACTATGTCGGTATTACTCTAAACTAACCTTAATTTCCACTATCCTCTAAAAACCTCTACAAAATTGAAGAGATTCGAGCTTCTCTCTCTCTCTTCAATCTTTCTTGGTGACTCCTACGACATACCAAACCAATTGATTGGTTGGGGGCCTCTACAGTGACTAAAGAATCAAGCATTTTAGGAGGTAAAGAGTGGATTATGGTCTTTTTTCTATAATTTCTAAATGTTTCTTTCTTCTCAACCCCTCTCAAGCTTGAGAAGCTTTAATTTGAATGGCTTTTGAACATTATTGAAATGCTCTAAAGTATTGTAATAAAGAAACACATAAATTTTCATTTATGCTTAATTTTAATGATTTTTAAGCATTTCTCTCTCTCCCCCCAAAGAAAGGTCATTCCTATGACCTATTCTCAATCCAAATGAAGCTTCTCATGAAGCATTTCTCTAATCCAAAAGTAATTTTTATGCTTGTTTAATTGGAGGCCAAAATAATGGCTTTTTAATGCTTTTATGATATTTATTTCATAGAGAAATTATGAATCAATCCATAATTGGATAATGATCCAATTAGTGGTCATTCTAATCATACTAATAATATTAAACTTCGTTCTCTCAATTAAATTGAGAATTATCAGTAATAGTAGCCAAGCTATGGCAAAATTTCTGTAAAATAAACACATAAAATATTTTCATTCATAATATGAAAAGAGGACTTCCTACCATATTCTAGGAATTATCATCCTAGATTAATTGAATGATTCTCATTGTAATCATGAAGAAATTCATTTTTATGATTATGCATAATTAGTAAATTAGAAAAAAGAGGAATTTCTGGTAATTTATTTTTATGTTAAAAGAATAATCCCCAAGACATTGGAAATCCATGTATTCCAATGATTTAGAGAATAAAATTGGAATGCTAAAATAATGTATAATTTATGAAAGATTTTAGTTAAATTTATCTTTTTGTATAGATAAACTTTTATGATGAAAGAGAAATTCCCACCATATTGAAATTTAAATATTTAAATAAGAAAAGTATAATTCCTAGTGCAAAGGAATTAAGGAAGATTTTTATTTAATTTTTAAGAAGAAAATATAGTTAAATTTTTCTTTTTGTATAGATAAATTTTTATGATGAAAGAGGAATTCCCACCATATTGGAATCCAATTAATTAAATGAAGAAAGTGTAATTCCTAGTGCAAAGTAATTAATGGAGATTTTTATTTAAATTTTAAGAGAAAAATTTAATTAAATTTATCTTTTTGCATAGATAAGTTTAAATGATAAAAGAGGAATTCCTACTATATTGGAATTCAAATGTTTAGATGAGAAAAGTGGAATTTTTAGCTTAAAGGAATTAATGGTTATTTTTATGTAATTTTTAAGAAGAGTTTTAATAGATTTAATTTAGGGAAAAAAGGAATTCCCATGATAATTGGATTGCACTCATTGAAATGAGAAAAAGAAGGATTTCAAGTTTATTCAAAAAAATAGGTATTGATATTTAGTTAAAAGATGAGTTTCCATGATAATTGAGAAAAAATGGATTTGAATTAAATTCTAATGTCAAAAGATGAATTTCCATCATAATTCTACCTAATGAATTAAGGTTGAGAATTTATGTGGGAAAAAGAAAATCTTGGATAATTGAATTGGTAAAATCACTAAATGGATATTTACCCAAAAACTAGATGTTTAGTTGAAAGTAATCCTGGTAGAACTAAACTGAATGAATTTAGTTAGACTACGTGAGGTCGGATAGTAAACCTAATTGTCCTTCTCTTCAAGATTTGAATCAGACAAAAACTTTGTGAGCAATTCCAGTTACTAAATCCAAAGAATAGACTACCGGAACGAATCTAAGTTTTTCCCTGACCAGTCTCACCAAGAATCTAGGGATAAATGGATAAAATGACGGGTAGATTACCCTCATGAGATCAAGGATCCTCATTATGAAATTTGGAATTATTGGAAAAAGAGTCTTTGGAACCAATCTCAAACTGGAATCTCACTTGCATTGGAAACTCTGTTTTTCATTCAAAGGACTGTTTTACGCCAGAATGCTGGAGGAAGCATTTGGCTTATGTTTTTCTAGAGAAGGCTTGTTGGAATAGCTGACGGGGAGTCGTCAATGGACCTCGCCCGCCGTGACAAAGCCTGTCGAGGTCTTGACCAGCCTCGGTACGGTTAAAATGATGCGCTCCTGGTACGATGGGTGAGGGTCGACGAAGCAGTCCATGAGTGAAGTCCCTGAGTGAAGTGCTAGGACACCAACCTGGGTGTTGCTGTGGAGAAATGGGTGGAAGCCATGGAAGAATATTTTAACGTCACAGGCTATAATGAGCGGAGCAAAATGACTCTTGTCAGGCTGAAATTAGTGGAATCAGCGAGGGTGGCATGGAGGAACCACTGTGACACCAATCGTCTGGACAGAAATACTCAGTCCTGGACCACCGACCTTAAAACCTATTTGAGAAAGATATTTTGTCCCCTTGATTTTTTGGAAACCAAAATGAACGAATTTCAGAGCTAAAGCAGGGGAGAAAAACCATCGAGGAATATCACCAAGCCTTTGCTCTTTTACTCAAATATTCACCATCTCTAGATGAAGAGCAACTCATGGCCAGGTTCATTCGGGGAATGAACGAACCCTTGGATACACTGGTCAAAAATGCCAAGCCAGTGTCCATGGCAGAAGCTGTCACAATGGCAAAGGACTTTGCCAAAGCCTTCATCGTAAAAGCCCCGCAGCTCCCTCATCCTTCAAGAGATTTTAGACACCGGGAAGTTCTTCCAACTTTCCGCCTCCAAAGAGACACCAAGGTTATAACCAGAATGTGGAGACAGGAAGCTTCAGAAATGAAGGAAGACCTTTTCTCCGAAGTACATTCTCAGGAACTCCGGCTCTCTCCAGAATGCAAAGGAAAGACCTTCGAAGCGAGAACAGACGCTTCGGATGTCAGGGACTTGGGCACCAGCTCAAAGATTGCCCATCTCCTTCTGTGGGCCAAGGAAGCCAGGGTCCTAGAGTCTCGAGACAGATTCCTTCATATCAGTCCAATAAGGGTCCCCAGTGCCAAAATCAGGGTAACCCCAGAAGAGTGCCAGCTCAGCCTGCAGCCTCCGTGCAAAGCAGTCTCCGAACTCCCTCCCAGAATTGGAATAACCAAAGAGAGAGAGTTCCACCTTAGACTGTAGCAGCCAGAGCAGTCACCATAGCTGAGGAAGTGGAGGAAGAGAAAGGACAGATAGCAATTGAGCATCAGGAGAATAATCGTCAATTCTCAGTCCTCCAGACTCCAGCAGAGTACCAGGGTAAGAAATTCAAGCTTTTGATTGATTCAGGCAGTACTCATTCTTTTATTTCCCAAAAGTTCAAGTGAATCCGGTAGACATAAAATGCAAGGCTAAAGAACCAGAGTGGTTAGTATGCAGATGTATTTCCTGAAGAGCTGACTGAGATGCCTCCATCTCGTGAAGTAGATCATGAGATCGAATTAACCCCCGGAGCTCAGCCGGTAGCCCAGCGTGCATACAAAATGCCACTCCCTGAAGCCATAGAACTTAAGGAGTAGTTAAGACAACTGTTAGAGCAGGGATTTGTCAAACCCAGTGTCTCACCTTGGGGTGCGCCCGTTCTCTTTCAAAAGAAGAAAGATGGAACGTTAAGACTCTGTATTGGACTACAGAGGACTGAATCAATTAACAATTAAGAATAAGTATCCTATTCCTAGGATTGATGAACTTTTGGATCGGTTAAGTGGTACCCAAATGTTTACAAAGATGGATCTCAAATCCGGGTACTACCAGATCAGAATCAAGGAGCAAGACATACCAAAGACAGCATTCAATACTCGCTATGGGCATTATGAGCTCACAGTCATGCCGTTTGGATTGACTAATGCCCCGGTGACATTCAATCGTCTTATGCAAGATATTCTCAGAGAATACTTGGATGATTTTGTTCTTGTCTTCTTTGATGATATCTAAGTATACTCGAAGAATGCTGCAGACCATGAAGATCATGTGTGCAAAGTCCTGGAAATCCTAAGGAAACACCAACTCTTTGCAAAGAAGAGCAAGTGTTCCTTCTCTGTTGACCAGGTGGAATACTTGGGATTCATAGTGTCAAAGGATGGGATTTCTCCTGACCCCGCAAAGATCCAAGCAGTAGTTTAATGGCTAGAACCCAAGTCAGTAAAGGAAGTCAGAGGATTCCTAGGGTTAATTGGATGGTATAGGATATTTATACCTAGGTATGCTCAGATAGCATTCCCTTTAACTAACCTTCTCAAGAAAAGTACATTTTTTCAGTGGACTGCAATGTGTGAGAATGCCTTCGACAAGCTGAAGACAGCCTTAGTAACCAACCTTGTCCTTAAATTGCCAGATTTTACCAAACCCTTTGAGGTAGTTATTGATGCCAGTGAATTTGCCTTAGGCGGTGCTCTAATGCAGGAAGGTCATGCAGTGGCCTATGAATCCAGAAAACTCAGAACACATGAGAGGAATTATGCCATCCATGACTTGGAGTTACTCTCAGTAGTGTATGCTCTGAAGTTGTGGAGACATTATCTTTTGGAACAAAGATTCACCTTGATGACAGATCATCAAAGTCTGAAGTGGATCTTCACCTAAAGGGATCTCAACATGCGTCAAAGGAGATGGATGCAGACCCTGCAGGAATTTGATTTTGAAATAAAGTATCGGTCCGGGAAAGAAAATGTGGTTGCAGATGTGCTCAGTAGAAAAGCCTCCTTGCTTACAATTATAGTGGTGTCAAATCCATTGATCAATGAAGCAAAGGAGAAAATCATGCAGGACAAATTCTTTGCCCCTCTATTGCTACCCTTTTGATGCAGGAAAGCAAGACTCCTCAGGAAATGAGTCGAGTTCTTGGATACAAACTGGATGAAGGATGCATGTATTATAATAATCGGCTATGTATCCCCAATGATGCGGGAATAAAGGGAAGAATTCTGAGAGAATCCCATGATAGCCTGATAGCTGGACATCCAGGGTTTATAAAAACCTATATGTCAGTGAAGAAAAGCTTCTTCTGGTGGCCAGGACTCAAAAAGGATGTACTTGATCATGTAAGGAAATGCTTAATGTGCCAAAGAGTCAAGGCAGAGAGAGTCAAGATGCCAGGGAAACTCCAGCCTCTAGACATTCCACAGATGAAGTGGGAATGCATCAGTATGGACTTTGTCACTGGATTACCTTCAGTGCAATCAGGTTACAACTCCATTTTTGTGGTAGTTCACAGGCTAACCAAAGTTGTCCATCTGATTCCAGTGAAAGAAACATACTCTGTAGTGGATGTTGCCAGAGTTTTCCTTAAGGAGATCTTCAAATTGCATGGTTTACCCTGGAGGATAGTAAGTGATCGAGATCCCAAATTCACATCAAAATTCTGGACTGCATTCTTTGAGGCAGTAGGAACTTTCTTGGATCTCAGCACAACCTACCACCCCGAAACAGATGGCCAGACGAAAAGGGTGAATCAAGTAATTGAAGATATCCTTCGATCATGCTGCACAGCAGCAGGGAACCCAAGAAGTGGTTAAGTCATTTGCATCTGGTTGAATTTGCTTACAATGCTTCTTATCATCGGAGAATTGGGATGAGTCCTTTCAAAGCTTTGTATGGACAAGATTGCCTTACACCATTGACTTGGTCTGACCCATTGATTAAAGTCAAAATATCTAGACAAATGCTTGATGACATGGACCAACAGATGCAATCAATCCGTAAAGATATAAAGGTAGCCCAAGACAGGCAAAAGCACTATGCAGATAAAAAGAGATCTGAGAAAGAGTTTGAAGAATCAGATATGGTCTTCATTCAAGTATGATCAAAAAGAAGTTCCTTATCCTTAGGGAAGTACAAGAAGCTCTCTCCCAGATACTGTGGGCCGTATGCTGTCATAAAGAAAGTGGGCGATCTAGCCTACAAATTTCTTCTGCCTCCCCATCTCAAGGTACATGATGTATTCCATGTCAGTTTGCTTAAGAAGTATGTATCTAGCCCGAATCACGTGCTTGATGATGAGCAATTGATCTCTCCGACTCAAGGCCATATGGTACTCCAACCTGAGGGAATCCTTGATGAGCAATTGATCTCTCCGACTCAAGGCCATATGGTACTCCAACCTGAGGGAATCCTTGATGTTCGGGAGAAGATCCTCAGGAGCAAAGTCCTCAAAGAATTCATAGTAAAATGGAAGTTCTTCCCTCTAGAAGATGCCACCTGGGGAGAAAGAAGAAGAGTTGGCGAAGGATTACCCTCACTTTGCGAGATGAGGACATCTCGCGTTTTTCAAGTGGGAGAGGATGTAAGATTCCTCCTCAACCTGAATATGAAATAAGCCTCTACTTCAATCCCTTGTAATCATGATTCTGAATACAAGAAAATATCATTTTTTCTTGTTTTGCCTAGTGAGATAAAAAATTCTAGAGAGTGGTAAATCAAAATTGGGATATTTTTGGATAAATCAATTCTTCAAATATAAAAAAATATTTCCCTGAAACAGAAAATCAGAATAGATTTTCCAAGGTTCAATTGGAATTAATTAAAATTGATTTAGAAGACCTTATCCTAAGGGTCCAGAATTTTGAATCTTTTTTTATTATGGTCCAATTAAGATTCCTATGGACCAATAAGATTAATCCAAGTGTTGGGACAAGATAAATCCAAAGAACAAAAGAAAATACCCAAAAATGAGTAAATGCCCACATAAGATGAAGAGTTGACAAGTACTAGGTTTATTAGTTAAAAATTATGGTGTATTAATAAAAAATGAGATATTTTGGAGTAATCATTCATTTTTGACATATGTGTAAGGAAAAGGGAGACCTTCAAGGAGGCACCTATTTCACATACTTGAATGAGTTTAAAACTCAAAAATAATAGGATATTTTCATCTCTCCTCTCTCCTAAATCAAACCAAATAAAAAAGGGAGCCAAACTGGTCCAAAACTTGTCCAAATTCAGCCAAACTGAAGCTGGAAAATTATAGAACTCAGTTGGACTCAGTTAGTGGCCTCCCTCTCCTATAAATAAACTCTCATTCCTTTGTATTATTATCTGTGAACTAAACTATGCCGGTATTACTCTAAACTAACCTTAATTTCTATTATCCTCTAAAAACCTCTACAAAATTGAAGAGATTGGAGCTTCTCTCTCTCTTCAATCTTCCTTGGTGACTCCTACGACATACCAAACCAATTGATTGGTTGGGGGCCTCTACAGTGACTAAAGAATCAAGCATTTTAGGAGATAAAGAGTGGATTATGGTCTTTTTTCTATAAATTCTAAATGTTTCTTTCTTCTCAACCCCTCTCAAACTTGAGAAGCTTTAATTTGAATGGCTTTTGAACATTATTGAAATGCTTTAATGTATTGTGATAAAGAAACACATAAATTTTCATTTATGCTTAATTTTTATGCTTGTTTAATTGGAGGCCAAAATAATGGCTTTTTAATGCTTTTATGATATTTATTTCATAGAGAAATTATGAATCAATCCATAATTGGATAATGATCCAATTAGTGGTCATTCTAATCATACTAATAATATTAAACTTCATTCTCTCAATTAAATTGAGAATTATCCGTAATAGTAGCGAAGCTATGGCAAAATTTCTGTAAAATAAACACATAAAACATTTTCATTCATAATATGAAAAGAGGACTTCCTACCATATTCTAGGAATTATCATCCTAGATTAATTGAATGATTCTCATTGTAATCATGAAGAAATTTATTTTTATGATTATGCATAATTAGTAAATTAGAAAAAAGAGGAATTTTTGGTAATTTATTTTTATGTTAAAAGAATAATCCCCAAGACATTGGAAATCCATGTATTCCAATGATTTAGAGAATAAAATTGGAATGCTAAAATAATGTATAATTTATGAAAGATTTTAGTTAAATTTATCTTTTTGTATAGATAAACTTTTATGATGAAAGAGGAATTCCCACCATATTGAAATTCAAATATTTAAATAAGGAAAGTATAATTCCTAGTGCAAAGGAATTAAGGAAGATTTTTATTTAATTTTTAAGAGAAAATATAGTTAAATTTATCTTTTTGTATAGATAAATTTTTATGATGAAAGAGGAATTCCCACCATATTGGAATCCAATTAATTAAATGAAGAAAGTGTAATTCCTAGTGCAAAGTAATTAATGGTTATTTAAATTTTAAGAGAAAAATTTAATTAAATTTATCTTTTTGCATAGATAAGTTTAAATGATAAAAGAGGAATTCCTACTATATTGGAATTCAAATGTTTAGATGAGAAAAGTGGAATTTTTAGCTTAAAGGAATTAATGGTTATTTTTATGTAATTTTTAAGAAGAGTTTTAATAGATTTAATTTAGGGAAAAGAGGAATTCCCATGATAATTGGATTGCACTCATTGAAATGAGAAAAAGAAGGATTTCAAGTTTATTCAAAAAAATAGGTATTGATATTTAGTTAAAAGATGAGTTTCCATGATAATTGAGAAAAAATGGATTTGAATTAAATTCTAATGTCAAAAGATGAATTTCCATCATAATTCTACCTAATGAATTAAGGTTGAGAATTTATGTGGGAAAAAGAAAATCTTGGATAATTGAATTGGTAAAATCACTAAATGGATATTTACCCAAAAACTAGATGTTTAGTTGAAAGTAATCCTGGTAGAACTAAACTGAATGAATTTAGTTAGACTACGTGAGGTCGTGTATGTAAATTCTCTTTGAGTGTTTGATCCCCTTTGTGGAGGTAGACGTGATTTGTGTCATGGACCAGTCATGTTAATCTCATGAAGGGTCTTCCTAAGATGCTGTCATAGAGCCGCCCGTGACAAAAGCCCATGACTACAAATGTGTGTGTGAGGGTTATTGACTTTAATCTTGAGGTCCATCTCACTAGTCTAAGGGGTTGTGTAGATGTCATGTCTGCGAGATTTATCACCAATTTGATGGGATCAAGGGGTGGTTGTCCCCAATTTTCCTAGCACGTTCTTGTGATTACACTTACACTTGCACCCCCATATCCAAGATGACTTTGAGCGCATGTCCATCATAGGAAATGGGACAAATTGCATTCATGTCTACACCTTCAAATAGTGGCCCAACGTATTTACTGTAATTGTCGATGTGCCTTTGGACTGTAGAATTTGTCCTTATTTGGCAGGGATTGAGGTTGAGACTTAGGTGCCGTAGGAGGATAAAATACCTCAGCAAATTTTGTATGGGAACATTGTGCATCTTTGTTGGACTCTGTGTCACTCTCCTCATCAAGTTCCTCAATGTGAACATGGGATTTGGTCTTGGCCTCCTATGGAATAGGTAATGGGGGGTTAGGAGGCACAGGTGGGGTAAGATCTTTGTTTGTTCAATGTCATGTTGGTGAATGGATTGTCCTCATCCTTGAGCATAAGCTTAGGATCTTTTTGTACTGGTCGGAAGTGCAGGTTCTTCTCTCGAACATTAAGTAAATGGTTCTACAATGAATTTCCGTTTGTCGACTCATTGTGCATAGGTTGTATGTATGGGTGGTTCTTCAAGTTGGGCCTAGCATTCATGTACCAATTCTTGGGTCTATTGAAGGCGTTACAATGATGGGATTGGGATATGTGGCCAGCCACTTTTTGTCATTTGGTTAGATTCTATGAGGTTTCTTGGGGGAGTGGCATTTCGGCACAACTATCACTCTCGGAGGAGGATGATGTGGTCTTTGTTGAACCGCTGTGCACGGATGGTAACCAGATCTTCACCTTGGCTAATTTTCTTAGAGTGTTGTTTCTTTTTAAATGGGGCACATTCACTAGTGAAGGTGTTGGACTACTTTGGTTTATTGGCCTTCTTGAGTTTGGCCTGTAACCGTGTGACTACATTCAATGGGACAGTGGATATCTTTCCATGTTGAACACTGAACACATTGAGGGATAGCATGCCTTTGACCGTGGATTGAGAAACTGATTGCAAAGTGCAATCCTTGAAGTAATGGTCACTAGCAAGATTTTCTTTTGAGGGCATTCAGCCACTCTATGGGGTCCTTGGCAAAGAAAACACTAAAGAGGTGGTTTCTCTGGCGGGTGCACCTATGGTGTGCACAATTGGTTTAGGGTTCATGTACGGCACAGGAAAAAGGAATATGATGGGTGATGGGTGCCTCAGGGGTGTCGAAGTGCATGGGCTCTAGGGACTTAGCAATGGACCCGGTTTTAATCTTTCCATGATCAATGGGGTTTGCCTTGAGAGGCAATGGTTGGAATAGAAAGATGGGCATTGTTGAAGGTCGTGGTGGTGGTGCTATTGTTGAGATATCGATCTCATCTAGTGAGGCGATGGTGGACACTGATGACCCGCCTGGGGGATAGGCCCCACACTTACACCACTGGCATGGTTGGTGAGATCATGGGTGATATGCGGCCAGTGGGATGACAGGCTGTGTGTGACAGCCATTCTAGAGACTGGCATAGTTATAGTGCTAGCTCATTTAGTTGGGTTCACACTATAGAGAACCCTAGTATGTATTTGGTTGAGTACCTTCTCATAGGTGTGTACTCTTATCTTTGTATATGGTGTGTTGAGTGTTGTGTGAAGAAGAAGAAGATTTTCAGCCTCTCACCTTGTGTGTTCTCTTTTAGGGTTTTGTGAGTGTGTGTGTGCTTGCAAGAGCTCAAGCTCTCCTCTCCCCTACATCTTTTCATGGTATCAGAGCCTGGTTCATGCTAAGGGCTGAGCTGCAAGCAAGAGAAGCACAGGAAGTGGTACGAGGGTAAGAGCTTCAACTACTCTTCTCTATTTGTGTTGGCGACTACACCCTTGTCTTCGGGAGCTCTACGGGAGGCATCGGCAAACGATCTCTGATTGAGGAGCTTTCTTCGCGGGAGTGAAGCTATAGGGCAACTATATTGTCTTATTGGACCAGATTTTTTGGGCCGAAAACGCATTTCGAGTGTGTTACGACCTCCATTTTTTAGAAAGCAGGTGATTTCGAGCACTGCGGGTAAGTCATCGATTCTCTGCAAAACTCTGTTTTAAGAACTGCAAGAAGACAGATTGGTTGTGCAGACACTGTGTGTGCTGCAAGGACGTCAATAGTTGCCATTGGGTGTATGTATACACATTGAGGTCACTGGTTGTGACATTTGAGTGTAGTATAGTACCGCTGCAGAAAATACAACAGTTTGTGCAAGACAAACCAGAGTGCTGTTTCTGGTAAATTTGTGTGTCTAGCAAGATGTCAAATGATGGCATAAACCAGATTGATGCTGAGAAGCTTGATAAGAACAACTTCCATGCTTGGAGGTTCAGGTTGACGAATTTCCTGATGGGAAAGGGTTATTGGGACTACATAGAAGGTGAGCATGAAGAGGCACTAGAGATACCGAAGATCCATTCGACTGCTGCAGATGTGAAAGAGTTCAAGGATTGGAACCAAGGAGCCAGAAAAGTTATGTATTGGCTCTCTATCAGTATACACAGGGCACCATGATTGGGCACATACAGGATGCCAAGTCCCCCAAGGAGGCGTGGGACACCTTGGTAAAACTCTATGAAACGAATACCAAGGCACGAAAGATACAGTTGAAAAATGAACTTCATATTGTGGAGAAAAAGAGTATGTGTGTGAATGACTATGCATTGAAGATCAAGGGTATTGTGGAATCCCTTGCATCTATTGGTGTTTCAGTAGGTGATGATGATAAGGTGGAAGTTTGTCTACATGGTCTCGGGCCACAATACAAGGCGTTCAAGACATCTATTCAGACTCGGAAAAACATTTCCAATTTCACAGATTTGGTGTCTATGTTGATTATAGAAGAGAAGAGCTTGGGTGAAGACCAACAATCTTCTACACAAGTTCAGGAAGAGGACGAGGTAGAGGAGGCCGTGGGCGGTCAAGGAGGTGGCCGAACAGGTAATCAGAATTATGGCCAGCACAGCAGCAACAACAACAGTCCCAGAATTCACAACAACAACAACACACAGGTGGAAGAGGCCAATTCAGAGGTAGGGGGAGTTAAAGAGGTCGTGGAAATTGGCAAAGGCAGCATAATGATACACGTGGATGCTTTTATTGTGGTAAGCCTGAGAATGTGCAGGCAGATTGTTATAAGAAGTAGGCTGACATGCAAAATGGAAAATTGCAACAAAACAACTATGCATCCTCGAGCAGAAACAATGAGGATAATGAAAGGTTGTTTATTATGCAGCATGTTGTTAATGCCATGTCTGAAAATGTTGAAGCAGCACATAAAGATGATGTATGGTATGTTGATTCAGGTGCTTCAAACCACATCACAAGTCATGGGGAGTGGTTCAAGGAGATGAAAAACCTTGAAAGACCAGGTTTTGTGGAAACAAGGGATGACACTGCTCATCCAATTTCTCATGTTGGAGATGTGCCATTGTCTATGCAGGATGGCAAAGTGAAGTACCTTGCAGATGTACTTCATGTTCCGAACATAACAAAGAATCTGGTTTAAGTTGGCCAGATGATTGAGCAAGGTTTGCAGGTTCAGTTTAACCTTGATGGTTGTATGTTGAAGACTTTAAAGATAAGTGCAGGTTGGTTGCAAAAGGTAACAGAGTGGGCAGAATGTTTATATTGAATGTAAACATGCCTAAAGTAAGTACTGCGATGTTTGCAAATGGTTCAGGAATTGTTGCAGACACAGACATTTGGCATAAAAGAATTGGACATGTGAATGTGCAGAGAATGAAGTCTATGCAGACTAAAGGAATTGTGACAGGGTTGCCAAATTTTAAAGTGGAATTGGACATGTGAATGTGCAGAGAATGAAGTCTATGCAGACTAAAGGAATTGTGACAGGGCTGCCAAAGTTTAAAGTTGAAGGTATGCAGAGAATATGTGAAGCATGCCAATTTGGAAAGCAAACAAAGCATGTATTTCCACGTAACAGAAATGTGAGCAGAAATGCACTAGATGTTGTGCATTCAAATGTATGGGGTCCTATGAAGACCATTGATGTCTATGGGAGGCTGCAAGTATTATGTGACATTTATTGATGACCACACAAGGAAAGTGTGGGTATACTTCATGAAGGAGAAGGGTGAGGTGTTCACTCACTTTCAGAATTTCAGAGTTATGGTTGAAAAGAAAACAGGGAAATATGTGAAGTGCCTAAGTTCAGATGGAGGAGGAGAGTACTTCTCCAATGAGTTCTCTGAATTTTTGAAGAAGAATGGTATTCGGAGACAGTTTACATGCAGATACACTCTGTAGTAAAATGGAGTTGCTGATGAGCGAAAAAACAAGCACATTGCTGAGATTGTGAGAGCATTGATGGAAGAGAAGAATATGCCGCATAGCTATTGGGCTGAGGCTGTTTCTACAGCAGTTTACATCATGAACAGGACTCCAACTGCAGCCATACATGATGTAACTCCAGAGGAGAGGTTTACTAGCAGAAAACCTGATTTGTCTCATCTGAAACTCTTTGGATGCATTGCATATGTGCATGTGCCAGATGAGCTGAGAACTAAGCTAGATCCAAAAGCTGAAAAATGTGTGTTTATTGGATATTCCCTTGAGCAAAAGGGATATAGGTGTTATAACCCTGCTACACGTGAGTTGAGGGTAAGCAGGGATGTTGTTTTTTATGAGATGAGCAGCTGGTATGCTGCTGACAAAGAAGCTGTTGGGGCTGATAAATGCAAGTCAGCAATCACAGTCTTTTAGTGGACCAGGAGAGTCCTCATCTAGTAGTTCAGTTGATAGACCATGGAGTCGCAGGCTGCGTCATAATACTAGTCCTACAAATGTGATTAGTACATCACATAAAGGCAAAGAGAAAGTGGTTGAGCCCCTTAGTATGCCTGACATTTCTGCACGGCATTCTCATGTTGATGGAGAGTCTAGTGGCTCAGAGATGAGCCTTGATGAGGAACTTGGGATACCAGCTATGAGAACACCTGGTGTAAAGAAGGCTATGGAAGCCATGAATGCAAAGCTGCGAAGATCTGGGAGAGTAAAGAATCCTGTGCAGAGGTTTATCTATGATGCTTATGTAGCACATCACTATGCATACATGGCAAAACTTGTGTAGGTTGTAGAGCCCACATGCATTGATGAGGCTGTTGGAAATGTGTGTTGGGAGAAAGCTATGGATGAGGAAATGGATGCACTATATGGAAATGAGACTTGGGATTTAGTGCAATTGCCTGAAGCATAAGCAGGTGCAAGGCTAGATTGGTAGCCAAAGGATATGCACAGACATATGGCATTGATTATGAGGAAACTTTTAGCCCAGTTGCCAAGATGGCAACAGTGAGAGTTGTGATAGTAGTGGCTGCGTCAAAGCAATGGTCTTTACATCATCCGATGGATGTAAAGAATGCATTCTTGCATGGGGATTTGCAGGAAGAGGTGTATATGTTGCAGCCACCTGGTTATGAGGATGTGAGTTGTTGAGAAAAAGTGGTGCTCATGCTAGATGCTCCATTCAAAATGCCTCATAGCTCCACCTTTAAATAGGTGAGCTAGTGGACCTCAAGTCCATTCACACTCATACCCTTCTCTCACCCTTCTACATAACCTTAGTCTCTTGATACCCCCCCTCAATACCAACTATGAAAGAATGGAATAGGTGGTATTGGACATAAGATTTCATGACCCTTGATTGTGGACTAGCCACCCCTTTATTATATATTTTTTTGGTATTTTTTTGAGCCTGGATGTATTTTCCCTAGTCAGCCAATTACATCATGTCGAGTCGGCCAGTTTATCATGTCCAGTTGGCCAGCCCCTCTTACCTATAAATAGATGGGCTAGCCTCTCACTTTTCCATCTTGCCTAGTCTTTCTTTTGCTCCCTCACTTATGAGACACTTTCTGTCTCTTGCTTGGGACTGTATCACTTCAGTATATTCAACCATAGTTGCTCCATACCTCTCTCTCTCTTGTACTCTCTGCTCAGCACACTCTAGTGCTTATTTGCTTCTGCTCTGTGCACTCATTCACCTATGGGGGTCACATAAAAATTGTAAGACTCACACTTAGATCCAATGAAAAACTTTGCATTCAAAACAAGCGATGGTCATGGCTGGGGAATTATTTACCATTGTAATGATAGATGTTAGATGGTATAAGGGTTGGGCTGTCTAACGAGGTCCACATCTCTCCTAAGACAAAACATTGTGTCTAGAAAACTAAGGTTGGCCACTACATAGCCAGGTTGTCTTCTAGGGGGGACTCTATGCTAAGAAATTAAGATCAACTAGTGCGATATGGGTGACATGCCACGATGACAACTCCATACTTATGGCACTAGGTGGTGAGATAATGGGTGATATGCTCCTAGTGGTTTAGAGCTTGTGTGATAGCCATTTTGCAATACTAGAGTTATGGCATAGTTATAGTGCAAGTAATTCATGCAGTAGTCAAGTTCACACTATAGATTGACCTTTGTATGTTATAGTAGGAGATTACTTTCCCTTATAGTATGTACTCTTATCTTTATGTTATGGTTATAGAGAAGAGAAGACATAGAAGAAAATTCAACCATCCATCTCTCTTGTGTGCGTATCTACTCTTGTGTGTGTATCTACTCTTATGTGTGTGTGTTTTCTTGCAAGGAGCTCAACCTCACCCTCTCCCCTGCATTCTTCTCACCGGTATGAGAGTGTTGTTTCATATGAAGAGCTTCAGAGTGTTGTTTCATATGAAGAGCTTCAGAGGCAAGCAAGGAGAAAGCAAAGGAAGCACTACACACAAGTAAGGAAAAATCTATTTATTTCCCTTTTATTTGGAAACAAATCTCTATAGGTAGCTACTAGGTAAGGGTAACAAGTAGACACAACATTAAGGTGCATTGTCACATCTTGCGTTTCCCTTTTCTTAGGGGAATTATATAGTGTGGGAGGGGGTTCTAGAAGCTTAGTGATTTTAAAATTTGGATTCGAGGCCATTTCGTGCCTCATGGGTTTCACTTTGCAAGTTTTTCGTACACTATGTGAAAAAGTTTGAGTGTGTATGCCCAATTCCTTGTTTGGTGTAAAGTTACGATAGAAATTTGGTTTCTCGTCACATGAATTTGAGATTTGTATATTGGTGGTGGATGTATGTTTATGTGACTGGTTCACATACAATTGCGGTATAATAGGTTTGCAGTACCATTGTGTTGGAGTTTGTAGGTTGGTGGTGGACGTATGTGTATGTGACTGGTTCACATACTATTGCAGTATAATAGGTTTACATTACGATTGTGTTGGAGTTTGTAGGTTGGTGGTGGATATATGTTTATTTGATTGGTTCACATATAGTTACGGTATAACATGTTTACAATACTGTTGTGTTGGGGTGGAGATTGTAGGTTTGCTGTAAGTGCAAAAGTTTTTACAAGCATTGTTTGGTAAGTTGTTTGCAGGTAATCATGTCTCACATTCTATCCCAAATTGTGAGAAGCTAGACAAGAAAAACTTCCAAGAATGAAAGTTTAGGATGAGAAACTTCCTTATGAGAGAAAAGGAATCTGGGAGTGTATTTCACGTGATAAGAAGGATCTGTCACTCCTTAACAGAGGTATAGGCTTTTACGTCATGGAATGACAGAGCTAGCAAAGTGATGTATTGGTTATTTGTTAGGGTGTTGAATGCTATGATTGGTCATATACATTATGTACTGACACTTAAGGATGCATGGGATACCATGGTTAACCTATATAGCACTAGTACCAAGGCATGAAAGATGTAGTTAAAGCAAGAGCTACATAATGTGAAAAGATGCATGGAGTGCAGGGTATGGAGTTGAGCTCGAGGGGGAGTGTTGGAGGAGCACAAGCATGGATGTGAGGTGCATATACAATGTTGTTGCACACTGCATAGATGGGAGCTTGACGAGGAGTGTTGGAGGAGCACAAGCATGTATGTGAGGCATGCACACAAGGTTGTTGCACAGTGCATAGATGGGAGCTCGAGAAGGAGTGTTGGAGGAGCACAAGCATGGATGTGAGGCATGTACACAATGTTGTTACACGTTGCATAGATGGGAGCACCTTTTATAGATTAAAGCCTTACAAGGCATTTGGGATTCCATATGTGGATAAGTTAATACAAAGATAACAAGATTACCTTGATTGGAGTGTGACTATATCTTCACACTAGAACAATGCATATATCTTCACACTAGAACAATGCATATATCTCAGTTGGAGTGCGCACAAGATTTCCTCATCCATCCAACTTACCTTTATCTCTATCCAGATGTTGATTGAATTAATGACAAGACTTATCACCCATCTTATCATCCACATCTCACTCGTTTTTGACCAAATATCTAGATCCTTCTATTTGTTTTTACTTTTGAAAATTCGCCCAATCAATTTGGCATTGCCATCTAGACCTAATATATCACACATGCATACACGCACATGCACACACGCACATGCATACACGCACATGCACACACACACACACACACACACACACACACACACACACACACACACACACATGCAAGAGGAAGCTTAATACATGCATGCATGAGTGCGCGCGCGTGTGCATATGCGTATGCATGTGCACGTGTGCACGCACGTTTAGGTAATTGAGAATTCCTCTCTAATTCTCTTTAATGTAATCTCGGCCGGGGGCGGGCGGGGGGGGGGGGGGGGGGGGTACACTAAGAAATCCTATGTAGTATTACATGTGTTCAAGGGTATTTTAAAATCCCTCACCTCTGATTTTTTTTTGAATAAAATGACTCCTTTTTCTTTATGAACTTACGGGGTTTTTTTTCCAAATTTGGTTTAAAAAACCCCTTCTGTAAATGTATTTTTGTAAATTTACCTTAAAATTTTGAATTAAAAAAACCCTTCATTTAAACTCACATGGTATACTTACATATTTTTAGGGGAACTGCCCAAGTTTGTAAGTTGGTGAATTTAAAAAGAGAAAACATAACGGATCTGAAGATTTGGTAAAAAAGGAGTGAGGTGGATGATAACTCTTGCAATTGATGTAGTTAACATGTGGATAGAGAAAAAGGTGAGTTGGATGCATGAGGATACCTTTATGGAAGGTCTTTGAGATAAGTGGCTCTTGGAGCTCTATATATTGTTATATTTGATTGTCATTAAAGTAATGGAGATTGGGCTTATGTTTATGCTTGTGATTGAATCTATGGAATTGTGACTGACATATTGTTTTCCTTCTCAATTAATTATTTAACTTATATTGTGATTTGATATCCTCACAATTTTATCTTGTATCAAAAGCCAGGATAGGATGAGAAAAGTAGGATTTGCATAATTAAATTATCACAAGGTTAAAGCATAAACAAAAGCTCAATCTCGATTACTTGAATAACAATCAAATACAACAATATATAGAGCTCCAAGAGACACTTATCTCAAAGACCTTCCATAAAGGTATCCTCATCCAACTCACCTTTGTCTCTATCCACATGTTGACTACATTAATTTGCAAGAGTTATCATCCACCTCACTTGTTTTTTTACCAAATCTCTAGATCCTTTATGTTTTCCCTTTTTAAATTCACCAACTTACAAACTTGGGCAGTTCCCCTAAAAATATGTAAGTATATACCATGTGAGTTTAAACGAAGGGATTTTTTAATTCAAAATTTTAAGGTAAATTTATAGAAATACTTTTACACAAGGGGTTTTTTAAATCAAATTTGAAAAAAAAACCCGTAAGTTCATAAAGAAAAAGGGGTCATTTTATTTTAAAAAAATTCAGAGGTGAGGGATTTTAAAATACCCTTGAACACATGTGATACTACATAGGCTTTCTTAGTAGTGTACCCCCCCCTCCCCTTTTGAGATTACAAACAAATTTTAGATCTTCACCACCATTACAATTTCAATTTGGCTTTGCCATCTAAACCCAATGTCTACCATATATATATATATTCATTCATTCATTTTTGAACAAAGAGTAGCACAATGCAGATACATATATATATATATTCATTTATTCTTAAATGAGTTGACAAAGGGTAGCACACTCCTCATAGAGCAATCCTCATACATGCATGGTGCGTGCATGCATTGACAAAGGGTACCACTTGTGAGAGGAAGTTATGTGTACACACTTGCTTAGAATTATTCAAATAATGATGTTCTCTTGAGACTCTTCTAGTGAAAGAAAAAGGCAAAGGCAAAGGAGGGTGAAAGGGATGTTTCCATAAAAATGAAAGGTGAAAGGGATTGCTACATACAATTGGAAGATGACATGTTACCATAAAAAAGACTCCATACAAATGGAAGATGACATGTTACCATAATAAAGATGCTTCACATGTGTACACAAGAAAGTTTCTTTACTATTTTCATGTCTCATTGTCTTTGGTGTTACGTCTGGCTTTAAAACAAATCTCTTGCAAACTCATATTGTAATCTTTAGACGCAAAATCACATTAACACAGAGTAGTGTGAATAATGAAATCTTTATTCCTTTTTAGCTCAAAGGCAAGCATATCATTCAACTCAATAAGTTGCTTTTTAAAATGTTGCAAATGATATCTAAATGGGATGAGTTACGTTGCAAAGGATATCTAAAGGGTTAAGAAATTGTGAACAATGTAGAAGTCCTCATTGAGACTACTTCGACTAAAAAATGAACCAAGTTACCTTGTTTTTGGGGAAAGGGAGGGGGGGATGAGTTGCTTTTTAAAATGTTGCAAATGATATCTAAACGGGATGAGTTAAGTTGCAAAGGATATCTAAAGGGTTAAGAAATTGTGAACAATGTAGAATTCCTCATTGAGACTACCTGGGCTAAAAAGTGAACCTTGTTACCTTGTTTTTGAGGAAAGGGAAGGGGGGGAGGAAAGAGCTAAAAAATGAACCAAGTTTCAATTATAGCGAACCACCTCTTTAATGAAAGTAGAAAATCAGATAAGAATAACAATTGATAATGAAAGTGCACCATAGATGATCAAGCTCAAAACTTTGAAAGAAGAAAAGCTTCACTTTCATTTTAATTGATGGTTGGTTGGTTTTTTTTTTTTGAAAGAGTGCTTTTTTTAATTTGAGATACGTTTTTAAATAAAACCTCCCTCTTTGTCTTTGAAGGCCCAAAAAGGGGAAAAAAAAGTGGCAGATTGACAAAGTACGTGTTAACTAAACGGGCGACATCATCCCGGAGGATGGTCGTGAGGAGATATTAGATCTAGCGTCTTCGAACTTCTCATCCAGGTCGTCGAAGGCCTCGTTTCCAACTAGGCAGGTGGGGGTGTAGGCAGCGACGATGGCTGAGATGGGCGGCATGACGTCGTCCACATGGGCGCGGGCGGCGGACAGGGGGACGTCCTTGAAGGGAGGGTAGTAGAGCTGCTTGCAAACGTAGGCGTAGGCCAAGGTGGCCACGGGGAGGGGCACCATGACTATGGTTATGGCGAAGTTGTGTCCGGCTTTGGCTCCGAAGAGCCCCAGCATGGTCAGCTGAGATACGAAGAGGCCCGCCAAAACGCGCGCGTGGATGTGCGGCCACATCCGACCGTTGCTCTCATACGCGGGCACATGGACATTCAAAACCTGCACCAAGGTTTAAGGTTTTAGGGTACCTCTAATAAAAGAATAATTAACTGCACGTCTACCCGGATGAATTACAATTTACGTCGTCTGTCAACCTACGTTAACCACCCACCACCCGACCACTGCACCACAACGAACCCAGCATTCACTGCTCCACACATCTGTAACAGTCTAGTGAGATCTCCTTTATTTACCCACCTGATTTTGCATCACGAGCCACGCAAATGCGAAGTATCCCATGGTGAATGGCAAGATCATGGGCGCCATGATGGCATAGCACAGTGCAATTGTTGCCACCACCATGTCTCCCGGTACCACAGTCGCATATCCAAGTGGACCCGGACTCCAAGCCTCTCTCAACTCCTCTTCCGTCTTGCACATGAACCTGCGCTTCACATGGTATATCACCAAGGGCACCAAGCGCGAGAGCCTTAGCCCATAACCCACAAGAAACCTACAGAAACAGGAAGAAAAATTACCGACTTAAAACATTGCATTGAAGGCTCTAGCTTAGCTTAATTGGAGCCTTAGGACTCCATGAAAGAAAAATTACATACTTGAACATTGAAGGCTTAGCTGGACTCTGTACATTGTTAACTGATTGATTGCAAACGTGCAAAACATCCAAGAGTTAAGTATTGCTTACTTGAGAGAGATGAAGGTGATGAAGAAAGTAGCTTGTGGAGGTAGAGATTGTGTGAGAAGGTCGACGATGACGGCCGGGTGGTCTAAGATGGATTTCAGCACGCTGAAGAGGGTGGTTGCCAGCGTGACGCCTAGAAACACATTAAAGACGCTGAAGTAGAAGTACTTTCCCGCCGCTGCGCGCTCGATCTCTGCCTGCGATGGCAGCCCCTCTGCCCGCGAGAGCCGTAGCAAAACCCATGGCAGCACCGCCAAGAACGCTATTAAAGCCAACTGGGGCAGATACGCAGGCAGAATTGTTTTGATGATGGGAAGACGTACAACCGGCCGCAAGAAAGGCAGCTTCTGCTCCAGCTGCGGCAGGGTTATGACGGCGGAGATGGCTGCGATAGGAATCATGTAGAAGCAGATGGTCACGAAGACAATGGTGTAGACGGCCGTACGACGGAGCAAACGGTCAGGAAGGCGCCGCACTGGCAGATTCCCCCACACCACTGCCCGCGGATCTGGGGCTAGCCGTACATTCCACTGCCCAGCTACAGGCACATGTAGCACCTGCCCGGCGGCGCAGGCTGCCGCCTTGCTGTTGAATACGGCGAGCGCGGCCGGCTGCTGACGCTGTGCCAATGCTCTTGCCCTCTCGGCCTCCCATCGCGGGAGGAGCTCCCTTATTTTCCCATTGTAGAACTCAAGGGCATCGACTTTCTGTCCCGTTAGCCCCATCCAACCACTTCTCCGTTGGCGTTTCCGCCCATTGGCAGCCGCCGTCTCCGCCTCCACATGTGCCACCTTCCGTCTGCATTTCTCCATTTGATCCCAAATTTTGCCCACCTGTAAATACATCATCTCAATCAATTAGAGATTAAACTAGACAATTTAGCAACCACCTAATTAATTTGCACTGATCTACCAATGAATCCATGAGACGAATTCATGAGACACTTCACAGAATTCTACAGCTTGTTGATCTGTTGATTTAGCATAATAGATCTAATTACGAAAGATTTAATACCTTGCTTGTGTCAACCACCACCAGATTGCGCACGTAACTCTCTGGATGGAGCGTTCGGAAGGTGGTGTCCACTTCCTGGGCATAGGTTTTGCCATCCCTAGGCTTTGGTATATCCCGCACTATTACTGTGAATTGCTCTGGTCTCCCCCTCGTTGAGGCCAGTTCACGCGTCCTCAGCTCCACCACATGCTTGTAGCTCCTCCTCAGAACCCCGTACGTGCATAGTGACATCCAATATGCCCCTATCACAAACGCCCATATCCGGCTGCTCCTCCTCTGTCATGATAATACTTCATTTATACTTAACAGCATAATCCAATTGCTACCAATCATCATGATTAAGTGAACACTTTCTATAACAATTAATCATGCAATTTGATTTTCAGCACAACTAAGACAGTACATATATATATATATATACATAGACTTAATTAAGAAGCGCATTAATATTTATGAGCACAGTCGATCCAGTAATCATATTCTAACCACAGTTATCGAGCAAACCGTACATAAACCCCATTGACATTCAAAGCTCAACCTAGCACCTTGTTAATGACAAGCAAGCAAGCCTTAGATAGCCCCATGAATTATGACCACCACCAGTTAATTGACATTATCAACCCAACGATAATTAAAATAATGAGAGCAAGCATAACATAACCCCAGTAATCATCCAGAGCACTATTAATCACAATAATAAACCAAAGCCTTACTCGAACGTTTCCCATGGCCAAATTATCAAAAGCAGAGAAATTTGACCGCGAGTTAGGATCCGCAGCATTATTGTTGTCGGTTGCGCTGATGGCCAAGAGTACGGGAAGACTGTAACATGCAGTCAATACAAGGATGGACAGCACTGCGCAAAATGGTATTAGTGTAATTAAGTAATGAAGATTAATTAGTCAAATTATATACACGCAATTAAGTAGGAGTTTATGAATTGCTTACTAGAGCATAAGAAGATAATGTAAACTCTGGCGTCCAGTCCAGCCATGGCAATCACATCTCTCTCTGAAGCTTGCCAGGCCTCCCTTATCCAGTCGAAAGGACCCCTTCGGTTGGCGTTTTCGGGAGGCCCCAAACCTTTGCGAAACCTGTTGGGATAATAAACTACATAATTCTCCGGCCTCCGTGAGAGCCATGTGTAGATGATCAGCAGGACGATGAAGATTACCGCAGATGTAACTAGAGAGGTCACGAAGGAGCTGAGATCCATGTGCAATATTATATTATATTGCAGTAATCTCTCTCAGATTGGCTAGTGCTAGGGCCTTGATCATATATGCCCTCGTGTTGCATTCTACGGACGTTAATACCCCTCTTTCTAATTAATCAATTAGATCACCTAGATCTCTATTCACAAACATTGGGCAGTATTAACTTAGTCATGAAAGCCGTGATTAGGAATGTAAATGAGCTAGTAAGTCATTAAAGCCGTAATTAGGTGTGTAAAGACAAGACCTGTGTGTGCCAGAGTGTGAGCGCGCGTACGCGCTCTCTGTCTCTCTCTCTCACAGCATAATTTAGGTGAATCTGGTCCTTGCCTCTCATATTACATCATTACCTATGTCTCTCCAGTGTGCCACAAATTTCTCAGAAATGAAGAACTTGCTAACTAACTTTTGAACTAGACCATATACGATATGCACTAAGAAGGAAAGGATGCACCACTGCACAGAACATTGAGAAGTTCTCGACGACTCGTCGAGCAAGAGAGATGAAAACTTATCTGGAAAACATAAGAAAACTTCTTTTCCTGTCGCTAGCCATCTGCCTTCGCTTTATTCGCAATCAAGTTAGTTACCCAAAAAGGAAACCCATTTCATTACAGTTAGGTCCCAACTCATTGTTATTACCGACAGGATTTTAGGACACGATGTTTGCCGTGTGTTTAATTTTGGGTAACGTTTGCCGTGTGTTAATTTGCGTAGCTTGAAAGTTGAGCCTTTGTTGAAGGTTAAGAGTTCAGAGTCGAGACCTTGATTTGACACCACTTTCGTGACACTATTTAATTTAATCTAGTTACAGTTTGAGCTTTTTCCCACTGTCCCCCCTGCAACTAAATGGGCTCCACCTTAAAGAGGCAACCTCCTTGTCAACTCATCAAAAACACTTGGATTTTTGTAATTTTTTAAAATTTTGGGTTTTTTTTTTTACATTACTCACACTGTGGAGCGAGGGGAGAGGGAGTTGAACACTTGGAAGTTGGGAGGTCGTAAATGTGTGCCAAAGAGTTAACTGCCGTTTCACATGCACCGGAATCGGCAGCCAATTCTGAGTTGTTTTTTTTGAAGCATTAGGTCATGTGTTTCCGCCTTAAGCAAAGTTGGAGTTCATTCTAGATTCCATTCGAGGCTTCCTTTAGCCAACTCAGCAATAGCCCAACCCTCACTACAAGAAAAAAGTATCAAAAGGCCCACCAAAAATGATGTGGGTGGCTAAAAGGGATAGGCCACCCTTTTTTCTTTTAAAAATGGCACAAAAAGGTTACCCTTTCTTGCAACAAAATAGAATCTGCCCTTCTTGATTGCACTTTGAATTTTCTCACCCATCCTCATTTGTCATATCTCCCACTTCTTTGTCTTCCTCATTTGAATTTTCGCCCTTCTTGATTGCACTTTGAATTTTCTCACCCATCCTCATTTGTCAAATCTCCCACTTCTTTGTCTTCCTCTTTTTCTTGCTTCTCAATCTTGTTCCCTTTTCCCTCCTCTTTCTCTTCTTTATATCCACTTGTTTTCTTTTTCCTCTCATGTAGCTTCATCCCCTACATATCCAATTCATTAGGGGACTAGATGGAGGAGACGATATGGAGGAGACGATGGAGAAGATGAATGAATAGACGGAGGAGCTTCAATAGTGTCCTCAAGTAAGTCCACTAATTCATTAGGGAAGTAGATGGAGGAGACGAAGGAGTAGATGAATGAATAGACGGAGGAGCTTCAAGAGTCTCCTCAAGTAAGTCCACTAATTCCTGTGAGGTCTCCTTTGTTTGTGATTATGAAGGAGGAGGAAGAGGAGGCATCCTAATATCTGTCTGTTGAGATTCAAGCTCGATGTCAGTGTGTGCCAGCTTGCTATGTGCTGGCATGTTAGGTAGCAGCATGTGTGAGACATAAATGACCGCGTCCAGCTGGTCATAGTGTGTGGACATTAGCTAGGGTTAGATGTGTGTGGACACAACTCAGTGTGTGTTGTGTGTATTATGGATTATGGCTTTATGCATTGTGTGAGAAGGGAGATGGCTTCCCTCTATGGTTAGGGTTTGCAATATACATTAGGGTTTTCTCCTGTGTGTGTGTCTCCTCTCCCTCTACCTATTTTTCAGCATGGTATCAGAGCCTTGTGTTGTCTATTAGGGTTTATGAGTGAGTGAGAGAAGAGGGAGAAGAAGCTGTGAAGAAAAGCTGTGAAGCTTGCCATTAATGCTGTGAAGCTTGGAGCACACCGATTTCTATTAGATCTGAGAGCTTGGCCTACCGGGTAAGGTCTTCTAAACATCCTTGAGCGGATTGTAGGTGATTCAGGCAGAAACAAAGCAAATTAGGGTTGCCCAAAGCAAAGGAAATTTTTGTTTTTTTGAAAGCTTTCCATTGAAGCTTGGAAGCGGTGATGTATGGTGGAAATAGATGCAAATCTGGCAAAGACACATGTATGTGACAAGCAAGAATGTATTGGTACCTCATGTACAAGCCCTACACTGATTTTGGAGCATTTTTGATGCATTTGAATGTGTGAAATTTACTGGTTTTTGAGCTCTCACAAAACAGAGAAAAGGAAGCCAAATTTTGATGCATTTGGAGCAAGTTTTTGGCAAAATATCAAAGCATTCATGGATTGCACACTTGCCTAGGTGTGTTGGGTACTCAATTACATCATCAATTAGCAACATAAACACTCCAAAATCCCTCAGGAGCAGGCGGCGCAGGCTGGACAGCAAAAACAGAGCATTTTGTGATACTTTTACTGAGTGGAGGCCAAAATTCAACTTGGGTGCTTGACATATTCCAAAATTGACTTAGCAATTAGTTGCTACATACACTTGAGAAGGAGGCTACATGATTGGATTGAACAATTATCATCTATGGAGCTGGAAATGAGCTGATTAAACAGGCTGTCTACTGGTTGCAGAGAAACAGAGTGTGATTAATCGATCAATTACTCACTGGTCTTAAACAATTGGTCTAATTCCTTTTACATGGAGTTAGTGGACATCATTGCTAAGCTAATGAATGCCTGGTTGCTTAATTTGGACAAAGATTGAAGAAATTAGAGCAAAATTACTACTGGTTTTTCTGGTTTTTTTGGTTTTTCTCAGAACAGAGAAGGGGATTTGACAAAATTGATATGTACGCATGTTGGTTGGTGTTGATACTCAACATTGAGGCTGTTTAGGTGTCAATGCAAGTTACCCACACTTGATTGAACCACTACATTACAATTTGGAGCCTTGGAAAGTGCATCAAAGCAGGGTATCTTGGATTGCGTGAGCCAGTTCATTTTGGATGCATACAGGTTGATTTTCTACATCAAAATTGAAGTTTGTTGACTACTTTGGAATATCTGGAACACTCATTGGAGTGTGGTTGAGCTGAGGAAGGCTTGTTTACAGATTTGGACGTGTGCGGAAGGTGTATGCATTGAGCAAATATGTCGGATAATCCAGTACAAATTGTTGGTGAAAAGCTGGATAGGAAGAACTTCTAGGCATGGACATGATCAAAAGTTTTCTGAAGGGAAAAGGTTTTTGGAATCTCATTACAGGTGCTGAGCCAGAGCCGAAACTACCCCGACAACCTACACAGCAGAGCAGGTTATAGCTCATAAGCAATGGTCAGAAAGAGCATTCAAAATGTTGCATTATCTGTCTATATGTATTTCGGATGCTATGCTCATACACATACATGATGCTAAGAATCCCAAGGATGCATGGGATACATTGGTGAAGTTGTTTGATACAGACACGAGTGCTCGCAAGTCTCAGTTACGACAACAGATACATAATGTGAAGCGGAATAGAAGGAGCATCCATGATTATGTGCAATAAATAAAGAAGTTTGCAGATGCATTGGCAACAATCAATGCCCCCATGCCTAATGATGATTTGGTAGACATTACCTTGCGTGGTCTTGGCAAGGAATATAAATCTTTTGATACATCCATCTTGGTTCGGAGTATAAGTTTACCAGACTTTGATGAGTTGGTTTCACTCTTGCTTGTTGAGGAAATCAAACTCAGTGATACCTTTCAGGATGCATCTACTAGCCATGATGATAATGGCAGAAATCAGGCTTTCTATTCCCAAAGAGGATTTAGAGACAGGGGGAGATTTGCATCACGTGGCCGTGGTAATGGTCGTGGATGGCAGGACAGGTCACCACAACAAAATTTTCGGCCTTCATATGGTACTAGAGGTGGTCGTGGATATACACCTCAGAGAGGCAGAGGTAATCCTCGTGTGGTAGAGGACGTTGGCAAGGACGTTGGCAAGGCCAACAAACATCTATGCAAGATGTGGAATGCCATTACTGTGGGAAATTTGGTCATATGGCACATGATTGTTTCCGCAAACAGAATGATTTGAGAGGGGGTAGAGCACAACATCGCGGAAATTATGCACAACATGGTGGTGAAAATTATGCATCAAGCAGTAATGATGGCAGCGCAAATCACTTGTTTGCCATGAAACATGTTGTCGGATCTATGATGACAAATGCTAAAAATGATGACACTTGGTATATGGACTCTGGAGCATCAAACCATATGACTTGTCATGGTGAATGGTTTGAGCATATGAAGCCTATGGATGTGCAAGGCTATGTGGAGACAGGAGATGATACTCAGCATGCCATTACACATGTTGGAAGTGTACCATTGGTTATGCACAATGGTCAAACAAAATCTATGTCAGATGTATTGTATGTGTCTTAGATTACAAAAAGCTTGGCCTCTGTTGGTCAAATTGTGGAACATGGATTACAGGTTCGTTTCAACGAGCATGGTTGCTTCATTGAGGATTTCAAGAATGGATGTAGAGTCATTGCTAAAGGCAAGAAATAAGGCAAGTTGTTTAAGCTGGATGCTGGGATTCCTGAGTTAAAATCAGCCATGTTCTCTAAAAGCAGAAATGTGGTACAGGACATTGATATGTGGCATAAGAGGATTGGACATGTCAATATATAAAGGTTAAAGAACATGCAGGCAAGAGGCATTGTTAGTGGGCTGCCTAGATTCAAGTATGATGGGAATATGCATGTTTGTGAAGCCTGTCAGTTTGGAAAGCAGGCAAGGTTGCAGTTTCCTAGAGAAGGCAACATGAGTAGCAGGCCACTTGAGATAGTACTTGAGATAGTACATAGCGATGTATGGGGTCCTGCACAAAACCCATCTATCAAAGGCAGTTTATATTATGTGACATTCATTGATGATTTCAGCAGAATGACATGGATATACTTTCTCAGAGAGAAAAGTGAAGTGTTGGAAAAGTTTATGGATTTCAAAGCTTTTGCAGAGAAGCAATATGGTTCTTGGATAAAATGTTTGAGGACAGATGGAGGTGGTGAATACACCTCAAATGCTTTTGAGCATTTCTTGAGAAAGCATGGAATAAGAAGGCAATTGACTTGCAGGTATACACCTCAGCAAAATGGTGTGGCTGAGAGAAAGAATAGAGTCATATGTGAAGTGGCCAGGGCAATGCTCAATGAAAAGAGCATGCGAGATTATTATTGGGCAGAAGCTTGTGCTACTGCAGTGTATATACTGAATAAAACACCTACAACAGCCATACATGGAAGTAAGCCAGAGATGCGGCTTACAGGTTTTCGGCCAGACATTGGACACCTCAAAGTTTTTGGTTGCATAGCTTATGTACATGTGCCTGATGAAAGAAGGAGGAAGTTGGATCCTAAGGCAGAAAAGTGTGTGTTTGTTGGATATGCACAGGATCGTAAGGCATACAAATGTTACAATCCACAAACTAGGCAAGTGGTTATCTCACGAGATGTGGTGTTTGATGAGCTTGCTAGTTCAACTTGGTACAAAGCAAAGGATGAGGGTGTCATTGAGTCACTTGAAGCTGATGTGCCTGTGAACTTGCCACAAGCAAGTTCTAGTTCTACTTCTATGTCTGGGCCAGCAGAGGCTGAGAGTAGTACTGTACGTCCATGGTCTGGACGTTTGAGGCATGAGAGTGTGAGCACTGGGAGTAGTGCTGTGGATAAAGGAAAGAAGAAGGTTGAAGGAATTGGAATTACAGGTTATGAGTCATCAAGTTCAGAGTTTGGATGAGGAACTTGGTATACCTATTTTATGCACACCTGGTGCAAGGTAGGATAGATATGTGCCACCACATGCTAGAGTGACAGGTGTTCAGAGTGATCCGCATGCATTGCGGAGATCCCAAAGGGTCAGATATCCAGTTGACAGGTTGACATACCGTGATTTTGCTATGCATTATGCATATATGACATCTTTGGTGAAGCATTTGGAACCTACATGCAGAAGCTATTGGAAAGCATGTATGGGAGAAAGCAATGGATGTTTAGATGGACACATTGGTTCATAATGACACATGGGATTTGGTTGCATTACCATAGGACAAAAATGTTATTGGTTGCAAATGGGTTTACAAAGTGAAGTGCAAGTCAGATGGTTCCATTGAGCGATATAAAGCAAGATTGGTAGCTAAGGGTTATGCACAAACCCAAGGCTTGGACTATGATGAAACATTTAGTCCAGTGGCAAAGATGGGAACAGTGAGAGCAGTCATTGCTATGGCTGCAGACAGCAAATGGTTGGGAAATGCATCAAATGGATGTGAAAAATGCATTTCTAAATGGTGATCTACAAGAGGAAGTGTACATGGCACAGCTAGAAGGGTATGTACACCCAAAGTATCCCACTCATGTATGCAGATTGAAAAAGGCATTATATGGTTTGAAGTAAGCACCTCGTGCTTGGAGTGATAAGATGAGCAGATATCTTCTCTCCCTTGGATTTCAGGTTTCTACAGCAGATTCTTCACTCTATGTGAAGAAAACAGATCATGGGATTGTTTTACTTGTCATCTATGTGGATGACTTGATTATCACAGGTGATCATGGTATAGATGTGATGCATGTCTCAAGAAAGCATTGAGTGGGCAGTTTGACATGAAAGACTTGGGTGAGTTGAGATACTTTCTTGGAATCGAGGTGATCAAAGACCATGCAGGTACATGGTTAGTGCAACGCCAATATGCATTGGATATGTTGGCAAAATATGGCATGACAGGGTGTAAGCTTATGAGTACACCTTTGGAGCAAAATGTGAAGTTGCGGGTTGATTTTGGTGAGGAGTTGGATGATCCATCTATGTACAGAAAGATGGTTGGTAGTCTCATTTACATGACTATCACACGCCCGGATTTGAGTTATGTTGTGGGGCTAGTAAGCCAATTTATGCAGAGCCCCAGAAAACCTCATTTGGATGCAGTGAGACGCATTATGCGATATGTAAAGACCACTGCACATTATGGTCTTCTTTATGAGAGTGGTAAAGGCTTGGATATACATGGCTACACAGATGCTGATTGGGTAGGTAGCTCATATGACAGGAGGTCTACTAGTGGTTATGCCTTTACACTTGGAAGTGCCGTGGTGAGTTAGAGTAGCAAGAAGCAACCTACAGTTGCTTTATCCAGTACAGAGGCTGAATACAGGGGTGCAGCCATTGCTACTTGTGAAGGAATATGGTTAAAGAATCTCTTGGCAAATTTGGGTGAGCCTATTGATGGCAAAGTTGTCATTCATTGTGACAACATGAGTAGTATACGATTGGCAAAGAACCAGTGTTTCATGCGCGGACCAAACACATAGAGGTCCATTATCACTTTGTCAGAGAGAAGGTGCTGGATGGTACAGTTGATCTACAGATTGATGAGCAGGTGGCAGATATCTTTACAAAGCCACTTAGCAGGTAGAAGTTTGAGTACTTCTGTACTATGTTGGGAGTACGTGGGATGAGCTTGAGGGGGAGTGTTGAGAGCCTTGATATCCCAAGCTCATCTACATCTTCATCTATGGCAGTACATCATGAGCTTGAGAGGGGTTGTTGAGATTCAAGCTCGATGTCAGTGTGTGCCAGCTATGCCATGTGCTGGCATGTTAGGTAGCAGCATGTGTGAGACATAAATGATCGCGTCCAGCTGGTCATAGTGTGTGGACATTAGCTAGGGTTAGATGTGTGTGGACACAACTCATAGTGTGTTGTGTGTATTATGGATTATGGCTTTATGCATTGTGTGAGAAGGGAGATGGCTTCCCTCTATGGTTAGGGTTTGCAATATACATTAGGGTTTGCTCCCGTGTGTGTGTCTCCTCTCCCTCTACCTATTTTTCAACACTGTCCCAATCTTCTCTTTGATTTCTATAGAAAGTGGATTTGATACAACTATTATAACAAGCCAGGATACTTTCCAACTTAGGGCATCTACTATTGCATTCTCTTTTCTTGATTTATATTTGATCTCAAAGTTAAACTCGTACAATATCTGTAGCCATCTCCTCTGACGCATATTGAGATCACTTTGGGTAAATATCCACTTCAAACTTTTGTGGTTTGTTACTCTATTATTACCAGAGTAAATCTTTGTTCAAGACTATTGTGTTATAGGGTATATATAGAAATTATTTGTTTGCAGATTTTTGGTTGTTGTACACGTACAAGTAAAGATATCTGACAACATCAACCAAATTGTCAGTGAGAAGCCTGATAAGAAAAACTTCCATGCACAGAAGTTCATAATGACCAATTTCTTAATGGAAAAAGGATTACGAAACTATGTTGAAGGAGATAATGAGGAGTCTTCGAAATTGCACGCTACTCTAACAGAGATAAAGGCATTCAAAGGTTGGAACCAAGTTGCAAGAAAAGTCACGTATTGGCTTTCAGTTCAGTGTTATAGACACTATGATAGGGCATATAGAGGATACCAATACTCCATTAGTAGCATGGCAAAACCTGGTTAAGATGTTCCAGACAAACATAAAGGCAAGGAAGTTGTAGCCTAAAATAGAAGTTAAATATAGTAGTGGAGAAGAATAATATGTCTATCAATGAATATGTGTTAAAGATCAGGGGTATTGTTAAATCCATTAGATCTATTAATATGATGACTTGGTGAGCTGCATCTGTTTGAATATACTTGGAAAAAAATACTGGCCATTCAAGACCTCTCATTGCTATGAGAGAATGTTCATAATTTTCAAGATTTGGTGTCTATGTTAATCATTAGAAGAGAAGTCCTTGGGTGAAGACTCTTCCTCCCAAAATAAGAACACTTCAGAATAGGCCTTCTACTCAAATTTAGGTAGAGGTAGATGTAGAGCTCATAGTTAAGGCCAAGGTGGTTGGCCATTTTGGAAATAAGAATTATGGACATTAGTAGTCCATTGATTTGTAGTAGCAAAAACACACACATGTGCAAGAGGCACGTTCAAGGCGGGGGAGCCAGAGAGACCGAGGCAATTGTTGGTAAAGATAACAATCAAGATCAGGTTTAAAGGATTGCTTTTACTGTGGCAAACCAGGTCACTTTGCAGCGTAATGTCACAAGAAGCAAAGTGACATAAAAAGTAGCAAGTTGTGGCAAAAAAAGTATGCATCTTCAAGCAAGCATGCTGAAGATAGATGTGAGAATTTGTTTGTTATGCAGCACATGATGCTGAATTCCGTGACTACAAATGTATCCACAAATGGTGATGATCTACGACATGTGGATTTGGGGAGCCTCTAACCACATCACCTGTCATAGAGTGAGTGGTTTTTAGAGATGTAAAAAATCTAGAAAAACTAGGTTATGTAGAGACGGGCGATGATACAGTTCATCCTATTGCTCACGTTGGGAATGTGCCATGGGAATGTGCCATTGGCTATGTAGGATGGCAAGATGAGGTACTTCATGTTCCTAACATAACAAAGAATTTGGTTTCTATTGGATAGATGATTGAGCAGGGCTTTAGAGGTATGCTTTAACCCCGAGGACTTCAGCAAATAATGTCGTTTTGTTACAAGGAGAAAAAGAGTGGGCAGAATGTTTAATTTTGGATGTAAGTATGCCTAAGGTGAAAGCTCCTATGTTTGCACAAGGTGCAGGTGTTGTGCCAATATAGATATCTAGCACAAACATGTTGCTCATGTGAATGAGAAGCGATTGATGGGAAGTCTATGCACTTCCCATGTGCTTTTTAAAATCTATTAACAATAATTAGGTGGTCAAAGCCATTGGTCAAGCTAATACACAATGACGTTGTGAAGGGAGGCGGAGAGACACGGAACACCTCTATAGCAATGCCTTTCCACAGTTCGGATCACACACCAACATCAAGAAAAAGGGGCACCAGTCAACTACTCAGTGAGCTGACACAACATTTAACATCTCAAGCATGAAACTTTGTCTCTACCCTCATTCAATTTTCCAAGCAACTGGGGGAAGCCTACATACATTTGATCAAGACATGCAAGGGGAGATGGGCACATCAACATCTGCCACCCTTACTCAATTGAATCATATGCATATAGGGGTGCACCCTTATTATGAAATAGGCTCACAGCCATAAGCAAAATGATCACCACAGGGAAATGGTGAGGGAACCACTTGACATAAACAAGGTTACATTCCATCAAGTATGAGCTTTCTGCAAAACTTCAGTTTCTCAAGAGAAGACAACATCAATAAGGAACTTCAATTCTCCCAACCTGGCAAGTAGTGTGTGACTAGGAGACACAATCACTTTATGGTCTTTACTCTGTCTGTTGAAGAAGCGTACCACCATACATACATATTCTCTCAAGCAAAACCAGAGGGCTGTCTTTCTCATACACATGAGCTTTCCACAAAATCAGAGAGCTGGTTATCATATACATGGGGTTTCCAAAGCCATAGATTGGTGATTCTCATATATATATGAGTTATTTCACAAAAAAGAGATATATACAAGTGGCGTTGCAGCTTCTCCTCCCCTCCCAAACTGGAATGCCGTGGGCTGTTCTGAGGGTACTTCTCTTCAAGGAAAACGAGCTTATCTCCTTTCTCTCTCAAACACAGAGAGCAGCTTCTTACACACAAGGAAAAAACACACGGGCTCTCACACCTTGAAGACTGCGCCTTCTCACACAAACTGGCTGCGCTTCACCCCTTACTCACACTGGCTGCGCTGCTCTCTGAAAGCATTAGAGCAATGAGCTCCCCTTACTCACACTGGCTACGCAGCTCTCTGAGCATTAGAGAATCGAGCTCTCACTATCACACACTCTAAACTACAGCTTTCCCCCCTCTCTTATACACACATGGCTGCGCAGGCTCTCTGAGCGTTAGAATGGCGAGCTCTCCCACACAACTGAAACTGCAGCTACGCAGGCTATCTGAGAGCATCAGAGAATCGAGCTCTCACTATCACACACTCTCTACGCTAAGAGCATTAGAGCTGCGAGTTCTCCCCTTTCTTTTACTGGCTTCGCTCCCCTCCTCCTCTTATACACATGGGCTATGCTGGCCGTTCAACCCAAAAAAAAAGAAACATTATACTATTAATAATACTCCAAGGATGTCAGGTCGCCAGAGAGCTCACCCCCACCTCCACGCGGCGCTCCTTTGAAAATTGAGGCAAGTTGAAGAATCTTTTGAAGCAATCCAAGGCCACCTTCTATTTTTAGCAAGCCTTGTATTAAATCCCAAGGTGACTCTTTCTTTCAAGGAAGACTTTGCACCACACATACCTTTGTTTCCCATGAAATGCCAAGGACCGGTACTGTAGCTGACCTCCTCTAACGGGTCCCTGTCCAGCTTCTTTTAAAAAAATAGTGCTCTGCATGCTCACATTATTTGTCATCAACCTTGTCCACATATGATAGTGCTAAAACCTACCTTGTGAAACTGATTCTCATCTCACACCCCTTTCATTTCCCATTTATCAAGGTAAACCAACAACTAACTGTACACATTGCATATTTTTGTTAGATCCGTCCACATGTGGCCTTATACCTCCTTTAGCCCTTGGAGATGGACACCCTTTATTTGTAAATGCCATGCATGAGTGTGTACACATGCCAAGAAAATATTACCAAAAAATTCCTAACATAGTTTGCCCATCCCCTAGCCTGCTAGATCATTCATGCTCAGCAGAAAACAGTGTCGTGAGACTCAGTGCATCTGATATTGCCATGTTCTCAAAGACACTGTTTTTCACTTCTTCAATTCTTTCATCCTTGTCTACCATCATCAGTCGTGCATGATATAGCTTGAGACGCAAACCATTCACCCTTGATACATGTGGGGTCCCATCAAGGTCAGCCAATTGATATGTGCCATTAGCAAAGCAATTCATCACTCTGAAGGGCCCCTCCCATTTCACTTGGAACTTCTTTTGAAAGGTTTTATCCAGCTTACTATTATAGCGTAGCACCAAATCACCTTCCTCAATACCCTTCTTCTTAATCTTCTCATTTATCTTTGTCAATGCCCTATTTTGCATCTTCTCATAATGTTCCAAGGCACTCATCCTGTCCAGCTGAACTTCTTGTAACTGTAAGAGTCTCTCTTTAAATGTGTTGCTAGAAGGCCCTAGCAGCTTTTCTAACATTTTTACTGCAGGCAACTCAACTTCCACAGGTAACAAAGCTTCTTTGCCATACACTAAGTGAAAAGGTGTAAAACCTGTGCTTGTTTTCACTGATGTACGATAAGCCCATAAAGCACTAAACAGCTCCAGATCCCAATTCTTGCCCTGATGTTCTGTCACCTTTGCAAGAATGTGTACAAGTTCACCATTGAATCTTTCATTCAAACCGTTGCACTGCGGGTAATAAGGAGTAGTAAAATTATGCTTAATCCGCATTTTGGCACACAAGTATTCTAGCAAGTTAGCTCTAAAACCAGGCCCTTGATCAGAAAGAAGCTCCAAGGGCACCCCAAATTTACAGCAGATGTCTTCATAAACAAACTTTGCAACATCTCTTGCAGTAATTTGCTTCACTGCTCTAGCTTCTGCCCACCTGGAAAGATAATCCACAGCTGTCAAAATATAACTCTTCCCCCTGCTGGTAATGGGTAAGGGTCCTACTGCATCAATTCCCCACTTCTCAAAAATGTCAAAGGCCAAAATTGTCTTGCGCAACTCTGGTTTTAAAATTCGTTTCCCAAATGCCTGGCACCTTTTGCATGAGCTACACCAGTGATGCACATCTTTTTGTATACTTGGCCATATGTAACCCTCCTGTAAGATTTTGTGCAATGTGATTTTAAATGCAAAGTGGTCATCGCATGCTCCTTCATGATTCTCCTCAAGCACTCTGTACAGCTCTTCCTTCCATGGTACACGCCTTAACACCAAGTCAGCCCCTTGCATGTATAAGGTGTCACCAATGAGCTTGTATTTGCAAGCTCTACGTACAAACCCATATTTCTTTGCCTTCTCAATGTCCTTGGGAACGACTCCTGTCAACAAAAACTCTTCTTCCAGTGTCAGACTTTCACGACCCCGATAAAGTGGCAGATCTGCTTTTAACACATATAGCTCGCCAATCATTCCCTGTGCTGCTTCATGTGCTTCTGTATTAAGAGAACGCTCCACATGCCGAATGCCCCATGCTTCTAAGTCCTTCAACAAGCTCTTGATCTTGAAACACTTGTTCCTCAATGCAGGGTTTTTGCTCTTCCATACTCCTAGTATTTAGAGAATCACCTCTTATGCATAGTCTCTTTACACCATGCTTAATGCAAATGTTTAGCCCTGCTTCCAATGTAGAATACTCTGCTTCATTGTTAGTATGAGCATCAACTTTGAATCCCTTTTTACAAATCAGCTTACCTTGCTGGTCATAAAGAGCTATACCACCAGAAGCTGCATCATGGCTCTTCCTGTATGAACCATCAAAGAACAAAACATGAGCATTGCTTACTTCTGCCACATTTTCTACCTTTCTAATACTTTCCTCTTTGACAAGCAGAGGGTTTTCCTTATAAGTTAACAAGTCTGCCAAAGTAGCTCTGTTGCTTTCTTCCACCAAGAAAGAGAACTCGAACCCTTGTAATTCAATCACCCACTTTTTCACTGCCTTAGACATGTTTACACCATTGATGAGCTGAGGCAAGAATGTGTAGCTTGTTAGGAATACAAATGGCTTTGTCAAAAGATATTGGCAAAACCGTCGGCAAGCAAACACCACACTTACCATTACCAATTCTATTTCTGACAGTCCCCTCTCTGCTATTACTGACTTTACCCTACTAGCACAATAGACGGGGTGCATATATTGGCTCCCCTTCCCTTTTTGCAGCAACATAGCACCAATAGCATCCTCTCCTACTGAAGGATTCACATAAAAAACTTGTTCCCAATTTGGAGCCTGCACCGCTGTCATCTCCCCTAAGACTTCTTTGACTCTCCGAAACTCTTCTTCACACTTGTCATCCCATTGCAAAGGATCGTGCTTTGCCACCTGTTGTAATGGATACAAAAGCTGTGAGGACAATGAAATAAATCTTGACATGTACTTTACCTTCTGGATGAATGTTGCCAACTGTTTTATAGACTCTGGGGAAGGAAGAAGCATGATTGCCTTGACCTTGTCTGGATCAGCCTCAATGCCATTTTCAGACACCATATGACCCAACAATTTTACCCTTGGTTTTGCAAAGAAACACTTCTTGGGATTGAGTTGGCCACCACAATCATTATATCATTCCAGCACCATTTCCAGCTTTTCACAGTGATCCATTCGTGTGCTATAGACACAAAAATCATCAATGAAATCCTGTACACATTTTCCAATGAATGGCAGAAGCGCCCAATTTGCTCTCTTTTGATAGTGAGATGGACCATTTGTTAGCCCAAATGGTAGTACTGTATAGCAAAAGCAGCCCCATGGCGTAATGAAAGTAGTTTTCTTCTGATCCTCTGGAGCAATCTTCAACTGGAAATAGCCTGAAAACCCATCACACACACTGTATCTTTCATGACCCGCCACTGAATCCAAGATTTGATCAATGAAAGGTAGTGGGTATGGATCCTTCTTTGTGGCTGCATTCAAAGGTTTGAAATCCACACAAACCCTCCATTTTCCGTCCTTTTTTGGAGTGACCACGACTGGGCTCACCCACTCTGTTGCCTCCACAGGGCATATAAAACCAGCCTTTAGTAGTTTGTCCACCTCTTCTCGCAAAGCCTTTATCTGTTCTGGACCCATTCTCCTTAATCTTTGACGTACTGGCTTGGCTCCTTCCTTTAGCTCTATGTGCAAATCTTCCCCTTTGAAGCCCCAAACTTCTTCATAAGATGTGATGAATAAATCTGGATATGTTGACAACATTTTTAAATACTTCTCCTTCTCCACGACTGAGAGATCTGTGCTAATCATCCTGGCCATCAATTCGTGTTTCTCGTGCGGCTTCACCTGGGGTTGCATTAGCTCTTCAATCACCTCATATGGGCCCTTAGACTCATCTTCAATCCCCTTCATGGATGCGACTATGCTGGTCTATTCAAAGACCCTGTCCACCATCAGAAATGCCACATTTACCTCTCCCTCACTACTAGTGGTGGTGCCACTGTCCCCATTCATCTAGTGGCTTCCTGCTACTCATGTCAAATAATCTTTTGCCCCCTGTCTCCCCATATAAGCTGATTGTACCGTGTCTCCAATCTTGAACGGCTCGCACTGCGCGTAGCCATGGTCTTCCAAGGATGATAGGATAAGCCCCTAATCCTACTGGCATTACATGAAAATCTACTACTGTTTTGACTGCATAAGCTTCGATTTCCAAGCTCTTCACTACCCCTAGACACTTTATCTTTTGATGGTTTGCCAGTCGTATGCGGAATCCTGAAACTCCTTCTACTGTAAGGCCCATCTTTTCTACACATGTTTGAGTGATTACACAAATTTGTGCACCACCATCCACGTATCCCTGCCCAAGATTCTTCCTCTTGTGCCAAACATCCACTATGGGACAAATGTCTGAAGACTCATCAATGGCCAACACTCTCACTGACCCTCTGTTGGGTTCCTTCCCCAGCGGGGTGACTAGTTTCTTCCATTGGCGCTTCAGCTTCGGTATCATTTCCACTAGTTGTCCAAAGGTCACGTCTGCCTTCCTACTGACCAGGTCCTGTTTCAAGTCGTAGCTATCCTGCCCTTCCCCTAGTGGAAAATCTGAGACGTGAAATTTTCGGCAGGCTCTCCTTTTCCTTTTAGCTTTCACATCTTCACCCTCATGACTCTTCCCTTTCTTCCTACTGGGACCTGCTTCATTTCTTCCTTCTTTATCCTCTGTGGTTCTCTTCCCAATAGGCATTACTAATGTATCTTCCAACATTGCTGCCTTCTCCAAGGTGACCACACTTAACACTTTTGTCTTTCCCTTGTCCTCCTTGGTCAGTCCACTAGGTCCTGCCTCACCCTTAATCTCAATGCCATAATCATTTGATCGGTTCGGCAACTGTGCGGGCAATGGATACATATCTCCACCCATTCTTGGTGGTTTATCACATTGTGGGCTGATGTGGTCCAGCTCTCCACAGTTATAGCATGTGGGCAACTGCCTCCAACCCCTGCCGTTGTTCTGTCCACCAAAACCATTCTTTGATTGTCCTTCACCTCCTGGCTGATTTGCAAGTCTCACACGACCTCGATTATTTCCCACATTACCTAACATATTTAGGCTGAGATTCTTCATCAAATCAACCACTTGCCTCAAGTCCTGCCTCAGTTCATCATCTTGTGCTGCAGTAGTGACCATTGCTGGCACAACTTGAGTGGCTAGTGAAACCGCATCTGCCGGATGAACCTCCTCTGGAACCCGACTTTGCATGGAATCCATTTGCTTCATCTCTGACACCATAGGTAGTGAGCTCACTCCCAATTGAGTTAATCTATTCAACTTCCACTCTTTGTTCCTTGCCACCTCCAATGCATCCTCGTATGTTCTTGGCTTCTTCAGTTCTACCCTCCAACGCAGGTTTTCCTTGAGGCCAACCAAGAACCGATCCTTCTTCATCATATCTGGTGGGGGCACTTGTGGCTGCAAGGCTTGACACAAGCTCTCCCATAATATGGAAAACTTTTTGATGTAATCATCAATGGGCTCCGCTTTTCTTTGTCTCAATTCCTGTATTTCATGCCAAACTTTGTCTGGATCTTTCACCTTCACAAACTGTGCTGTTAAAGCCTGTCGGACATTATCCCATGTCAATGGCATAGGTGGATCAGCCCTCTGCAACTCCTCCTCGTAACCCTTACACCAGCTCCGTGCATCACCCTTCAAACAGATTTGCAAAAGGCGTAACATTTGAGCGGGTATCTGGATATGGTTGCTTATGCACGCAACTTCCATGTTTTCTAAGAACTCTTCCACATTCTCATCACTTTTTCCATGAAACTCTGGATAAGGGAAAGCCATTGCTATCCAATCTATGATAAAAAAACCCTTTTGACACAGATGCAAAAACAAAACCCTCTACTAACTCAATTCTCAGAAAAAAACTTCAAAACACTTCAGGTTTAGAAGAGGATGAACACATGCACATCAAACGAATTTGCATAGTTAATCATCGGGATTACCACAGGCAAAGGAGACTCCAATATTTCCCTCAGTCTTTCTGGCCCAAACATATATGCCATACGCTGTTGAAAGAAAATTTTTCTGTCCACATGAACATTTATCTGAATTCTTTGGGTAAAATGGAAAGGAGTAAATTGAGGTCCATTGTGATTATCCATTGAGAGTGGCCATCTAACTCCCAAGAGGCACGATTGGCTAATTCCCCAGTTCTACCAGAATTTTTAGGCAACACATCAACTGTGAAACGGCACCAATCCCAAGAATTTCAGCCTGTAAACCATGCTTCGGTTGGCTGTCAAATCAAGCTAATATAGCACAAATTTAGAAGGCATCTGTCACACAACTGTCCTGGCACAGCAGTCATTCACTGAGATTAATCACATGCACATGTTTTCAGTCTTGTAAACTGAAGGTTCTTGGAATGCTCCTCAGTGGGGGCACCAGAAACTGTGAAGGGAGGCGGAGAGACACGGAACACCTCTATAGCAATGCCTTTCCACAGTTCGGATCACACACCAACATCAAGAAAAAGGGGCACCAGTCAACTACTCAGTGAGCTGACACAACATTTAACATCTCAAGCATGAAACTTTGTCTCTACCCTCATTCAATTTTCCAAGCAACTGGGGGAAGCCTACATACATTTGATCAAGACATGCAAGGGGAGATGGGCACATCAACATCTGCCACCCTTACTCAATTGATTCATATGCATATAGGGGTGCACCCTTATTATGAAATAGGCTCACAGTCATAAGCAAAATGATCACCACAGGGAAATGGTGAGGGAACCACTTGACATAAACAAGGTTACATTCCATCAAGTATGAGCTTTCTGCAAAACTTCAGTTTCTCAAGAGAAGACAACATCAATAAGGAACTTCAATTCTCCCAACCTAGCAAGTAGTGTGTGACTAGGAGACACAATCACTTTATGGTCTTTACTCTGTCTGTTGAAGAAGCGTACCACCATACATACATATTCTCTCAAGCAAAACCAGAGGGCTGTCTTTCTCATACACATGAGCTTTCCACAAAATCAGAGAGCTGGTTATCATATACATGGGTTTTCCAAAGCCACAGATTGGTGATTCTCATATATATATATGAGTTATTTCACAAAAAAGAGAACAAAAAAAATTGGCCAGCCGTCACTTACATTGCATGGGCTGTCATCATGACAGAGAGCCGCATTCTTTATGCGTGGCACCTTCTCTTCATTCATACAAGTGGCGTTGCAGCTTCTCCTCGCCTCCCAAACTGGAATGCCGTGGGCTGTTCTGAGGGTACTTCTCTTCAAGGAAAACGAGCTTATCTCCTTTCTCTCTCAAACACAGAGAGCTGGCTGCGCTGCTCTCTGAAAGCATTAGCGCAATGAGCTCCCCTTACTCACACTGGCTACACAGCTCTCTGAGCATTAGAGAATCGAGCTCTCACTATCACACACTCTAAACTACAGCTTTCCCCCCTCTCTTATACACACATGGCTACGCAGGCTCTCTGAGCGTTAGAATGGCGAGCTCTCCCACACAACTGAAACTGCAGCTACGCAGGCTATCTGAGAGCATCAGAGAATCGAGCTCTCACTATCACACACTCTCTACGCTAAGAGCATTAGAGCTGCGAGTTCTCCCCTTTCTTTTACTGGCTTCGCTCCCCTCCTCCTCTTATACACATGGGCTGCGCTGCCCGTTCAACCCAAAAAAAAAAAGAAACATTATACTATTAATAATACTCCAAGGATGTCAGGTCGCCAGAGAGCTCACCCCCACCTCCACGCGGCGCTCCTTTGAAAATTGAGGCAAGTTGAAGAATCTTTTGAAGTAATCCAAGGCCACCTTCTATTTTTAGCAAGCCTTGTATTGAATCCCAAGGTGACTCTTTATTTCAAGGAAGACTTTGCACCACACATACCTTTGTTTCCCATGAAATGCCAAGGACCGGTACTGTAGCTGACCTCCTCTAACGGGTCCCTGTCCAGCTTTTTAAAAAAAAATAGTGCTCTGCATGCTCACATTATTTGTCAACAACCTTGTCCACATATGATAGTGCTAAAACCTACCTTGTGAAACTGATTCTCATCTCACACCCCTTTCATTTCCCATTTATCAAGGTAAACCAACAACTAACTGTACACATTGCATATTTTTGTTAGATCCGTCCACATGTGGCCTTATACCTCCTTTAGCCCTTGGAGATGGACACCCTTTATTTGTAAATGCCATGCATGAGTGTGTACACATGCCAAGAAAATATTACCAAAAAATTCCTAACAACGTATAAAAGATTTGAGTCCTTAATATCTAGTTAGAGCTATTTAGCCGAAACATTTGGAGAGGATTGAAAGGATCTAGTTGACTTGCAAGGTTATGGAGCCATTTGTGGTAAAAGGTCAAAGGCTATTTGGACGAGATCATTAGCTACTCTGTAGCTACTCTGTTGGTGAGGGTAAGCTTTAAGGAATTCTAGTTTATGGGTCATACCCTGGGTCGTACACCCACCATGGTCCCTCCATCCAAAGATGTACCTAGAAGGTTTCGATGATAAGGTTTTCACCAGTGGGTGAGTAAAAGTATACTTATTAAGCAATTGCTTCCTTTAATTGTATAGTAGAGAAGGATAATTGGCTAGTTGAAGACTATTCTTCTTTAGGAATGAGCCACATGCATGCTTTTTAGAATCACAATGATGAAATGTCTATTAAATTGTAGAAGAATGGTTTCTTAGATTGGAAATATGATGAAAACATTGTGGCCATGTGGTTGCACATTGTTGAAATATACAAGTGAATAGGGTGTGTGCGGGAACAAGCCCTTGGATAGAGGCTCTAAAAGAGAATCTGTAAATATGAGAGAACTTGTGAAAAGGTGAGAAGAATCTACTAGGAGAGAATAAAGGGTAGCATGAGAAGATTTAGGAAGTGTGGAGATATTCTGGGAGAGGTGGAGAGAATCAAGCAAAAGAGGTGGAGTGAATCAAGCAGAAATTAGTGGGATTAGATGCTTGGATGTAAAGACTATAAATTGAGGCACTGGCCTAATGAGAATTTGCTGCTTTTTGATTATCCATGCCTACATTAAGCTATTTGTTAATTACTCACTAATCACATCTTAATTATCATCTAATCACTTTGTTAATGATGTTAATTCTAGTATTTGATCCACCATAGCTCATCACATTGCTGTAATTTTAACACGACATCAGAGCCAAGCCTAGAATCCATCAAGTTTATGAGCCCATTATCTAGTTAATCAAGATTAGTAGATAATTAGAAAATAATCAAATTTTTAGTTATTTTCAAGAAGCTTTCTGTACCCCCAGCGAGTGGAGGAGCTCCCTCTCACTCTAGGCACAACATTAGCTCAAAACCTTTCAGCCCTAGCTAGCCATAATCATTGGGCTCCAGCCCATGCAAGAAAATTGTCAAACCGCCGACGCATTCAAGAGCAAATTGCGTTTTTTCCAGCGCAGTTTTTTCTGAGAAGATTGCAGATCTTGTCTACTCCAAATCAAATTGGTCTAATTCCTCATAGATCCAATGGTTTTCAAGCATGCTCTACAAGCTGGTGAAGTCAGAATTTGATTTGATCAAGTCTACAGTGAGATCCAAGCTCTTCATCAAATCTGCAGGTGACTTTGGTAAAACAGAGATTAAGCATTCAATGTTTGGTCAAATCTTGTGTTTCCTGGCTTAATCCTCTATTAGACTAATTGCTATTTGATGGCCTTGAAAGAATTTGAGCTCATTTGAAGTCTAAGTCACCAGATCTGGGCTCCCCGCATACTCTGTTTTTTGCACACAAAATAGAGGATTAATTTGCTAATCATTGATTAATCAGTGCTAATCACTGTATGTTGGTACAATTGAGGGTTCAAATTAACCATTAGGTATCTGACACAGATCCCTATAACTTCAGATTGCAATTCGGAGTTGGTTTGATACTCCAACCATTCCGTACGAATTGGTTACCCTTGATTTAATGTAATTTCTGGTAAAATTATGCTGATAAATTTGTGGTAACCATCATTTTGCATTTAACCCTTGGTTAATGCCTGTAAATTACACTTAAATTCAAGATTATTCATAGCCAGAGTTGTATTTGGGAATGTGCATAAGAATGAATGCTATATGCATTATGTATTGGGCACATTACATCAGTGTAAAAATGGGATTAGACACTGCCCTTGTCCAGAATAAGGCAAGAGGTAAGACCTCTCGCATAGATTTGGGTTTGCATTGCATAATGACACAAGATAAACATCAAAAGCCCAAAAGAGCTGTCAACAAAACATTTAAATATGTTGCTCACATGGAGCAAGAAGACCTGACGGACAAGCTCATGGCCCCAGCCATGAAAGAAGAAGAACATCTCTTTCCAAGAAGAGGATCCACACCAAGAAGAAGATCTAAAGGAAGCATTGAAGGAAGACATGGACACGAGAAGAGAAGCTGCCACAAGAAGACTGAAAGAAGAGGAAGACATGGACGCGTGGAGAGAAGCTGCCACGACAAGAAGACTGAAGACAAGAGAAGATGTGAGGCTCTAAAGAGTGAGGAGCCATGTGAAAATCTCTGAGAGAGAGGGAGAGAGAAACCCCACAACCCAATGTAACCTGCCCCAACAAAGTAAAACCACCTCTGAGCTACCGATGATATAGGCCACGTGGTAGATGTATGTGTGAGCACTTTAGTCAAGGCGCGGGCACTTGTAGTAAGCCTTGGACACATAGAGAGAGAGAGAGTGTGTCAAGGACTATGAGTTTAGGGACTTGAGGCACTAGTCACGGACTATCAAGTAAGAGAGAAACTTGGTATAGGGGTGTGCTAAGTTAGCTTGAGGGGAGGTGTGCTAGACACTAGTCACGGACTATCAAGTAAGAGGGAAACTTGGTATAGGGTCCAGGTGTGCTAGGAGTATTCACTTGAGGGGAGGTGTTGAAATATACAAGTGAATAGGGTGTGTGCGGGAACAAGCCCTTGGATAGAGGCTGTAAAAGAGAATCTGTAAATGTGAGAGAACCTGTGAAAAGGTGAGAAGAATCTACTAGAAGAGAATAAAGGGTAGCATGAGAAGATTTAGGAAGTGTGGAGATATTCTGGGAGAGGTGGAGAGAATCAAGCAAAAGAGGTGGAGTGAATCAAGGAGAAATCAGTGGGATTAGATGCTTGGATGTAAACACTATAAATTGAGGCATTGGCCTAATGAGAATTTGCTGGTTTTTGATTATCCATGCCTACATTAAGCTATTTGTTAATTACTCACTAATCACATCTTAATTATCATCTAATCACTTTGTTAATGATGTTGATTCTAGTATTTGATCCACCATAGCTCATCACATTGCTGTAATTTTAACACACATTTGAGTGAGTTTTAGACTCCGTGATTTTGCAGGAGTTAAAAGTCATGATCATCATTATTGAAGAATCACCATGATGAAACAATTGTGTTTACACCAGTTGATGATTGATATGCATTTAGAATAAGGGAAAATGCAGGTTAGGGATTATTTTGATGGAATTTGAGATAGCCAAGTTAGCGTGATTAGGTAGGGATAAGAATTACGGGCGTGATTATACAGGGATAAGAATCACAGGCATGATTCTTGGGTGGAAGTATCACGATGATAATATTGCATGTATACTGAGGGAATTTGACCTTAGTAGTTCATACATAATGAGAGAATGCCAAAATACCATGCACTGAACATTTAGATAAAGACTTGTTAGCATGATTCTAAGGAAATGAGTGTGATTCTTATAAAAATCACAGTCGTGATTCTTGGGTGAAAGAATCACGAGGTGACAATGTTACATGTACACTGAGGGAAGATGATCTTAGTAGTTTAGATATGATGAGAATGCCAAAATACTATGCACTTGAACATTTAGATAAATATTTGTTGGTGTGATTTTAAGAATGTTGGTGTCTGGTCAAGACCCGGTACTAGTGTGGTTCCGGACCACCTAGTCAGGAGACCCGACTAATGCTACTATGCCCAACAAGATAAGCATGTGCTAATGTGTTACACCACCAATCTGGCTAGGAAAAGGGAGTTGGTTGCAATGAAGCCGTGGTTAGAACCTGCATCTAGAGAGAGTTCTAACATAGTTTCCAATTCTGTCTCTAGAAGGGGGTCACTTCCAGACACGATTGATTGTGAATATAGACACAAGTTAAAAGACATGAACTCAAACATAGAGAGCAATGACACAAGTTGAGACTCAAACAAGTTTGCATAGAACTACTGATGAAGACAACACCCCCAAAATCTTTTGTATTACTAAGTAGGGCTGAGCCTGTATATTGCTACACCCTCTCTCTCTCTCTCTCTCTCTCTCTCTCTCTCTCTCTCTCTCTCTCTCTCTCTCTCTACTCTTCTTTTCTTTTACATTCGCCTAGGTACTACTCATGGCAAGAACAATAAGTTTGTTACAAGAAAGATCCAAAGCTGTTGCCCAACGGATAAGCTTGGTGAAAGTCCACTCTCGAGTAGCCGCCAACACTTGGTGATCATCACGGTGGACGCTCAGCAACAACGAAGCCCACATAATTTCCCATCTTGACCTCTAGCTTCTCCCTTCCTTTGAAAATCTAGAAATTTAATTTTAGGAATACGGATTTGACTTCCATTAGGGAAAATGTGGACTCATTTTTGGGCTCTCTAAGAAATGCCAAGTCATCATTCTATTATGAAAAGGGGGATCGTGGATAACTCTATCCATAGTACCTCAAAACTATATTATGAACATATCATTGGAAAGATCTTGATGAAAGGATTCTAACGCACCAAACTCTGACAAATTTGGAGTTTTTATGCTCAAGTTATGGCCTCCACACCAAAAAGTAACCTCAAAAGTTCCGTAACGGAAGCCTCACCCTCATTGGTCCTTATGGAATATTCCCTAGAATCTCAAAGAGCTTAAAAGGCCCAAAAGTGAGTCCAAATTTTCCCTAATGTATGGTCTATTCCAACTACCCCCTTCTTTCGGTCCTTCTTCTGTGGTGGCAAAGCCCCCAGAGACAAATATAATTGGCTTATCCTGGGCATACCTGGGCTCGTAAACTCTCCTCCTACTGCTTACACCTGCATGGCCAACCCCCATCCTTTCATCAGCTCTCCAAAACCGCACTTCGATGGGCTTGGCATAGGGGTACTTCTTCCTGGCCCTTTCCATTTGTGTCGATGGCCATCCCCGAAGTATGAGGATGGCATCATTCTCGAATATTGTTTGCTTAGGCTCTCTTGGCCTCCTTCTTCCCCCTTGGATCCACTTCCATCCATATGGTGGTCTACCAGTTGGTTCCAGAATGTGTCTTGCTCTTTCTCTTTCCGCTAGGAGACTCCATTGGTGAGGGGGCATTGGCAGTCTTGCTCAGTGGATGAGAAATTTCCTCCTCACTTGGGTCCGCAAGTCATAAGATGCCACTGCTTCCCCAAACAACATGGGATCTGAATGAGGGGCTTCTCCTGTGTGTGCTGACCTTGTGAGTTACTCTGCCCTCGGTTCTTTAGCTTCTCATCCAACTAGTTCATAAAACTTGGAATCTCATTCCAGTTGGATGGTTGCACTACTCATGATTGCTTATAGTAGCCTGGATCAAGGTCCTCATGAGCTTGAGGGTTGTCTCCTTGTAGAGCTTTGAGCCTCCTTGTTTCTTCTCTTTCAAGGCCATGTGCTGCAATTCCGCCTTCTCTACTTTCTCTCTTTTTTCCCATGCCTGGAAGTCTTCTATCATTTTTTCTTCAGGTCTCTTCTTCAGGTCTGCATGTGATGTCATCAGAGCGACGTTCAGCTCATTCACTGTCATCTTCCCCCCTTTCGCTCTTGTGACTCTTCCTCCAGCGCTGATCGTGCTTCCTTCTTCAAGGTTTTTATTGTTTCCTCGTCTTGTATTTGTTGTTCCTTGTACTCTTCAACCAATCCTTTGTATTCTTTAAGGCCCTCAAGGTCGCTTCATTTGTTAGCCCTCTCTTCCAACGTTTTGGTTGCTACCCAAGCATGCTCTCACAGCTTGTCACATCGAGGATAATGTCCATTGATGTTCCTTTGTAGATTATGCTCTCTTTCCCTTTCCCCTCGAAGTGCTCTGTCGTTTTCTTGCCACTCTCCTTAAACAGTGTGAACCTCTTTTTCCAGCTTTCCACCTCAGTTTCTAGCTGCCTAATCTTTGTCTGGAGCTCCTTCTCTCTGCAGTGGTCTCTCCCCCACTGTGTCCTGCCTCCATACTTTTCTAGCTGCCTTCAGTAGTGCCCACGGCTCCCACCAGATATATCGTTGCTTGTTCTACAATGTTGGTATTTTTCAAATTCCACTCACTTCTGAATTGATTTGTAAAATTTTTACCATGATTCCATTTTTGCAATGAGAGAATGTGTAGCAATCCTTAAAGGGCCCAATTTGAGTCCAAATTTCCCCTAATGCAAAAGTTTTCCCCCTCACGCTGTGATTTTTGCCACATCATCAAAAGTGATGTTATAGAATCCTAGTTTCCAACATGTGTCCAAATGAATTTAAATTATGCCCATTTCTTTCAAATTGCACTCCAATGCATATTCTATAAGCATTTCATGTGTTGCATTGGTCTTCAATCACCATGATTTTTCTAAGAATCATGCCTATGATTCTTTGTTGATGGCAGACTGATGCCAAGCTTATCCGTTGGGTAACAACTCCGAATCTTTCTTGTCACAAACTTGAAACTGTTCTTGCCAACGGGAAGTACTTGGGTGAATGTAAAAGAAAAGGAGAGTAGAGAGAGAGGGGGTGTGGAAATATGCAGGCTAAGCCCTACTTAGTAATATAGAAGATTTTGGGCGTGTTGTCTTCATCGATAGTTTTGTGCAAAGCTATTTGATTCTCAAGTTGTGTCATTTCTCTCTTTGTTTAAACATGTCTTTTAACTTATGTCTATATTCATAGTCAATCCTGTCTGGAAGTGACCCCCTTTTAGAGAAAGGATTGGAAGCTATGTTAGGACTCTCTCTAGATGCAGGTTCTAACCACACCTTCATTGCAGCCAACTCCCTTAACCTAGCCAGATCGGTCGTGCAATCCATTAGCGCACTGGCTTATCTTGTTAGGCACATTAGCATTAGTCGAGCGACTAGGTGGTCCGGAACCACGCAAGTGCTAGGTCTAGACCGGACACCGACACTTTTGGCGACCTTGTTGGGGAACGACACATGAGGTAGGGAGTAGAAAGATAGATGCTAGTATAGGTTAAGTCCTACATGGTCAATAGGAAAGCACACACTAACTAGGAAAGCGAATTCTAATAAGAGAGGCATAAAGGGCCCAATTTGATTCCAAATTTCCCCAACCATTTTTACGAGTGTGACTTTTAGAATCATGGGTGTGATTTTTAGAAAATCATGGTGGTGAAAGCTCTTGAAATCATTGTCTATCCTTTGTCATTCGACCCTTGATGTATTTAATTACTAAGAGTTAAACAAGTCTCAGTGAGTCCAATCTAATCCTTTATGCTTACCTTTTGTGAGGTCCCTCCGCCCCCTCCACGCACCGGACTCCCGGTAGCTGACAAGCGGAAGTAGCCCCCTCATGCGCAGGGACAGGACAGGGTTTCTCACTCGGGGCCTCGCCCACGAATGTCCGGGCATAAGACTAGGCTGGTGGTCACTTCGAAAACCGAAACCGGGAAAATTTCCCATGCCCGAAAAGCAGGGATGATTCCACCTTTCTGAATTTTCTTAACGAATTTTTTTCTAACGAGATCAAAGCCTAAACTATCCTTCACCTGAATAAACCAGATAGAAGGAAACTATCGTTGATATAATTTGATCATCTCTGAGCAATTCAACACTTTTTTTCTAATCAAGATCAGGCTCAGCCGTTGATCCACTCAATTGAGAAATTTATCAGGGAATTAACTAACTACTCAAATCCTAGTGTAATCCTAAGATTTTTCAGTTTGATTATTAAAACTCCACTAATTCCAGCCTAACCCCATCTGGCCCATGGGTTAGCCACCACCCTACCACCACTGGTATCGGTAGAACCAAACAAGTACTCACCCACCCATAATTGAATGCCTTTCTTAACTTTAGCTTTAGAAAACAGGTACGCACACACTCCTCTTTAAAACTTTAATATAAAAATAATCCATTGACAAAACATATATGGTCACAGATTTCATAACTCAAAATTTTCATTCAATCCCTTGTTTCACAAAAAGAGTACCACTCTGGACTCTCCGTTGAGGGACCAGCTGGTCAGCAACGAGATCGATAGTTTATTTGAATTTTCTCATTCCCATCTTAATGATGAATATGAAACGGTGGAATTTCCTCTCACATATTATCTACTTATTCATTTTTTCAATTTTTACGGAAATTAACAGAGGATTAAAGAGAACCCTTATTTAATTAACAGAGGATTAAAGAGAACCCTTATTTAATTATAAAAATTCTATATGCATCTAATTATGCATAAAATCCAATTCTGATGAAAGACACTTTTATCATCATAAAAATCATTTATGATGAAAATCACTCTTTTAACATGAAAGAATTTCTTTTATGCATATGTTTATGCATACAAATCATTTATGATGATGAAAATCACTCTTTTAATATAAAAGAATTTCTTTTATATGCATCCATTTATGCATAAAAATCATTTATGATGAAAATCACACTTTTAATATATAAAAAAAACTTTTATGCATATATTTATGCATACAAATCATTTATAATGAAAATCACTCTTTTAATATAAAAGAATCTCTTTTATGCATCCATTTATGCATAAAAATCATTTATGATGAAAATCACACTTTTAATATATAAAAAATCTTTTATGCATATATCTATGCATACGAATCATTTATGATGAAAATCACTCTTTTAATATAAAAGAATTTCTTTTATGCATCCATTTATTCATAAAAATCATTTATGATGAAAATCACACTTTTAATTAAAAAAAATCTTTTATGCATATATTTATGCATACAAATCATTTATGATGAAAATCACTCTTTTAATATAAAAGAATTTCTTTTATGCATCCATTTATGCATAAAAATCATTTATGATAAAAATCACACTTTTAATATTAAAAAGTTATCTTTTATGCATATGTTTATGCATACAAATCATTTATGATGAAAATCACTCTTTTAATATAAAAGAATTTATTTAATGCATCCATTTATGCATAAAAATTATTTATGATGAAAATCACACTTTTAATATAAAAAAATTTATCTTTTATGCATATGTGTATGCATACAAATCATTTATGATGAAAATCTCTTTTAATATAAAATAATTTCTTTTATGCATCCATTTATGCATAAAAATCATTTATGATGAAAATCACACTTTTAATATAAAAAAATTATCTTTTATGCATATGTTTATGCATACAATCATTTATGATGAAAATCACTCTTTTAATATAAAAGAATTTCTTTTATGCATCCATTTATGCATAAAAATCATTTATGATGAAAATCACACTTTTAATTTTTAAAAAAAATCTTTTATGCATATGTTTATGCATACAAATCATTTATGATGAAAATCACTCTTTTATGATCAAAATAAAAATTTCAATATGATTCCTTCTATGCATAGAATTTAATTCTAAAGAAAGTAACACTTTTTTTTAATAAAATATTTTTAGTAAGCATTTTTCTATACCTAGGATGAAAAATAACACTTTAAGAATACATATACGATGGGAATTACTCTTTTTGAATAAAAAGAAGTAAAACTTATTTTACACAATTTTAGAAAATTTTGCCATAACCTCCTTTGTATGGCTGACCATTTTTCAATTTTTAACTCTCTAAAATTAATTAGAATTTCACCAAGAGTATTTAAATCATTCTAATGTAAAAATTTTCTACTTATTTAAGCGAAACATTATGAAAAAAAACTTGATTTTATCCATTAATCATTCATCTAGGATAAAGAATGGTTGGATTTACTAAAGAAGAGAGGGAAATGCCTTTTTTCAATGAGGCATAACATCATATTCATATTAGAGAAGACAAAAATCATAAAAAACCATAAAATGAAATAGAAAAGAGAAGAATCTCCAACTTACAAGGAGAATTTGAGAGCTTTCCTTTGGCTTGATGGTTTGAAGGATCTACTCTTGTTTGAAACAAGAGTGGCCACCAATCTTTAGAAAAGGGAAGGTCAAAAACTAATGAATTATGAGTAAATTCACAGTTTTTGGCTCTTGGGAGAAGTAGGGTAACAGTGCAAAAACACTATTGAGTGGGGGAGGCTTCTATTTATAGGAAAAAGTGAGCTTCTAACCAAGCCAATTGATTCTAGAATTTTCCAGATCAGTTTGGTCAATTTTTGACCATTTTTGGGTCAGTTTAGTCCACTTTTTGGATCTAGTTGAAATAGGAGAGAGGAGAGATAAAAATATCTCATTATATATGGGAGTTTAAAACTCTCCCACACATGTGAAATAGGTGCCTCCTTCATGAGGGGAATTCCCCCATACTGAGGTGTCAAAAATGCATCATTTCTTCTAAATATCTCTCTTTTTTAACTATTAACCTTGTCCTTAGTCAACTCTTCATCTTATGTGAGTATTTACTCATTTTTGGAGGATTTTCCTTTTATTCTTCCATTTATCTCCTCCCTACATTTGGATGAATCTTATTGGTCCACAGGAACCTTGATTTAAAATTTCAAAAAAATCTTGACCGTTAGGATAAGGCCTCTTGAACAGATTATACTTGATTTCTAATGCACCTTCTGAAAATCTTTTTGAACTTCTATTTTGGGGGAACTTATTTTAATAAGAAGAGATATTTTTCCATCCAAAAATATTTAAAAACTGAATTACCACTCTCTAGAAGATTTTCTCTCTCTAGGGCAAAACTGGTAGAAACAAGATCTTTTATATTTCTAAAGAGGGATTTGATTATAGGGGAAGATGCTGGACATCTTGAGAGGCTGGGGAGGAATCTTCAATTCTCTCCCACTTGAAAAACGTGAGATGCCCTCATCTCGCAAACTGGGGGTAATCCCGCAAACAGATCGGCTTCATTCTCCCAGGTGGCATCTTCAAAAGGATAGAACTTCCATTTTACCAATAATTCTCTGAGAATTCTTTTCCTGAGAATCTTTTCTCGAACATCAAGAATTTCTTCAGGTTGGAGTTCTATCTGCCCTTGGGTTGAAGAGGTTAGGATTTCATCATCAAGCACATAATTTGGGCTTGGCACATATTTCTTTAGAAGGCTTACATGAAATACATTATGAACTTTGAGATGAGGAGGCAGAAGAAGCTCATAGGCTAAGTCACCTACTTTCTTTGTAATCAGATATGGTCCAAAATATCTAGGGGATAACTTCTTGTACTTCCCAAGACATAGAGAACTTCTTTTGGGTCGTACTCTAATGAAGACCATATTTGCTTCTTCAAACTTTCTATTTGTCCTCTTCTTAATTGCATACTGCTTCTGTCGATCCTGGGCAGCTTTAATATCTTTACGAATTGACTGCATCTGCTGCTCCATGTCATCAAGCACCTGTTTGGACATCTCGACCCTAATCAATGGTAGGTCGGACCAAGTTAATGGAGAAGCAATCTTGTCCATTTCTTTAGAAGGCTTACATGAAATACATTATGAACTTTGAGATGAGGAGGTAGAAGAAGCTCGTAGGCTAAGTCACCTACTTTCTTTGTAATCAGATATGGTCCACAATATCTGGGGGATAACTTCTTGTACTTCCCAAGAGATAGAGAACTTCTTTTGGGCCGTACTCTAATGAAGATCATATCTGCTTCATGTAGGTTTTGATGAAACCTGGCTGTCCTGCTATAAGGCTATCATGGGCGTCATTCAGAATTTGATCCTTGGTTTCCTCATCATTGGGAATGCATAACCTACGATTATAATACATAATGCCATCATCCACAAGCTGTACCCTTGAACTCTATTCAACTCCTGTGGAGTTTTGCTTTCCTGCATAAGTAGGGTAGCAATAGGGCCAAAGAATCTATCCTGCATGATCTTCTCTCTTGCTTCAATAATCAAAGAATTTGATACTACAGTAATTGCAAGCAAGGAGGCTTTTCTGCTATGAGGGCATCTGCTACCACATTTTCTTTGCCTAGGCGGTACTTGATTTCAAAATCAAATTCTTACAGGGTCTGCATCCACCTTCTTTGGCGCATGTTGAGATCCTTCTGAGTGAAGATCCACTTTAAGCTCTGATGATCTGTCATCAAAGTGAATCTTTGTCCCAGTAGGTAATGTCTCCACAACTTCAGGGCATATACTACTGAAAGTAGTTCCAGGTCGTGGGACAGCATAATTCCTCTCATGCGTTCTGAGTTTTCGGGATTCATAGGCCACTGCATGACCTTCTTGCATATGAGTGCACTTCCCAGGGCAAAACCACTTGCATTAGTTACTACCTCAAAGGGTAGAGAGAAATCTGGTAGTTACTACCTCAAGGCGGTCTTCAGCTTAGCACTCTGGCACCTGGCAGACCATTGAAACGGAATATTCTTCTTGAGAAAATTAGTCAGGGGGGAAGCTATGAGAGCATACTTTGGTATAAAAATTCTATACCAAACCAGTCAATCCCAAGAATCCTGTGACTTCTTTCACTGTCTTTGGTTCAGGCCAATCTATGACTGCTTGGACTTTTGCGGAATCTGAAGAAATTCTATCTTTGGATACTAGAAAGCCCAAGTATTCAACATGGGCAGAGAAAGTACATTTTCTCTTTTTTGCAAAGAGTTGGTGCTTCCTTAGAATCTCAAGAACTTTTTTGACATGAGCTTCATGGTTAGTTGCATTCTTTGAGTAAATCAGAATATCATCAAAGAAAACAAGAACAAAATCATCCAAGTATTCTCTGAGAATGTCTTGCATTAAGCGATTGAATGTAACTGGGGCATTTGTCAATCCAAACGGCATTAAGCGATTGAATGTAGCTGGGGCATTTGTCAATCCAAACGGCATGATAGTGAATTCATAATGCCCATACCGAGTATTGATGGGGCTGTCTTCGGGATATCTTGCTCATTAATCCTGATCTGGTAATACCCTGATTTGAGATCTATCTTTGTGAAGATCTGGGCTCTACTTAGCCTCTATCCAGAAGCTCATCAATTCTGGGAATAGGATACTTATTCTTAACTGTCAGCTGATTTAGACCTCTGTAGTCCACACAGAGTCTAAGTGTTCCATCTTTCTTTTTCTGAAAGAGAACTGGCGCACCCCAAGGTGAAACACTGGGTCTTACAAACCCTTGTTCTAACAGCTGTCTAAGCCATTCCTTGAGTTCGAATGGCTTTAGGAACTGGCATTTTGTACGTGTGCAAGGCTACTGGCTGTGCTCCCTGGGGTCAATTCTATCACATGATCTACTTTTTGAATTGGAGGCATCTCTGTTAATTCTGCTGGGAATAAATCATCATAATCACTTAACCATTCAGGTTCTTTAGCTTTTAACTTTGAGTCTACTGGATTCATTTTGACAAGATAAATGTGCTGCTTCTTTCTAAGTCCTTTTAGTAACTTAGAAGCCTTTACTAACTTCTGCAGACTTGGGGATCCTGAAATTTCGGTTCCTTGAACCTTGTTTCCCTGAAGGTCACGGAAGGAAATGGTTCCATTATGATAGTGAATGTCAGCTTGATTTTGTGGAGCCAATCCATTCCAAGGATCCCGTCGAAAACTCCCAAAGGTATAAATCTGAATTGACAGTCAGTTAAACTCCCATCTAGGTTGAAATGAATACGTTTTGTTTCAAGGTGAGTGAAAAGAATCTTCCCACTTGCCAATTCAACTTACATAGGTTTCCCTGATTTCTGATCTAAGACTAGCTTACGCAAGCATCCAGGGGAAATGAATGAATGAGAATTGCCTGAATCAATCAAAAGCTTAAAAGGTTTACCTTGATACTCTGCCAGAGTATGGATCACTGAGAACTGACGGTTAGGCCCTTGGTTTTCAATTGCAGCATAGATCTGCTCTCTTTCCTCTTCTACTACATCTGAAATTGTGACTGCTCTGGCTGCTGTAGCCTGAGGTGGAACTCTTTCTCTTTGGTTTCCAGTTCTGGGAAGGAGTTCTGAGATTACTCTAGACAGAGGTAGATGGCTGAGCTGGAGTTCTTCTGGGGTTTCCCTGGCTTGGGCGAGACAGACCCTGATTAGATTGGTATGAAGGAGTTGGTCTTTGAACTCGGGGTCCTTGACTTCCCTATCCCCTTGACATGGTAGGAGTCGGGTAGTCTTTCAGCTCGTGACCAAAACCTTGGTATCCAAAACATCGGTTTTCACTTCTGAGCTCATCCCTCTGATTTCTTGAAAGAGGTGGGGCTCCTGAGAAAGTATTCTGGGGAAAGGATCTTCCTTCACTTCAGAATCTTCCTGCATCCTGATTCTAATTCGGGCCTTGCTGCCTCTTCGGGGGTGGAGAGTTTGAAGTACTTCCCTGGGTTTGAAATCTTTTAAAGTTAGAGGGTGCAGGCTTCAGTAGGACCTTTACTACAAAGGCTTTGGCAAAATCCTTTGCCATTCTTACAGCTTCAGCCATGGACACTAGCTTGGCATTTTCGACCAGTGTGTCCAAGGGTTCGTTCATTCCCCTAATGAACCTGGCCAGAGTTGTTCTTCATCTAGAGGTGGTGAATATTTTAGTAGAAGAGCAAAGGCCTAGTGATATTCCTCGATGGTTTTGCTCCCCTGCTTTAGCTCTAAGAATTCGTTCATTTTGATTTCCAAAAATCCAGGGAGACAAAATCTCTTTCTCAAATAGGTTTTTAGGTTGTTCCAGGACTGAGTATTTCTGTCCAGACGGTTGGTGTCACAGTGGTTCCTCCATGCTACCCTGGCTGTTTCCACTATTTTCAGCCTGGCAATAGCCATTTTGCTCCGCTCATTGTAGCTTGTGATGTCAAAATATTCTTCCATGGTTTCCACCCATTTCTCCACAGCCTCACCTAGGTTCTCCCCTACTCCTTTGAAGGGTCCTGGATGAGTCCTATGAAGAGCCTTGCGAACATCAGGGTCAAGCTCGTCATCTTCAGAGAGAGGGTCTGGCTGATGGCCACGGTTTCCTCGTCTCATGATTTTGACAAAAATTTATATATTATTGAATTTTTATTTTGATATCATCCACGAGATCCTAAGACTTATGAGGTTTGAAAAATAATTTCTTAAACAAGACAATGATCTTATTAGAGATCTATGACATATGTCCGATAACAAATTTTTCTTTATCAGATCGTCCATAAACAATCACTTATACAATAGGAAATTTTTCTCCCGAAAACATTTCTTTATTTATATAAAAGTTCCAATATGTACATAGAGCAGCTCGGCTCCAGAATTCAAAATCAGCTCGCGAGTCGCATAAGACGACAGTACTGGGCCATAGCTATGCTGCCCTGATACAAACGTTCACTTACTGACAAGGGAGCTATTATTTTCTCCTTAGGAATAAAACAACTAAGGAGTCTATAGACTTGGCATGAAAATCTGAAATTTCGAGGTGTCGAATGATATAGAATGATGCCACGCACCATTTTCAGCTTTAACATAATCATTGCCAATGAGAGGTTCTGCCACAGCATTGCACCGCGATCGCAAGAGGCGTGGACATACTGCCCTGCAAACCACTTATGTTGTTGTCTCTCCGCTAGGTTAGGAAAATATAAATCCTCGAAATGGCATGTGAGTCTTGCTCGGCTTGTTCGAGTTAAAGCGAAAGAAATGAGATGCTCGAAGGTGAACACAGTCATATCTTGAGACTGGGTGAGATCAAGAATACCAGATAAATAGGGAACTTCCATCTATAAAAATAATTTCTTTGATTAAAAATTCTTCATTAAAGGATCTTACGGAATGAAGATACATTATGAAAAATGCTTTTTCTGAGTTTTTATTATCAATTTCTGATAAGAATTGGTTTATCCTTATTAGCTTTCAACAAAGCTGTGATACCAACTGTGAGGTCCCTCTGCCCCCTCCGTGCATCGGACTCCTGGTAGCTGACAGCGGAAGCAGCCCCCTCATGTGCGGGGTAGGGTTTATCACTCGCGGCCTCGCCCACGAATGTCTGAGCACGAGACTAGGCTGGTGGTCACTTCGAAAATCGAAACCGGGAAAATTTTCCATGCCCGAAAAGCGGGACGATTCCACCTTTTTGAATTTTCTTAACGAATTTTTTTCTAACGAGATCAAAACCTGAACTATCCTTCACCTGAATAAACCAGATAGAAGGAAACTATCACTGATATAATTTGATCATCTGAGCAATTCAACGCTTTTTTCCTAATCAAGATCAGGCATAGCCATTGATCCACTTAATTGAGAAATTTATCAGGGAATTAACTAACTACTCGAATCCTAGCGTAATCCTAAGATTTTTCAGTTTGATTATTAAAACTCCACTGATTCCAACCTAACCCCATCCGGCCCTATAGGCATATGCTCACTTATGGTAGTGCTATGTGTGAACAGGGCTTAACCAAGGGCACTTTTTCCCATGTGGTTTTTTCCCTTGGACATCAAGTGTGAAAGGACACATATAATATTTTGTACTTCTATATTATATGGATGTGGTACACATGCAAGGGTTGACTTGCATTTTGTGGATACCACACTTTTGGCTCTCTCTCTCTCTCTCTGTCTCTGTCTCTCTCTCTCTCTCTCTGTCTCTGTCTCTGTCTCTGTCTCTGTCTCTCTCTCTCTCATTTCTGTGTGTGAGCTTCTCTACCCTGCACCTAACCCTAATGTGCAAGTTTGTGTGTGTGAGTGTGTGAGTCCAACACCCAACATTTGGTATCAGAGCTCGGAGCTGGTCCTGGAGTAGTGGGTGTGGAGAATCTGCAGAAAAACTGCGAAATTCCGTCGACGCTGTGTTTTTCCATCGCTTGCAAATTTTCGTCGACGTTGTGTTTTTCCGTCGACGTCCGTCCGTCCATCCCGTCATTGCTCCGTCGTCCGGACGCCAAAAACGGGCGGCACTAGTGGGGAGCCCACCACCGCCGCCCAGCTTGCCCGCGGCTCTGCCATTTCCAGCCAGCGCCTAGCGCTCCGTCAACAGCAGCCGCCGGCCGACCGGCCGCTCTGTTCCGGCCAACGACTCCCGTCGCTTCTGTCGTCCGGCGTCTCCGTTCAGACGCGCCCCTGCTTCGTCTCACAACCGTGGTCACCATCGCCCAGACTCGACACCGGTCGCCATTCGTGCTCCGGAGTGCGTCGATGACTCCAGGCACCCTCTGTTCGCGCCCCACGCTACCCCACGACTGCCTCATGGCCTTCATTCACCGCCAGCGACCTCGACACCTGCCGTTACCGGCTCTCGCCCATTTCGACTTACTTGCCGGCCACCGTGCTCGCCTTGTTCTGAGCGACCGCCTCCGTCTGACGACTCGCCCGACTGTCGATCCTGCACTCAAGCGGCCCGTTAACGTACGCCTGCATGTGCTCACGGCCTGCCTCCTGCGTCACGCTGCCTGCCCGTCTGCATCTCAGTACGCTCCAGCTCCAGCTTGGCCTGCCGACAGCCCTCAACCGCCTTGAAGACCCCCTCAACATTTACAGCTTTGTGTCTTCCTCATCATTGCTCTGTTGGCTCCCTCTACTCAACTGTCTGCTCCAAGCCTGCTGCCTTTGCAGGAAGGTATTTCTCTGTGCACATTTTGGGTCAAATACAAATATAATATTTTGCAGCCATTCCAGTGCAGGTCATATGCAGATTTAGCAGACACTTTTGTGCAAGTCAAATTCACAGGTGCAATTTGGGGGATTTCTCAATTTCAGGACCAATTTGAAAAATTGGGCATTTTGCTTTGCCTGCAGTTTGGGGGTTTTCAAAATTGAGGTTAAAATTGGCAAATTGAACCTCTTTCACTTGCAGAAATTTGGGGCTTTTCTAAAATTGGCCAATTAGATGCACATTGAAGCAATTGGAGTGCATAAAAATTGGGGATTTTCAGATTGGAGCATGTAATTGGGCATTACAGCTGCGATTTGTCGCTTATGTATACACATTGTGTGTAATTGGACAATTTGGTGCAGGTTTACACTTGCTTTGGTTTGCAGGCATACATTTGCACAGGACATTTGGTTTCCTGGCAGTGCACATTGGTGCTTGGTTTGCTTGCAGTTATACTTTGTTGACATTGCACAGAATGCTACAGATGTATTTGGTGTGCTCACCCAGGAGGACAAGCTGGATGGATATAACTACTCCCTCTGGAGTTTTATGATCCGTAATTTGTTGGTAGCCAAAGGGCTTTGGGGCATTGTGTGTGGTGATGACACACGCCCACTTACCATAGAGCCAGCCATGCCTCAAAGGGGAGGTGCTCAAAGAGCTCCTGATGTAGATCTTGCTCCCACACAAGAGCAGAAGAGAAGGGACTCTAGGGATGCACAGGCCATGTCATTGATAGCCCTTTCAGTGAAAAGGACTATTATTCCGCACATTCGTTCATGCAAGACATCGAAGCTTGCATGGGACACATTGGAAGCAATGTATCAGGTACGCAACGAGGCAAGAGTTGCCTACTTGAAGAGGCAATTGGATCTTATTTCTATGGATGAGGGTGACTCTATGGCAGATCATCTCACCAAAGTGAAAGATTTGCAGGAACAATTACTCAACATTGATGAGGTTATCCCAGACAGACAGATTGGACTTTCACACCTCTCAACCTCTCAATGAGAGGAGGTGGTGATCCCGTCACTTTTGAAGAGCTCGTGGGTTTACTCTTGCAAGAAGAGCAAACAAGAGCTATCGTTTTGAAAGCTTCTCAAGCTTGAGAGGGGTTGAGAAGAAGAAATTCATTGAGGAAATTAAAAAAAAACCATAAGATCTATCTTACCTCTAAGATTGGCTTGATTCTTTCTTCTTACCTCCAACTGGGTTCTAGAATTTTTCAACTTCAGTTTGACTCAATTTGGACAAGATTTGGACCAGTTTGGTTGCCTTTTTGATCCAGTTTGGTCTAGGAGAGAGGAGAGAGAAAAATATCCCATTTTTTTGGATTAAAAAACTCCAGTAATCATGAAGAAAAAGGCACCTCCTTGAGGTGGCATTCCCTCCTTATTACTGAGGTGTCAAAAATGTATCATTCCTTCTAAATATCTCATTTTTAACTAATATCTCTTAATTTTTAACTAATAAACCTTGTACTCAGTCAACTCTTTATCTTATGTAAGAATTTACTCATTTTTGGGTATTTTCTATTCTTTGGATTTATCTCATCCCAACACTTGGATTAATCATATTAGCCCATAGGAACCTTAATTGGACCATAATTCAAAAATTTCTGAAAATCTGGACCCTTAGGCTAAGGTATTTAATACAGATTTTTAATTGATTCCTAATGCACATTAGAGAATTTATTTTGAATTTCTATTTTAGGAAATTATATTTTAGATATTAGGAGAAAATTACCTCTCTCTAGAATTTTTCTTCTCTCTAGGCAAAATAAGAAAAAATAATATTTTCTTGCATCATTCAGAAATAGGGAATGATTACAAGGGATTGAGGTAAAAGCTTATTCATTATTCAGGCTGAGGAGGAATCTTACATCCTCTCCCACTTGAAAAATCTGAGATGTTCTTGTCTCGCAAAGTGGGGGTAATGTAGGTGGCGTCTTCTAGAGAGAAGAACTTCCACTTGACTAAAAACTCTCCGAGGACTCTGCTCCTGAGAACCTTCTCCTGAACGTGAAGGATTTCTTCAGGTTGGAGTACCATCTGGCCTTGAGTTGAAGAAATCAATTGTTCATCATCAAGCACGTGACTTGGGCTAGTGGGGTGCATATTTCTTAAGAAAATTGACATGGAATACATTATGTACCTTGAGATGGGGAGGTAGAAGAAGTTTATAAGCTAAATTGCCTACTTTCTTTATAACATCATACGGTCCATAGTATCTGGGAGAGAGCTTCTTGTACTTCCCTAAAGATAAGGAACTTCTCTTGGGTCGTACTCGAATGAAGACCATATCTAATTCTTCAAATACTCTCTGATCTCTTTTTATCGACATACTGCTTTTGCCTATCTTGGGTTGCCTTAATATCTTTATAGATTGATTGCATTTATTGGTTCATGTCATCAAGCATCTGTCTGGACATCTCGACTCTGATCAATGGATCAGACTAAGTCAATGGTGTAAGGCAATCTTGTCCCATAGAGAGCTTTGAAAGGGCTCATTCCGATGCTTCGATGATAAGAAGAATTGTAAGAAAATTCAACCAGGAGCAAATGGCTTAACCAATTCTTGGGTTCCCTGCCATAGCATAACCAAAGGATATCTTCTATTACCTGATTCACTCTCGCCATCTGTTTCGGGGTGATAGGCTATACTTAGATCCAAGAAAGTTCCTACTGCTTCGAAGAATGTAGTTCAGAATTTCGATGAGAACTTGGGATCTCTATCACTTACTATCCTCCTGGGGTAAGCCATACAATCTGAAGATCTCTTTGAGGAAAACTCTGGCAACATCCACTGCAGTATAGGTTTCTTTCACTGGAATCAAATGGGCAACTTTGGTTAGTCTGTCAACTACCACAAAAATGGAGTTGTAACCTGATTGCACTGAAGGTAGTCCAGTGACAAAATCCATATTGATACATCCCCCGCTTCATTTGTGGAATGTCTAGGGGATATTGTTTTCTTGGCATCTGGACTCTCTCTGTCGCCTCGACTCTCTGAAAAATTAAGCATTGTCGCACATGATCAAGTACATCCTGTTTGAGTCCTGGCTAGACGAAGCTTTTCTTCACAAACATGTAGGTTTTTATAAACCCTGGTGGATGTCCAGCTATCAGGCTATCATGGGCTTCTCTCAGAACCTTACCCTTTATTCCCACATCATTGGGAATGCATAACCGATTATTATAATACATACGAAGCTTTTCTTCACAAACATGTAGGTTTTTATAAACCTTGGATGTCCAGCTATCAGGCTATCATGGGCTTCTCTCAGAATCTTACCCTTTATTCCCACATCATTGGGAATGCATAACCGATTATTATAATATATACATCCTTCATCCAATTTATACCCAAGAACTCAACTCATTTCTTGAGGAGTGTTGCTTTCCTACATCAGAAGCGTAGCAATAAGGAGGCTTTTCTGCTGAGCGCATTTGTTACCAAATTTTCTTTCCCTGGCCGATACTTGATTTCAAAATTGAATTCCTGTAGGGTCTGCATCCATCTCCTTTGACGCATGTTGAGATCCCTTTGGGTGAAGATCCACTTCAAACTTTGATGATCTATCATCAAGGTGAATCTCTGTCCCAAAAGATAATGTCTCCCCCACAACTTTAGAGCATAAACTACTGAGAGTAACTCCAAGTCATGGATGGCATAATTTCTCTCATGTGTTCTGAGATTTCTGGATTCATAGGCCACTACATGACCTTCCTTTCATAAGAGCACTACCTAAGGTGAAACCACTAGCATCAGTAGAGCTACTTCAAAAGATTTGGTAAAATTTGACAATTTAAGGACATGGTTGGTTACTAAGGTTGTCTTCAGCTTATCAAAGGCACTCTGACACATAATAGGCCACTGAAATAGGGTACTCTTCTTGAGAAGGTTAGTTAAAGGGGATGCTATCTGAGAATACTTGAGTATAAAGATTCTATACCATCCGATTAATCCCAAGAATCCTCTGACTTCTTTCACTGTCTTGGGTTCTGACCAATCTACGACTGCATGGATTTTTCGGGGTCAGGAGAAATCCCATATTTAGACACTATGAATCCCAAGTATTTCACTTGGTCAATAGAGAAAGAGAACTTGCTCTTTTTTGCAAAGAGATGGTGCTTCCTTAGGATCTCTAGGACCTTGTAGACATGATCTTCATGATCTACAGCATTCTTTGAGTACACCAAGATGTCATCAAAGAAGACAAGAACAAAATCATCCAATTATTCTCTGAGAATATCTTACCTCATAAGACGATTAAACATCACTGGGACATTAGTCAATCCAAATGGCATGACTGTGAGCTCATAATGCCCATAGTGAGTATTGAATGCTTTCTTCGGGATATCTTGTTCCTTGATTCTGATCTGGTAGTACCCGGATTTGAGATCTATCTTTGTGAATATTTCTAGGGTTCCACTTAATCGATCCAAAAGTTTATCGATCCTAGGGTTAGGATACTTGTTCTTAATTGTTACTGATTCAATCCTCTGTAATCACAGAGTCTTAACGTTCCATCTTTCTTCTTCTGAAAGAGAACGGGCGTACCCCAAGGTGAAACACTAGGTCTGACAAATCCCTGCTCTAACAGTTGTCTTTACTGCTCAAGTTCTATGGCTTCAGGGATTGGAATTTTGTATGCACGCTAGGCTACTGGCTGCGCTCCGGGGGTTAACTCGATCTCATGATATACTTCACGAGTTAGAGGCATCTCAGTCAGCTCTTACAGTAACACATCTGCATACTCACTTAACCACTCTGGTTCTTTAGCCTTGCATTTTATGTCTACCAGATTTATCTTAATGACATAAACAGTTTGCCTCTTTCAGAGCCCTTTTAACAATTTAGAAGCCTTGACTAATTGCAGCACTGGGGATCCGGAAATTCTAGTTCCTTGAACTTTATTCCCATGAAGGACAAGGAAAGAAACGGTTCCATTGTGACAATGAATGTCAGCTTGATTCTTATGGAGCCAATCCATTCCAAGGATTCCATCATAGATTCCCAAGGGTAGGACTCTGAACTGGCAATCTGTTATGTTCCCATCTAGACTAAACTGAATAGGGTTTATCTCAAGGTGTGTGAAAAGAATCTTTCCACTGGCCAATTCCACTTGCATAGGTTTCCCTGATTTTTGATTTAGGACTAACTTACGCAGACATCTTGGGGAAATAAAAGAATGAGTACTACCTGAATCAATCAAAAGCTTGATTTGCTTACCCTGGTACTCTGCTAGAGTTTGGAGGATTGAGAATTGATGATTCTGATCTGATGCTTAATCGTGGCATAGATTTGTCCTTTTTCTTCCTCCACTTCCTCAGCTATAGTGATGGCTCTAGCTACTGCAATTTGAGGTGGAACTCTCTCTCTTTGGTTTCCCCAATTCTGGGAGGGAGTTCGGAGACTACTTTGCATGGAGGCTACAGGCTGAGCTAGCACTCTTCTGGGGTTGCCCTGATTTTAGCACAAGGGACCCTCACTGATACAAAGAAGTCTGTCTCTCTGAACTCTAGGACCCTGGCTTCCTTGGCCCATAGAAGGAGATGGGAAATCCTTGAGCTGGTGCCCAATCCCCTGACAACCAAAACACATGTTCTCACTTCGAAGCTCTTCTCTCTGCATTCTAGAAAGAGCCGGAGTTCCTAAGAAAGAGCTTCGAGGAAAAGGTCTTCCTTCATTTCTGAAAATTCTTGTCTCCTAATTCTAATTGGGACCTTGGTGTCTCTTTGGAGGCGGAAGGTTAGAAGAACTTCCCAGTGTTTGGAATCTCTTGAAGGATGAGGGAGCTAGCTTTGGTGGGACTTTAATGATAAAGGCTTTGGCAAAGTCCTTTGCCATCCTTACAGCTTCAGCCATGGAAACTGGCTTGGCATTCTTGACCATGGTGTCCAAAGGTTTGTTCATTGCTCGAATGAGCCTGGCCATGAGTTTCTCTTCGTCTAGCGGTGGTGAGTACTTGAGGAGAAGAGCAAATGCCTGGTGATATTCTTCGATAGTTTTGCTCCCTTGGTTTAACTCTAAGAATTCATTCATCTTGGTTTCTAAGAATCCAGGGGGACAAAATCTCTTCCTTAGATAAGCTTTGAGATCATTCCAGGACTGGGTGTTCCTATCTAGCTGGTTGGTATCACAATGGTTTCTCCATGCCACCTTGGCTGTTTCCACTATCTTCAGCCTTGTGAGAGCCATTTTGCTCCTCTCATTGTATCCGGTGACATCAAAATATTCTTCCATCGCTTCGACCCACTTCTCCATAGCCTCGTTCAAGTTCTCTCCTTCACCCTTGAAGGGACCTAGCAGAGTTCTGTGAAGGGCTTTGCAAACATCAAGGTCAAGCTCTTCCCAATCTATGAGAGGATCTGGCTGTCGGCCACCACGGTTCGTCGCTCGCCTCATGATTCTGTAAAAAATGATATATTATTAAATTATTTATTTTGATTTCGTCAATGAGATCTTAAGACTTAAGAGGTTTGAAAAATAATTGCGTAAACAAGATAATCGATCTTATTGGAGATCTATGACATATGTCAGAGGAACAGATCTTGCTTCTTCAATTCATCATATAATAAACAATCACTTATATAACATGGAATTTTCCACAAAACATTTCTTTATTTATATAAAGATTGCAATATGTACATAGAGTAGCATCTCGGCTCCAGAAAGTCAAAACCTCTGTGTGGGAAATGCATGACGGCGATACTGGCTACAGACATACCCCGATACAAATGTTCCTTCACTGCTAAAGGAGCTACTGTCTTAGTCTTTGGAATAAAGGTTGCAATATGTACATAGAGCATCTCGGCTCCAGAAAGTCAAAACCTCTGTGCGGGAAATGCATAAGACGGCGATACTGGGCTAAAGGTTGTAATATGTACATAGAGCATCTCGGCTCCACAAAGTCAAAACCTCTGTGCGAGAAACGCATAAGACGGCGATATTGGGCTACAGACATACCCCGATACAAATGTTCCTTCACTGCTAAAGGAGCTACTGTCTTACTGTTAGATATCCATAACGCCGCTATGGGCGTTACCACAAGAGGGGACGGCCTCTGGCTCACCAACCACCCAGCCATAGAGGAAGAATGAGGATTGCCCCTCATCCCCCAGGCTATATAGTGTGTGGCCTGTCGTCCACACTAGCTTGGCCGCCCATGACTCCGCATGGGCGTCCGGCGACCAGCCTGGGGCGGCCAGTCGGGCGACGGCGGCGGGCAGACTTGGCCCCGTTGTTGTGGACACTCCCCACGGGCGGGCGGCCACGCCCGAAGCGGCAAGGGCCGGCCCGGCCCGTTATTTATTTTTTATTTTTATTTAAAAAAAACACAAAACAACGGTACACCCCACAAAACAAACCCAACACGGCCGTCGCGCCGTGTGGCCATAGTGCCCGTTTTCCACGAAAGAGACCCACCGCACACGGCCGTAGCGCTGCGTGCTAAGAGAGAGACAAATCCCACGGCCGTAGTGCCGAGTCCTTCGAGAGAGAGCCGTTCTATGGCCGTTGTGCCTAGTGAACACGTCTATGGCCGTAGCGCCTCGAGGGTAGCACATGTGGTGATCACACATTTGGTTCAAAGAGACTAAATTTAAGCTGAGCATAGACTTAGTATTGACCATCAAAGTCACGTAGTTTGGCTATAGTGTAATCTAAAACTGCAGTGTGTTTTACTTGGGCTAAGAGGACCGGCAATGGCATCAGTTGTGCCCAAATTAGATGAAGTGCTTATCACGAGAAATCAAGGTAAGCCTAATTGAGCCGTAGTGCTCATAACCCTTCACAATCTTTTAATAGTTGCTAGAAGATTGTGATAAACTTTGGTAAATGAGAACCATGTACAAGCGTAGTCTTAATGTGGTTATGCCTTGTGTCCAAACAAGTTGCTTACTATTTGTAGCAACAAGAGAGCCTTGGCCCGTAGAGGCAAGCTGGCCCTTGTTGGTAGTAATAAAATAGTGTCACTACTTGGGCCTAGAGAGTAGTGACTAGTTTGATTTAGTCACGTAGATTGCCTTGTAAAAGTAATCCCTAAGGAGTGTATTACTTGGGATAAAGGGGCTAGCAGTGCTGCTAGCAGTACTCAATTGAATGGTTTATCTAGGAGTACTAATCTGAGGGATGAGCATACGCCTAGATAATAATAGCAGATTTAGGATTGATTTATAGAAATCAAAGGTAAATATGAAGGGGTATAGTCTTGAGATGTAATGCTCAATGCCCTTATAGAAGTTGATCGACGAAGAGAACTGTTCTTAAACTTACTACCATGGTTTTCTCTTCTTTTTATTGCCATGCGTCGACATCCCACTGCTCGAGAGTTTGTGGTGATCTTTCGAGGGGGGAAAGAGCCTTTTTATATGTCACATCAATTGGTTTGGTGGTAATTTGATGGTATGGGACATCAAATTCTCACGGAATCGATTGTAGTCTTGGTGGAATGGGACGCCAAGGCTTGTGCATGTAACTTGACTCTTTGGCAGGTCTGAATGTACACTTGTCTGTAGTGATAAAGTGTGCAAGATAAAATTTGAACTTTGAAAATTACCAAATATAGCCATAAGTTGGGATAAAACCCAGTTACAGAGTTCAGAGAAGCTCTAGGTAGCAAGACCATGATGGTGTACTAGTGCTAACAGAGTGATTTAGTTCCGGAGTGATCTAAATCTAGAGGTTAGCAGTAAGACTAGTTTGGTTGGACAGTTTCTTGCATGGGGGACGCCCTATAGCATTTTGCAAGCGTAGTCTTGCCTATGTTCAACATAAGTGTGCGATTGTGAGCACATTTTAGTTGCTACCATATGAATTTGGGAAATATATTACTTTCCTACATAAGCAATTGTAATATTGCATGACAGGCTATTTTGCTTACAAAGTTCATGTGCGTGTAAACCCTATAAGTCGTATGACCCCTGGGGAATGAGTGGAGCATTTCTAGGATTTAATAAGGTTTTACATGGCAATAGTGAGTAGTATCTCACTCCAGACGAGCCTGGTTGTTGTTAGTATCGGATCCGACATATGTAGTGTACATAAACTCGGGCTGAGTTAGGATAGGAGGCTAAGCCGGAGAGCTTAGTGGTAAATCCTACTATATCTGGTGAGTTTTGACTTAACCGGAGTGTTAAGAAGTAAACTCAAAGTCTGGGGCTGAACTGGAGTGTTCAGAGGCAGACATATCTTTTGTTAAATCGGAGAATTTAGCAACAGATGAGCTTGGGGTGAACCATGGTACCCAAGAAAAAAGCTCTTCACACTAAAATAGTGCACAATAATTTTAGGGTGATAAAAATCCATCGCAGGAATTTTACAACTTTCCATAGATGATAGATGAAGACCATGTACTTTACGGAGTTAAAGTACATAGGTGGTGACTTCGGCGCCACATTTTTTGTAGAAAGTCACCAGTAATGTGGTTAGGTCAGCCGAGACTCCACAAGACCTATGCACTAGTTTTTAAGTTGACCTCTATGATAAGGACGTCCAAAAATTCGTGTTGTAATACCAGAAATTGTACTGCAATGTGCAATGGAGGGGTCAATTTGTGTAGTCACTTCTTAGCAGCAGCAAGTGACTTAAGCATCTTGTTATAGATGGTTGTATATGGTACTCCCACTCGGGGAGGTACGCGATTGGGTACGGAGTTACTCACAAACTAGTATGGAGCTACTAGTGTGATGATAGTGGGTACGTAGTTACTCACTACTAATACATAGCTGCTAATACAATTAAGATCCTCGAGTGAAAGATACTCTAGATCAACATTTTAAATTACCGAACCACAATCCATGAGTATCGAGGTACTTATAAATATGTTGACGTTGCTCAAATCGAGGGACCGATTTGTTCGATGGTATGGAATAAGCAAGGAGAGTGGAGTAACTTAAAAGTTACACATCACTAGTCCTAGTGAGTTGTCAAGGTCATCCGTAGTTTGATGATCCCCTCTACCTATCAGACAACATTCAATTTTGCAAGCCCTGGCATTTAATCCGTAGTGATTATGAGTTTGGTGTGAGATATGGTTATGAAGTTCTTACAAGAGTACTCGTTTATTTGCTTGTCATTGGTTATAGCTTGGTAGAGATTGCCACCTATGATGGGTAGGTAGCTTTGCCGCTATAATGAGGAGGCAGCAAATAATGTTCTCATAGTTATACTTCATACCAACACCAAACAGGGATAGGATTGATAAAAAACAGAAGCAGGAGAGAGCACACACAAGAGAAGCAAACCCTAATCCATATCCATCAATCATAAAGAAGGAGAGAAGCCATAGTCACTATCTCTCTCACACACACAAAAGGGAACACAACATAGTGTTATGTCCACACTACAAAGTAAACCTAATGTAATGTCCACACCACACATGACCAGCTAGACACGGTCATAAACACACCACACGATATCTATCTACCATACTGTCACTCTGTCAGCACCCATGTGCTATCCTCCAGCTGTATATGAGCTTGACATTTCAACACTCCCCCTCAAGCTCGACATGTCCATCTCTAGGACTCCCAATCTAGTACGGAAATACTCGAACTTATCCTTACCAAGTGCTTTGGTAAAGATATCTGCAACCTGCTCATCTGTCTTCACATATGTCAAATCAACATGCCCATCTAGCACTTTCTCTCTGATGAAGTGATAGTAGACCTCAATATGTTTGGTCTTGGCATGATAAACTGGGTTGCTAGCAAGCTGAATACTACTCATGTTGTCACAATGAATGACAACTCTCATATCACTCTGTAACCTGACATCATCTAGCAACTTCTTCAACCACATAGCCTCACATGCAGCTATGGCTGCTCCACGATACTCTGCCTCTGTGGTAGATAAAGCAACTGTAGGTTGCTTTTTACTGCTCCAACTCACAGCTCCACTACCAAGGCTGAAAACATAGCCACTGGTAGACCTCCTGTCATATGCACTACCGGCCCAATCTGCATCTGTATATCCATAGACATGCATGTCTTTTCCTGCCTCATAGAAAAGACCATAATGCACGGTAGTTTTGACGTATCTCAGAATCCGTCTCACAGCATCCAAGTGAGGTTTACGAGGACTTTGCATAAACTGACTCACCAAACCAACTGCATAACTGAGATCTGGCCTCGTAATGGTCATGTAGATAAGGCTACCAACCATTTTCCTGTACATGGTGATATCATCAAGCTCATCACCCAAATCAGCCCTAAGCTTCATGTTTTGCTCTAATGGTGTCAACATTGGTTTGCATGCTGTCATACCATACTTTGCCAGCATGTCAAGTGCATATTGCCTTTGCACCAACCATATACCCTTGCTTGTTCTAATCACCTTAATGCCAAGAAAGAACCTTAAATCACCAAGGTCTTTCATATCAAACTCTTTGCATAAAGAGGTCTTAACCTCATCAATGCCTTTCCCACAATCACCTGTGATAATCAAATCATCAACATAAATGACTATCATCACGATACCATCATGTGTCTTCTTCACATAAAGTGAAGAGTTTGCATTTCCAACCACAAATCCAATACTGACAAGATATCTGCTGATCTTGTCACTCCAAGCACGAGGTGCTTGCTTCAAACCATAGATTGCTTTCTTTAACCTGCAAACAAAAGTCGGATATTTTGGATGTACATATCCTTCTGGCTGTTCCATGTATACCTCTTCTTGTAGTTCACCATTCAAGAAAGCATTTTTTACATCCATTTGATGTAAAGCCCAACCTTTTTGTGCTGCTAGTGCAATAATAGACCTCACTGTAGCCATCTTAGCCACTGGGCTGAAAGTTTCATCATAATCAAGACCATAAGTTTGTGCATATCCTTTAGTGACCAGCCTTGCCTTATGTCTCTCTAGGCTGCCATCTGACTTGCACTTTACCTTATACACCCATTTGCAACCAATTGCATTCTTTCCTTGAGGTAACTCAGCCAATTCCCATGTATCATTTTTGTCCAAAGCATCCATCTCTTCATCCATGGCTTTCTCCCATACATGCTCTCCAATAGCCTCTGTATAGCATGTAGGTTCCACATACTTTACCATAGATGTCATGTATGCATAGTGCATAGCAAAATCTCGATATGTCAATCTTTCAACTGGATATCTGACTCTCTAGGATCTCCGTAATGCATGCGGGTCACTCTGTACACCTGTAACTCTAGCATGTGGTGGCACATATCTGTCCTGCCTAGCACCAGGTGTGCGTAAAACAGGTATGCCGAGCTCCTCATCCAAACTCTCAGAACTAGATGACTCATAACCTGTGATTCCAATTCCTTCAACTTTCTTCTTGCCTTTATCCATAGCACTACTCCTAGTGCTCACACTCTCATGCCTCAAACGTCCTGACCATGGACGTACACTGCTACTCTCAGCTTCTGCTCTGGCCCAGACATAGTAGTAGAACTAGAACTTGCTTGTGGCAAGTTCACAGGCACATCTGCCTCAAGTGAGTCAATGACTCCCTCATCTTTTGCTTTGTACCAACTAGCAAGCTCATCAAACACCACATCTCGTGAGATGACTACTTGTCTAGTTTGAGGGTTATAACATTTGTAGGCCTTTCGATCCAGTGCATATCCAACAAATACACATTTCTCTGCCTTAGGATCCAACTTCCGTCTTCTTTCGTCAGGCACATGAACATAAGCTACGCATCCAAAGAATTTGAGATGTCCAATGTCTGGCCTGTAACCTGTAAGCCGCATCTCTGGCGTGCTTCCATGAATGGCTGTTGTAGGTGTTTTGTTCAGGATATACACTGCAGTAGCACATGCTTCTGCCCAATAGTAATCTGGCATGCTCTTTTCATTGAGCATTGCCCTTGCCACTTCACATATGACTCGATTCTTTCTCTCAGCCACACCATTCTGCTGAGGTGTATACCTGCATGTCAACTGTCTTCTTATCCCATGCTTCCGCAAGAAATGCTCAAAAGCTTTTGAGGTGTATTCACCACCTCCATCTCTTCTCAAACATTTAATCCAACAGCCATATTGCTTTTCTACAAGAGCTTTGAAATCCATGAACTTTTCCAGCACTTCACTCTTCTCTCTCAGAAAGTATATCCATGTCATCCTGCTGAAATCATCTATAAATGTCACATAGTATAGACTGCCTTTGATAGATGGGTTTTGTGCAGGGCCCCATACATCACTGTGTACTATCTCAAGTGGCCTGTTACTCATATTTCCTTCTCTAGGAAACCTCAACCTTGCCTGCTTTCCAAACTGACAGGCTTCACAAACATGCATATGTCCATCATATTTGAATCTAGGCAATCCACTGACAATGCCTCTTGTTTGCATGTTCTTTAATCTCTGTATATTGACATGTCCAATCCTCTTGTGCCACATGTCAATGTCCTGCACAATCCCATTGCTCTTTGAAAACATGGCTCAGCTCAATTCTGGTATGCCTGCATCCAATCTGAACAACCTTCCTTCCTTCTTGCCCTTGGCAATCAATCTACAGCCATGCTTAAAGTTTTCCACAAAACAGCCATTCTCATTGAATCTTACTTGTATTCCCTGCTCAACCATTTGGCCTACTGATGCCAAATTCTTTGTAATGGATGGTACATATAGTACCTCTGACATATTTTTCACATTTCCATCATGCATCCTCAAAGGCACACTGCCAACATGTGTTATAAGATGCTGAGTATCATCTCCTGTGACCACATAACCATTTGTATCCAATGGTTGCATCTTCTCAAACCACTCACCATGACATGTCATGTGGTTTGAGGCACCTGAATCCATATACCATGACTCATCTCCAGCATTCTGAGAATCCATTGTCCCCATAATGTGCTTCATCGCAAAAAGATGATTTGAACTCCCATCATTGTTACTGGTAGATGCATAATTTCCATGTTGTGGTCTTCCATTCCTGACATCATTCTGCTTTTTGTAACAATCTTTTGCCATATGTCCAAGTTTGCCACAATAGTGACATTCAATCCCATTCAAATTTTGTTGAGGACCTTGCCATCGTCCTCTACCACGAGCACCTGTTGCAACTCTCCCTCTATGGGATTGAAATCCACGACCTCCACGTGATCCAAATGATGACTGTGAATTCTGAAAATTATGATTTGATTGTGGTTGACTAAACCTGTCATTCCAACCACGTCCTCCACGGCCTCGAGGGTTAAATCTCCCCCTACCTCGAAAGCCTCTAGATGAGTAAAAAGCCTGATTCCTTGCATGCTCATCATTGCTTGACGAGGATGCACCACTTGTAAGACTCATACCACCAAGTCCAAGCTTCAATTCTTCCACAATGAGCAATGACACAAGCTCATTAAAGTCTGGCATTCCTCCCAACCTTACTGAGATGGAAGTGTCAAAAGATTTGTATTCTTTGCCTAAACCACGCAATGTGAGAGCAACCAAATCATCATCATCCATTGGGGCATGGATTGATGACAAGGAATCTGCATAACCCTTGATTTCCTGAACATACTCATGTATACTCCTATTCCTTCGTGTTACACTGTGAATCTGTTGCTTTAGTTGTATCTTCCTTGCACCAGTGTCTGTCTCATACATTCGGCACAATATACCCCATGCTTCTTTCGGTGTATCTGCATCTTGGATGTGAATAAGCAAGGCATCTGTTACACGTATTGAAAAATAATGCAATACTTTCGAAGACCGCTCTACCCATTGCTTGTGAGCCAGCAACTGAGCATTATTTGGTTGAGGAGGTAGGAATGGCTCCGGGTCTTCATCCGACATGAGACTCCATAAACCTTTGCCTTTCAAAAAACTCTTCATTAGAAACTTCCACACTTGAAAGTTAGTTCTGTCAAGCTTCTCTCCAACAATCTGTATCGGACCATCTCCCATTGTTGCAAAAATATAGTAGATGTACCCCTTTGACAAGTTGTATGCAGGACCTGTAAAGCTTCAAATCTCTCCAAATCACATCAAATGCTTGCAAATTGTGTGCATTTACATCCCACAATGATTCATCAACAATGTACACTCGATCAAAGTTGAAATAAAATGATACTTCTTCACAAAAAATTTTCTGGTTTTTTTCTCGCCCCGCCAGTAAACCAGTCAAAGATTATGCTCTAAATCCTTCAAATCTTGTCCAAATGCAATGATTCAACTTGCATTGGCTTCCCAACACATTTCTCCAACATATCCTAGAAGGGTTTGATCAAATTCTTCAAGGTGAATGAGAACCACCAATTTTTGTAGCTCCCTGGTTTGCCTTTTTTTGCATCTGTCAGGTACCACCTCTCACTAAAAGTGCTCTATCTCCTTCAAATCTTATCCAAATTCAAAAATTTTTGAATCAAAAGTTTAGCAACTCATAGGACTCTACTTGTACCAAAGTAATTAGGCCAATATGATATAGACAAGGATTAATGCCTTGATTAATAATGCTCTATTTCTGGATAGACTTTCTGCAAACCTGCACACCTCTGATAAATGACTTCAATGAGCTCCAAATACATCAAATGAGCTGCAACCAAGCATCACAAGGCCTTAGCAATGTCTTTGCTCAACTCCCCAAGCTTTGAATGGCATCAAATGGAGTAGTAATGAGTGAATTAGACCAAGAACTATTCAACCTATCCAAGAAATTGCTCCAGAATGCGCCACCTGCTCCTGGGGGCTGTAGAAGAGGGGCAATTCACAATTGAGGTGATAAGATTCTTAGCAATGACCTAAACCAACTTGTGCTTGAAGGGTTTGGCTCAATTCTTCCTCTAGCTTCTGCAATCGATCCTCCACGGGGGGTATGTTCTCTGTTTTTGTAGAGTCCAAAAAACCAGAATTTTTTCCTTCACAAATTGACTGTAATGCATCAATTTTCCATGCAATGACTTGCCCCAAAGTTGCTAATACATGTGTTCATTCACAATACATGAGAGCCTCAGTGTTTGTGCTTTGTATTTGATCCAATACATTTGCCAAGACACACTCCTTCATAAGCTTTCCATTAAAGCTTCAAAACAGAAATTTTCTGCTTGCTTTTGCACCTTTAATCTTCTCTTACACTTGCTCTTGATACCTGCAATCCGCAAAGGGGGTCTTGCTACACTTACCAATGGTCCTTAGCTCTCAGATCTGATGCCGATGTGTGCTCCACAGCTTCTCCTTTGCTCCAAGCTCCAATGGCTTCCTTCACAGCTTTTTCTTCTTCTTCCCTCTTCTCTCACTCACTCTCACAACACAGCTAATGAGCTCTAGGCTCTGATACCATGATAAAAAACAGAAGCAGGAGAGAGCACACACAAGAGAAGCAAACCCTAATCCATATCCATCAATCATAAAGAAGGAGAGAAGCCATAGTCACTATCTCTCTCACACACACAAAAGGGAACACAACATAGTGTTATGTCCACACTACAAAGTAAACCTAATGTAATGTCCACACCACACATGACCAGCTGGACACGGTCATAAACACACCACACGATATCTATCTACCATACTATCACTCTGTCAGCACCCATGTGCTATCCTCCAGCTGTATACGAGCTTGACATTTCAACAAGGATGAAATTCCTAAGTTCATCATCACGAAGTACTGTGATGTTTGCATTTATATTGAATGTATGATGTAATGAGACATTGGGCTTGTGTAATTACCATCAATTATCTAGCAACCTATGGCTTCGTAGCAAGCTCAGTCATTATCTGTGTATTGATAATGTGGTTATTAGTAGTTTGGAATTTTTCTTGATAGATGGTACAACCCACCCAAATAATTCATAAGTGTGTAACCGCTTATGAAGGGTAATAATATGCAACAATGAAGCACTTTGTTACAAGTGTGAAACCACTGATGTGTTGCAAAGTAGTTTATCAATAATACCATCATATGTGCGTAGACACTATACCACATCTTCGTTGCAAGATGTTTAAAAGTTTCTTGGAAGGACTCAAGAATATAACATATGATATTAAACACGGTCTAGATTTGTTCTTGGACCTATGACACTAGCGCGTAGTCCGCTTGAGAGTAGAGTTTTTGAGGACAAAAACCTTTCTTGAGGGAAAGGAGGGATACCCTCAAATATCACATAAACTGGAATAGTTGTGTGAGTCCAGACATTCTTGAAGGGATGTGTCTGGTAATAGCAACAAAGAGTTGTAAGTGATTGGATGTAACTCCAGACACCCGTAGTGGTGCAAGAATCTTTATCAAACATCTCCACATACTATATGGCCCCCGCAAAGATAGTATGGCATAAGAGATAGGAAGTTTGATTGTTATATTTGAAGGGAAATTTTCAAAACTTACATTTACTCGGCTTACGAGCGGGAGTTACTGGCCATCGTACATGCACTTGAAAAGTGGAGACACTATTTATATGGTGCCACTTTTGAAGTACGTACGGATCACGAAAGCCTGACATGGCTTTCGAGTCAAAACAAGTTGAAAGGTCGGAAAGCTCGGTGGGCGGAGCTCCTACAGGAGTTTGACCTTCAGATTTGCTACCAAAGGGGTAAATATAATGTTGTGGCGGATGTGCTTAATGTTGTGGCGGATGTGCTTAATCGCATGCCACAAATTAATGAGTTAAGCTTTATGGTTTTCAAGAATGAATTCTTGGAATCCTGTCTTTACAGAGGTCTGGCGCGCTGTACACGTACGCACTTTGTCATAGCCGTGCCCACCTTCCTCGCCGGCATGTAATGCTAGTCCGGAGAGACTGGCCGTAGGTGCGGTGGGTAGCGAGGCAAGAGTTAGTCCGAAGAGGCTAGCCGAGTCTTTGGGGTATAGTTTTGAGCCGGAGAGCTCAGACGTAGGCCCTTCATCACCTTTGTTTTCCTACACGGTTTCAAAGGATGATGCTAAACTTCGTCGGTGGGAGAAATATGCTAATTACTCCATTGACGACGGGTACTTACTTTACAAGGGTAGAGTATGTGTACCAACTATTGGTGACTTTCGGACCCAAATTCTTAAAGAAAGTCATGATAGTCCAAGTGCGGGTCATCCTGGGATTCAGAAGACCTATGCACTAGTTAAAAGATAGTTTTATTGGCCTAGTTTGTTTAAGAACGTCTAGACTTATGTGCTGAAATGCAGTAAGTGCCAGGTCAATAAACATGAACGTCTTAAGGTTGGAGGACTACTCCATCCGCTGGAGATTCCTCAAGGAAAATGGGAAAGCATTTCCATGGATTTCATTACCGGTTTACCCAAGACGAGTCGAGGGAATGAGTCGGTGTGGGTGGTAGTGGACAGGTTAACTAAACTGGCAAAGTTTATTACCACGAGAAAACTGTTAAAACGCCAGAGTTGGCAAAACTCTTTATTGAACATCTCTACAAGCTATATGGCCTGCCCGCAGATATAGTGTCGAATAGAGATAGAAAGTTCAACAGTCATTTTTGAAGGGAAGTCTTCAAAAAGTTGGATACTACTCTGAGTATGAGTACGGCAGATCATCCGGAGTCTAATGGTCAAACTGAAAGAGTTAACCAAATTCTAGAGGATATGTTGCGTTCTTATGTTAGTAAGAAGCAATCTAATTGGGAAGAGTACTTGCCCTTATTGGAGTTTGCCTATAACAGCTCCAAACACTCAGCGACTGGATTTACACCATTCATGAAATGTATGGGTTCCAGCCGAGATCTCCGATGGCTGTAGGCCTAGAAAAGGAGAAGATTCAATCTGTCAAGGATTTCCTTGAAGATATGAATGATATGCTCAGAGCCACACGTGAGAGCATTCGTAGCGCTCAGGATCGTGCTAAAACTTATGCGGATAAAGGACGAAGAAAGGTGACCTTTGCAGAAGGTGACTTTGTATTCCTCAAGGTTCCTGCGCAGTCAGAAACCATGAAAATGGGAAAGTGTGATAAACTTTCTCCGAGATATTGTGGTCCTTTTAAAATCCTTAAGAAGATTGGGGACGTAGCATATAAACTTGAGTTACCGGAGAGTTCTCAAGTCCATCCTGTCTTCCATGTCAGTAAACTGAAGAAATCAGTTTACGGGTTAGAGAACGCAGTTTCTCCAGAGATTTGGTGGACTTGATAGAGCCACCAAAGATACCACATGAATCTGAAAAGATTCTATAGTATTGTGACAGACAAACCCGACATAAAGTGTACCAGGAGGTACTTGTTAAATGGACAGATAGGGATGAGGAGGTAGCAACATGGAAACACCATAGTGCAATTTCCAAAAGGTTTCCCCAGTTTGTTTTCGAGGACGAAAACTCTTCTTAAGGGGGGGTAATGTCACGTAGGCTGTAACGCCTGTGACCGACGGTAGACCGGATGGCCATATCCGGGGTTCAGTGGGAGAGGACGCCCATGCGGAGTCATGGGCGGCTAGGCTAGTGTGGATGGTAGGCCACACACTATATAGCCTGGGGGATGAGGGGCAATCCTCATTCTTCCTCTATGGCTGGGTGGTGAGCCAGAGGCCGTCCCCTCTCGTGGTAACGCCCGTAGCGGCGTTACGGATATGTAACACTTACTCTTTGGAATAAAGCGGCTAAGAAGTCTATAGATATGGTAGGAAAGTCTAAAATCTCGAGGTGTGGGGTGATATAGAATAACACCATGAATCACTTTTAACCTCAATAGGACCATGGCCAACGAGATATTCTCCCTCAGCATCATGCACTGGTTGCAAGAGGCGTGGACATATTGCCCTGTGCGTGCCACTTGTGCTACCGTCTCTCCGCTGGGTCTGGGAAATATAAATCCTCGAAATGGTTTGCGGAAGAGATGATATGCTCGAAGGCAAAAGCAGTCATATCCTATGACTGGGTTATTAAGAGACTAAGGTTATGTAAAAGGGGAGGAGAAGGTAGCTTGGTTTTTTTTGCTGTAGCGCACGCGTGGAGCAGCCATGGAAGCTTGCATAAAAGCTTCATAATAGTGTTTTTTTCACTAATCTCCTCTTCTTAGCTTCAAATCTCTTAAGTGCTTCTTGAAAGGGCTTTGCTCCAGATCCTCTGTTGTGGGCATACACCATGAGGTGTTCATAAGCCTCATTGCCATCAAGCTTCATCAACATCTTCAAGTGCACAAAGCTTCTCAAAGTGTGCTTATAAGCACTAATAGTGTTGATCAACACTAATGAGGCTACTAATCCAACAAAGGGGAGCCATTGCAAAGTGTTTCTAAACACTAAGAGTGTTCTTAAACACTAATTGTGAATCTAATCACCAATGCAAGTATCATTAGATGCTAGAAATGTGCTCTTAAGCACTAATAGTGTTGCTAAACACTAATGGTGATCTCAATCACCAAACAAAGTGTTCTTTGATACTAATAAAGCTAATCTCCATCAGAATTAGTGGTTGGGCAAAAACCCTAAATGCTAAACCATAAGCTTCACCATCTTAATCTCCTTTTTCATGCAACATTCTTGGCTTGATTAAGGGTTGTTGCACTCTCATAAGCCTTTCTCTTTCTACCATAAGCTTCACCATCTTAATCTCCTTTTTTATGCAACATCCTTGGCTTGATTAAGGGTTGTTGCACTCTCATAAGGCTTTTTACTTAAGCCAAAACATCACAAATTTTTGGTTTTTTCTTTTTCATAAATCAGCCCATTACTCTCTACTAGTAATCTCCTTCAATACCCAATGTCAAAGGACAACACCCAAATTAAGAAGTTCTCAGGAGAGGGCTTCCACACTTGGCAAGTCCTTGTCAAGTACAAGATGATGTCCAAAGTTTTTTGGCCATTCATCTCTGGCACTAAGGTTATTGATCGAACTAAGGCTGAAGATATTGAAGATGATGAGAGGGCACAAGCCATCATCATGCTTCATCTTGATGAGGCTCTCATTCACCATGTGGACCAGTTTCCGACTGCAAAGGAGAAATGGGATGAGCTTGACAAGCTCTATGGAGCTCGTGCTAAGAATTCCAAGATCTCACTTAAAATTGAATTTTCAGCTTGGAACTCAAAGAGGGAGACTGCATTGGAGCCTTCATGTCTCACTTGAAGGGCCTTATGGCTCAACTTGCATTAGTAAATGCGAGAATGGATGAAGATGATGCAGTGGCTATTTTGCTAAAAGCAGTCAACAAGAAGGTGTACCCCACCTTAGTCACCACCCTGAAGAACATACCTAATCCCACCCTTGAAGGAGTCATTCAATCTTGTCTTGATGAAGAAAAGAGGCCAAAGGAAGGAGTTGAATCTTCAAATGCAACAACTTCATCAAATATCGAACAAGCTTTGTCACATCAAGTGATCAAAGTAAGATGTGTCCATTGCAAAAAGGTGGGTCATTTGGCAAATAATTGTTGGATCAAATATCCCAACAAAATGAAATGTAACAAGTGTAAACAAACGGGACATATCACTTCCAAATGTCCTAACAAAGAGTCAGAGGCTAACTTTGTATCAGCCTCTAACTCCACTGAGAAATTGTTTTAAATCTCAATGTAACCACACCTACATTCCTAACCTTGTACGCCTAATGTTATAAAGGCATCCTATGTCCAATACCACCTATTCCAATTTTTTTCATAGTTGGTATTGAGGGGGGTATTAAGAGACTAAGGTTATGTAAAAGGGGAGGAGAAGGGTGTGTGTGTGAATGGACTTATGGTCCACTAGCTCACCTATTTAAAGGTGGAGCTAGAAGGCATTTTGTGAGCAAGAAGCTTAGTTGTATTTTGAGCAACTTAATAAGCAAGATCTTTTCTTATATTTTGGGAGTCTCTCTCCTCCACACATTTGATCTAGCATGAGCACCACGAAATTCTAACATGGGTGAGATCAGGAATACCGGATAAGCATGGAGATTCCATCTATAAAACCAAATTCATTGATTAAAAGTCTTCATTAATGAAGCTTTAGGAATGAAAATACAATACGTAAATGCTCTTTCTGAGTTTTTATTATAAATTTCTGATAAGAATTCGTTTTTCCTTCTTAGCTTTTAATAAAGCTCTGATACCAGCTATGAGACCCCCGCCCCCTCTGCAATGCCCCCTCCGAGGGCGCTGTGGCGACGGAAGCAGCGTCAGCCTCTCACGCGGGGCAGGGGTCCTACCCCTATGCAAAAAATAGCGAGTGTGAGGTCCCTATCCCCACTGTGCAACAAATTTAGGGGTTTTAGCAGTGGAAGTAGCACTTCTTGCGTGGGGCAGGGTCGCACACTCGCCCCCCACGGATATCCGGACAAGAGACTAATCCATCAGTTCTTCTGAAACCGATCTCGAAAAAACTTCCCTTGCCCGAAAAGCACGCGCGATTCCTTCAGGATAACTTTTCTCTAACGTAGTCAAAAGCCTTGACTAACTGAACTGATCTGACCAAACCCGTAAGTCCCAAGTAAGATCAGGGAAAAGATTGCACTTGGATCATAGAGACCAACGCTTTTTTCCTCATTGAGAGGCACAACCATTGATTCTTTTCCATAGAACAATTTTTGTGCGGGATTTACTTCATCTATCATACCATAACAGAATTGAGTCTCAATTTAGGGATCCATCAGTCCAGCCTAACCCCATCCAGTCCCGTGGGTTAGCCAACTGCCCCCAACCACTGTAGTGATGGGATCCAATTAAGAATTTGGTTAGGTTTTTTCCCGGGTACGAGGGAAAAGAGTTCCGAGGCCCCCCAGACGGATATTCATGCAAACTTAAAACTAGTCACACCACTTACACACCCAATATGAAATTGCCTTTTTCTTAGCATCAGCTATCTTAGCATCAGCTATCTTTAAAACAATCATTTAATGAAATTGCCTTTTTCTTAGCATCAGCTATCTTTAAAACAATCATATAATGAAACCATAGTGTCACTAATCACAATCCTCAAAATCTCTAGTTGAATCCTTATTTCCAATCATTCCTTCATTGGTGTACCTATGGCATCATTGGCAACAACCAGAACGCTCATTACCTGTTCACTCAGGGGCCTTTTCGATAGTTCCTAGCTCATAGTAACCATCAATATATTCACATATCAAAATGGAATCTCCGTTGAAGATCAGCAAGATCAACCAACGGATCCATATAAAAGAGCCATGGACTTATCCGTCGAGGAGGACCAGCAAGGTCAACCAACCAGATCCATGCCCGAATTTAGAAAACAAATCTTACTCCTTGTTCCAATATCTTCCTTGATGTACGTGTGGGTATCTTTGGGGACCCAGAGCTCGAGCACCATATGGTCAGCACCCTCTAGGATCCTTCGCAGGTCACCTAGCGCTTCACTCATAGGTCGCTTCCTTGGTCCCTCATCCACTTTATCGGAAGCTCACCATTTAAATCAAACCGAGGCTGGTCAAGACCTCGGCCGCGACCTTGCGACGCGAGATGTCCTCCGCCGTTGACTCTCTATCTCAGCAGTTGCATCTTTAACAAATAGGTCTCCATGACCTCATTCACAAGATGGTCAAAATGCTTCCCCAGCATTCTTGACATAAAACAGTCATTTAAAAACAGATTTCATATACAAATACAATTCCAACAATATTTCCATTTTTTCTCATCACTCCACATCCTTTCACAGTAGTCCCCATCTTTTCTCATCTTCCCACAATTTTTTTTTCTTCATCGATCCCTATCACATCATATCATTCCCACATCAAATCACATCCAATCGCATCATCCACACATCAATCCACATCATCCATACATCCATCCACATCATCCACACCAATCCACATCATCCATACATCCATCCACATCAATCTACATTATCCACACATCCATCCACATCTTCCATACATCCATCCACATCAATCCACACGTCAATCCACATCATCCATACATCCATCCACATCAATCCACATTATCCACACATCAATCCACATCATCCATACATCCATTCATGTCAATCCACATTACCCACACATCAATCCATATCATCCATCCATCCATCCACATCATCCACATCAATCCACATTATCCACTCATCCATTCACATCAATCCACACGTCAATCCACATTACCCACACATCAATGCACATCATCCATACATCCATCCACATCCATCCACATGTCAATCCACATCAATCCACATTCATTTCATAAGTATTCCCATTCTCATCTAATCACATCTTTTTCTAACTCATCACTTATTTCCTCATTTATACTCACATCAGATCACATCTACTTGCATCTACCCATACATCTCATCACTTCACATACACATTAACATCTATCCAGTTTACGTCGCATCTTAGCACATCCATTTCACATCACATCTCATTTATTCACATCCCGATTCACATGCTAACACATTCATTCACGTTCCTTATCGTCGTTCATTCACATCCCGATTCACATGTTATCACATTCATTTACGTCCCTTATCGTTCATTCACATCCCGATTCACATGTTATCACATTCATTCACATCCTATATCATCTATTTACATCTTGATTCACATGACATCACATCTCATCTATTCATTCACATTTATCTGATTTGCATCACATATCATCACATCTATTTACCTTTCATTCTCATCACTTCTATTCTCATCACATCTATTTACCTTTCATTCTCATCACTTCTATTCTCATCACATCCATCCATCCATTCTTTTCCATCTATCTAATTTGCATGACATCTCATCACATCTATTCACATCACATTCTCGTCACTCCTATTCTCATCGCATCCATCCATCCATCCATTCCCATCTATCTAATTTGCATCACATCTATTCACATCACATTCTCGTCACTCCTATTCTCATCGCATCCATCCATCCATCCATTCCCATCTATCTAATTTGCATCACATATCATCACATCTATTTACCTCTCATTCTCATCACTTCTATTCTCATCACATCCATCCATCCATTCTTTCCCATCTATCTGATTCACATCCCATATCATCACACCTATTTACCTCTCATTCTCATCACTTCTATTCTCATCACATCCATCCATACATTCATTCCCATCTATCTAATTTGCATCCCATCTCATCACATTTATTTACCTCTCATTCTCATCACTTTTATTCTCATCACATCCATCCATCCACTCACTCCCATCTATCCGATTTGCATCCCATCTCATCACATCTATTTACCTCTCATTCTCATCACTTCTATTCTCATCACATCCATCCATCCACTCATTCCCATCTATCCGATTTGCATCCCATCTCATCACATCTATTTACCTCTCATTCTCATCACTTTTATTCTCATCACATCCATCCATCCATTCTTTCCGATTCGCATCCCATCTCATCTCATCTATTTACCTCTCATTCTCATCACTTCTATTCTCATCACATCCATCCATTCATTCATTCCCATCTATCTGATTCGCATCCCATCTCATCACATCTATTTACCTCTCATTCTCATCACTTCTATTCTCGTCACATCCATCCATCAATTCATTCCCATCTATTTGATTCGCATCCCATCTCATCACATCTATTTACAACTCATTCTCATATATCTGATTCATATCACATCTTATCACATCTATTTATAGAATGTAAGAGAATTCTTATTTTTGATATAAAGATTCTTTACACATCTATTTATGCATAAGAACAACTTCAGTGGGAAATAACACTTTTATAAAAATCCATTTATGCATCTATTTATGCATAAATTCAATTTTAAGGAGAATAACACTTTTGAAATAAAAATAAATCTTTTATGCATCTTTCCATGCATAAATTCAATTTTAATGAGAATAACTCTTTTGAAATAAAAATAAATTTCTTTATGCATCTTTCTATGCATAAAATCAAAATTGATGAGAATAACTCTTTTGAAACAAAAATAAATATCTTTATGCATCTTTCTGATGCATAAATCAAAATTTGATGAAAGTAACGCTTTTATAAAAAAAATCTTTTATGCATCTATTTATGCATAAATTCAATTTTAATGAAAGTAACACTTTTATAATAAAAAAATTCTTTTATGCATCTATTTATGCATAAAAATCAATTTTGATGAAAGTAACACTTTTATAATCAAAATATTCCCAATATGCATCTTTCTATGCATATAAATTAATTTTAATAAAAATAACACTTTTATTATAAAAATATTTCTAATATAAAAATAACACTTTTATTATAAAAATATTTCTAATATGCATTTTTCTATGCATAGAATAAAAATAACACTTTTAAAATACATAAACGGTGGGGATCACTCTTTTTGAATAATAAAAGATAAAACTTATTTCATAAAATTTAAGAAAATTTTGCCATAACCTCCTTTGTATGGCTGACCATTTTTCATTTTTTTTCATTCTCAAGTTACTTAGAAATTATCCCAGATGGTTTAAAGCATTCTAAACTAATCAAATTTCACTTTTTAAAGAGAAACAATATGAAAAGTTTAATTCTAACAATTTGATTACACATCTAGGATAAAGGAAGGTTGAATTCAAGAATGAAGAGAGAGGGAAAGCCTTTTCAACAAGGCATAGCATCATTTTTCATTTTAAAGAAAACAAAAATTAGAAAACCATTAAATGGAATAAAGAAAAAGTAAGAGTTCTAGCTTACATGAATTTTTGTGAGCTTTCCTTTGGCTTGATGGTTTGAGGGATCTACTCTTGTTTGCAACAAGAGTGGCCACCAATTCTTTTGAAGAGGAAATGGTCAAAAACTAATGAATTATCAATAAATTCACTGTTTTTGGCTTTGGGAAGGAGTAGAGTAACAGTGCATAAAACAATATTAACCATTTATAAAGGGGGAGGCTTCATTTATAGGAGAAAGTGAGCCTCTAACCAAGCAAACTGATTCTAGAAATTTTCAGATCAGTTTTGTCAATTTTTGACCATTTTTAGGTTAGTTTAGCTTACTTTTTGGATCTAGTTGAAGCAGGAGAGAGGAGAGATGAAAATATCTCATTATTTGTGAGTTTAAAACTCAACCACACATGTGAAATAGGCTCCTCCTTCATGAGGGGAATTCCCCCACACTGAGGTGTCAAAAATGCATCATTTCTTCTAAATATCTCTTCTTTTTTAACTAATAACCTTGTCCTTAGTCAACTCTTCATCTTATGTGAGTATTTACTCATTTTTGGGGGGATTTCTTTTTATTCTTCAATTTATCTCCTCCCTACATTTGGATTAATCTAATTGGTCCATAGGAACCTTAATTCAAAAATTTCAAAAAATTTGGATCCTTAGGCTAAGGTCCTTTTTACCTGATTTCAATACCTGATTTCAATTTATTCCAATTGTACATTGGAAATTTCTTTTTGAATATCTGTTTCAAGGGAAATCATTTTAGACACTAGGAGGATTTTATATCCAAAAATATCTCAATTTTGAATTACTTCCCTCTAGACATTTTCTCTCTCTAGGCCAAAACAGGATCTTTCTTTTATTTTAGAGAGGGCAATAAGTATAAGATCAGAAGGGGAGGTTTTTATACCTGCACACCTCAAAAGCCAGAGGGATGAATCTTACAGCGGGTTTGGATGGGGCATTATTATCATACGACGTTTGATGGGGTTGAAAGTTTTCAAACGGGTCCATGGGGATCCTACCCCTCCACTCACAAAGTTTCATAACCATCGAATTCTCGATGGGGGGGATGGTTTTTGCCTGTTATTTTTTGCATAGTGCCCATGGGGTCCCTTATGCAAAAAATAATGGGTTTGGGTGTGGGGCATCAATATCATACGGTGTCTGATGGTGGTAACACTTTGTGAGCACGCCCATGGGGCTCCTACCCCTCCACGGACGCCGTATGGGCGGGACAGTGTGTTGCCACCCGCTACTTTACGCATAGTGCCCAAGGGGTCCCCTATGCAAGAAATAGCAGGTTTGGGTGGGGTATCATTTTCATACGGTGTACGATGGTGATGAAACTTTTTGAGCGGATCCATGGGGCTCTTACTCCTCTTTTCTCAAAGTTTCACCACCCATCTGTATGCCAAATGGATGGGACGGTATGTTGCCACACCCGCACCCGCTATTTTTCTACATAGTGCCCAAGGGGTCCCCTATGCAAAAAATAGCAGGTTTGGGTGGGAAATTATTATCATACGATGTGTGAGACCCCCACCCCCTCTGCGATTCCCCCTCTGAGGGTGCTAGCGGCGAAAATAGCGTCAGCCTCTTGCGCAGGGGCAGGGATCCACACTCGAGGCCTCGCTCATGGATGTCTGGACAAGAGCCTAGCTCGGAACTTTCCTCACCCCACCCGGAAGGCACGGGCGATTCCACCATGAAAAATTATCTAGCAGGAGAATTAATCTAACGGGTCAAAGTCTTAGCTAACCAAGATAAGCTGACCAAACCCGAAAGTCACATGGTCAGATCAAGGAAGAGACTTGCACTTGGTCCATAGAATCGCTACTCCCTATTTTTTCGCATAGTGCCCAAGGGGTCCCCTATGCAAAAAATAGTGGGTTTGGGTTGGGATTCATTATCATACGACGTCCAATGGTGGTGAAAATTTGTGAACGGATCCATGGGGCTCCTAACCCTCTGCTCCCAAAGTCTCACCACCATCGGACATCGGGTGGACGTGACAGTGTGTTGCCACCTGCTATTTTCTTGCATAGTGCCCAAGGGTCTTGTATGCAAAAAATAGCGTGTTTGGGTTGAAAAGATGCAGGGGAGAAGAGAGCTTGAGCTCTTGCAAGCACACACGCACTCACAAAACCCTAAAAGAGAACACACAAGGTGAGAGGCTGAAAATCTTCTTCTTTACACAACACTCAACACACCATATACAAAGATAAGAGTACACACATATGAAAAGGTACTCAACCAAATACATACTAGGGTTCTCTATAGTGTGAACCCAACTAAATGAACTGGCGCTATAACTATGCCAATCTCTAGAATGGCTGTCACATAGCCTGTCATCCCACTGGCGGCATATCACCCATGATCTCACCAACCATGCCAGTGGTGTAAGTGTGGGGCCTATTCCCCAGGCGGGTCATCAGTGTCCACCGCCTCACTAGATAAGCTCGATATCTCAACACTCCCCCTCGAGCTCAACTCCATCTCATGTACACTAAGCAAAGCCCTGAATCTGCAGAGCTTCTTCGTACTCAATGCTTTGGTGAAGATGTCAGCGACCTGATCCTGTGTGCTGACATAAACAAGGTCAACGTCTTCTGCCAAAACCTTCTCTCTGACAAAATGGTAGTGGACCTCTATATGCTTCGTGCGAGCATGAAAAACTGGGTTCTTGGCCAACTGTATACTGCTAATGTTGTCACAGAAAATGACAACTTTTCTATCTATCGATAGACCGAAATCTGCAAGTAGCTTTCTCAACCAAGCTACCTCACATGCTGCCATAGCAACACCTCTGTACTACTCGGCCTCTGTACTAGATAGAGCAATTGTAGGCTACTTCTTGATACTCAAAGCCACAGCAGCACTCCCTAAGAAAACATGAAGCCACTAGTAGATCTTCTATCTGAGATACTACTAGCCCACAATCAGCATCTGTGTACCCATGTACACATATCTCTGTCCCAGTTTCATAAAATAGTCCACAATGCAAAGTAGACCTCACATACCTCAATATGCGTCTCAATGCATCCAAATGCAACTTTCGAGGAACCTGCATAAACTGACTCACCAACCCAACAGAATAGCTCAAATCTGGCATGGTGATTGTCATGTAGATCAAGCTTCCTACTATGCGCCTATACATAGTAGGATCCTCCAAAATCTCTCCTGAATCTGCACTCAACTTGCCATTCTGATCCAATGGCACTGAGATAGGCTTATAGCCTGTCACACCATACTTGGACAACATGTCCAAGCCATACTGTCTGTGCAGTAATCCAATACCATGTGGTGACCTAATCACCTCAATGCCCAAGAAATGTCTGAGCTCCCCCAGATCCTTCATCTCAAACTTCTGTCTAAGCAAGATCTTTACATCAAAGATCTCTGCATCATGGTCCCCCGTAATGATCAGGTCATCTACATAGATGACAACAAGACAACCCCTCTATCACTGTGTTTCGCATATAGCAAGAAATCTACATTGGCTACATGAAAGCCAATAGTGATAAGATATTCAAAAATCTTGTCACACTATGCTCTTGGTGCTTGTTTTAAGCCATACAAGGCTTTCTTCAACCTGCAAACATGCTCGGGGTGACTCACATCCTCATAACCACGTGGCTGCAACATATACACCTCTTCCTGCAAATCCCCATGCAAGAATGCATTCTTTACATCCATCTGATGTAAAGACCATTGCTTTGACGCAGCCACTGCTATCACAAGTCTCACTATTACCATCTTGGAAACTGTGCTGAAAGTTTCCTCATAATCAATGCCATATGTATGCGCATATCCTTTGGCTACCAATCTAGCCTTGTATCTGCTTATGCTTCCATCAGTGTTATGTTTTACTTTGTACAACCACTTGCATCCAATTGGCTTTCTTGCCTTCAGGCAATTGCACTAAATCCCAAGTCTCATTTCCATATAGTGCATCCATCTCCTCATCCATAGCTTTCTCCCAACACACATTTCCAATAGCCTCATCAATGCATGTAGGCTCTACAACTTGTACAACTTTTTCCATGTATGCATAGTGATGTGCCACATAACCATCATAGGTAAACCTCTGCATAGGATTCTTCACTCTCCCAGATCTTCGCAGATTTACATTCATGGCTTCCATAGCCTTCTTTACACCAGGTGTTCTCATAGTTGGTACCCCAAGATCCTCATCAAGGCTCATCTCTAAGCCACTACACTCTCCATCCAACATGAGAATTCCCTGCAGAAATGTTAGGCATACTAAGGGGCTTAACCACTTTCTCTTTGCCTTTATATGATGTACTAATCACATTTGCAAGCCTGGTGTTATGACGTAGCCTGCCACTCCATGGTCTATCAACTGAACCTTTAGATGAGGACTCTCCGGGTCCACTCAAAGACTGTGATTGTGCTGACTTGCATTCTGTGCAACTACATTTCCACTCACATCAGCCCTAACAGCTTCTTTTTTAGCAGCATACCAGCTGCTCATCTCATCAAAAACATCCCTGCTTACCCAACTCACGTGTAGCAGGGTTATAACACCTGTATCGTTTTTGCTCAAGGGAATACCCAATAAACACACATTTTTCAGCTTTTGGACCCAACTTAGTTCTCAGCTCATCTGGCACATGCACATATGCAATGCATTCACAAAGACTTTTAGATGAGACAAATCAGGTTTTCTGCTAATAAACCTCTCCTCTAGAGTTACATCATGTATGGCTGCAGTTGGAGTCCTGTTCATGATGTAAACTACTGTAGAAACAGCCTCAGCCCAATAGCTTTGCGGCATATTCTTCTCTCCCATCAATGCTTGCGCAATCTCAGCAATGTGCCTATTTTTTCGCTCAGCAACTCCATTTTGTTGCGGAGTGTATCTGCATGTAAACTGTCTCTGAATACCATTCTTCTTCAAAAATTCAGAGAACTCATTGGAGAAGTACTCTCCCCCTCCATATGACCTCAACCATAACTCTGAAATTCTGAAAATGAGTAAACACCTCACCCTTCTCCTTCATGAAGTATACCCACACTTTCCTTGTGTGGTCATCAATAAATGTCACATAATACCTGCACCCTCCCATAGACATGGTCTTCGTAGGACCCTATACATCTGAATGCACAACATCTAGTACATTTCTGCTCACATTTCTGTCATGTGGAAATACATGCTTTGTTTACTTTCCAAATTGGCATGCTTCACATATTTTTTGCATACCTTTAACTTTAAACTTTGGTACCCCTATCACAATTCCTTTAGTCTGCATAGACTTCATTCTCTGCACATTCACATGTCCGATTCTTTTATGCCAAATGTCTATTTCTGCAACAATTCTTGAACCATTTGCAAACATCGCAACACTCACTTTAGGCATGTTTACATTCAATGTAAACATTCTGCCCACTCTGTTGCCTTTTGCAACCAAGCTGCACTTGTCTTTAAAGTCTTCAACATAACAACCTTCAGGGTTAAACCGAACCTACAAATCCTGCTCAATTATCTGGCCAACTAAAACCAGATTCTTTGTTATGTTCGGAACATGAAGTACATCTACAAGGTACTTCACTTTGCCATCCTACATAGACAATGGCACATCTCCAACATGGGCAATCGGATGAGTAGTGTCATCCCCCTTGTTTCCACAAAACCTGGTCTTTCAAGTTTTTTCATCTCCTTGAACCACTCCCCACCATGACTTGTCATGTGGTTCGAAGCACGTAAATCAATGTACCATACGTCATCTTTATGTGCTTCTTCAACATTTTCAGACATGGCATTAACGACATGCTGCATAACAAACAACCTTTCATTGTCCTCATTGTTTCTGCTCAAGGATGCATAGTTGTTTTGCTGCAATTTTTCATTTTGCATGTAAGCTTGCTTCTTATAATAATCTACCTGCACATGTCCAGGCTTACCATAATAAAAGCATCCACGTGTATCATTATACTGACTTTGCCAATTTCCACGACCTCTTTGACTCCCCCTGTCTCTGAATTGGCCTCTTCCACTTGCATGTTGTTGTTGTTGTGAATTCTGGGACTGTTGTTGTTGCTGCTGCCAATAATTCTGATTACCTGTTTGGCCACCTCCTTGGCAAGGTCCACAGCCTCCTCTACCTCGTCCTCTTCCTGAACTTGTGTAGAAGGCCTGTTGCTCTGAGCTGTTTTTGTTTTGTGAAGACTGTTGATCTTCACCCAAGCTCTTCTGTTCTATAATCAACATAGACACCAAATCTGTGAAATTGGGAATGTTTTTCCGAGTCTGAATAGACGTCTTAAATGCCTTGTATTGTGGCACGAGACCACGTAGACAGACTTCCACCTTATCATCATCATCTACTGAAACACCAATAGATGCAAGGGATTCCACAATACCTTTGATCTTCAATGCATAGTCATTCACAGACATTCTCTTTTTCTCCACAGTACGAAGTTCATTCTTCAACTGTATCTTTTGCACCTTGGTATTCGTTTCATAGAGTTTTACCAAGGTGTCCCATGCCTCTCCTTGGGGGACTTGGCATCCTATATGTGCCCAATCATGGTGTCTTGTATATTGATAGAGAGCCAATACATAACTTTTCTGGCTCCTTGGTTCCAATCCTTGAACTCTTTCACATCTGTAGCAGTCGGATTGATCTCCGGTATCTTCGATGCCTCCTCATGCTCACCTTCTATATAGTCCCAAACAATAACCCTTTTCCATCAGGAAATTTGTCAACTTGAACCTCTAAGCATGGAAGCTATTCTTATGAAGCCTCTTAGTAGCAACAATCTGGTTTATGCCATCATTTGACATCTTGCGAGACACAAATTTACCAGAAATAGCACTCTGGTTTGTCCTGCACAAACTCTTGTATTTTTTGCAGCGGTACTGTATTACACTCAAATGTCACAACCAATGACCTCAATGTGCATACATACACCCAATGGCAACTGTTGACCTCCTTGCAGCCACACACAATGTCTGCACAACCAATCTGTCTTCCTGCAGTTCTTAAAACAAAGTTCTGCACAAAGAATCGATGACTTACCCGCAGTGCTCGAAATCGTCTACTTTCTGAAAAACGAAGGTCATAACACACCCAAAACGTGCTTTCGGCCCAAAAAATGGGGTCCAATAGGAGATTATAGCTGCCCTATAGCTTTACTCCCGCGAAGAAATCTCCTCAATCAGAGATCGTTTGTCGGTGCCTCCTGTAGAGCTCTCGACAAGGGTGTAGTCGCCAACACAAATAGGGAAGAGTAGTTGAAGCTCTTACCCTCGTACCACTTCCTGTGCTTCTCTTGCTTGTAGCTCAGCCCTTAGCATGAACCAGGCTGTGATACCATGAAAAGATGCAGGGAAGAAGAGAGCTTGAGCTCTTGCAAGCACACACACACTGACAAAACCCTAAAAGAGAACACGCAAGGTGAGAGGCTAAAAATATTCTTCTTCTTTACACAACATTCAACACACCATATACAAAGATAAGAGTACACACATATGAAAAGGTACTCAACCAAATACATACTAGGGTTCTCTGTAGTGTGAACCCAACTAAATGAGCTGGCGCCATAACTATGCCAGTCTCTAGAATGGCTGTCACATAGCCTGTCATCCCACTAGTCGCATATCACCCATGATCTCACCAACCATGCCAGTGGTGTAAGTGTGGGGCCTATTCCCAAGCGGGTCATCAGTGTCCACTGCCTCACTAGATGAGCTTGATATCTCAACATGGTTGGGGCATCATCCTCATATGGCATACGATGGTGGTGAAACTTTGAGAGCAAGTCCATGGGGCTCCTTACCTCTACTTGCAAAGTTTCACCACCATCAGACGCCATATGAGTGTGACAATGTGTTGCCACTTGCTATTTTTTTGCATATTGCTCTCCCCTATGCAAAAAATAGTGGGTTTTTATGGGGCATCATTATCATACGGAGTACAATGGGGGTGAAACTTTGCGATCGGATCCATGTGGATTCTACTTCTCCACTCACAAAACAGAGCTGAATTGTGTTCAATTTGGAGCGAGGAGGCCAATTAATCATTGGTTGCTTGATACATTTCAAGTTTGCTTTAGCAATTGGTTGCTTTACACTTTGAAGAAGAGGGCTATGTGATTGGATTGATGAAATATGGCTAATTGAGCTGGGAATGAGCTGATTAAAACAGGTTGTCCACTGGTTGCAGAGAAACAGAGCATTTTTAATTGAGCAATTAATCTTTGGTCTTTTACAATTGGACAAATTCCTCTTACATGGAGTTGATGGACACTAATGCTAAGCTAATGAATGCCTGGTTGCTCAATTTGGTCAAATATTGAAGAAATTAGAGCCAAATTACTACTGGTTTTTCTGTTTTTTTGGTTTTTCCCAAAACAGAGAAAGGGGTTTTCAAAAATTGATATGTACACATGTCAGATGGTGTTGATACTCTACATTGAGGTTGTTTAGGTGTCAATGCAAGTTGCCCATACTTGATTGCACCATTACATTGTGATTTGGAGCCGTGGAAGTGCATCAAAGCAGGGTATCTCGGACTACGTGAGAAAGTTCATCTTGGATGCATACAGGTTGATTTTCTACATCAAATTTGGAGTTTGTTGGCTATCTTGGAGTATCTGGAACATTCATTGGAGTGTGGTTGAGCTGAGGAAGGCTCATTTACAGATTTGAAGTGTGCGGAAGGTGTATGCATTAAGCAAACATGTCGAATAATTCAGTTCAAATTGTTGGTGAAAAGCTGGATAGGAAGAACTTCCAGGCATGGAAGTACAGGATAAAGAGTTTCTTGAAAGGAAAAGGATTTTGGAATCTCATTACAGGTGCTGAGCCAGAGCCTAAGCTATGTCGACAACCTACACAGCAGCAGCTTATTGCTCATAAGCAATGGTCAGAGAGAGCATTCAAAGTGCTGCATTATTTGTCTATATGTATTTCTGATGCTATGCTCATACACATACAGGATGCTGAGAATCCCAAAGATGCATGGGATACTTTGGTCAAGATGTTTGATACAGATACGAGTGCTCGCAAGTCTCAGTTGTGCGATAGCAGATACATAATGTGAAAAGGAATAAAAGGAGCATACATGATTATGTGCAAGAAATCAAGAAGTTTGCAGATGCATTGGCCACAATAAATGCCCCCATGCCTGATGATGATTTGGTGGATATTACCTTGCGTGGTCTTGGCAAGGAATACAAATCTTTTGATACATCTATCTCAGTTCGGAGTACAGGTCTACCCGACTTTGATGAGTTGGTTTCACTCTTGTTGGTTGAGGAAATCAAGCTCAGTGATTCATTTCTGGATGCATCTACTAGCCATGATGATGGCAGAAATCAGGCTTTCTACTTGCAAAGAGGCTTTGGAGGCAGGGGGAGATTTGCATCCCGTGGACGTGGTAGTAATGGTCGTGGATGGCAGGACAGGTCACCACAACACAGAATTTTCAGCCTTCATATGGTGCTCGAGGTGGTCATGGATATGCACCTCAGAGAGGCAGAGGTAACCCCCGTGGTTGGTAGAGGACGTTGGCAAGGCCAACAAAATTCTATGTAAGATGTGGAATGCCATTATTGTGGCAAATTTGGACATATGGCGAGAGATTGTTTCCGCAAACAGAATGATTTGAGAGGGGGTAGAGCACAACGTGGTGGTCATTATGGTGGAAATTATGCACAACATGGTGGAAACTATGCATCAAGCAGCAACGATGGCACTGCAAATCATTTGTTTGCCATGAAGCATGTTGTGGGTTCTATGACAATAAATGCTGAGAATGATGACACATGGTATATGGACTCAAGAGCATCAAACCATATGACATGTCATGGTGAATGGTTTGAGCATATGAAGCCTATGGATGTAAAAGGCTATGTGGAAACAGGTGATGATACCCAGCATGTCATTACACATGCTGGAAGTGTACCATTGGTCATGCACAATGGTCAAACAAAGTCTATGTCTGATGTATTGTACGTGCCTTCTATCACAAAGAGCTTGGCCTCAGTTGGTCAAATGGTGGAACAAGGATTACAGGTTTGTTTCAACGAGCATGGATGCTTCGTTGAAGATTTCAAACATGGATGTAGAGTGATTGCTAAAGGAAAGAAAGAAGGCAGATTGTTTAAGCTGGATGCTGGAATTCCTGAGCTAAAATCAGCCATGTTCTCAAAGAGCAGAAATGTGGTACAGGATATTGATATGTGGCATAAGAGGATTGGACATATCAATATACAGAGATTAAAGAACATGCAAACAAGAGGCATTGTCAGTGGATTGCCTAGGTTCAAATATGATGGACATATGCATGTTTGTGAAGCCTGTCAGTTTGGAAAGCAGGTAAGGTTGAGGTTTCCTAGAGAAGGAAATATGAGTAGCAGGCCACTTGAGATCGTACATAGTGATGTATGGGGTCCTGCACAAAACCCATCTATCAAAGGCAGTCTATACTATGTGACATTCATAGATGATTTCAGCAGGATGACATGGATATACTTTCTCAAAGAGAAGAGTGAAGTGTTGGAAAAGTTCATGGATTTCAAAGCTTTTGCAAAAAAGCAATATGGCTGTTGGATTAAATGTTTGAGGACAGATGGAGGTGGTGAATACACCTCAAAAGCTTTTGAGCATTTCTTGAGGAAGCATGGAATAAGGAGACAATTGACTTGCAGGTATACACCTCAGCAGAATGGTGTGGCTGAGAGAAAGAATAGAGTCATATGTGAAGTGGCAAGGGCAATGCTTAATGAAAAGAGCATGCCAGATTACTATTGGGTAGAAGCATGTGCTAATGCAGTGTATATATTGAACAAAACACCTACAGCAGCCATTCATGGAAGCACGCCAGAGATGCGGCTTACAAGTTATAGGCCAGACATTGGACACCTTAAAGTTTTTGGATGCATAGCTTATGTACATGTGCCTGATGAAAGAAGAAGGAAGTTGGATCCTAAGGCAGAGAAATGTGTATTTGTTGGATATGCACAGGATCGAAAGGCATACAGATGTTATAATCCACAAACTAGACAAGTGGTCATCTCACGAGATGTGGTGTTTGATGAGCTTGCTAGTTGGTACAAAGCAAAAGATGAGGGAGTCATTGAGTCACTTGAGGCTGATGTGCATGTGAACTTGCCACCACAAGCAAGTTCTAGTTCTACTACTATGTCTGGGCCAGCAGAAGCTGAGAGTAGCAATGTACGTCCATGGTCAGGACGTTTGAGGCATGAGAGTGTGAGCACTGGGAGTAGTGCTATGGATAAAGGCAAGAATTGGAATCACACGTTATGAGTCATCTAGTTCTGAGAGTTTGGATGAGGAGCTTGGCATACCTGTTTTACGCACACCTCTGTGCCACCACATGCTAGAGTTACAGGTGTACAGAGTGACCCGCATGCATTGCGGAGATCCCACAGAGTCAGATATCCAGTTGACAGATTGACATATCGAGATTTTGCTATGCACTATGCATATATGACATCTATGGTGAAGCATGTGGAACCTACATGCTATACAGAGGCTATTGGAGAGCATGTATGGGAGAAAGCAATGGATGTTGAGATGGACGCATTGGTCCATAATGACACATGGGACTTGGTTGCATTACCAAAGGATAAGAATGTTATTGGATGTAAATGGGTTTACAAAGTGAAGTGCAAATCTGATGGTTCTATTGAGAGACATACAAGATTGGTAGCAAAGGGTTATGCACAGACCCAAGGATTGGACTATGATGAGACGTTTAGTCCAGTGGCTAAGATGGGCACAGTGAGAGCAGTCATTGCTATGGCTGCAGCTAATGGCTGGGAAATGCATCAGATGGATGTCAAAAATGCATTTCTGAATGGAGATCTACAAGAGGAAGTGTATATGGCATAGCCAGAAGGGTATGTACACCCTAGATATCCCACTCACATATGCAGATTGAAAAAGGCATTGTATGGTCTAAAGCAAGCACCTTGTGCTTGGAGTGATAAGATGAGCAGATATCTTATCTCACTTGGTTTTTAGATTTCTACAGCAGATTCTTCACTCTATGTGAAGAAGACACAGCATGGGATTGTTTTACTCGTCATCTATGTGGATGACTTGATTATCACAGGTGATCATGGTGCAGATTTGATGCATGTCAAGAAAGCTTTGAATGGGCAATTTGACATGAAAGACCTTGGTGAGTTGAGATACTTTCTTGGAATAGAAGTGGTCAAAGATCATGCAGGTACTTGGTTAGTACAGCGCCAATATGCATTGGATATGTTGGCAAAGTATGGCATGACAGGGTGTAAGCCTATGAGTACACCATTGGAGCAAAATGTGAAGTTGCGGGCTGATTATGGCGAGGAATTGGATGATCCTTCTATGTACAGGAAGATGGTTGGTAGTCTCATATACATGACTATCACACGCCCGGATTTGAGTTATGCTGTGGGGCTAGTAAGCCAGTTTATGCAGAGCCCCAGAAAACCACATTTGGATGCAGTGAGACGCATCATGAGATATGTGAAGACCACAGCACATTATGGTTTACTTTATGAGAGTGGTAAAAGCTTGGACATACATGGCTACACAGATGCTGATTGGGCAGGTAGCGCATATCACAGGAGGTCTACTAGTGGATATGCTTTTACACTTGGAAGTGCCGTGGTGAGTTGGAGTAGCAAGAAGCAACCTACAATTGCTTTATCCAGTACAGAGGCTGAGTACAGGGGTGCAGCCATTGCTACTTGTGAGGCTATTTGGTTAAAGAGTCTCTTGGCAGATTTATGTGAGCCTATTGATGGCAAAGTTTTCATACATTGTGACAACATGAGCAGTATACAGTTGGCCAAGAATCCAGTGTTTCATGCGAGGACCAAACACATAGAGGTCCATTATCACTTTGTCAGAGAAAAGGTGCTGGATGGTACAGTTGATCTTCAGTATGTGAAGACTGATGAGTAGGTGGCAGACATCTTTACGAAGCCACTTAGCAGGGAGAAGTTTGAGTACTTTCGGACTATGGTGGGAGTACATGGGATGAGCTTGAGGGGGAGTGTTGAGAGTCTTGATATCCCAAGCTCATCTACATCTTCATCGGCAGTACATCATGAGCTTGAGAGGGGCTGTTGAGATTCAAGCTCGATGTCAGTGTGAGCCAGCTATGCTATGTGTTGGCAGATTAGGTAGGAACATGTGTGAGACATAAATGACCGCGTGTCCAGCTGGTCATAGTGTGTGGACATTAACTAGGGTTAGTAGAGTGTGGACACAACTCATTGTGTGTTGTGTGGATTATGGATTATGGCATTATGCTTTGTGTGAGAGTGGACATGGCTTCCCTCTATGGTTAGGGTTTGTAATATTTATTAGGGTTTGCTCCTGTGTGTGTGTCTCCTCCCCCTCTACCGTTCTTTCAACAATGATGTGTTGCCAACCGCTATTTTACGCATAGTGTCCAAGGGGTCCCCTATGCAAAAAATAGCGGGTTTGGGTATGGCATCATTATCATACGGTGTCTAATAGTGATGAAACTTTGCAAACTGGTCCATAGGACTCCCACCCCTCCATTCACAAAGTTTCACCACCATCAAATGCCAGATGGGGGGGACGGTGTGTTGCCACCCACTATTTTCTGCATAGTGCGCAAGGGGTTCCCTATACAAAAAATAGCGGGTTTGGGTGGGAAATCATTATCATAGGGTGTTTTATGGTGGTGATACTTTTCGAGTGTGGGTCCATGGCTCTCCTACCCCATCTGATGCCAGATGATGCCAGATGGGCATGATGGTGTGTTGCCACCACCTGCTATTTTTTTGCATAGTGCCCAAGGGGTCTCCTATGCAAAAAATAGTGGGTCTGGGTGTGACATCATTATCATACAATGTTGTATGGTGGTGAAACTTTTCAAGTGGGTCCATGTGGCTCCTAACCCTCTGCTCGCAGAGTTTTACCACTATCAGACATTGGATGGGGGGGACGGTGTGTTGCCACTTGCTATTTTTCCACATAGTGCCCAACGGGCCTTGGGAGTCTTACCAAACACTGAGAAACCTTTTCCGAGCTAGTTGAAAGTTGAAGCAAAACTTGGCAAAAAAACCCCAAAAAATTGGAATTAACTTGACAAACTTTTAGGATAGAAATGTATCTAGAAAACAATGCAAAGTGAGCATAAGTCATAAGCAGTTACATTATTTTCCATTCACCTGTAGGATAATATTTGATTGAGGAAACACATTTTCTATCATTGAAATACATTAGAAGATCATGTCAATCACCATACAAAAATGAAATACCACACCAACTACATTTTTGTAACTACACAGAACATAACCCACTCTCAATGGGGTTTAGGATTTGTACAGCTCAACAATATCTGCATTAAATAAGACCAAAACAAAATTGCCAATCATGGCTCGCAAGAAAACACAAAAACCATGTGTTGCATTGTCCACTACATACACCATAACAAATCAAGTTGAGTCACACTCATTGTCTATAAAAAATGACGAGCGTGATGTCGTTCTGCATGGTCCTTCTCAAAACGTGCGTCTCCAGCCATGGTTCTTGCCATTGCTTTGGCATACACTAGTAGAACACTTTGCATGAAAATAAAGAATAAAAATTGTTTAGTTTTTGCAAATTCACATATTTAAGTATATATGTGTCTTAAAGATCAAACTTGAATGTTATATTCGTAAAACATATGCACGAAGGTAACCAAAATCACAAACTTGGATCCTCAAGCATTGACCTATTGTAAAACACTCCTAAATCCATATGAAAATAGAGTGATAATAGTCCCAAAAACGTTTTAAAAAAACCCAAATAAATAGTCATCAATATAGCACTACTCATATAGATTATGTCCCACATGCTCATCAATATCATCATCCCAATCATGTGAAGTGCTAACCTCCCCCTGACCTCCTTGCCTCTTTGGTAGAAGCAATGACTGTATATGTATGAAGATAGAAGACCCTTGTTAGAGTCCATCGAAGTGCATAAACGACTTGACCTCAAACATGCCTTAAGTAGAGGAGCTATGCCATAGCCCAAATTAAGGCAAACACCACCAGGATGATAACAACTCTAAATACCATGCAATGAAAGTAATTTTGTTCTCCAAAACACCATGGATCTCCACACCCCTGAGATCCCTAGCACAAGATACATCTGACAAATAATGGTATGCCACCAAATCGATAGGATGCATATGAAGCACCTCGAAAAGAGGTGCACTCTCCAAGCAGTAAATCGTAGGAATCATACCTTGTCTACGAATTGCAAAGAGCATAGAAGAGGTATACTGCAACATGATAACAACAGTCTAATGAATGGAAAAAATTGTATATACTGAACAAAACTCCCTGGAACTACCACTAAACATACTACCTCTGTTCGAAAATTGGCAGTCTCATAGTATCCATAGGGTGAGTGATGCATGATAAAAATAACACGACACCAAATCTCCAAATCCAATACACGGCAATAGCGGTCAACCCAACCCACTTTCTCTCCTATAAAACATAACATAACTTTTATCAAACAAATTGCAAGACAAAAGGAAAGGCTTTTACAAGCATCCCAATATATGGAATATTACCTCCCATCGATGCCATAATCAATAGCCAGTTACAATCACCAAGAGTCGATCAGCCAAACCAACTCCATACCGCACATGGTCCTTAGATAGTGTATCCCATGAGGGCCTAGAGTTATCAGCATCATGTACTACTCCAATGAATGGGAGGTCTAAAAATATCAAATCAGCCACCCAAGAAATTGATCTCCCTTTCCTTGCATATGGTCTACCCTTGGGTGCAAATTTTTGCATGTGCTCATGAACTATGGCATAAGATGCATTCTTTGCGACAATCATAAAATTATTTAGAAAAACAATATAATCCCCAACAACAGCCAAACACTTTTGACCATCCCCACATGACACATCCAAAACTGGAAAATGTGGCTAGTAGATATATGTTGTCATTCTTTTAGAAATGATCCCTGTTGTTTTGCTAGTAAGGCCCTCTTCTTAAAAACAACACAAAGAAAGATTTATAATCAAAATACTTTCCTTATTCATGCACTTGTTGATAGGATAGTCAAAAAGTCAAAAACCATAACTTCAGATAACGTACTATCAACACAACAACATGAATATTCCAAGCTCAATTCTAGAGAGGTTGAAAATGACTTACCATCATCATGAGCATCCTCAATATTCATGTCTATCTCATCATCCAATAAGTTCACCCTTGGCTACTCTTCCATAACTTTGTCTTTGTCTTACACATGTAAAAAAAAGGAACGAGCAACTCAAGACAATGACCAATCCGTTAGTAGATGCCTACATTGATAAAGAACTCGACTAACATCTCCTTTGTGTAGGTCTCTTTTTCTCCACTGCCTTATCAACCAACTTCTCCACCTTGATAGGTTGCTCAAGCTTGAAATGCTGATGGATCTCCTTCTCCCGCTCCAAAACATGACCCTTCTCTCAAGGTCAATCCACTAAGGGCACATCTCTAGCTCTGACTTGGACAACTTATGCATAATTTGAGGGTACATACACAGAGCCTCATTATCCAGAGCCAACCATTTCTTTGCTCTTATAGGCATGAAAGCATTTTAAACAATAGTAACATTGAATTGAACTTTGATAGCCTGTACCTCTACCTCTAGAGGAATGGCCTCCTCTTCCTCCATAAGAAGAATGGTTGCATTCATGAGATTGTTGATCCATGTTGTAGTTGAGTTGGTTGGGCTGATGTCTTCCTCTTCCTCTTTGAGTGTTGAATCTTTCTCTTTCTCTTGTTGAAAGAAGGGATTTATCATTTGTGCTTGTAGAAGCACTTGTAGAGCCACCACCATCATGAATGTTCTTCATAGCTGCTTGTCTTTGATCCTCATCCCTAAGAATTTGCTCCATCTCATCTAGTGATGGTTTTTGCCTTAGAATGATGAGACCTTGAACAAGGCCCTCATATCCTTCCTTCAAGCCATGAACGATGATTGTAGATAGCTCATTATCTGTCATTTTGTCTCCAACAGCAACCAATTGTTGATGTAGATCTTTCACTCTTTTGATGAAGTCTATAGGCAGTCTCTCCTTTATTCCTCTTTGTATTGGTAAGCTCCGATCTCAAAGCAATTTGCCTTGACATACTCTTTGACTCATAGATGTTCTTCAAGGTCTCCCAAGCTTTCTTAGGAGTCTTCACATCCATTAGATGGCTGAGAATATCATGCTTGACACTCAACTTTATCATATGGGCTGCAAACATGGCCTTCTTGTCCCATTTTGCCAATGCTTCCTCATCAGCTTCTTCATCATCATCAGCTTCATCCGGTCTATCCATAGAAACTATCTCCCAACAATCTTGAAAGAATAGGAGTGATTCCATCTTCACTTTCCAAGTGGCATAGTTGGTTCCATTGAGCTTCTCAGCTCCCTCCAAGTGTAGACTGTGCAGACTAGTAGGTGCCATTCTCTGCTTCAAACAAACAAAGCAATGAATGGGGATTTTCACTCACACCAAGATTACGTAAGGCAAGACTCTAAGATGCCTGCTTTGATACCATGAAAAGAATTAGAGATGGAGAGGAAATGAGACACGTTCTCAATCAACAAGACAATTCCAATATGGAAGAAACAATACTGCACTTTTATTCAATGGAGTAGAGTAGCAATGACTACTACGTACAAATCATGGGCTAATCCCCAAACCCAAAACTAATACCAAGACGCTCAATAAGCTCTGATATGTCAATGCATACAGTAGCAAGAGTGTTGGCTACAATCAGTACCACACTACACTCTCAACACTACACAGTATGTGTGTGTCTCACTCTCCAACTATGTCCAAGAGGATTGCAAACTGCAACTGTAGAAGAACTAATGTATCTCACCCTTGTGAGTGAACCATGACCAATCCTTTTGTATGTAGATGCTCCATAATATGGGGAACAACTATTCTTCACGCTCCATGAGCTGGAGGATCAATCTTCTTTAGTTATTGAGGTCGCCAAGTAGGTAGGTAGGTGTAGTAAGGAATTCTGCAGGTGGGTAGACAACTAACTTGCATGCTATATATATCATTCTAGAAATCTGATCTAGAAGATCCCAACGGTGAGGTTGTTTTCCATAAAGAGAGGAACAATTCATCTCTTACATGCTCCAAAAGTTAACGGTGAGATTGAGAGATATTAATACTTCAAACCTGCATATAGCAAAGTTAGCATCCAGATTCAATTTTTCTCCTTAATTGAAGGAGTCTCTTTCACCAACCATGCACACGTGATGTGTGCTATCAAAGGTACATCCAAAGTCAATTCTATGACCTTAGGCATGTACATTACAACATATTACCATCAAGCTATCAACCTTGACTTTGCTCAATCAACCTTTGTGAAGAGATCGTATTGAGCTTGCATACTTTAACACATATGCAATGCATCCAAAGACTTTCAGATGAGACAAATCAGGTTTTCTGTGATGAGTAAACTTCTCCTCTGGAGTTACATCATGTATGGCTGCAGTTGGAGTCCTGTTCATGATGTAAACTGGTGTAGAAATAGCCTCAGCCCAATAGCTATGCGGCATATTATTCTCTTCCATCAATGCTCACACAATCTCAGCAACGTGCTTGTTTTTCCACTCAGTAACTCCATTTTGCTGCGGAGTGTATTTGCATGTAAACTGTCTCTCCGAATACTATTTTTTTTAAAAAATTCAGAGAACTCATTGGAGAAGTACTCTCCCCCTCCATCTAACCTTAGGCACTTTACACATTTCCCTGTTTGCTTTTCAACCAGAACTCTGAAATTCTGAAAGTGAGTGAACACCTCACCCTTCTCCTTCATGAAGTATACCCACACTTTACTTGTGTGAACATCAATAAATGTCACATAATACCTGTAGCCTCCCATAGACATGGTCTTTGTAGGACCCCATACATCTGAATGCACAACATCTAGTGCATTTCTGCTCACATATCTGTTACGTGGAAATACATGCTTTGTTTGCTTTCCAAATTGGTATGCTTCACATATTTTTTGCATACCTTCAACTTTAAATTTTGGCAACCTTGTCACAATTCCTTTGGTCTGCATAGACTTCATTCTCTGCACATTCACATGTCCAATTCTTTTATGCCAAATAAATTTAATAAGAATAACACTTTGTAATAAAAAAATTCCTTTATGCATCTTTCTATGCAAAGAAATCAAATTTAATAAGAATAACACTTTTTTAAAATAAAAAAATTCCTTTATGCATCTTTCTATGCATAGAAATCAAATTTAATAAGAATAATACTTTGTAATTAAAAAAATTCCTTTATGCATCTTTCTATGCATAGAAATCAAATTGAATAAGAATAACACTTTTGTAATAAAAAAGATTCTTTATGCATCTTTCTATGCATAGAAATCAAGTTTAATAATTAATATCAGTGATATCCATGCATATTCATAGGTGAATATGTACATGGAGTAATTAGAATATTTCTTTTAGATATAAAAATGGTGGGAATTACTCTTTTGTAATAACATAAAAATAAACTTTCTTTTTCACAAAATTTTTAAAAATTTTGCCATAACCTCCTTTGTATGGTTGACCATTTCTCATTTTTATCTCTCTTTATTTAACTTAATTAACCCAATTTAGAATTATAGAACTCTAATCTACACAAATTTCTAAATTCAAGAGAGTAAACAATAAGAAGAGTTTAATTAATCACTTAGTTAATCTTTCTAGAATTAAGAAAGGTTGGAATGTAAAGAAGAGAAGGGGTGGCCTTTTCATCAAAGGCATAGCACTTGAATTTAATTCAATCATTTGCAAAACATAAAAATCAAGAAAACCATAAATTTTTCATTAAAATTTGTAAACAAAGTAAGAAAATTAGCTTACATGGAGCTTTCAGGCTCTCCTTTGGCTTGAGGGATTGAGGGTTCTACTATTGTTTGAAGCAATAGTGGCCACCAATTCACTTTGGAGAGGATTAGGCCAAAAACAATTGAATTATTAAAAAAATCAATGTAGATGGCTTAGGATAGGAGTAGAGTAACAGTGCATAAACACCATTAAGCTTTTACAAAGGGGGAGGCTTCTATTTATAGGAAAAAGTGAGCCTCTAACCAAGCAAACTGATTCTAGAATTTTTCAGATCAGTTTGGTCAATTTTTGACCATTTTTGGGTCAGTTTAGCGGATCTAGTTTTGAAATAGGAGAGAGGAGAGATGAAAATATCTCATTTTATTGATTAAAAATTGGGGGTAATGATGAGAAAAGGCACCTACTTCATGAGGGGAGATCCCCACATTGAGGTGTCAAAATTCAAATTTTTAATTCTTTTCTTTGGTCCTTAGTCCTTTCTGCATCTTATGTGAGCATTTACTCATTTTTGGGGGGGTTTTCTTTTATTCTTCAATTTATCTCCTCCCTACATTTGGATTAATCTTATTGGTCCATAGGAACCTTAATTGGACCATAATCCCAAAATTTCCTAAAATCTAGACCCTTAGGCTAAGGTTCTTTATACCTATTTTTAATTAATTCCAATTTCACATTGGAAAGTTCTTTTTAAATTTCTGTTTCAAGGGAAACCATTTTAGACACTAGGAGGATTTTTATATCCAAAAATATCTCAATTTTGAATTACCTCCCTCTAGACATGTTCTCTCTCCAGGCCAAAACAGGATCTTTCTTTTATTTCAGAGAGGGGAATAATTATAAGATCAAAAGGGGAGGTTCTTACACCTGCATACCTTAAAAGCTGGAGGGAGGAATCTTACATCCTACCCCAAACTAGAGGACAACTCTTTCCTTTAAGATCCAACTAATTCTGGGGTTCCTTATAGTCTGGTGAACCCAATAGAATCCTGGGATAAAGATCCCTTATATAGAACTCATCATCAAATAACATTTCATTCAGATCATATCATTCATATCCTTAACACAATAATGGTCCATTAGATCGAAATTTCTATCTAAACATTCCTCCATGGGAATTTCAATTATACAGGTTTTTAATTTATCATCCCTTAACTTGATCCACTGGGTCAAGTGTTAATAGTAGCAATCTATCAGCACAATCCACTAATCTCATAGTGATTTGCTGAAGTCATTATCATCATTCCAGTTACGAACATCATCACAGGGACTCGTCCCATTCATCCTCATTGTGGTTTTGCTCAGCTTATCGCTTTTCAACCAAAATTCAGGAATCATCATTTTTCAATCAGAATCCAAAATCAACTCATCAGTTCTCAACCAAAATTTTAAAATCATATCAACCACATTTGATGTCATCATCTGGATAGCATTTTTGCTTATAATTTCAAGGTCTTAGATTTACTCGTATATACTACCAGTAAAGAGCTACAGTTATACCCTCAGTATATATGAGTAGTCATCACGGTCCTTGGAATTTTAAGGTAAATACCATCATGTCTAGGCCTCAAGAAAGTCAGGGATTCCATACAATTGTGGTACTTCCATTTTAAGACCCAATTACCTATTTATGAATCTTCATTCTGAATATCGATTTGTATGAATTTCATCACACAATTACAGTTACCTTTTACTACTACTTCATAAATTTTTGACATTTCTGGTTTCTTAGTTGATCCACTTTAGCCAATTCGCTCTGATACTAGCTAAAAGATCCATGTCCCCACCGCGCAAGAAATTATAGGATTCTAGCAGCGAGAGTAGCACTTCTTTCATGGGGCAGGGTCCATCACTCGAGGCCTCGCCCACGTATATCCGGACAAGAGACTAATCCCTCGGTTCTTCCAAAACCGAACCCAAAAAAACTTTCCTCGCTCACAAAGCACGAGCAATTCCTCCAAGATATTTTTACTCTAACGTACTCAAGAGCCTTAACTAACTGAACTGATCTGATCGAATCTGTAAGTCCCATAGTCAGATCAAGGAAAAGACTTGCACTTGGATCATAGAGACGACCAACGCTTTTTTCCTCATTGAGAGAGGCACAGCTATTGATTCTTTTCCATAGAACAATTTTTATCCAGGAGTTACTTCATCTATCGTACCATAACAAAATTGAGTTTCATTTTAGGGATCCATCAGTCCAGCCTACAGTCCCGTGGGTTAGCCAACCACCCAACTGTTGTAGTGATGGAATCCATTTAAGAATTTGGCTAGGTTTTGTCCCCAGGTTTTGTCCCCAGTACCAGGGAAAAGAGTTCCGAGGCTCCTTAGTCGGATATTCATGCAAACTTAAAACTAGTCACACCACTTACACACCCAATATGAAATTGCCTTTTTCATAGATTCAGCTATCTTTGAAACAATCATTTAATGAAACTATAGTATCAATGATCATAGTCCTCTAAAATATCCAATTGAATCCTAATGTCTAATTTTTCCTTCATCGGTGTACCTATGGCATCATTGGCAACCAGAACGCTCACTACCTATCCACTCAAGGGCCTTTTTGATAGTTCCTAGCTCATAGTACCCGGCAATATATTCACTTATAAAAATCAAAATGGAATCTCCGTTGAAGATCAACAAGATCAACCAACACATCCATAAAAAAGAGCCATGGACTCATCCGTTGAGGACCAGCAAGGTCAATCAACCAGATCCATGCCCAAATTCAGAAAATAGTTCTTACTCCTTGTTCTAATATCTTCCACGACATACGTGTGGGTATCTTTGATGACCTAGAGCCCAAGCACCGTATGGTCGGCACCCTCTTCCCAATTTACATCACATCTCATTCACTCACATCTCGATTCACATGACATCATATCTCATTCATTCACATCCCGATTCACATCACATCTCATTCATTCACATCTCGATTCACATCACATCACATCTATTCACGTCCATCACATTCATTTACATCACATCCATTTACATCCATCACATCACATTCATTCACATCCATCACATTCATTTACATCACATCCATTTACATCCATCACATCACATTCATTCATATCCATCACATTCATTCTCATCACCATCCCATCACATACATTCTATCCACATTATATCACATCACTTCTATCCACCTCATATCTCATTCATATCACATACATTCTATCCACATTATATCACATCACTTCTATCCACCTCATATCTCATTCATACACATCTCATCTCATCTCATATCTCATTCATACACATCTCATCTCATTCATACACATCTCATCTCATTCATCCACATCCATCCAATCGTTCACATGTACGACTACCCACATCTATCCATACATTCATATCTATCACTTCACATCCACATATATTCATGTCACATCACACACATTCTTTCACATACACATCCACATCCATTCTTCACATACACATCCATATCCATTCTTCACATACACATCCACATCCATTCTTCACATACACATTCACATCTATTCTTCACATACACATCCATATCCATTCTTCACATACACATTCACATCCATTTTCACATATACATTCACATCCTATCTTCACATACACATTCACATCCATTCTTCACATGCATATCCATATCCATTCTTCACATACACATTCACATCCATTTTCACATACACATTCACATCCATTCACATCCATTTTCACATACACATTCACATCCATTCACATCCCATATCATTCATTTACATCTCGATTTCCATGACATCACATCTCATTCATTCACATCCCGATTCACATCACATTACATCTCATCCCATTAGGAATTTTTTGGACCCAAAAAGGGCCTCCTAAAAGGATTCCTAATTTTAAGAGATTAGAGCTTAAAAAGCTGGGCTTAAGGGAGACAAAGGCTATGATGACCCCTATTTTTTGCTTTGCCACATCAGCCATACCCCCCTAGTTTCACTTTCTAAAAGGAATATTCTCATACTCTCTCTCTTACTTTTTGACTTTTCTCATACTTTCTTACTTTTTGAATTTTTTATCTTCACTCTCTACAAATTGAATCTATCTTGTCAGTTTGAAATCTCCTTTCTCATTAGCTCCCACCATATCTCCCTTCCACATATCTGCAAAACATTCTCGTATTTAGGTGGGCCCCAAAAAGTGAAAATTTTTTATTTTTTTATTTTTTTACATTTTGAGGTGAAAAAAACACCACCCAACCAATATATATGATGAAAATAATTTTTTCCCTCCAAAAAACTTGTAATTCAAGGGTCACGTGAGAAGCCTGTCAGGAGCCAGTACATCCATAACTAACTGTCAGGGCCCCACAACCCCATAAACATAACTAACTGTCAAGAACCACTACATCCATGAGATACCGAAATTGTGGGGACCCCAAAATTTTATTTTATTTTTTCTCATAAATGTAATTTATTGATGAAAAACTCCATGTTAGTATATTTGTATATCAAAAATATCATTTTCTACTTAGAAAAACGGATTTGTGTTAAACCTGCAAAAACAGCAAAGTTTTAACGGTCTCTCTCTCTCTCTCTCTCTCTCTCTCTCTCTCTCCCTATGAGGATCTCTCTGCTTTAGCTTCTTCCTCTGCTTAGCTATGGAGCCTTTGCAAGCTATGTGTGTAGCCCCTTGTGAAGCTAGAAAACAGAAGGTTGATTTACACATTCGTATTCCTTACGCAAGAGGCACGCAAGGCTGCAAAAAGTCATGCTCGGCTTGAATGGTTGCAGACCAATGCTCCCCATAGGCATGGTGCTTGGCGTGCACGAATGAGGAGACAAGGGAGGCATTAGGTTGTGCATGCACCACCATAAATCTAGATGTAATAAGGCTAAGAAAATAAGTTTAGTTAGGTTTTTTTTCCCTTAAAAAAAACTATTAATAGTTCCTTCTCTCACTTCATTTTCATTTCACTTTTTTAGAGAGCTTGAGGTCAAGATCTACGTAGACACCCACGTAAGGACACCAGCACATCACCACATTAGCATAGTCGTACATGGATATGGCATGCACCAAGAACACCCCATGTGTTACCATGCCTTCACAAAACACAGTGTAAGGCACCCAACGACCACATACTGGCGACACCATGGAAGAGAGTGACCCTTGATAGGACATGCCAAATGGGATCACCAGAGTCCAACCCTCCTCCCATAGCAACACTAGCGCACACACATGCAGGCCCTTTTAGTGGGAGCAAGCGTGTGAAGAAGACCCCACAATGCAGCCACCCCAGAGATCAAGACAGAGACTAAGGCCGATGATGAGCAGTTCGACTAGGTTGGTGAAAACATTCCTACATTGCGCAGCACCATAGGTGGCAAGATCCTACTACCAAGACAGGGTCCCCTACCTACCCGGGAGGAACTTGATACACAGGTACCATAGCAATAGGAGGAGGAGGATTTAGACTATGAGAGAGACCAAGAGGAGGTTCCTGCAAGTGCGCGCAAGCATAGAAAGGTCAAGCTCTTCAAGCCAAGGAGGTCCCAACCTCGCCAACGCACTAACACAACACAGAGAGCTCCAAGGAGAAGGATGCGCCAAGGGCATAGGGCTCTACAAGAAATCAAGTTTTATCAGAGGAACAGTGAGTTGGTGATAAGAAGAGCCCCTTTCGCTTGCACAGTGAAGGAGATTCTCCAACGATATAGAACAGAGTTCCGTGTGCAGGGGATTGCCCTTGAAGCATTGCAAGAAGCCTCCAAGGCTTACCTTGTTGGGCTTTTTGAAGACACCAACCTCCTTGCAATACATGCAAAGAGGATTACCATATCTGCCAAGGACATGCAACTAGTTCGGTGCATTCGAGGCAAGCGAGACACGATCTAGAGATCTTAGATGTTAACCTTTTTTTTGAAGCAACTCTTTTGTTTCAGACCCCCCTTTGTAACAAGCCTATCTGGCTTTCATTTGTAACCTTTGATAATTAAAATTTTAAGTTTCTCTTACAATGTCTCGGTGTCATAATGTTTGTTTAACATGGAGTGTCTATCATGTGCCAGTTTGTCACCCAAGGCATCAGAAATGCTCCTGGAGGACTGAGGAAGCTATGCCAAAACAGTGCGAATTTGGCCTCTGCAAAAACGACGATGTAGGCTCAAAATTTGCACTGTTCTGGCACTTCTCCCCTAGCCACTCGAGATCATTTCTGATGCATTTATAATGAAGTTGAGCACACTAATTGTGAGAAACAGTAGTTTATAAGATAAAAACACCTTTAATCATGTGTAAAAATATAGTGTTTATCATCCCATGCATCAGAATTGCTCCTAGTAGAGGACTGAGGAAGCTATGGCCAGAACAGTGCTATAATTTTGGCTCTGCAGGCGGTGGTGCAGCCTCAAAATTTGCACTGTTCAGGCACTCCTCCCCCAGCCACTCAGGATCATTTTTGATGCATTTATAAATGAAGTTGAGTACACTAATTGTGAGAAATAATAGTTTATAAGATAAAAACAGCTTTAATCATGTGTAAAACTATATTGTTTATCATCCAATGCATCAGAATTACTCCTGGAGGACTGGGGAAGCTATGCCAGAACATTGTGAATTTAGGCTCTGCAGCGCGGCGGTGCAGGCTCAAAATTTGCACTGTTCTGGCACTACTCCCCCAGCCACTCAGGATCATTTATGATGCATTTATAATGAAGTTGAGTACATTAATTATAAAAATAGTAATTTATAAAATAAATATACCTGTAATCATGTATAAAAATACATTATTTGTCATCCAATGCATCAGAATTGCTCCTAGAGGGTTGGGGAAGCTATACCAAAATATTGTGAGTTTGGGCTCTACAGCAACGGTGCAGGCTCAAAATTCGCACTGTTCTCTGGCACTGCTCCCCTAGCCATGCTCCCCTAGCCACTCAGAATCGTTTTTGATGCATTTCTCAAGTTGAGTACATTGATTATGAGAAACAATAATTTACAAGATAAAAATACCTTTAATCATGTGTAAAAATACATTATTTGTCATCCAATGCATCAGAATTGCTCTTGAAGGGCTGGGGAAGCTGTGCCAAAACAGTGCAAATTTGGGCTCTACAGGCAGCGGTGCAGGCTCAAAATTTGCACTATTCTAGCACTACTCCCCCAGGCCCCCAAGATCATTTTTGATGCATTCACAAAAACATTGATGGTATAAACTAGAAAAAACAATGATATACATAATTGTATTGTATTCATAATAAGAAGTGATACATCATCTTTACAAAAGCTTTCTTACAATATTGAGCTTCCTTCTCTTGTTATTGGGCAGAGTGTGCTCAAGGAGTGATTGGGCTATTTCTTGAGGATCCTCTATGCCTATGCTTTTGGCTAAACCTATACGAGCAAGAAGCTTACCCCTAAATCCAGAACCAAAAACATCGAAGGCAAGGGATTTTTTAATCAGAACTATACATTTGGTGCTCTGTACCATAGAGGCTACACAGAGCACCTTAGAGAGGGCTTTAAAAAAGAAGAGAGTGAAGGCAGATTGAGGGGTGTAGTCCCTGTGGATAATGGTGATGCCATCTATAGGAAGTCGACCAAGATAGTGCGCCAACGCAGCATCATGTCCATGGACCTTGGCCTGGTCTCTGCTGCCGCCGCCTCTCCCAGCAAATGCATCAATTTCAACCACCCTCTGTGCAATCGAAGGAAAAATCAAAATATTTTCCTATACATAATTACAAATGTTTCTAGGTTGTAAACGGTCAATTATTACCTCTTGCTCAATGTCTTCTTTTGCCAAAGTGCTAGTGGGGGCAGAGAGGTCAATCGAGGACTTAGCCTCATCCTTTTTTGCCATCACTCCAGCAGCAAGGGTATCCTTTTTAAACTCTAGCTTGTCTTCTTGTAAGGTTGTGAGTTCCTCCTTTGGAACTAGGGCTTGCTCCGTTTTGAAACAAAAAATCTAATATTAGCATGTTGTTAAAGCTATGTTTATGTTACACTGACAATTTGAAGGAAACCTTGGTCGTTGGCCTTGAATGTACAGGTCTCTAAGGGTATACACATGTTGCACTATGGCAACCAGTCCTTCCTTCTTAGTATGCTTGAAGCCTTGTAGCCGCCCCTTCCAATGATGTAGCATATTCCCCAGTTGACACACTCGATATGGTCCCTTAGAGCTTGGCTGCATGTAGACCCAAGCCCCAACCTGAATCTTGTTGTTGGAGCCCAAACTCCATTCTCATCTCTTGTGTTATGCAGCACAAGCTCTTCCACCTTCTCCCTAGGTCTTCTCACATTACTGGAAGAGGCCATGGTGGTAAGAAAAGAGAAGAAGGGAAAAGAAAAGCTTGTTTTAGAGGAGTGGAGAGGAGAGAAAGTTCAGGGTTTTCAGTGCAGCAATGGAAAGCTTAAAAGAGGGTTAGAGTTTGAGAATAGGCTTCCTGAACCTAGAGTAGACTAAAGAGGGATAGAGTTTCTGCAGAAATGGAGAGGGAGGGAGCTTGAGAGAGAGAGAGAGAGAGAGGGAGAGAGGGAGAGATGGAGATTGAGAGGGAGGGAGCTTGAGAAGGATGGAGAGCTTGAGAGGGATGGAGTTTCTGCAGCAATGGAGAGCTTAGAAAAGGAAGAAAGAGGGAGAGGGAGCTTGAGACTGAGGGAGCTTGACAAGGAGGTAGAGCTTGAGAGGTATGGAGTTTCTGCAGCAATGGAGAGCTTAGAAGAGGAAGAAAGATTTTCAAAATGAGCTTTCCAAACCTAGAGTATGTTGGGGGGAAGTTTGAGAGGGAAAACACACTTTTGGAAGAAAGATTTTCAAAATGAGCTTTCCAAACCTAGAGTATGTTGGGGGGAAGTTTGAGAGGGAAAACACACTTTTGGAAAAAAACCCTATAAATTTTTAATTTTTAGGGTTTTAAATCTGTGCGATTCTAGGTGGGGGGACCTCTAAGTCGGGCCCAAGAGGTAGGGGAAAATTAGGCCCCATCAGCAAACCAAAGCCTAGGACCCCTAGTAGGGTCAAAGAAGTCAAAAATGTGCACCCAGCCCTCTTCCTATTGGTCCATTCCTAATCAAAAGTTAATCCAAGAGGCCCTCTTTGGGTCCAAAAAATTCCTAATGCCATTCATTCACATCTATCTGATTCACACCGCATCTCATCACATCTATTCACATCTATCTATTCACACCACATCTCATCACATCTATTCACATCACATCACATCCCATCCATCCATTCATTCACATCTATCTGATTCACATCACATCTATTCACATCACATCCCATCCATCCATTCATTCACATCTATTTGATTCACATCACATCTCATCACATCTATTCACATCCCATCCCATCCATCCATTCTGGCGTAAGATAGTCCTTTAAGAAAATAGAGTTTCTATGCAAGTTTTCAGTTTGATTTTCTTTTGAATACAAGGAGTATTTCTTGAATCAGTATCCCCAAAACTTCTAGATTGGAATTTTGAATTTCATACCAGAATTCCTCAAATTCTATAACCTTGATCCACAGATCAATTCGAAGGGTCTCAAACTTAGTTTCAGATTTGGCGGGAGTTTTAAGTGTATTTTTCTAAACTGGTCACACCTTCTTTCCTTGAAACTGACGAAAGAGTTTGGTCTTGGTCATAGTCTGATTCAAGGTTCGAGTCGGATAAGATTTTTCTTGAACTATCTTTCTCAAAAAGGTTTGGTAATTCAGTTACTATTTTACTGAATTTCTTTCTTTGAATATTCACTTATTTGATTTCTAAAATAATTATGAATTCCAATGAGGAATAAATTAATCATTTATCTGAGTATTTTGATCTCGATAGATTTCTTGAATTTTCTTTTTACAATCCGTGTGAATATAAAACGATAGAAATTTCTCTCTTATAGTATTTAATTATTCATTTATCAAATACTCATAGAATTTAAGAGAATTCTAATTTTGATATAAAAAATCTTTATGCATCTATTTATGCATAAAAATCAACTTCAATGGGGATAACACTTTATAAAAAAACTCCTTTTATGCATCTATTTATGCATAAAATCAATTTTAATATGAATAACACTTTTAAAATAAAAAGAGTTTCTTTATGCATCTATTTATGCATAAAAATCAATTTTTATAAGAATAACACTTTTATAATAAAAAAATTCCTTTATGCATCTTTCTATGCATAAAAATCAAATTTAATAGGAATAACACTTTTATAATAAAAAAATTTCCTTAATGCATGTTTCTATGCATAAAAATCAAATTTAATAAGAATAACACTTTTGTAATAAAACAAATTCCTTTATGCATCTTTCTATGCATAGAAATCAAATTTAATAAGAATAACACTTTGTAATTAAAAAATTTCCTTTATGCATCTTTCTATGCATAAAAATCAAATTTAATAAGAATAACACTTTTGTAATTAAAAAAATCCTTTTTGCATCTTTCTATGCATAGAAATAAAATTTAATAAGAATAACACTTTGTAATAAAAGAATTCCTTTATGCATCTTTCTATGCATAGAAATCAAATTTAACAAGAATAACACTTTGTAATTAAAAAAATTCCTTTATGCATCTTTCTATGCATAAAAATCAAATTTAATAAGAATAACACTTTTGTAATAGAAAAAATATTCCTTTATGCATAGAAATAAAATTTACTAAGAATAACACTTTGTAATTAAAAAATTTTGTTTATGCATCTTTCTATGCATAGAAATCAAATTTAATAAGAATAACACTTTTGCAATAAAAAAAATTTCTTTATGCATCTTTCTATGCATAGATGTCAAATTTAATAAGAAATAACACTTTGTAATAAAAAAATTCCTTTATGCATCTTTCTATACATAGAAATAAAATTTAATAAGAATAACACTTTTGTAATAAAAAAAATTCTTTATGCATCTTTCTATGCATAGAAATCAAATTTAATAATTAATATCAGTGATATCCATGCATATTCATAGGTGAATATGTACATGGAGTAATTAGAATATTTATTTTAAATGTAAAAATGGTGGGAATTATCTTGGAATAACATAAAAATAAACTTTCTTTTTCATAAAATTTTGGAAAATTTTGCCATAACCTCCTTTGTATGGCTGACCATTTCTCATTTTTATCTCTCTTTATTTAACTTAATTAACCCAATTTAGAATTATAGAACTCTAATCTACATAATTTTCTAAATTCAAGAGAGTAAACAATAAGAAGAGTTTAATTAATCACTTAGTTAATCTTTCTAGGATTAAGAAAGGTTGGAATAATGTAAAGAAGAGAAGGGGGTGGCCTTTTCATCAAAGGCATAGCATTTGAATTTAATTCAATCATTTGCAAAACATAAAAATCAAGAAAACCATAGATTTTTCATTAAAATTCATAAACAAAGTAAGAAAATTAGCTTACATGGAGCTTGTACGCTCTCCTTTGGCTTAAGGGATTGAGGGTTCTACTATTGTTTGAAGCAATAGTGGCCACCAATTCACTTTGGAGATGTCTAGGCCAAAAATAATTGAATTATTAAAAAATTCAATGTAGATGGCTCAGGAGAGGAGTAGGGTAACATTGCATAATCACCATTAAGCTTTTACAAAGGGGGAGGCTTCTATTTATAGGAAAAAGTGAGCCTCTAACTAAGCAAACTGGTTCTAGAATTTTGCATATGAGTTTGGTCAATGAAAGTAAAAAATTACAAAGCTCTTTTGTGTGTGAACATATTCTTTACAGGTTCATGAAGCAAATGTGCCATTTGAAGGCATGTGAACAAGGAATAAAATGCTTACAGCTGTTATCAGAGCAAAATTGGCTAAAGTGGATCAACTGAGAAGCCAAAAATGTCAAAAATTGATGAAGTAGCAAAAAAAGGTTGAAATTGTGTGATAAATTCATACAAATTGTTATTCAGACTGAAATTCATAAATTGGTAATTGGGTCTTCAGAGATGGAAGTACCGTAATTATATAGAATCCCTAACTTGCTTGAGGCCTAGACATGATGGTATTTACCTTATAATTCCTGATTGAAAAATGATGATTCCTAAATTTTGGTTGAAATGTAATAAGCTGAACAAAACCACAATGAGGATGAATGGGACGAGTCCCTGTGATGATGTTCATAACTGGAATGACGATAATAACTTCAGAAAATCACTATGAGATTAGTGGATTGTGCTAACATATTGCTACTATTAACACGACGCACTGGATCAAGTTAAGGGATGACAAAAAAAAACTGTATAATTGAAATCCTCATGGAGGACTGTTCAGATGGAAATTTTGATCTAATGGACCATTATTGTGTTAAAGATATGAATGAGATGTTCTAAATGAATTGTTATCTGATAATGAGTTCTATATGAATATCTTTATCCCATGATTTTGTGAGGAACTGACAAATCTAAAGAACCCCAGAATCAGTTGAATCTAAAATCGGAATTAAATCATAAATAAAGGGACTTAATAAGAATTTTCATATTGATACGAGCATGGATCAAGGTCGTTGTGGGAGAAATGATAACCCTCAACTAGACGAGGAAGAGCTCGACTTGGATGTTCGTAAAACTCTTCGTAGATCGCAGCTTGGATCTTTCAAGGGTGAAGGGAAAAACTTGGGTGAGGCTATGGAAAAGTGGATCGAAGCAATGGAAGAGTACTTTGATGTCACCGGGTACAATGAGAAGAGAAAAATGGCTCTTGCAAGACTGAAGATAGTAGAAATAGCCAGAGTGGCATGGAGAAACCACTGCGAGACAAACCGTCTGGATCGGAATACCCAGACATGGAATGATCTCAAAAATTACCTAAGGACGAGGTTCTCTCCTCCCGGCTTTTTGGAAACAAAGATAAACGAATTCTTAGAGTTAACCCAGGAGAGCAGAACTATTGAATTATATCACCAAGCGTTCGCTCTCGTCCTCAAATTCTTGCCACCGCTAGTGGATGAAGAACAGCTGATGTGGCCAGGTTCATTCGGGGACTGAATGAACCTTTGAATATCGTGGTGAAGAATGCCAAGCCAGTTTCCACCGCTGGTGGATGAAGAACAGCTGATTGCAGGTTCATTCGGGGACTGAACGAACCTTTGAATATCCTGTGAAGAATGCCAAGCCAATTTCTATGGATGAAGTAGTGTGGATGGCGAAGGATTTCACCAAGGCCTTTGATGTCAAAGTCCCGCCGAAGCCAGCACCATCACCTTTCAAAAGGTTTTTAATTCTAGAAGGAGATTCCAACCTTTCGCCACCTAAAAGATATGAGGGTCAAGCCTAGGACATGGGAAGTTCCAGAATGAAAGAAATGTCCTTTTCCCAAAACTTAATCCCCTGGAATTCAACTTCAGAAGCTCCACCCTTGAACAAGGGAGTGAAATGCTATAACTATCAAGGATTTGGACATCACAGTATGGGTTGCCCAACACCTTTTGGATCAAGGTTTTTGGGGCAGGGAAATCAGGGATCAAGATTCCAGACTCCACCTCCTTCCTTCTAGAGTTATCAGTTTTCTTTCCGCCAAAATCAAGAAAATCCCAGAGGTAGACCCTCTAACCAACCCGCAGTCTCAATCCAAAGTAATGCAAGACCTCTGCCTCAAAATAGGGGAAGGCAAAGAGAGATATTTCCAAATTGGCCGTCCACTTCCAAGGCAGTAACGCTAGAAATAATTGAAGAAGAAGACGAAGATGAAAGAGATCACACTCCACTTGCGAGATGAGGACATCTCGCATTTTTCAAGTGGGAGAGAATGTAAGATTCCTTCCCATCCCCTCAAGATGTCGAGTTTCTTTCCCTGTAATAATAATAAATAATAAAAGATCTTAATTCTACCTGTTTTGGCCTAGAGAGAGAAAATGTTCTAGAGAGAGATAACTCAATTTTTAGATATATTTGGATGGAAAAATATCCTTTCTTATTTGACTAAATTCTCCTGAAAGAGAAATTCAAAAAGAACTTTCCAATGTGCAATTGGAATTGATTGAAAATAGATAAAAAGGACCTTCTTATCGTGAGGGTCTAGATTTTCTAAAAATTTTAGATTGAGCTTTCTATGGACCAATAAGATTAATCCAAATGTAGGGAGGAGATAAATTGAAGAATAAAAGAAAATCTCCCAAAAATGAGTAAATACTCACATAAGATGAAGAGTTGACTAAGGACAAGGTTTATTAGTTAAAAAAGAAGAGATATTTAGAGGAAATGATGCATTTTTAACACCTCAGTGTGGGGAATTTCCCTCATGAAGGAGACACCTATTTCACATGTGAGGATGAGTTTTAAACTCACAAATAGTGAGATATTTTCATCTCTCCTCTCTCCTGTTTCAACTAGATCCAAAAAGTAAGCCAAACTGACCTAAAAATGGTCAAAAAGTGACCAAACTGATATGAAAAATTCTAGAATCAGTTTTCTTGGTTAGAGGCTCACTTTTTCCTATAAATAGAAGCCTCCCCCTTTGTAAAAGCTTAATGGTGTTTTTGCACTGTTACTCTACTTCTGTCCTGAGCCATTTAACATTGAATTTCTTGATAATTCAATTGTTTTTTGGCCTAATCCTCTCCAAGTGAATTTGGTGGCCACTCTTGCTACAAACAAGAGTAGAACCCTCAATCCCTCAAGCCAAAGGAAAGCTTACAAGCTCCATGTAAGCTTAATTCTTACTTATTATGAACTTTTAAATCTATGTTTTTTTTAAATTTTATGCTTTGTAAATGTTGAATTAAAATCTGATGCTATGCTCTGTTGGAAAGGCCACCCCTTCTCTTCTTTACAATTGAGCCCTTCTCAATCCTAGAAAGTTTAATTAAAAGATTGACTCAACTCTTTTCATTGTTTACTCTCTTGATTTTTGAAAAATGGAATAGATTAGAGATATTAGAATTCAAATTGGATTAATTCAAGTCATAAATTGAATGATAAAATTGAGAAATGGTCAGCGATACACAAAGGAGGTTATGGCAAAATTTTCTTAAATTTTGTGGAACTAAATTTATCATTAGGTTATTCTAAAAGAGTAATTCCCTCCGTTTGTGCATTCTAAAAGATTTTTTTAATATTAAAAGTGTCATTCTCAAAATTTATGCATAAGAAGGATGCATAAAAGATTTTTTTTTATTTCAAGTGTCATTCTCATTAAAATTGAATTTATGCATAGGAAGATGCATAAAAGATTTATTTTTATTTCAAAAGTGTCATTCTCATTAAAATTGAATTTATGCATAGATGCATAAAATAATTTTTTTTTCAAAAGTGTCATTCTCATTGAAATTGAATTTGTGCATAGAAACATGCATAAAAGATTTATTTTTATTTCAAAAGTATCATTCTCATTAAAATTGAACTTATGCAAAAGGAGATGTATAAAGGATTTAATTTTATTTCAAAAGTGTTATTTTCCTTAAATTGAATTATGCATAAATAGATGCGTGAAGAATCTTTATATATCAAAAATAAGAATCCTCTTAAATTCTATGTTTAAATTTTGTGAATAGAAGTGATGAGAATGTGAGGCGAATAGATGTGATGAGATAAGATGTGAATCAGATGATAATTGAATGGATGGATGTGATGTGAATAGAGATGATGAGAATGTGATGTGAATTAAATAGATGCGAATGGATGGATGGATGTGATGTGAATAGAAGTGATGAGAATATATGGTGAAATAGATGTGATAAGATGTGATGGTAATTAGATAGATGAGAAGAATGGATGGATGGATGTGGTGTGAATAGAGGTGATGAGAATATGAGGTAAATAGATGTGATGAGATAAGATATGAATCAGATAGATGATGATTGGATGGATGGATGTGATGTGAATTAGATAGATGTGAATGGATGGATGGATGGGTGTGATGTGAATAGAGGTGATGAGATGAGAGGTAAATAGACGTGATGAGATGTGATGTGAATTAGATAGATATGAATGGATGGATGTGATGTAAAAAGAGGTGATGAGATGTGAGGTGAATAGATGTGAGATGTGATCTGAATCAGATAGATGAGAATGAATGAATGGATGGATGTGATGTGAATAGAGATGATGAGAATGTGAGGTGAATAGATATGATGAGATGTGATGTGAATCAGATAGATGGGATAATGAATGGATGGATGGATGTGATGTGAATCAGATAGATGGGAGAATGGATGGATATGATGTGAATAGAGGTGATGAGATGTGAGGTGAATAGATGTGATGAGATGTGATGTGAATCAGATAAATGTGAATGAATGGATGAGATGTGATGTCATGTGAATCAGAATGTAAATGAATGATATGAGATGTGAGTGAATGTGTATGTGAAGAATGGCCCATGTGAATGAGTATGTGAAAGAATGGATAAGGATGTGTATGTGAAGAATGGATGCAAATGTGTATGAGAAGAATGGATGTGAATGAGTATGTGAAATAATGGATGTGGATGTATGTGAAAGAATGGATATAGATGTGTATGTGAAAGAATGTGATGTGATGTAAAGAGATGAGATGTGACATGAATATACGTGTATGTGAAGTGATAGATATGAATGTATGGATAGATGCGAGTAGTCGTACATATGAACGATTGGATGGATGTGGATGAATGAGATGAGATGTGTATGAATGAGATATGATGTGGATAGAAGTGATGTAATATAATGGTGACGAGAATGAATGTGATGGATATGAATGAAAGTGAATGTGATGGATATGAATGAAAGTGAATGTGATGAATATGAATGAATGTGATGTGATGGGTTGTGAATCAGGATAGATGTGAATGAATGAGATGTGAGGTAAAATGAATGAGATGGGATGTGAGTGAATGTGATGTGGTCTGAATGGATGAGATGTGGTCTGAATGGATGACATGTGAATGAATGTGATGTGATTAGATGTGGATATGGGTAGTTGCGAGTGGATGAGATCTGATGATAAATTTAGGAAAGATGTGATGAGATGAAAATGATGTGACTGGATGAGAATAGGAATACTTATGAAATGGTTGTGGAATTAATTAATGTGGGTTGATGTGGAGCAATGTGGAAAGACGAGAGTTCGTTATAGAAACTGTATTTTTGAACTGTTTTTAAATGATTGTTTTATGTCAAGAATGCTAGAGAAGCATTTTGACCGTATTGTGAATGAGATCGTGGTGGAGACCTAATCTGATAAAGTTGCAACAGCTGACGAAGAGTCATTGGGAGGACGTCTCGCATAGCAAGGTCGGCCCAGGTTCTGACTAGCCTCGGTTCGATTAAAATGGTGAGCTTCCGCCGGTACAGTGGATGAGGGACCAAGAAAGCGACCTATGAGTGAAGCGCTAGGTCAGCTCTACGAAGGATCCTAGAGGGTGTTGACCATACGATGCTCAGGCTCTGGGTTGCCGACGATAACCACACGTGTAGGAATGATTGGAAATTAGAATTCAACAAAAAAAATTTGGAGGATTTTGAGTGACTATGATTTAATTAAATGATTGTTTTAAAGACAGCTGAATCTATGAAAAAGGCAATTTCATATTGGGTGTGTAAGTGGTGTGACTAGTTTAAAGTTTGCATAAATATCCGGTTAGGGGGCCTGGGAACTCTTTTTCCTGGTACCCGAGACAAAACCTAACCAAATTCCTAATTGGATCCCATCACTACATGGTTGGGCGATTGCTTAACCCATGGGATTGGCTTAGACTGATGGATCCCTAAACTGAGACTCAATTCTGTTATGGTATGCTAGATGAAGTAAATCCCAGATAAAAATTGTTCTATGGAAAAGAGTGAATGGTTGTGCCTCTCAATGAGGAAAAACACGTTGATCTCTATGATCCAAGTGTAATCTTTCCCTGATCTAACTATGGGACTTACGGGTTTGGTCAGATCAGTTCAGCTAGTTAAGGCTTTTGCCTACGTTAGAGAAAAGTTTATCCTGGAGGAATTGCTCGAGCTTTCCGGGCAAGGGAATTTTTTTCGCGTTCGATTTTGGAAGAACCGATGGATTAGTCTCTTGTCCGGATATTGGTGGTGGGCGAGGCCCCGAGTGTGGGACCCTGCCCCACGTCAGAAGTGTTACTTCCGCTACTAGCACCCCTGAATCTACAGCAGCTAGTATCAGAGCAAATTTGGCTAAAGTGGATCAATTGAGAAGCCAAAAATGTCAAAAATTGATGAAGCAACAATAAAAGGTTGAAATTGTGTGATAAATTCATACAAATTGTTATTCAGACTGAAATTCATAAATTGGTAACTGGGTCTTCAAATGGAAGTATCATAATTATATGGAATCCTTGACTTGCTTGAGACCTAGACATGATGGTATTTACCTTGTAATTGCAAGGACCGTGACTACCCATATATACCAACGGTATAACTGTAGCTCTTTACTGGCAGTATATACCAGTAAATCTAAGATCTTGAAATTATAAGCAAAAATGCTATCCAGATGATGAATTCATATTGATATGATTTTAAAATTCTGGTTAAGAACTGATGAATTGATTTGAATTCTGATTGAAAAATGATGATTCGTGAATTTTGGTTGAAATGTAATAAGCTGAACAAAACCACAATGAGGATGAATGGGACGAGTCCTTGTGATGATGTTCATAACTGGAATGACAATAATAACTTCAGCAAATCACTATGAGATTAGTGGATTGTGCTGATAAATTGCTACTGTTAACACTCGACGCACTGGATCAAGTTAAGGGATGACAATGAGGATGAATGGGACGAGTCCTTGTGATGACGTTCATAACTGGAATGACAATAATAACTTCAACAAATCACTATGAGATTAGTGGATTGTGCTGACAAATTGTTTCTGTTAACACTTGATGCACTGGATCAAGTTAAGGGATGACAAAAAAAAATGGATAATTGAAATCCTCATAGAGGACTGTTCAGATGGAAATTTTGGTCTAATGAACCATTATTGTGTTGAAGATATGAATGAGATGTTCTGAATGAATTGTTATCCCATAATGAGTTCTATATGAATATCTTTATCCCATGATTTTGTGAGGAACTGGCCAATCTAAAGAACCCGAGAATCAGTTGAATCTAAAATCGAAATTAAATCATAAATAAAGGGACTTAACAAGAATTTTGGTATTGATAGGAGCATGGATCGAGGTCGTCGTGGTAGAAATAATAACCCCCAATTGGACGTCGAGGAAGAGCTCGACTTAGATGTTCGTAAAACTCTTCATAGATCGCAGCCTGGACCTTTCAAGGTTGAATGGGAAAACTTGGGTGAGGTTGTGGAAAAGTGGATCGAAGCAATGGAAGAGTACTTCGATGTCACCGGGTATAATGAGAGGAGCAAAATGGCTCTTGCAAGACTGAAGATAGTAGAAATAACCAGAGTGGTATGGAGAAACCACTGCGAGGTAAACTGTCTAGATCGGAATACCCAGACATGGAATGATCTCAAAAATTACCTAAGGACGAGGTTCTGTCCTCCCGGCTTTTGGGAAACAAAGATGAACGAATTCTTAGAGTTAACCCAAGGGAGCAGAACTATTTAATTATATCACCAAGCGTTCGCTCTCCTCCTCAAATTCTTGCCACTGCTGGATGAAGAATACCTGATGGCCAGGTTCATTCGGGGACTGAACGAACCTTTGAATATCGTGGTGAAGAATGCCAAGCCAATTTCCATGGCTGAAGCAATGGTCAAAGGATTTCGCCAAGACCTTTGATGTCAAAGTCTCGCCAAAGCCAGCACCATCACCTTTCAAAAGGTTTTTCATTTTCCAAAAGGTGATTCCAACCTTTCGCCGCCTAAAAGATATCAGGGTCAAGCCTAGGACATGGAAAGTTCCGAAATGGAAGAAATGTCCTTTTTTTCGAAACTTAATCCCCTGGAGCTCTACTTTAGAAGTTCTACCCTTGAACAAGATGGTGAAATGCTATAATTGTCAAGGATTTGGACATCAGAGTATGGATTGCCCAACACCTTTTGGATCAAGGTTTTCGGGGCAGGGAAATCAGGGATCAAGATTCCAGACTCCAGCTCCTTGCTTCTAGAGTTCTCAGGTTTCTTTCCGCCAAAATCAAGAAAATCCCAGAGGTAGACCCTCTAACCAACCCGCAGTCTCAATCCAAAGTAATGCAAGACCTGCGCCTCAGAATAGGGGAAGGCAAAGAGAGATATTTCCAAATCGGCCGTCCACTTTCAAGGTAGTAACGCTGGAAGTAATTGAAGAAGAAGAAGAAGATGAAAGAGATCATACTCCACGTGCGAGATGAGGATATCTCGTGTTTTTCAAGTGGGAGAGAATGTAAGATTCCTCCCTAGGCCCTCAAGATGTCCAGTTTCTTCCCCTGTAATCAATCCCCTTTTTTCAGAATAATAAAAGATCTTGTTTCTCTATTTTGGCCTAGAGAGAGAAAATGTTCTAGAGAGAGATAACTCAGTTTTTAGATATCTTTGGATGGAAAAATATCATTTCTTATTAAATTAAATTTCCCTTAAATAGAAATTCAAAAAGAACTTTCCAATGTGCAATTGGAATAATAAAAAGACCTTATCTTGAGGGTCCAGATTTTTTGAAAATTTTGGATTAAGGTTCCTATGGACCAATAAGATTAATCCAAATGTAGGGAGGAGATAAATTGAAGAATAAAAGAAAATCCCCAAAAAATGAGTAAATACTCACATAAGATAAAGAGTTGACTAAGGACAAGGTTTATTAGTTAAAAAAGAAGAGATATTTAGAGGAAATGATGCATTTTTGACACCTCAGTGTGGGGCATTCCCCTCATGAAGGAGGCGCCTATTTCACATGTGTGGCTGAGTTTTAAACTCACAAATAATGAGTTATTTTCATCTCTCCTCTCTCTTGTTTCAACTAGATCCAAAAAGTAAGCTAAATTGACCTAAAAGTGACCAAACTGATTTGGAAAATTCTAGAATCAGTTTGCTTGGCTAGAGGATCACTTTTTCTTATAAATAGAAGCCTCCCTCTTTGTAAAAGCTTAATGGTGTTTATGCACTGTTACTCTGCTTCTGTCCTGAGCCATTTAACATTGAATTTCTTGATAATTCAATTGTTTTTTGGCCTAATTCTCTCCAAGTGAATTTGGTGGTCACTCTTACTGCAAACAAGAGTAGAACCCTCAATCCCTGAAGCCAAAGGAAAGCTTACAAGCTCCATGTAAGCTTAATTATTACTTATTATGAATTTTAAAATCTATGGTTTTCTCAAATTTTATGCTTTGTAAATGTTGAATTAAAATATGATGCTATGCCCTGATGGAAAGGCCACCCCCTTCTCTTCTTTACAATTTAGCCCTTCTCAATCCTAGAAAGTTTAATTAAACTCTTTTCATTGTTTACTCTCTTGATTTTTAGAAAATGGAGTAGATTAGAGATAGTAAAATTCAAATTGGATTAATTCAAGTCATAAATTGAATGATAAAATTGAGAAATGGTCAGCCACATACAAAGGAGGTTATGGCAAAATTTTCTTAAATTTTGTGGAACTAAACTTTATCATTAGGTATTCTAAAAGAGTAATTCCCTCCGTTTGTGCATTCTAAAAGATTTATTTTTATATCAAAAGTTCTATTCTCATTAAAATTGAATTTATGCATAGGAAGGATGCATAAAAGATTAATTTTTATTTCAAAAGTGTCATTCTCATTAAAATTGAATTTATGCATAGGAAGATGCATAAAAGATTTATTTTTATTTCAAAAGTGTCATTCTCATTAAAATTGAATTTATGCATAGGAAGATGCATAAAAGATTTATTTTTATTTCAAAAGTGTCATTCTCATTAAAATTGAATTTATGCATAGAAAGATGCATAAAAGATTTATTTTTATTTCAAAAGAGTTATTCTCATTAAAATTGAATTTATGCATAAGAAGATGCATAAAGGATTTAATTTTATTTCAAAAGTGTTATTTTCCTTAAAATTGAATTTTGCATAAATAGATGCATAAAGAATCTTTATATAAAAAATTAGAATCCTCTAAAATTCTATGTTTAAAATCTGTGAATAGAAGTGATGAGAATATGAGGCAAATAGATGTGATGAGATAAAATGTGAATCAGATGATGATTGAACGGATGGATGTGATGTGAATAGAGATGATGAGAATGTGATGTGAACTAGATAGATGCGAATGGATGGATGGATGAGATGGGAATAGAAGTGATGAGAATATGAGGTGAATAGATGTGATGGGAACTAGATAGATGAGAAGAATGGATGGATGGATGTGGTGTGAATAGAGGTGATGAGAATATGAGGTGAATAGATGTGATGAGATAAGATGTGAATCAGATAGATGATGATTGGATGGATGGATGTGATGTGAATTAGATAGATGTGAATGAATGGATGGATGGGTGTGATGTGAATAGAGGTGATGAGATGAGAGGTAAATAGATGTGATGAGATGTGATGTGAATTAGATAGATGTGAATGGACGGATGTGATGTGAATAGAGGTGATGAGATGTGAGGTGAATAGATGTGAGATGTGATGTGAATCAAATAGATGGGAATGAATAAATGGATGGATGTGATGTGAATAGAGATGATGAGAATGTGAGGTGAATAGATGGGAATGAATGGATGGATGGATGTGATGTGAATAGAGGTGATGAGATGTGAGGTGAATAGATGTGATGTGAATCAGATAAATGTGAATGAATGGATGAGATATGATGTCATGTGAATCAGAATGTAAATGAATGATATGAGATGTGAGTGAATGTGTATGTGAATGAGTATGTGAAAGAATGGATAAGGATGTGTATGGGTGGTTGCAAGATGAGGTTATCTAGTTTCATGTAGAGTGGGCGCCCTTGGCTTTAGCTGGAAAACAGGTTTTTTTTCAAGAAGAATAGCCAATCTCTCATAGTTAGCCAAGGAGTTTCACTTCAAGGTCTTCTAACGAAACATCATATGCAAAGTTGGGCACCTAAAACTATAATCTGATCGAATATCCAATAATTACAAATCCCCTTTTCTTTGGGAACCAAGTTTGTATACAGGCCCTGTCCTAGGTTTAGACAGGTATAGTGAATGTGAGTAAATTGCCTATAACTTTTACATTATTACTCATATGATGTTCCCACTTTGCATATCACAAATACAAATAACATAGAGCTTAACTTGATTTATCGAGTAATTTTTGATGTGTTCTACTATTTTCTATATTATTTAAAAGGTATTAGAATTGTTAAAAAACATACTATTTTATCTTCCCACCACATCTACCATTTAAAATACTCAAATTGTATGGATCTAGTGATGATTAGATTGGGAAAGATTAGTATAATGTGGGTATAAGGTAAAATTACAAATCTAACGGTTGGATTTTTGTAGATTTACTTTGGAAAATTTATTAGGCCCATTAAATCAATAGTAATTTAATTCTAGAAAATTAAATATTGAATCTTTCAATCTAAAAACTCAAGGGATCAATACTCTTGTTGCCATGAATTTATTAAAAAAAATTGGCTTGAATTGAGTATGGGAAGGTCCATTTTCAATCCTCCCAAGTGAAAATTCCCATATTGTGTCCACTCTCCCCTTTTCAAGTCTAAAACCAATCCTAGTTAGGTTTGGAAATCTAGGCTTGGTAAACTTCACAGCTTAGGTTTCATTCCATGTGTGAGGCTTGGGTAGGCACAAATCTTATATATGCATGCCACTTTATGTCCACATGAGCATCGAGAGGATCCACATAAGCAGCTTGCCACCTTAGCTTGCCACCTCCACCCTCCATGTCAACATGGTCAACCTAGTTGACTCCCCATCTCATCATCCTAGTCATCGTTAATGCCACATCATCTTGCCACCTTTGCATGCCACCTCGCACATGGTGACATGGCATGCCACATCATGGAATTGCCACATCAACCATAATAGTGCCACATGTCAAGAGAATGCCACGTGTCATACACGCTTGTGACACGTGGCATCTCCTTCCCACCTCCCCTCTTTTTTCAAAAACATATTTTTGGAAAAGTTAATTTAGTAATTTAGAGAAATAGAATATAGAAATTTAAATAATAAAATATATGTAACTTATTAAATAAAAGAATTTAAAATCACTAATTTTAAAGGATTATATTTTGGGATTAGATCAATAAAAATATTATTAAAGATCATATTATTAATTTAAAAAAAATTAATTTAATATTTCTTGAAAATTTTTTATGTAGAATAAACCTTTGAATAAAATTTGAAAAAAATACTTTATTTAAAAAAAGCAGTTATATAATTATAAAATAAAAGATATCTTTAAAGATATATTTATATATCTAGTAATGATAAATATTTAGACTTGTTAATAAATATTATAAATAATATTGATTTTTAAGTGGATAATAGTTTATCTTTAATTATCTTTATGTTTATCTTAGTTATCCAATCAATCTTAGATAGGAAATCCAATGAGATTTGAAGTGGATAACCTATTTTTCCTATATAATCACACATCTCTAGTACTATCCCACACTTATCTCTAGTACTATCCCATCATTGAGCCTTTATAATATTTTCTCTCTTAGCTTCCTTGAGAATGGGTTCTCAAAGTCGTAGGAGTCGGAAACGTGATAGGACTAGACTCCCCCCCATCCACCAAGTTCAAGAGGAGGAGAGGAGAAGGGTAGCTCGTGAGAGAAAGAGAGAGTGGAGAGCACGTCAACGAGCAACACCTTCCGTTGGCGATGATCCAAGCCTTGCTCCTCCTCTTCCACTTCCTCTCCCTATGCCCTCTTCCCCTCCACTACCCCTTAGTTTAGATAATCCACATGAACCCGCCCTTCTTAAGTCCTCTCTTCTACAAGAACCCACCCCCCCTCCTTTGGGCGCCCTTCGTGTGGATAGGAAAGAACTATCAAAGTCACGGGCACATCGTCGTGCCCATGCAATCTTCCATTCCTATTTCAAAGACCTCACGCCTTCATCACAGGCATGTGTGCTTGATGCTTTGATTGATCTGCCCAACATGGCCAACTGCGAGGGCGCTTTCCGACATTGGAGGTCGAAGAGAGAGGAGAGCTGGCATGGCGGTGCTACAAAGTGTTCGTCATTCCTATATAGTTAACAAGAAGAGGAACTCTGCGGACGCTTTGGCTACTCGACAGGCTATTGTGGCAGCCATAAGTAGCTCCCAAATGAAGGGTAAGGTTAGTGCCACATCTCGCATCCTTTCCATAGCACCACACGCACTTAGAGTTGGGTCTATTAGGCGACAAAGTTTAGATGCCAATGAGGTTGGTGCTATGTGGGCGAGTAGTGGTCGTGTAGCTAGGCATGATCGCCTACTAGATGAAACCACTAGAACCTTGATAGAAAGTTTTTGGGAGGAGAATTGTCGTGCATCGCCAATTTTCAAGAAAGCTTTGCGTAAGAGAGTGACAAGAGGAGTGTTCATTGAGCACGGTGCTTGCTTTCTTGAAATGACCCAAACTGAGTTGTATTCTCAGTTTGTGGCTTCGTATCCAGAGCTTAAAATTGGGCAAAGGTCATTTGAGGGGTGTAAGCCTTGGTTTGTGAGGTACTCACGTCAGCGTGACACATGTTGTTGTCGCTACCATGTTGAGTTCAAACTTTTTTATGATGTGTTCCATTCTCTTAGTGGGCATAGAGAGTTGCCTCATAGTCTACGTGATTTCATCCACTCTCTTTTGTGTGCACGCACGGAGGATGCCCAGTTCCATAGGATGCCTTGTGTGGAGAGCAATTGCACATCATGTGGTTCACTTGCACATCTACAGATGGTAGATCTTGATGCAAGTGACCAAGAGATAGTGACATGGCAACGTTATGAGTATGTGACACACCAGCTCCAGAGTGGTGGACAGTCCAGGAAGTTGCAGCTCGTGGACAAACATACACCACGTTGTCACTTCACAGCCACATTTAGGGAGCAAATCTACCCCTACATACGGCACAGTCATTATGCCAAGTGGCAGGATCGTCAGTTCCGAGCATGCCTAGTAGAGTTTCCTATTGGTGTGGTCGTCTCTGTGATTGATTTTGCAAAGAACTACACTTTCACACCTTTTCAGGAGATACAATCTGAGTATTACTTCTCAGAGCAGGTAATGGTTATATTTTGTAATATTTGTCTTATGTTTGAGCTACATTACTTATTTGATTTTTTGTGTCCTAAACGTATGTATTGCTTACCTCACCAGGTTGCTATTATGGTCCACATTAGCTATCGACATGCAGAGGCTCATGTAGATGGGATAGCGAGTACCCCCGAGACCCGTGTCATCATTCGAGAGTATCATTTCTATATCAGTGATGATCGTTCACATGATGCACATTTTGTGCAACACTATTTTCGTCTCCATGACAATTTTTTAGGAGATTGTGGGATCAAACATGTCCAGCGATGGGTTTGGTCGGATGGTTGTGGCGCACAGTTCAAGTCATCACGTCAATTCTATTGGCTCTACAGGTAGTACTTATGGCTTTCTTACATTTACAATTAAACTAAATTCACTAGAACATCTTAAAGAAAACAATAACTAAGACTATCTTTTATGGATTTATAGGTGGCATGTGCAGTCTAGTATCCCAGTGATTTGGTCATTCTTTGAGACTGGTCACGGGAAGGGAGAGCATGATGGTGTGGGCGCGTGTGTGAAACGTGCCTTGAGGCATCATCAGCTACGACGACAGGATGCTCAGCGGTTCAGAGATGCGGGCCACGTAGTCGAGTGGTGCTCCCAACATTTGTGTGGGAGTGCAGCATCATCGTACCCCAAACGTGATGCCCGGATTGTCAGGAGATTTTTTTGGCATGTGGATGGTGGCATGATTGACCATAGAGCCTCCCATCATTGTGACACAGTACCTGGCACCTTGGGCTTACATTCCATCAGGAGCACGTGCATAGCGGCCCCCACGATTTACACACGACGGTTTGCATGCTTCTGTGGAGCATGTATGGATGGCGATTGGTCACATTGTGCCTCGAGAGGATGAGCAGATGCATGGATACAGACATTCCTCTCCCCTGAGCATCCTTCACATCCACCAGTGGTGTCTGATGAGCACACAGGTCCTGCGTTCATGGTCAATTATGATGACCTGACAGATTTGCTACAGGAGGGTGATGTATTTGCTGTTATTGCCAGTGAGGGAAATAGCGAGGGAGTAGACTACTATCTGATGAGTTGCACTAGGCCAAAGTGCATGCTTGACCAGGATACAGTGGATGATCATGGGTTTTCTTATGACGCCCATAGCATGATTGTGGCAGGCCGGTTCTACCAGCAGATTCGACTTCATCGGGGGAGTCTTGAGTTCGAGCAGAATGGAAGTGGGAGTTAGAGGCATTTCAGTTCTCTCATCTAGTGGTTGCTACCAGGCTCACTCTTGTTCGAGTACAGAGCCGAAAACACAGTTCTCACCCTCGTTTTCGGCTTCGAGTGGATGACCATGAGAGCATTCTAGAGCAGTTGAGAGCTAGAGAGGGTGCTGCTGACTAGATCTCTATCTTGATAGTGACTAAACTCAGACTAGCTGGGTTAGCTCACTTATATTGTACTTAGATTTTTGGGCAGTGACTAACCTCAGACTAGCTGGGGTAGCTCATTTTCATTCTGATGTACTTATTTGATGTTTATATCATTATGAGTTTTCTCATTATTAAGGATCATTACATTTTAGTTGATGTTCTTGATTTTATTATATTTTTTAACACTTTGGCTATCATATTGTTTGTTGAAAATCTCCATGCCATCGTACCCAAACATGCTCCGATAGGGACCAAACTTTGCAAGCATGTGGGGGTGGGTCCCCCCCACATGCTTGCAAAGTTTGGTCACAATCAGAGCATGTTTGGATTGGTAATTAGCGCCCAGTGCGGGTTTTTGAAGTCTCTTGGTGCTTAAGAGGCCATGGAAAATCCGGGCCTTCCCCATACCATCGTACCCAAACATGCTCTGATTGTGACCAAACTTTGCAAGCATGTGGGGGGGACCCACCCCCACATGCTTGCAAAGTTTAGTCCCCATCGGAGCATGTTTGGGTACGATGGTATGGGGAAGGCCCGGATTTTCCATGGCCTCTTAAGCACCAAGAGACTTCACAAACCCGCACTGGGCGCTAATTACCAATCCAAACATGCTCTGATGGGGACCAAACTTTGCAAGCGCGTGGGGGTGGGTCCCCCCCCCATGCTTGCAAAGTTTGGTCCCCATCGGAGCATGTTTGGGTACGATGGTATAGGGAAGGCCCGGATTTTCCATGGCCTCTTAAGCACCAAGAGACTTGAAAAATCCAGACTGGGCGCTAATTACCAATCCAAACATGCTCTGATTGTGACCAAACTTTGCAATCATGTGGGGGGGACCCACCCCCCATGCTTGCAAAGTTTGGTCCCTATTGGAGCATGTTTGGGTATGATGGTATGGGGAAGGCCCGGATTTTCCATGGCCTCTTAAGCACCAAGAGACTTGAAAAACCCGCACTGGGCAATCCAAACATGCTCTGATTGTGACCAACCTTTGCAAGAATGTGAGGGGGACCCACCCCCACATGCTTGCAAAGTTTAGTCCCCATCGGAGCATGTTTGGGTACGATGGTATGGGGAAGGTCCCGATTTTCCATGGCCTCTTAAGCACCAAGAGACTTGAAAAACCCGGACTCGGCGCTAATTATCAATCCAAACATGCTCTGATTGTGACCAAACTTTGCAATCATGTGGGGGGGACCCACCCCCCCATGCTTGCAAAGTTTGGTCCCTATTGGAGCATGTTTGGGTACGATGGTATGGGGAAGGCCCGGATTTTCCATGGCCTCTTAAGCACCAAGAGACTTGAAAAATCCGGACTGGGTGCTAATTACCAATCCAAACATGCTCTGATTGTGACCAAACTTTGCAAGCATGTGGGGGGGACCCACCCCCCCATGCTTGCAAAGTTTGGTCCCCATCGGAGCATGTTTGGGTACGATGGTATGGGGAAGGCACGGATTTTCCATGGCCTCTTAAGCACCAAGAGACTTTGAAAACCCGCACTGGGCGCTAATTACCAATCCAAACATGCTCTGATTGTGACCAAACTTTGCAAGCATGTGCGGGTGGGTCCCCCCCATGCTTGCAAAGTTTAGTCCCCATCAGAGCATGTTTGGGTACGATGGTATGGGGAAGGCCCGGATTTTCCATGGCCTCTTAAGCACCAAGAGACTTGAAAAATCCGGACTGGGCGCTAATTACCAATCCAAACATGCTCTGATTGTGACCAAACTTTGCAAGCATGTGGGGGGGACCCACCCCCCATGCTTGCAAAGTATGGTCCCCATGGGAGCATGTTTGGGTACGATGGTATGGGGAAGGCCCGGATTTTCCATGGCCTCGTAAGCACCAAGAGACTTCAAAAACCCGCATTGGGCGCTAATTACCAATCCAAACATACTCTGATTGTGACCAAACTTTGCAAGCATGTGGGGGTGGGTCCCCCCCCCCATGCTTGCAAAGTTTGGTCCCCATCAGAGCATGTTTGGGTACGATGGTATGGGGAAGGCCTGGATTTTCCATGGCCTCTTAAGCACCAAGAGACATCAAAAACCCGCATTGGGCGCTGATTACCAATCCAAACATGCTCTGATTGTGACCAAACTTTGCAAGCATGTTGGGGGGACCCACCCCCACATGCTTGCAAAGTTTGGTCCCCATCGGAGCATGTTTGGGTACGATGGTATGGGGAAGGCCCGGATTTTCCATGGCCTCTTAAGCACCAAGAGACTTCAAAAACCTGCACTGGGCGCTAATTACCAATCCAAACATGCTCTGATTATGACCAAACTTTGCAAGCATGTGGGGGCAACCCACCCCCCCATGCTTGCAAAGTTTGGTCCCCATCGGAGCATGTTTGGGTACGATGGTATAGCGAAGGCCCGGATTTTCCATGGCCTCTTAAGCACCAAGAGACTTGAAAAACCTGCACTGGGCGCTAATTACCAATCCAAACATGCTCTGATTGTGACCAAACTTTGCAAGCATGTGGGGGGGACCCACCCCCACATGCTTGCAAAGTTTGGTCCCCATCGGAGCATGTTTGGGTACGATGGTATTTGGAAGGCCCGGATTTTCCATGGCCTCTTAAGCACCAAGAGACTTGAAAAATCCGGACTGGGCGCTAATTACCAATCCAAACATGCTCTGATTGTGACCAATCTTTGCAAGCATGTGGTGCAAGCATGTGGGGGGGACCCACCCCCACATGCTTGCAAAGTTTGGTCCCCATCGGAGCATGTTTGGGTACGATGGTATGGGGAAGGCCCGGATTTTCCATGGCCTCTTAAGCACCAAGAGACTTCAAAAACCCGCACTGGGCGCTAATTACCAATCCAAACATGCTCTGATTGTGACCAAACTTTGCAAGCATGTGGGGGTGGGTGCCCCCCCCATGCTTGCAAAGTTTGGTCCCCATCAGAGCATGTTTGGGTACGATGGCATGGAGATTTTCAACAAACAATATGATAGCCAAAGTGTTAAAAAAATATAATAAAATCAAGAGCATCAACTAAAATGTAATGATACTCAATAATGAAAAAACTCATAATGATATAAACATTAAATAAGTACATCAGAATGAAAATGAGCTACCCCAGCTAGTCTGAGGTTAGTCACTGCCCAAAAATCTAAGTACAATGTAAGTGAGCTAACCCAGCTAGTCTGAGTTTAGTCACTATCAACGGCAACCCAATCAAAATCGTCATCTCTAACTGCCGGTCGACGTGCGCGTCGAGGCTGCTGTGCACGTCGAGGAGGCTGTGCCGGCTGCGGGGGTCGTCGAATGTCTGCGGGGAGGTCTGCCTCAAAGGTAGGATCGTGAGCTAGTGCCGGTGTACTCGGGAGCTCACGAGTCCCAAAAGCTGCTATGGCCCTCTCTCTCTCTCTACGTCGTGCTAATGCAAGACGCCTCTGTCTGTAAACCCAAAATCTATAATCTGCAATGGTACGTGTCTGCCACTCTGCTCGTGTAAGCTCCTCTACTGTAAGGACACGCTGCTCATGAGAAGCAGCACTGCTGCTAGCACCATCACCCGAGGTGCCACTAGGGCCAACACCACCCACGCGCTCATATGCTGTGATCTGGCTCTCATGTAGGACTCTCTGGTAAGCATCGAACTCATGTGAGCTCCACTCTATCTCAGGAGGCACCTCAGGCTCCTGGGCTCTATCGTCGAAGGCGTCGAGTCCCAAGTCAATAGGCCTGCCAGTCCTGGCATCTACTCGAATGAGGCCTAGGTGAAGATCATCGATGCCCAAAACCCTGTACGTCGCTAGGTCGACGCGTGCACGGCAGGAGGGGCATGCTAAGAACCGGACTAGCTCCTGGGTGATGCAAGACAAGTGGAAAATATGTCCACATCCCAAGGCATATCCACCTGTACTATCAATGTCCTCGATACATAAAGCGCAGCACGCATCACGTAGGAAGGGTGGTGCATCCTGCGGGAGAGGTCGTCGAAAAACCTCTGTGATGACAGGCCGTGGATATAAAGGTAGGTAAGGCACTGTCATGTCCGAGGATCTACGAAACTCTCGAACATGCACCATCAACTGCTCTGCCCTATGCTGGGCAATCTGCTCCATAATCTGATGATGCTGTGCCTCAGCTCTAGAGCTCTCTACCTCGGTCCGAGCCTACGCAAAAAAGTAAAGCATTAAAATAATTGATTAGTCTCTCATTAGGTATTACTTAAAGAAATTTATAACTTAGGACCTTAATTATAACTCTTTTACGTGCAAGAGAAACCTACCTGCTGGATGTCGGACTCTCTCAGATGTTGTGCCTCTGCAGTAGCTGCCTCTGCCATCTGTAATGCAGCTCTGAGGCGGTCAATCTCCGCTCTCGCCTCTACCAACTCCTGAGTGAGTCTCTCAGTGGTAGGTGTGGGAACCTACGTGACACAATCAACCATGCTGCTCATGTAAAAATACAAAAAAGTATATATAAACATGTAGATAAATGACCAAAAAAACTTAAGACGTAATATATATGTAAATACCTTGACATTTGTCGTCGGTATAGATCCTGAGAACAGGCGCACCACGTGCTGGATGCTCTCCGTGGTACTCCGTACATCAATGCCGACCTGGGTGCCAAGAGCCTCTACTGTCGACAATGGCACAAATGAAGGATCTGTGGTAGGTGCTACACGAAGGTCTGGTGGAGGCCGCCTACCCTAGTCTTGGAGACGGCCTCGGCCAGCACCACCACCCGGACGATGGCTGGTGTAATCCACCTCCTCCCCTAAGACAAACTCCGCATATAACGGCTTTGCGAAGTATATGGGAATCTGGCGGTTGTTCGGCATCCTCCCATATGCGGCAACATATCGACTATAGATATGTGCCGCCATACGAGGATGCGAACACCGCGAAATAGTAAGGGGCTTGCCCGCCCCAGGCCTCATCCCACGACTATCGAGGAAAAGGTCTAGGTAGGCTCCATCCCTAATAGGAGCAAGATCACAGACCTGACGATATGTCAGGCCATGTGGCACAGGAGCAGTGCGATGGTGGGCTATCCACTCATCTACATAAACAATATCGTGAAGGCTACGAAGGGACGCAAGCATCGCCTCCAAGTCTGCGCCACGATATGTAATGTAGATGGTGTGTCTCTAGCACTCCTACGGATAGCCGCTAACTCGCGGTCTATCTCCGCGATGAGGTCCGCAATAGATGAGCGGCCCTCCTCGTGGCCCTCCTCGTGTGACTCCATGCTAAAACCTAAGCCAATGTGAAGGGTCTAATGTGAAGGGTCTAATGTGAAGTGCTAAGTAGCACTAATGAAGCTATAAAACAATGCTAATGGGCTCACTAATGCTAATCCAAATCAAGAGAGCAAGGAGAGTGAAAACGACTTGTGACAATGAGGCAAAAAAAAAAGTTTTCCGGTTTTATAACCTCGATCGAGGTTCGGTAACATCATGCAATTTAGGGTTTGCAAGATTAACGCTCTGGATATTAGGGTTAGTGCAACATAGAGCCAAGATACACACCTAATTTTAGGGTTGGGGAAGGATCGACGGCTGAGATTTGATATTACTATTACCACGACAAGGTATGTCGACGGTCAAGATTCATTATATACCTCGATCGAGATATTTAAACGGCCGAGATCGCATCTTCCAACGTACGTGAATGGACGGTATAGATTGCGTTTACGTATCTCGATCGAGATAATTGGACGGTGGATATTGCATCTACGTATCTCGATCGAGATATTTGGACGGTGCAGATTGTATCTCTGTATCTCGATCGAGATATTTGGACGGTTGAGATTTGATCTCAGTATCTCGATCGAGATATGGGGACGGTGGAGATTGTATCCCATTACCTCGAACAATGAATGGTCGCGATTTGATGTTAATTTCTCGTTCGAGATACGTGGACGATGGAGATGTGCTAGTCAAATATGCCTAGGGGGATACAGCGTGGCCCTAATGTGGATCCGAGTGGCATAGATATCTCGATCGAGATAATGTGGTGGCAGTGACATGTATTGGTGACATGGATGACGCCTGGAAACCCGGACCTGCTAGCGTGGCATTAGTTGGCATCTCGATCGAGATATGTCGATTTAGGCTCGAGAGGCACGTGTCGTCTTTTAATTCGCGGCACTATCACGATCAAGGTACTCCGCCCGAGATGCATGGATGTCCCAATTTTAGAGAGAGTGAACGAAAGTGAGTACCCTCATCTTGCAACCACCCGTATGTGAAGAATGGATGTGAATGTGTATGAGAAGAATGGATGTGAATGAGTATGTGAAAGAATGGATGTGGATGTATGTGAAGGAATGGATATAGATGTGTATGTGAAATAATGTGATGTGATGTAAAGAGATGAGATGTGACATGAATATATGTGGATGTGAAGTGATATATGGATAGATGCGAGTAGTCGTACATGTGAACGATTGGATGGATGTGGATGAATGAGATGAGATGTGTATGGATAGATGCGAGTAGTCATACATGTGAATGATTGGATTGGATGTGGATGAATGAGATGAGATGTGTATGAATTATATGAGATGTGGATGAATGAGATGAGATGTGTATAAATAAGACATGATGTGGATAGAAGTGATGTGATGTAATGGTGATGAGAATGAATGTGATGGATATGAATGAAAGTGAATGTGATGGATATGAATGAATGAAAGTGAATGTGATGGATATGAATGAATGTGATGTGATGGGATGTGAATTGGGATAGATGTGAATGAATGAGATGTGATGTGAGTGAACGTGATGTGGTCTGAATGGATGAGATGTGAATGAACGTGATGTGATGAGATGTGGATATGGGTAGATGCGAGTGGGATGAGATCTGATGAGGATCAATTGAGGAAAGATGTGATGAGATGAAAATGATGTGATTGGATGAGAATAGGAATACTTATGAAATGGTTGTGGAATTAATTAATGTGGTTTGATGTGGAGCAATGTGGAAATACGAGAGTTCGTTATAGAAATTATATTTTTAAACTGTTTTTAAATGACTGTTTTATGTCAAGAATGCTAGAGAAGCATTTTGACCGTCTTGTGAATGAGATCGTGGAGACCTAATCTGATAAAGTTGTAATAGCTAACGAGTCATTGGAGGACGTCTCGCGTAGCAAAGTCGGCCGAGGTCTTGACCAGCCTCAGTTCGATTAAAATGGTGAGCTTCCGGTACGGTGGATGAGGGACCAAGGAAGCAGCCTATGAGTGAAGTGCTAGGTTGCGAAGGATCCTAGAGGGTGCTGACCATACGGTGCTCGCCAACGATACCCACATGTGCATCGTGGAAGATATTGGAACAAGGAGTAAGAGTTGTTTTCTGAATTCGGGCATGGATCTAGTTGATTGACCTTGCTGATCCTCAACGAACGAGTCCATGATTCTTTTATATGGATCTGTTGGTTAATCTTGCAGATCTTCAACGAAGATTCCATTTTGATATGTGAATATTGCCGAGTACTATGAGCTAGGAACCATTGAGTGGACAGGTGTTGAGCGTTCTGGTTGCCAATGATGCCATAGGTACACTGAGAAAGCAATGATTGGAAATTAGAATTCCATCGAAAATTTTTGGAGGATTATGATCAGTGACTATGATTTCATTAAATGATTGTTCTAAAGACAGCTGAATCTATGAAAAAGGCAATTTTATGTTGGGTGTGTAAGTGGTGTGACTAGTTTTAAGTTTGCATGAATATCCGGTTAGGGGGCCTGGGAACTCTTTTCCCTGGTACCCAGGACAAAACCTTACCAAATTCCTAATTGGATCCCATCACTACAGTGGTTGGGCAGTTGGCTAACCCGTGGGATTGGATGGGGTTAGGCTAGATTGATGGATCCCTAAATTGAGACTCAATTCTGTTATGGTACGCTAGATGAAGTAAATCCCAGACAAAAATTGTTCTATGGAAAAGAATCAACGGCTGTGCCTCTCAATTAGGAAAAAAGCGTTGGTCTCTATGATTCAAGTGCAATCCTGGAGGAATCGCCCGAGCTTTCTGGGCAAGGGAATTTTTTTGGGTTCGGTTTTGGAAGAACTGATGGATTAGTCTCTTGTCCGGATATCCGTGTGGTGGGCGAGGCCCCGAGTGTGGGACCCTGCCTTGCACAAGAAGCGCTACTTCCATTGCTAGCACCCCTGAATCAGGGATCTTACCCACTGGTATCAGAGTAAACTTGGCTAGAGTGGATCAACTGAGAAGCCAAAAATGTCAAAAATTGATGAAGTAGCAGTAAAAGGTTGAAATTGTGTGATAAATTCATACAAATTGTTATTCAGGCTGAAATTCATAAATTGGTAATTGGGTCTTTAGATGGAAGTACCACACTTATATGGAATCCCTGACTTGCTTGAGGCCTAGACATGATAGTATTTACCTTATAATTGCAAGGACCATGACTACTCGTATATACTGAGGGCATAACTGCAGCTCTTTACTGGTAGTATATAATACGAGTAAATCTAAGATCTTGAAATTATAAGCAAAAATGCTATCCAGATGAAGAATTTGAATGTGGTTGATATGATTTTAAAATTTTGGTTGAGAACTGATGAATTGATTTGGATTCTGATTGAAAAATGATGATTCCTGAATTTTGGTTGAAATGTAATAAGCTGAACAAAACCACAATGAGGATGAATAGGACGAGTCCCTGTGATGATGTTCATAACTGGAATGACGATAATGACTTCAGCAAATCACTATGAGATTAGTGGATTGTGCTGCCAAATTGCTACTGTTAACTTTTGACCCAGTGGATCAAGTTAAGGGATGACAATATATATATATATATATATATATATATATGTATGTATGTATAATTGAAATCCTCAATGGGGGACTGTTCAAATGGAAATTTTGGTCTAATGGACCATTATTGTGTTAAGATATAAGTGAGATGTTCTGAATGAATTGTTATCCGATAATGAGTTCTATATGAATATCTTTATCCCATGATTCTATGAGGACCTGGCCAATCTAAAGAAACCCCGAATCAGTTGAATCTAAAATCAAAATTAAATCATAAATAAAGGGTGGAAAAGTGGATCGAAGCAATGGAAGAGTACTTCGATGTCATCGGGTACAATGAGAAGAGCAAAATGACTCTTGCAACACTGAAGATAGTAGAAACGAGAGTGGCATGGAGAAACCACTGCAAGACAAACCGTCTGGATCGGAATACCCAGACATGGAATGATCTCAAAAATTACCTAAGGACGAGGTTCTGTCCTCCCGGCTTTTTGGAAACAAAGATGAACGAATTCTTAGAGTTAACCCAGGGGAGCAGAACTATTGAATTATATCACCAAGCATTCGCTCTTCTCCTCAAATTCTTGCCATCGCTGGAAGAAGAACAGCTGATGACCAGGTTCATTCGGGGACTGAACGAACCTTTGAATATCCTGATGAAGAATGCCAAGCGAATTTCCATGGCTAAAGTAGTGCAGATGGTAAAGGTTTTTAATAAGGCCTTTGATGTCAAAGTCCCGCCGAAGCCAGCACCATCACCTTTCAAAAGGTTTTTAATTTCAGAAGGTGATTCCAACCTTCCGTGGCCTAAAAGATATCAGGGTCAATCCCAGGACATGGGAAGTTCCAGAATGGAAGAAATGTCCTTTTCCCAAAACTTAATCCCCTGGAATTCAACTTCAGAAGTTCCACCCTTGAACAAGGGAGTGAAATGCTATAACTGTCAAGGATTTGGACATCACAGTATAGATTGCCCAACACCTTTTGGATAAAGGTTTTCGGGGCAGGGAAATCAGGGATCAAGATTCCAGACTCCAGCTCCTTCCTTCTAGAGTAATCAAGTTTCTTTCTGCCAAAATCAAGAAAATCCCAAAGGTAGACCCTCTAACCAACCCGCAATCTCAATACAAAGTAATGCAAGACCTCCGCCTCAAAATAGGGGAAGGTAAAGAGAGATATTTCCAAATCGGCCATCCACTTCCAAGGCAGTAACGCTGGTAGTAATTGAAGAAGAAGAAGATGATGAAAGAGATCGTACTCCACCTGCGAGAAGAGGACATCTCACATTTTTCAAGTGGGAGGGAATGTAAGATTCCTCCCCAACCCCTCAAGATGTCCAGTTATTTCCCCTATAATCAATCCCCTTTTCAGAATAATAAAAGATCTTGTTTCTACCTGTTTTGGCCTAGAGAGAGAAAATATTCTAGAGAGAGATAACTCAGTTTTTAGATATCTTTGGATGGAAAAATATCCTTTCTTATTAAACTAAATTCCTCTAAAATAGAAATTCAAAAAGAACTTTCCAATGTGTAATTAGAATTAATTGAAAATATGTAAAAAGGACCTGATCCTGAGGGTGTTGATTTTTTGAAAGTTTTGGATTAAGGTTCCTATGGACCAATAAGATTAATCCAAATTTAGGGAGGAGATAAATTGAAGAATAAAATAAAATCCCCCAAAAATGAGTAAATACTCACATAAGATGAAGAGTTGACTAAGGACAAGGTTTATTAGTTAAAAAAGAAGAGATATTTAGAGGAAATGATGCATTTTTGACACCTCAGTGTGGGGAATTCCTCTCATGAAGGAGGCTCCTATTTCACATGTGTGGATGAGTTTTAAACTCACAAATAATGAGATATTTTCATCTCTCCTCTCTCCTGTTTCAACTAGATCCAAAAAGTAGGCTAAACTTACCTAAAAATGGTCAAAAAGTGACCAAACAGATCTGGAAAATTCTAGAATGAGTTTGCTTGGTTAGAGGCTCACTTTTTCCTATAAATAGAAGCCTCTCCCTTTGTAAAAGCTTAATGGTGTTTATGCACTGTTACTTTGCTTCTGTCCTGAGCCATTTAACATTGAATTTCTTGATAATTCAATTGTTTTTTGGCCTAATCCTCTCCAAGTGAATGAAAAGATGCAGGGGGGAAGAGAGCTTGAGCTCTTGCAAGCACACACACACACACTCACAAAACCCTAATAGAGAACACACAAGGTGAGAGGCTGAAAATCTTCTTCTTCTCTACTCAACACTCAACACACCATATACAAGAATAAGAGTACATCAAATATGAAAGGTACTCAACCAAATACATACACGAGTTCTCTATAGTGTGAACCCGACTAAATGAGCTGGCGCTATAACTATGCCAGTCTCTAGAGTGGCTGTCACACAGCCTGTCATCCCACTGGCCGCATATCACCCAAGATCTCACCAACCATGCCAGTGGTGTAAGTGCGGGCCTATCCCCCAGGCGGGTCATCAGTGTCCACCGCCTCACTAGAGCTCGATATCTCAACACTCCCCCTCGAGCTCAACTCCATCTCATGTACACCAAGCGAAGCCCTGAATCTCCGGAGCTTCTCTGTACCCAATGCTTTGGTGAAGATGTCAGCTACCTGATCCTCTGTGCTGACATAAACAAGGTCAAGGTCTCCTGCCAAGACCTTCTCTCTGACGAAGTGGTAGTGGACCTCTATGTGCTTCGTACGAGCATGAAAGACTGGGTTCCTGGCCAACTGTATACTGCTAAGGTTGTCACAGAAAATGACAACTTGTCTATCCACTGATAGACCCAAATCTGCAAGTAGCTTCCTCAACCAAGCTACCTCACATGCTGCCATAGCAACTCCTCTGTACTCGGCCTCTGTACTTGATAGAGCAACCGTAGGCTGCTTCTTGCTGCTCCAAGTCACAGCAGCACTCCCCAAAGAAAACATGAATCCACTGGTAGATCTTCTATCTGAGATACTACCAGCCCAATCAACATCTGTGTACCCATGTACACATATCTCTATCCCAGTCTCATAGAATAGTCCACAATGCAAAGTAGACTTCACATACCTCAGTATGCGTCTCACAGCATCCAAATGCGGTTTCCGTGGAACCTGCATAAACTGACTCACCAACCCAACAGCATAGCTCAAATCTGGTCTGGTGATCGTCATGTAGATCAAACTTCCTACTATGCATCTGTACATAGTAGGATCCTCCAAGATCTCTCCTGAATCTGCACTCAACTTGCCATTCTGATCCAATGGCACAGAAATAGGCTTACAGCCTGTCATACCATACTTGGACAACATGTCCAAGCCATACTGTCTCTGCAGTAATCCAATACCATGTGGTGACCTAATCACCTCAATGCCCAAGAAATATCTGAGCTCCCCCAGATCCTTCATCTCGAACTTCTGTCTAAGCAAGATCTTTACATCAAAGATCTCTGCATCATGGTCCCCCGTAATGATCAAGTCATCTACATAGATGACAACAAGCACAACTCCTCTATCACCATGTCTCACATATAATGAGAAATCTGCATTGGCTACATGAAAGCCAATAGTGACAAGATATTCAGAAATCTTGTCAGACCATGCTCTTGGTGCTTGCTTTAAGCCATACAAGGCTTTCTTCAACCTGCAAACATGCTCGGGGTGACCCACATCCTCATAACCAGGTGGCTGCAACATATACACCTCTTCTTGCAAATCCCCATGCAAGAATGCATTCTTTACATCCATCTGATGTAAAGACCATTTCTTTGACGCAGCCACTGCTATCACAACTCTCACCGTTGCCATCTTGGCAACTGGGCTGAAAGTTTCCTCATAATCAATCCCATATGTCTGCGCATATCCTTTGGTTACCAATCTAGCCTTGTACCTGTTTATGCTTCCATCACTGTTATGTTTAACTTTGTACACCCACTTGCATCCAATGGCTTTCTTGCCTTCAGGCAATTTCACTAAATCCCAAGTTTCATTTCCATATAGTGCATCCATCTCCTCATCCATAGCTTTCTCCCAACACACATTTCCAATAGCCTCATCAATGCATGTGGGCTCAACAACCTGCACAACCTTTGCCATATATGCATAGTGATGTGCCACATAACCATCATATGTAAATCTCTGCACAGGGTTCTTCACTCTCCCTGATCTTCGCAGCTTTTCATTCATGGCTTCCATAGCCTTCTTTACACCAGGTGTTCTCATAGCTGGGATCCCAAGCTCCTCATCAAGGCTCATGTCTGAGCCACTAGACTCTCCATCAACATGAGAATGCCCTGCAGAAATGTCAGGCATACCAAGGGGCTCAACCACTTTCTCTTTTCCTTTTCGTGATGTACTAATCACATTTGTAGGGCTGGTATTATGACGCAGCCTGCCACTCCATGGTCTATCAACTGACCCACTAGATGAGGACTCTCCTGGTCCACTCAAAGACTGTGATTGCTGACCTGCATTCTGTGCAACCACACTTCCACTCACATCAGCCCCAACAGCTTCTTTTTCAGCAGCATACCAGCTGCTCATCTCATCAAAGACAACATCCCTGCTTACCCTCAACTCACGTGTAGCAGGGTTATAACACCTGCATCCCTTTTGCTCAAGGGAATATCCAATAAACACACATTTTTCAGCTTTCGGATCCAGCTTGGTTCTCAGCTCATCTGGCACATGCACATATGCAATGCATCCAAAGACTTTCAGATGAGACAAATCTGGTTTCCTGCCAGTAAACCTCTCCTCTGGAGTTACATCATGTATGGCTGCAGTTGGAGTCCTGTTCATGATGTATACTGCTGTAGAAACAGCCTCAGCCCAATAGCAATGCGGCATATTCTTCTCTTCCATCAATGCTCGCGCAATCTCAGCAATGTGCCTGTTTTTCCGCTCAGCAACTCCATTTTGCTACGGAGTGTATCTGCATGTGAACTGTCTCCGAATACCATTCTTCTTCAAAAATTCAGAGAACTCATTGGAGAAGTATTCTCCCCCTCCATCTGACCTTAGGCACTTAACATATTTTCCTGTTTGCTTTTCAACCAAAAACCTGAAATTCTGAAAGTGAGTGAACACCTCACTCTTCTCCTTCATGAAATATACCCACACTTTTCTTGTGTGGTCATCAATGAAAGCGACATAGTACCTGCAGCCTCCCATAGACACGGTCTTCGTAGGACCCCATACATCTGAATGCACAACATCTAGTGCATTTCTGCTAACATATCTGTTACGTGAAAACACATGCTTTGTTTGCTTCCCAAATTGGCATGCTTCACATATTTTCTGCATACCTTCCACTTTAAATTTTGGCAGCCCTGTCACAATTCCTTTTGTCTGCATAGACTTCAATCTCTGCACATTTACATGTCCAATTCTTTTATGCCATATGTCTGTGTCTGCAACAACTCCTGAACCATTTGCAAACATCACAGCACTCATTTCAGGCATGTCTACATCCAACGTAAACATTCTGCCCACTCTGTTGCCTTTTGCAACCAACCTCCACTTGTCTTTGAAATCTTCAACATAACACCCATCAGGGTTAAACCGAACCTGCAAACCCTGCTCAATCATCTGGCCAACTGAAACCAGATTCTTTGTTATGTTCGGTACATGAAGTACATCTGCGAGGTACTTCACTTTGCCATCCTGCATAGACAATGGCACATCTCCAACGTGGGCAATTGGATGAGCAGTGTCATCCCTTGTTTCCACAAAACCTGGTCTTTCCGGGTTCTTCATCTCCTTGAACCACTCCCCATGACTCGTCATGTGGTTCGAAGCGCCTGAATCCACATACCATACATTATCTTTTTGTGCTGCATCAACATTTTCAGACATGGCATTTACAACATGCTGCATAACAAACAACCTTTCATTGTCCTCATTATTTCTGCTTGAGGATGCATAGTTGTTTTGCTGCACTTTCCCATTTTGCATGTCAGCCTGCTTCTTATAACATTCTGACACACATGTCCTGGCTTACCACAATAGTAGCATTCACGTGCATCATTATATTGCCTTTGCCAATTTCCACGGCCTCTTTGACTCCCCCTGCCTCTGAATTTGCCTCTTCCACCTGCGTGTTGTTGTTGTTGTTGATTCTGGGACTGTTGTTGTTGCTGCTGCTGCTGGCCATAATTCTGATTACCTGTTCGGCCACCTCCTTGACCGCGTCCACGGCCTCCTCTACCTCGTCCTCTTCCTGAACTCGTGTAGAAGGCCTGTTGCTCTGAACTGTTTTTGCTTTGTGAAGTCTGTTGGTCTTCACCCAAGCTCTTCTCTTCGATAATCAGCATAGACACCAAATCTGTAAAGTTGGGAATGTTTTCCCGAGTCTGAATAGACATCTTGAACGCCTTGTATTGTGGCCCGAGACCACGTAGACAGACCTCCACCTTATCATCATCATCTACTGACACACCAATAGATGCAAGGGATTCCACAATACCCTTTATCTTCAACGCATAGTCATTCACAGACATGCTCTTTTTCTCCACAGTATGAAGTTCATTCTTCAACTGTATCTTACGTGCCTTGGTATTTGTTTCATACAGCTTTACCAAGGTGTCCCACGCCTCCTTGGGCGACTTGGCATCCTGAATGTGCCCAATCATGGTGTCCTGTATACTAATGGAGAGCCAATACATAACCTCCCTGGCTCCTTGGTTCTAGTCTTTAAACTCTTTCACATCTGCAGCAGTCGGATTTATATCCGGTATCTCTGGTGCCTCTTCATGCTCACCTTCTATGTAGTCCCAATAGCCTTTTCCCATCAGGAAATTTGTCAACCTGAACCTCCAAGCATGGAAGTTATTCTTGTCCAGCTTCTCAGCCACAATCTGTGTAATGCCATCATTAGACATCTTGCCAAACACACAATTTTACCAGAAACTGCACTCTGGTTTTTCTACACAACTGCTGTATTTTCTGCACAACGGTACTGTAGTACTCTCAAATGTCACAACCAGTGACTTCAATGCACATACATACACCCAATGGCAACTGTAGACCTCTTTGCAGCACCCACAGTGTCTGCACAGTCAATCTGTCTTCCTGCAGTTCTTAAAACAGAGTTCTGCAGAGAAACGATGACTTACCCGCAGTGCTCGAAATCGCCTGCTTTCTGAAAAACGGAGGTCCAGACGCACCCAAAACGCATTTTCGGCCCGAAAATTTTAGTCCGTAGGACTGTATAGTTGCCCTGTAGCTTCACTCCCGCGAAGAAAGCTCCTCAATCGGAGATCGTTTGCCGGTGCCTCCCGTAGAGCTCCCGACAAGGGTGTAGTCACCAACACAATAGGGAAGAGTAGTTGAAGCTCTTACCCTTGTACCGCTTCCTGTGGTTCTCTTGCTTGCAGCTCAGCCCTTAGCACGAACCAGGCTCTGATACCATGAAAAGATGCAGGGGGGAAGAGAGCTTGAGCTCTTGCAAGCACACACACACACTCACAAAACCCTAATAGAGAACACACAAGGTGAGAGGCTGAAAATCTTCTTCTTCTCTACTCAACACTCAACACACCATATACAAGAATAAGAGTACATCAAATATGAAAGGTACTCAACCAAATACATACACGAGTTCTCTATAGTGTGAACCCGACTAAATGAGCTGGCGCTATAACTATGCCAGTCTCTAGAGTGGCTGTCACACAGCCTGTCATCCCACTGGCCGCATATCACCCAAGATCTCACCAACCATGCCAGTGGTGTAAGTGCGGGGCCTATCCCCCAGGCGGGTCATCAGTGTCCACCGCCTCACTAGAGCTCGATATCTCAACAGTGAATTTGGTGGCCACTCTTACTGCAAACAAGAGTAGAATCCTCAATCCCTCAAGCCAAAGGAAAGCTTACAAGCTCCATGTAAGCTTAATTTATACTTATTGTGAATTTTTAAATCTATGATTTTCTCAAATTTTATGCTTTCTAAATGTTGAATTGAAATCTAATGCTATGCCTTGATGGAAAGGCCACCCCCTTCTCTTCTTTACAATCAATCCTAGAAAATTTAATTAAAGATTGATTCAACTCTTTTCATTGTTTACTCTCTTGATTTTTGGAAAATGGAGTAGATTAGAGATATTAGAATTCAAATTAGATTCATTCAAGTCATAAATTGAATGATAAAATTGAGAAATGGTCAGCGATACAAAGGAGGTTATAGCAAAATTTTCTTAAATTTTGTGGAACTAAAGTTTATCATTAGGTTATTCTAAAAGAGTAATTCCCTCAATTTGTGCATTCTAAAAGATTTATTTTTATATCAAAAAAACTATTCTCATTAAAATTGAATTTATTCATAGGAAGGATGCATAAAAGATTTATTTGTTATTCCAAAAGAGTAATTCCCACCATTTTGCATCTAAAAGAAATATTCTAATTACTCCATGTACATATTCACCTATATATATGCATGGATATCACTGATATTAATTATTAAATTTGATTTCTATGCATATAGAAAGATGCATAAAGAAATTTGTTATTATAAAAGTGTTATTCTTATTAAATTTGATTTCTATGCATATAGAAAGATGCATAAAGGAATTTTTTTTAATATAAAAGTGTTATTCTTATCAAATTTAATTTATATGCATAGAAAGATACATAATGGAAATTTTTTTATTATAAGAGTGTTATTCTCATTAAATTTGATTTTTATGCATAAAAAGATGCATAAAGAAATTTTTTTATCACAAAAAGTGTTATCCTTATTAAATTTGATTTTTATGCATAGAAAGATGCATAAAGGAATTTTTTTAATTATAAAAGTGTTATTCTTATTAAATTTGATTTCTATGCATAGAAAGATGCATAAAAGAAATTTTTTTACTATAAAAGTGTTATTCTTATTAAATTTGATTTCTATGCATAGAAAGATGCATAAAGGAAAAAAATTTATTATAAAAGTGTTATTCTTATTTCAGTGCATAGAAAGATGCATAATGGAAATTTTTTAATTATAAAAGTGTTATTCTTATTAAATTTAATTTCTATGCATAGAAAGATGCATAATGGAAATTTTTTTATTGAAAAAGTGTTATTCTTATTAAATTTAATTTCTATGTATAGAAAGAGGCATAATGGAAATTTTTTATTATTATAAAAGTGTCATTCTTATTAAACTTGATTTTTATGCATAGAAAGATGCATAAAGGAATTTTTTGAATTATAAAAGTGTTATTCTTATTGAATTTCAGTTCTATGCATAGAAAGATGCATAATGGAAATTTTTTTAATATAAAAGTGTTATTCTTATTAAATTTGATTTTTATGCATAAAAAGATGCATACATTAATTTTTTTATTACAAAAGTGTTATGCTTATTAAATTTGATTTTTATGCATAGAAAGATGCATAAAGGAATTTTTTTAATTACAAAAAGTGTTATTCTTATTAAATTTGATTTTTTTCCATAAAAAGATGCAAAAAGAAAAATTTTTTATTACAAAACTATTATTCTTATTAAATTTGATTTTTATGCATAGAAAGATGCATGGAGGATTTTTTTATTATAAAAGCATTATTCTTATAAAAATTTGATTTTTATGCATAAATAGATGCATAAAGAAATTCTTTTTTTATATAAAAGTGTTATTCCCATTGAAGTTGATTTTTATGCATAAACAAATGCATAAAGAATTTTTATATCAAAATTAGAATTCTCTTAAATTCTATGTTTAAATTCTGTGAGTAATTGATAAATGAATAATTAAATACTCTAAGAGAGAAAATTCTATCATTTTATATTCACACGGTTTGTAAAAATAAAATTCAAGAAATCTATCGAGATCGAAATATTTAGATAAATGATTATTTTATTCCTCATTGGAATTCGTAACTAGTTTAGAAATCAATTAAGTGTATATTCAAAGAAAGAAATTCGATAAAATAGTAACTGAATTATCAAACCTTTTCGAGAAAGATAGTTCAGAAAAAATCCTAGCCGACTCGAACCTTGAATCAAACTATGACCAAGACCAAGCTCTTCCGTCGTCAGTTTCGAGGATAGAAGATGTGACCAGTTTAGAAAAATACACTCAAAACTCCCGCCAAATTTAAAACTAAGTTTGAAACCCTTCGAATTGATTTGTGGATCAAGGTTACAGAATTCGAGGAATTCCGGTATGAAATTCAGAATTCCGTTTAAGAAGTTTTGGGGATACTGATTCAAGAAATACTCCTTGTATTCAAAAGAAAATCATACTAAAAACTTGCATAGAAACCCTGTTTTCTTAAAGGACTGTCTTACGCCAGAATGCTGGGAGGGAGCATTTGGTATATGTTTTTCTAAGGGAAGTTCGGTTGCAACACAGCTAGCGACGGGGAGTGTTCAAAGGATAGCTCATGCGGCAAAGCCTACCCAGGTCTTCACTAGCCTCGGTACGGTTAAAATGGTGCACTTCTGGTACGATGGACAAGGGCTGACGAAGTGATCCCTGAGTGAAGTGCCAGGACACCTAAGGAGTATCCTGGAGGGTTCTGACCAGGCGATGCACGTGCTCGCAGTGCCTAGGACACCCATGCATACGTCGTGGAAGATATATATGATGGACAAAATGATTATTGTAATCTGTTATACTGGATCTCATTGCTGACCAGTTGGTCTCAACGGAGAGTCTAGAGTGATACTGTTTTTTGAGAAACAAGGTACTGGATGGAATTTTTGAGTTATGACATCTGTAACCAATAACTATTTGTCAATGGATTGTTTTATAAGTTAAAGTTTTAAAGAGGAGTGTTAGTGGGGGCTAACCCATGGGCCGGTAGGCTGGAATCAGTGGAGTTTTAATAATTAAATTGAAATAATAGGAATACGCTTAGAATTCGAGTAGTTAAATAAAAACCTGAAGAATTTCTCAAATGAGTAGATCAATGGCTGTGCCGGACTTCAATTAGGAAAAAAGCGTTGATTTCCTCAAATGAGCAGATCAATGGATGTGCCTGACTTCAGTCAAGAAAAAAGCGTTGATTTCCTTAAGTGATTAGATCAACGGGTGTGCCTGATCTCGGTTAGGAAAAAAGCATTGATTTCTTCAAATTAAGTCAGTGATAGTTTTCCTTCTATCTGGTTTAATCAGGTGAAGGATAGTTTAGTCTCGACCCGTTAGGAAAATTTGTTAAGAAAATAAAAAAGGTGGAATCGTCCCCGTTTTTTGGGCAAGAGAAATTTTCCCGGTTTCGGTTTCGGAATGACCACCAGATTAGTCTTGTGTCCGGACATTCGAGGGCCAGGCCCCGAGTGGGAAACCCTGCCCCGCGCAAGAGGAAGCTACTTCCGCTGCTACTGCTAGCAACCGGGAATCCAGTGTGCGGAGGGGGCAGAGGGGTCTCACATTGTAAAATAACTTCATGTACGCAAAATTACAATTTAAAAAACATTCATTTGTTAGGAACGTAAAAACCCATACAAACGAGAGATCTCCAACCAAAATGAGAGATCTCCAACCAACACGAGTAAGACTATTCACATCTTCTAGTTTACCATGATTATTCTCTTTTATTCATTCCATGGAAACACTACATGGTCTATTTTCCATAGGGGAACTACGCGTCTTTTTCTTGCACTTTCTTCCTAAGATCCTCTCAAAGAATGGAATCTTTGTTGTCACTTATGTAGAAGCCATATGAACTCCAACTCCTTATTGCATTACTCAATTTCAAGTTCCATTGATATACATCTCCATCTTCAAACGGACCATCTTCATTGAGTTTTCTCCATAGCTTTTGTGCTTCTACACTCTCTGGCATTCATTGCAACACTTCAAATTCATTATGGCTCTTGTCTTTCATCTACACCCTTTTCTTAGACAAGACTTTAGCGATAGCATCTATCATGTCCGGTATAGTGATGCTTGAGCTAGATATGTTGAAAGGATGAGAGGGTTAGAGATACAGGATATAGGATTGATATGAGAGAGAGATAGAGAGGGAGAGAGGAACATCTTGTGATGCTTGAGCTAGATATGTTGAAAGGATGAGAGGGTTAGAGATACAGGGTATAGGATTGATATGAGAGAGAGATAGAGAGGGAGAGAGGAACATCTTGTTAAGGGACTAGGAATTATGGTGGTAGATCTAATGAGCTCCAAGAAATACCCTTATAAAGTTTTAAGGTGATCTACTTATAGCCTCCCCATGTCACTTTCAATAGGGACCTCTCCTTTTTGTTATCACTTTCAATAGGGACCTCTCCTTTTTGTCACTTTCAATAGAGACCTCACCTTTTTTGTCACTTTTTAAAAGGGACCTCTCCCTTTTTTTGTCACTTTTTCAATAGGGACCTCTCCTTTTTTGTCACTTTCAATAGGGAACTCTCCTTTTTTTGTCACTTTCAATAGGGAACTCTCCTTTTTTTGTTACTTTCAACAATAGGGACCTCTCCTTTTTCCTAACTACCTGATTTATTTTCTACATTTCCTTGCTTGGCCACCTAGCCATGCTTGACAAGTGACGTTGCTCTTTATTTTTGTGCGTTGGATTGCCCACATTGTATCATGAATTTCCACTTCCCACACTCTTCACATTCCCTCCTCCTCCTCCCTTTTCACCTCCTCCTCTCTTTGCATACCTCTCTTTGATTGTTGTTCTAGGGGAAAGTCAAGTTTTTTTCCTTCTGCCTTCTAGAGTTGATTTTCTATAACATATGTTGGCCTATGGAAGCTATTTCCATCCTCATTTATTATGGTTTGTGGAAAACGCTTATGGGTACTATCTTATTATCGCCCATGACATTGGGAACATAGAACATTGGGAACTTGAACCCCTTGCTAGCAAGCCAACTTGCATGCTTGGACTCTACCAAGTTCGTTTGTGGAATTGATTTTAGTGTTATCCAAAACCTGTAAAATGACACGAACATAAGAAACAATTTTAAATATATATATAACTACCAAAAACCAACATTGATTCTCTCACCCCAAGTTGTTTTCTCCAATGAGGGTATCGTACATTCCACGAGCTCAGCCAACATTCCATAGCAGGAATATTTATGTCTACTACTTTTCCATTACCCCACCATGCTCTTATATATGTGTATTTAGCTGAGGCATCCTCTTCGCTTTTCCTACACATTAATTGCCTACACAAAAGCTTATGCACTTGACATGGTAGTTCTTGATCACGTACTACTGTGTATGTATGTGAAGACTTTGTTCCCAATGAAACAAGCATGATCTTTCACTACCCTCCATTCTCTTATCTGGCTACCTCACAGTCCTCCAATTTGCTTTAGCCTCATCCACCATAACGCCGGCAAAGTTTGGTTTAGGCAGCCCCTTTTGCTCCACTCTCGCTCCACTACCTCATTAAGCATCTACCAAGGCATTTCTTTTTCATCCGTGTCTTCCTCTTTCATTTCACAAGTGGCAATTGTCATAAGTGGCATCCCTGTCTTCCTCTTTCATTTCGCAAGTGGAAATTGTCATAAGCTCCTACATGCTAGAGTATGTACTTCAATGTCTAAATGCATGTAAAATCTTTTTATAGCATGGACATTGTATAAGTTCTATCGTAAAGCATACCTAGGGTCATAAACATGTGCCGCCATCAACCCTGCACACATGGTCAAAGGATATTCACGCATGCCTCAAATATCCATAGTGAGCATCCTACTTACAAGGTTGACACCCGATGATGGTCTATAGTTGACATCTTAAATACATAACAACATTTGCGGTCTTTTGTCCCTTGTCTTGGGAATCTACTCCTGTGTGGAAGAATTCATATGCACATTGATTTTTTAACTCCAATATGCTTAATTATGCACCACTTGGGTGACCACCTTGCTTTGAAGCCTTAACCATTCTCTTGAACCTAAGTTGGAGGAAAGAACTTCTAACATTAGATGGAAAAAAGTTTTCTCAAAAAAGTTTGAAGTAAATAGATTTTGGAAGCCTTTACTTGTGTGCTTAGATAAGAAGTTTCATTTCTTCTAACTGACTTCCAAGCTCTATTGGTCCGATTTGATTTTCCATTGTACTTGGTGTTTTCACCACTATATCCATGACAAGGTGCTTCATGATATTCATTTGAGTTTTATGAGGTCTAGAGGATGATAGTGCATGTACTGCCTCCTTAACTAGCTCCTTGGTCCTATTGATGGCAACTCTTGAAGTTCCTTTTTAAACTGCATGTTGATGCACACCTCCGTGTATCATTAGCCTTTGGTGTATACTAAAGCCCCACTTGTTGCAATGTAAATAGGAATGCTTTTGTAGAAAAAACATTTCAAGGATCCAAAGTCATAGAAATCCCCACCTGGGGTACTTGCTTTCTTAATTTACCTACAATTGCAGACATTGGTTAGTTGCATCCTATTATGTGACTAACATTTGAAATATTTGCAAACACTCACCAATCGATGACAATTGGTTTACCTTGCCATTAATTCTTAAGCTTCCACATTGGCTATTTGTGCATTCAAAAACCCCTCCACAATAGCTCTTCCTCACAATGCCTACGAACTTTATGTGTCTTCATCGGTTTAGTCAAGCAATGGCCATCATACATTTGCTCCATTCCATGCATGAGAAAGAAAAGACTCACCTTTGCAAGGGAGCTCAAAAGCAATGTTGCCATTATATATTTCAGAAGCGTCCTCTACACACAGACATCCCATCAAGATTTTCTTCAATATATCACCATGACAGTTACTATGCGTTGTTAGGTTTTTTTTGGTAATATTTTCTTGGCATATGTACACACTCATGCATGGCATTTACAAATAAAGGGTGTCCATCTCCAAGGGCTAAAGGGGATATAAGGCCACATGTGAACGGATCTAATAAAAATATGCAATGTGTACAATTAGTGTGCGCTTTTGCCGCACAGGTCGTAGCTGGGGACTTGCCGGACACCGTATGCGAGCCACGAATGGCTGCAAGCATACAACCAGGGAAGGAAGCTCAAAACAGAATGCAAAAGGCGTGTCACTCACCGCTTAACTGCCGCCTTGAAGGATTCCCGCGTCGCAGCCGTGAAGGAGGAGCCGCCGTCGCCGCTCTATCGCCTCTCCGCCGCCGTGCCGCTACAAAGTGCTCGATCGCTCTCTCACTCTCTCTCTCTCTCTCTCTCTCTCACGCAGGAGAAGGAAACCAAAGAGATAAGGCAAGAGCACTCTTGTATTCACAACACATGAGAATGAGGATTTTAGGGTTACATTTGACTCATATAGGTGGCTTGGCCGTTCATACTTGGGCGCCCATACATGGCCGGCCGACCCTAACCCTGATCCTACTGATATCCAAGGTGCGCCTCTCATCGGCGATCACCCAATCCCTTCATCCTTAACATATGGTGCCGACAAGCCCGGCCCATGACTCAGAATATTTAAATTAATGACGTAAAATATAGTACGTCGCCATGTCCGCCCATGGGTTAACATGCCCCCCTTCCTGATGTAGATTCCGTCCTCGGAAGCTATGGTATGGTAAGCTCGAGAGGGTTGTTGTGGTAGACCGTCTGCAAAACAGGGAAGTAGAGTGAAGGTATGCTGGAATTCAAAAGATATAAAGTGTATAAATTCAAGCATGTGAGACCACAATGGATGTTGCTATGAGAACTTAGTTTAAGGGTCACATGAGTGAGCTAGTGTAGCAAATTAATAGGAGTTTAAAATTATTGAAAGGAATTCAAGAGTTAGCAAGGTGTCAAAGGTTAATCAAGGTTTATAACTGACCTAAGTCAAGGAAAATAACCAAGCTTAATAAATAAACAGATGACCACACTGTGTCTACTCTAAGAACAAGTTAATACCACGCGTCTAGGGACACAAGAAACATCAGAGTGACAGAAGCTTTTTGCCTCTTTTTTTTTTTTTAAATTAATGCACGTGACAATTTTTACATACAATGGCGACTTTCCTAAGGCAAAACTAACATCGATCCTGGTACCATGTTTAACACAAGGCATTATCCAGGAATCTATTAGCTTACTTTAGGCAAGGCTACCCCCTACCAACCAAGGCATCGGTCTGGAGTAGAATACTCCTCGCCTACCAAGTATCAATAAGGCGATAGGCCAACATTAAAGCATATCATAGACTTGTATTGCCATTTATTGTAGGCTTTTTTTTTAAATCTATTTCTTTTGATCTTTGCTCGTGAACTATAATTTGTCTTGCATCCTTTCGACAAAGGGGTAATAGCTATGTCCTAGAGGTCAACACACACATGGCCAGGTGTCAAACATTAAGATGGTTTGACCCTAGACCTAAGACAATCGTATTCCAAGGTTAACTAAAGACATCATGCTGCCTAGGAATATTTCCAATAAAGTTAAGCTCATTAATGATATACACTAGCATGCAAGCAACTTCAAAAACTAAGTAGTACATTGACAATTTCCATGTGGTCATGCATTATAGTTTATGCAATTAATTGAACAGTAAAAACGAAAGAGAGTGGGTATGGAAGAATTACACCTGTAATTGGAGATCTCCTTGATTCGATGAGACAGCTTGCAATTTGATGTCGATATATTTTGATGAACGTTGCGACAGTCTCAGGACTTGAAAGCGAACCCACCTCAAACTTTTTAACCTGTACAATCAACTAACAAGCACTATACCTCGAGAGGCACATCAGTGTGAAAATTTCAAGACTTGTTTAAGGAATCTAAACTAGAAAAAACTTGAAAACACTAACCTACCTACCAGTCACCACACTACTACTGAGGATACGGTAAGAGGATGTTGTAGAGTCCTGGCTCTAGCCCTAAGGCTAAGCCTCTATCCGCATCATCCAAACAAATAAAGTCAACCTCAGTAGTGCCATGAGTTTCATCCGTCCATTCATCATTGTCAGATATTTCCTTTTCATTTTCCCATCCACATAAACTCATCAAAAATGTAACCATACGAGGATAGTCATCTTGTGGAAAAGGAAAGCATTGGGCTATCGGGGATATGTCCTCTACGGAGTAGGGGTCAGTCATGGTCAATAGGCGAATTAGCCATTCTAATTCCTCAATATTTTCCTCTCTGGCTAGTACATCTATATGATTCCATTCAGTTTCAATTACAGGATAGCACATGTGGAATATCTGAGAAAGGTACAGATGATACCTCTCACCAAAGGTAGGAGTGGATGAAGTGTATGATGATCGGGCATCTGCCATATCTGCAAACACAGATATAGCATCAGTAGGTTTATGACAGGATAATCTAGTTCTTGATTGTATACGGATATTTCTCTTGTTTTTGTGCTCTTGCTCTTTTTACTATTTTTTGTTTTTCTTTTCTTTGTTTTTTTTTTTAATGTATGAAGCTATATATATACATCCCCTTGAATTTGGCAATTACATGGTCAGGGGAGAAGGTTATAAGGAGGAAGCATTAGAATGTCGAGCGTGAGTACATGCTCCCCCTTTCCTTGGGTAGATCATATTATTTGCAATGATGTTGCAGCCTCTTGGAACCAATTTGTCCAGCGGGTCATAGGTTGTGATGTGGGCAGATAGCTTTTTATGACCCTTGTGGCCACATCCAATTGTAGAGATGGTAGTGTACGCTCCCATTGACGAATGGAGGAAATGGTTTCCGATGATACTATTACAAGGGGAGACGTAGACTCATCGGTTTTTTGTTGGGTGTTGGCAAGAGTAGGTGTAGAGCATGTAGAAACTTCTATATCAGCGTGTGCCTGGCATGAGGAGCTAGAAGCTTCATGTGGCTCCCCCCTTCCTGAGCTAGGTGGTAGAAGTGGTGTGGAGCACTCTGTTACCTTTCCCTTACCACGATCTTGAATTATCGTTGGGGTGGCAACAATTGGTTTGCAAGGTTTTACAGGTGATGTAGAGGGATTCAGCTTATGTTTAGGGACCCAAATCTGGTCATTTCCCTCGTAGTACCCTTGGGCTACTAATAACTTTTTAGGGATCCATCGCGATGTTACATTGCCCTTTCTCGGGTGGGTAGCTGCTTTCCTTTTACGAGGCTTCTTGGTGGCTGAACGAGATTGAGCAGGGGAAGTAGCTGTTAACGAACCTTTAGGGACCCATTTGTATGTACTCTTTGGCATAGTAAGCGAAGCTTTAGGGACCACCTTGCCTGTTTCCACTCTTGGCGTTGAAGCGTTAGAGGGGTGGCCAACAATCGAAGATGGTTTTGCTACTGGACTTTGTGATTTTTCATTATCTAATATTTGAGTGGATGACTTAGGTGCGGGATTTTGAGCGGTCAGACCTAGTGTTGGTTCTTGCGTTGTGACTTGTCTGGTTGCTCAATCGATATTGCACTTGGTGGCCATCATCCATTTGCGCCCTAAGATTATAGTCCCTTCCATGGTACGAGCAGGCATAACCAAAAAGCTTTGAATTATGGTTCCCTTGTCATAAGCAACCGGAGTGTGCAGAATTCCTGAGACAGGGGTTTTCTTCTTGTTGATTCCTTGAACTTGGATAGAACTCTTGGATAAAGGTGGTTTTCCCAGTTGACACCACACGCCATATGATAGCAAATTGTGTTGAGCTCCTGTATCCAATAATGCATTATACAGCACCTCCCCGTAAGGACTCTGTAACTCAATTGGGTATCTTAGAGGTGGGTCAGATTCCAGTGCATCCTCCTCTGCTTCCTCGAAAAATACTTGCGTAATTCCCAAGTTGGCTTCTCGTTGTCTCCTAGCACGCTGTTGACGTTCTTTGGCTTCGACTCTTGCTTGTATCTTTTTAAGCTCAGCCTGTTCTTTAGCTGCCTTCTTTTGATGGATTGCCTGTAACTCCTCCTGGCTCAGGGGGTCATAGTATCTTTTGAATTTACTCCCATTAAGGAATCCAATGGTTTCAACTCCGTCGAGAGTCTCCACTCTGATGGTACCTTCCGGGGTAATTTCACATACTCTATATGGTCCCTTACCAGCATATTTGAGCTTCTTCTTTTCGTTTCGCACTCCATACATCAGGACTTTATCCCCAACCTTGATGTCCTTGTCCTTTAGATGGCGATCAAACCATTTTTTCCTTCTATCCTTCTCCACAAGGGCATTGTATACAGCCAATTGTCTTTCTTCATTTAGTCGCTCAAGGATATACAGACGCTCTGCTAAGGGATTACCATCCCAACCCTCTTGAGTAGCAACACGAAGACTAGGAATGACAAATTCCCACGGCATGACTGCTTCTTGGCCATATACCATTTTGAATGGTGTGCAATTAATAGCCACTTTGTACGCAGTACGATAGGCCCATAAAGCTGTCGTAAGCTTTAGATCCCAATCCGTGCGATGAGCTTCAACTGTCTTTGTCAAAATAGAGATTAAAGTCTTGTTGGTACTCTCGGCTTGGCCATTCGCTTGCGGATAGTAAGGAGTAGATTTATGATGGGATATCATGAAATTTGTTGTGAGCTCCTTAATCACTTCATTTATAAAATGCATACCATTGTCGCTCACAAGTTCAAAAGGACAACCGAATCGTGTGATTATATTTTCAAAGAGGAACTTGGCTGTTGTCCTTGCATCTGCCTTACGTGTCGCTTTCGCTTCAGCCCATTTGGTCATATAGTCAGTGGCCACAATAATATAGCGAGATTGTGTGTTTCGGGCCGCTGGACTAATTGGACCTACAAAGTCTAAACCCCACTTTTCAAATGGTTGGTTTACTTTGATCGGATGTAGGGGCATCTGATCTTTCCTTTGGGGTTTCTTATATCGTTGGCACTCATCGCAACCCTTCACAAAGAGTGATGCGTCTTGGAACATAGTGGGCCACCAATACCCTGATTGTAAGATCTTTCGCGCAGTTAAGTCTCCTGAGAAGTGACCACCGGCTACGCCCATATGTGCCTCTTGCAAAATGTATAGATACTCATCCTCTCGGGCACAACGCCTAAGAACGTCATCCTTTCCTCTTTTATAAAGAGTCCCTGCTATCAGGCAATAGGGTTCGCATTCTTTGATTAGCTTTCGAGCTAGATCTTTACGAAGCTCCTTGGGTGGAAAGCCATTAACCAAAAAGTTAACAATCTTCTCACTCCATTCAGGCATTGTCTCCACCATGAACAGGGAAGTGTCCGGTAAGTCATCATCAACCCCTGTAGGAGCCTCACCATTAGGTATGCGAGACAAATGATCAGCCATAACATGTTTCTTGCCAGGTCTCACAACAACAGTGAAATCAAACTCAAGAAGAATCAATAGCCATCGTGTGATTCTTCCTGTGGAGCATGGTTTGTTTACCAGATACAACAATGCTTGATGATCTACATAGAAAACAAACTTGGTGGCAAGGAGGTAATAACGAAATTTCCTTACTGCATATATCATTGCCAACCCTTCTCGCTCCGTAGTGGTGTAGTTCATCTCAGCATCGTTCAACTGGCGACTGGCAAAGCTAATGGGGTAGTCTAGCTTGTGTTCTCCAGGTTGAGTTAAAACACACCCAATAGCAAAGTTTGATGCATCAATATGCACATGGAAGAGTAAATCCCAGTTAGGCATTCTCAAGATTGGAGCACTCGCCAAGGCCTTCTTTAATAGCTCATAGGCACGGTCACATTCTTCGGTCCAAATAAACTCGATGAGAAGCTTATACAATGGTCGAGCTATCTCGGCAAAGAAGAGAATAAATCTTCGATAATAACCAACATGGCCCATAAAGCGTTGGACTCCCTTGTAGTTGGTGGGTGGGGGTAATTCCAGAATGACCTTGATTTTACTCTCGTCAGTAGAAATCCCATTTTTGGACACTATATGCCCTAAGATAACTCCGTGTTTAACCCAGAATTGGCATTTGAAAGGATTCAAGGAGATGCGATATAATCTACACCTTTCAAATACTTTTCGTAAACACATCAAGTGCTCATCCCAAGAGGAATGAACACAAAGATCATCTAAGAAAGCTTCACAGAAGTCCCTTAGATATTCCTTAAAGGCCGTGTTTATCAATCGTTGGAATGTTGCAGGTGCATTGGTCAAGCCAAAAGCCATGACGCGAAAGGCAAACACTCCAAACTCCGTGATAAATGCTGTTTTAGCTTGGTCCTCGACTGCAATTGTGATCTGATTGTAACCCGAGTACCCATCTAAAAAGCTATATGCCTCCTTGCCTGCCACTCTTTCAAGAACATGTTCAGAATATGGCAAGGGGTAATGATCCCTTCTGGTGGCTGCATTAACCTTTTTGAGATCAACGCACACTCTGAGTTTCCCATTCTTCTTTGGTACGATGACTATCGGAGAAATCCATTTTGAGTGCTCAATTGGGTATATGAATCCACATTTTACCAGCTTTTCAATTTCCTCTTGTACAATCTTTGCGTACTTAGGATTCATTGGGTAGGGACGTTGCTGGACTGGTTTAGCAGTGCTAATCATTGGAATCGTGTGTTGCACCACCGAGGGTGGGACACCCTTCATATCATGATATGTCCAGGCAAATATGTCCTTGAATTCCTTAAGAAGCTTCTTAAGTGCAGCTTCTTCCGCCTTGGTGAGGTCTTGAGCAATAAAAACTGGTTTAGACTCCTCACCCGGATCTGCTAAGTCTATCTCCTTGACTACCGCAGGGCCATCGTAGACACCGCTACTCCCATTGTAGGCGTTCGTTGGGCTTTTGTGTAGACTACTTTACGTTCCCCTGTGGTGAATGATTTGAAATGCTCGGGTGCGGGGTGTAAGTCTACTGGTTCTTGTTGTGCCCGGTTTTTTTCTTTTAATTCCGCCTCCTTTTGTTGTTGAGCCAACTCTTGGTTTTGCCGCCTTCTTGCAGTACGACTTAGTTTCGGCTTCTCTTCGATTTCTAATTGGGCGACGTCATGAGGTTGCGGAATACACCACATGACACTTTGGAGGTATTGTTCCCAATTATCCGCTATCTTCCGATGAGCATCAATGGCTCCTACATAACTAAGCCATTCTGCAGTGGATCGCTCCTTGTTTATTGCAGTTCGTACATTAGCTCGATAGCGTTGGCGCTTATGTCTCGTTTTCTTCTTACCAAGTTTTTGATTTTTGTTTCTATCAGATTCGAACTCACTTGGTTGATCTTCACTTTCGGATGAACTGCAGGAGGTCACTATCCTAGGCCGTGAGCACCTTGCTTCCACATTTGGGTGAATATTTGATTCATTTCCCCCCCCCCATCAGGCTTAGGGTCAGTTTCTTCTTGAGATTCATACTCAGAGTTACATGGGTCAGAGTCTTCGCTACTTTCAGTGTCGGTGGAGTTTGCCACGTTCTCGCCATCAGGAGTCAAGTGCATAACACCTATCATGTTTATTGGCACTAACGGTGGCATATCTTGCCCCTCAAGTGTTACCCAGCTTGTGCCTCTATTCCCCCATGTGTCTATGGTTGCCGCTAGGTGTACCCAATCCACGTTATCCGACTCAGTCATACCCGGTAGAACATCCATATAAGGAGAATCTTTTCCATCATCAGTCTCTTTTTTGCATGTATAGCAATACCTTAATGGTGCGGAGTGAATAGTGGTATCCGATCGATTATCAATGATAACCTTGCTTCCTAAAGGATGTGCACGACCATTCTCAAGATCAACTCGAATGACAGAGTCCTGGAATTGTAGATAGACATGGTTTTTCGACCAGTCATGCACCATTTGTGCTTCCCTCATGAAAGGACGTCCTAAGATCATTTGATATGACATAGAATGCTTGGAGAAATCCATTACAATGAAGGTATGTTTTACCTTGTATCCCAGGACCTTGATCTTAAGGTCCCTTAACATTCCAATAGGTTTAGCAATAGTTCCGTTTGCCATCTTAACCACTATGTTTGTGACTTCGAGGTGAGGTCTCCCCATAGATTCCCAACAGTTTTTAGTCACAATGCTCACTCCAGCACCACCATCAAGGATTCCCTTTAGAGTTAATCCCTTGGTAGTAATGGGGAGGGTTGCATTAGATTCGTCACTTTCAAAGTACTGTCCCAACTTGTTCACAGGTATTTCAACGACCGAGTCTTCATCTAGGTTGGGTTGTAGATCCCAATGTTCCCCTTCATCTTGAAGCGTGTCGGGTCTATCCATATTTGCAAATTGTGGTAACCCCGCCTTTAGTTCTCCATTGAGAAATTCCCGAAGAGCTAAGAATAGCTCAGGATCTCCGTATAATTTGGATATGATCGTGGTTCTGATCTCGGAGGACATGAAATCCATTAGCTTGGACACATTCAACGGTACTTTTCGAGACATCGCCCCTTGACTAGGGACTGGTGAAGATGGAATCACTTCCTCTTCGATGGGGTCAGGCGTTCCCTCACTAAACATTCTTTCCAGCAAGAAGGGTGTTTGCCCACTTCCGGATGTCCTATCCTCACTTTCTTCCCGAATGATACTAGGTATAGCTAACGGTTTATGGTTCCGGTGAGGCTGAACTTGCGTTGGAAACACTGTGTCTGGAATTTTGATTTTACTCAGGTTTGGCTCCAATTCTCTTTGTGTTTCTTCCACCAAACCCCTTAAGTGTTGCACTTGTTCAATCTCCTCAACTGGGTTTGGATAAGTTCCAATCTTTTTCTTAAGGGTTTTTGGCCCACAAGGCTTGTCTTGGGGAGTCTCAGTCAAATTGGGTGGTCGAGAGGGCATTAACTGACTTGGTTGTGGGGCCGAGGAAGTTTCCTTCTGTTTCCCCTTATTTATGTACTCGCTTGATTCTCCTTCATTGAGCTCCCGAGTGGGTTCCTCCCTTAAGGTAGTGGCTTTGGTCCCCATGGTTTCTATTGAATCAAAATCATCTTCAGGATCATTCATATACACGGGGTCGTCTCCTGTCCCTATGTTAGTCTTTGAACTAGGCTTGGAGCTCGTGGCATTAAGCGATCTCTTTCGCCGTGTTTTCTTTTTCTTTGCCTGAGCGATTGATGCAGTATCCCTCTCTTCAAGAATGTAGTTTTGATTTTGAAGCATTGACCGTGTAACTACATTCGCGGGTACAACGGGTGTGGTTCCTCGTGCTTGGTTAGTGACCTCAACCAAATTCAATGGCGTAATCTTGGGTGCATTAGGATTATGTGGACATTGAGCGATCAAATGATCTATGCCACAACGATTACATGTAAGTACCGGCATTCCCGATGTGCTCCCTTGATTTGGTTGCATCTGAGTAGTGATCTTCTGTAGCCTATTAGGGCACTCCGCTACACGATGCGGTCCACCACAATTGTAGCATTGAAGAGGTGGTCTCCTCGCCAAGGTATTAAGGTTTTGCCCTCTTGTGGCGAGAGCAGCCGCTTGATATACAGGCTTGACTTGCCCGAAATGATCCTCCATGTAGTACTGGGGAATCATTTCAAACGTATCAATCCCGTATGGAACAGTGGGGTCTATCTCCTCTTCATAATCCCCACATGCACTATGTGACTCACAACCCATCTGGTTTACAGGGGTAATCCTTGGATGTGGAGGTTGTGGTCCTAGCACTGGCGGTGGTAACGGCACAGACTGGACTACATTCGGATTCCTTGGAACTATGTGCTGTGACGGTTGCTCGATAGGTTGTGCAGGCATTAGCGCGGGTACTTGAGGTGTGTTTGACCAAGCTAGTGGTGCCTGGTTTGCCAACATTCGCTTAAGTGTTAGGCAATCTTTAGATTGATGGCCATACTTACCACATGCATTGCAATTCCCATTGAATTTGACTCTAAATGTGGGACATTCACTCGTGCTATGTGGTCCTAAGCACACCGAACACCATTGTTGCTCTCTCCTTGGGTACATATGGCTATTCTGAGGAGCTCGATTACCCCTAAAGTATTCTTGGAGAGCCTTAGTAAGGTCGGTCACAGACATTTCAGATATCTTGGGCTCCTTGGCAATAGGTTTTACCGTCATTGGCTCGTGCCCAGATACTTGCGAACTAACGGATTTTGTTTCTGAAGACACCTTTTTACCTGCAATCATCAAGTTGTCTTCTAACTGGATTGCATTGGCAGTGACTGCTTCCCACGTTGTAAGACCTCTAATGACTAGGCCATTGTAAATGTCCTCGTGGCGCAATCCTCGGATGAATCTATCGAGGAGTTGGTTGTTATTGAAGCGTTCATCGGGAGTGCAGCGAGAATTTAGATGCTTCAATCGACTTATAAAGTCTCTCACTGACTCCCCTTCCTCGCGTTCAGCTTTTTGGAGTTGAGATGCTACTCCCCAAAGCACACCCTCACGTATGTATTCTTTCAAGAACAATCTCTTGAGAGTGGGGTAGTGAGTGCGCTCTTCAACCCTTAAGGTTCGATACCAATCTCCGGCCTTCCCACTCAAGGTTAAGCCTAAGGCTTTACACTTATGCAGCTCATTGTGCTCTTCCAAGGAATCACACACGTGTTCAAAGACTTCAATGTGCTTCCTAACATCCTCGTTACCACTGAAGTTTTGAGTGAGCTTAGCCACTTGTACTGCCTTGCTTCTAGGTTCTCTCTCAGGCATACCCCGCATGTTTTCCACAATAGATCGTCCAATCGTCTGAGCAAACGCTGCGAGATCACCTAGGTGAGCAGGCATAGCTGGTGTGAAAAGATGCAGGGGGGAAGAGAGCTTGAGCTCTTGCAAGCACACACACACACACACACAAAACCCTAATAGAGAACACACAAGGTGAGAGGCTGAAAATCTTCTTCTTCTCTACACAACACTCAACACCATATACAAGATAAGAGTACACAATAATATAAAAGGTACTCAAGCAATACATACACGGGTTCTCTATAGTGTGAACCCGACTAAATGAGCTGGCGCTATAACTATGCCAGTCTCTAGAGTGGCTGTCACACAGCCTGTCATCCCACTGGCTGCATATCACCCAAGATCTCATCAACTATGCCAGTGGTGTAAGTGTGGGGCCTATCCCCCAGGCGGGTCATCAGTGGCCACCGCCTCACTAGACGAGCTCGATATCTCAACACTCCCCCTCGAGCTCAACTCCATCTCATGTACACCAAGCGAAGCCCTGAATCTGCGGAGCTTCTCTGTACCCAATGCTTTGGTGAAGATGTCAGCTACCTGATCCTCTGTGCTGACATAAACAAGGTCAAGGTCTCCTGCCAAGACCTTCTCTCTGACGAAGTGGTAGTGGACCTCTATGTGCTTCGTACGAGCATGAAAGACTGGGTTCCTGGCCAACTGTATACTGCTAATGTTGTCACAGAAAATGACAACTTGTCTATCCACTGATAGACCCAAATCTGCAAGTAGCTTTCTCAACCAAGCTACATCACATGCTGCCATAGCAGCTCCTCTGTACTCGGCCTCCGTACTCGATAGAGCAACCGTAGGCTGCTTCTTGCTGCTCCAAGTCACAGCAGCACTCCCCAAAGAAAACATGAATCCACTGGTAGATCTTCTATCTGAGATACTACCAGCCCAATCAGCATCTGTGTATCCATGTACACATATCTCTGTCCCAGTCTCATAGAATAGTCCACAATGCAAAGTAGACTTCACATACCTCAGTATGCGTCTCACAGCATCCAAATGCGGTTTTCGTGGAACCTGCATAAACTGACTCACCAACCCAACAGCATAGCTCAAGTCTGTTGGTCTGGTGATCGTCATGTAGATCAAACTTCCTACTATGCTCCTGTACATAGTAGGATCCTCCAAGATCTCTCCTGAATCTGCACTCAACTTGCCATTATGATCCAATGGCACAGAAATAGGCTTACAGCCTGTCATACCATACTTGGACAACATGTCCAAGCCATACTGTCTCTGCAGTAATCCAATACCATGTGGTGACCTAATCACCTCAATGCCCAAGAAATATCTGAGCTCCCCCAGATCCTTCATCTCAAACTTCTGTCTAAGCAAGATCTTTACATCAAAGATCTCTGCATCATGGTCCCCCGTAATGATCAAGTCATCTACATAGATGACAACAAGCACAACCCCTCTATCACCATGTCTCACATACAATGAGAAATCTGCATTGGCTACATGAAAACCAATAGTGACAAGATATTCAGAAATCTTGTCAGACCATGCTCTTGGTGCTTGCTTTAAGCCATACAAGGCTTTCTTCAACCTGCAAACATGCTCGGGGTGACCCACATCCTCATAACCAGGTGGCTGCAACATATACACCTCTTCTTGCAAATCCCCATGCAAGAATGCATTCTTTACATCCATCTGATGTAAAGACCATTTCTTTGACACAGCCACTGCTATCACAACTCTCACCGTTGCCATCTTGGCAACTGGGCTGAAAGTTTCCTCATAATCAATCCCATATGTCTGCGCATATCCTTTGGCTACCAATCTAGCCTTGTACCCGTTTATGCTTCCATCACTGTTATGTTTAACTTTGTACACCCACTTGCATCCAATGGCTTTCTTGCCTTCAGGCAATTGCACTAAATCCCAAGTCTCATTTCCATATAGTGCATCCATCTCCTCATCCATAGCTTTCTCCCAACACACATTTCCAACAGCCTCATCAATGCATGTGGGCTCTACAACCTGCACAACTTTTGCCATATATGCATAGTGATGTGCCACATAACCATCATATGTAAATCTCTGCACAGGGTTCTTCACTCTCCCTGATCTTCGCAGCTTTTCATTCATGGCCTCCATAGCCTTCTTTACACCAGGTGTTCTCATAGCTGGGATCCCAAGCTCCTCATCAAGACTCATATCTGAGCCACTAGACTCTCCATCAACATGAGAATGCCCTGCAGAAATGTCAGGCATACCAAGGGGCTCAACCACTTTCTCTTTTCCTTTACGTGATGTACTAATCACATTTGCAGGGCTGGTATTATGACGTAGCCTGCCACTCCATGGTCTATCAACAGACCCACTAGATGAGGACTCTCCTGGTCCACTCAAAGACTGTGATTGCTGACCTGCATTCTGTGCAACCACACTTCCACTCACATCAGCCCCAACAGCTTCTTTTTCAGCAGCATACCAGCTGCTCATCTCATCAAAGACAACATCCCGGCTTACCCTCAACTCACGTGTAGTAGGGTTATAACACCTGTATCCCTTTTGCTCAAGGGAATATCCAATAAACACACATTTTTCAGCTTTCGGATCCAGCTTAGTTCTCAGCTCATCTGGCACATGCACATATGCAATGCATCCAAAGACTTTCAGATGAGACAAATCTGGTTTTCTGCCAGTAAACCTCTCCTCTGGAGTTACATCATGTATGGCTGCAGTTGGGGTCCTGTTCATGATGTATACTGCTGTAGAAACAGCCTCAGCCCAATAGCAATGCAACATATTCTTCTCTTCTATCAATGCTCGCGCAATGTCAGCAATGTGCCTGTTTTTCCGCTCAGCAACTCCATTTTGCTGCGGAGTGTATCTGCATGTGAACTATCTCCGAATACCATTCTTCTTCAAAAATTCAGAGAACTCATTGGAGAAGTATTCTCCCCCTCCATCTGACCTTAGGCACTTAACATATTTCCCTGTTTGCTTTTCAACCAAAACTCTGAAATTCTGAAAGTGAGTGAACACCTCACTCTTCTCCTTCATGAAATATACCCACACTTTTCTTGTGTGGTCATCAATGAAAGTGACATAGTACCTGCAGCCTCCCAAAGATACGGTCTTCGTAGGACCCCATACATCTGAATGCACAACATCTAGTGCATTTCTGCTCACATATCTGTTACGTGGAAACACATGCTTTGTTTGCTTCCCAAATTGGCATGCTTCACATATTTTCTGCATACCTTCCACTTTAAATTTTGGCAGCCCTGTCACAATTCCTTTTGTCTGCATAGACTTCAATCTCTGCACATTCACATGACCAATCCTTTTATGCCATATGTCTGTGTCTGCAACAACTCCTGAACCATTTGCAAACATTGCAGCACTCATTTCAGGCATGTCTACATCCAACGTAAACATTCTGCCCACTCTGTTGCCTTTTGCAACCAACCTGCACTTGTCTTTGAAATCTTCAACATAACACCCATCAGGGTTAAACCGAACCTGCAACCCCTGCTCAATCATCTGGCCAACTGAAACCAGATTCTTTGTTATGTTCGGTACATGAAGTACATCTGCAAGGTACTTCACTTTGCCATCCTGCATAGATAATGGCACATCTCCAACGTGGGCAATTGGATGAGCAGTGTCATCCCCTGTTTCCACAAAACCTGGTCTTTCCGGGTTCTTCATCTCCTTGAACCACTCCCCATGACTCGTCATGTGGTTCGAAGCGCCTGAATCCACATACCATACATTATCTTTTTGTGTTGCATCAACATTTTCAGACATGGCATTCACAACATGCTGCATAACAAACAACCTTTCATTGTCCTCATTATTTCTGCTTGAGGATGCATAGTTGTTTTGCTGCACTTTCCCATTTTGCATGTCAGCCTGCTTCTTATAACATTCTGACTGCACATGTCCTGGCTTACCACAATAGTAGCATTCACGTGCATCATTATATTGCCTTTGCCAATTTCCACGGCCTCTTTGACTCCCCCTGCTTCTGAATCTGCCTCTTCCACCTGCGTGTTGTTGTTGTTGTTGATTCTGGGACTGTTGTTGCTGCTGCTGCTGCTGGCCAAAATTCTGATTACCTGTTCGGCCACCTCCTTGACCGCGTCCACGGCCTCCTCTACCTCGTCCTCTTCCTGAACTCGTGTAGAAGGCCTGTTGCTGTGAACTATTTTTACTTTGTGAAGACTGTTGGTCTTCACCCAAGCTCTTCTCTTCGATAATCAGCATAGACACCAAATCTGTAAAGTTGGGAATGTTTTCCCGAGTCTGAATGGACGTCTTGAACGCCTTGTATTGTGGCCCGAGACCACGTAGACAGACTTCCACCTTGTCATCATCATCTACTGACACACCAATAGATGCAAGGGATTCCACAATACCCTTTATCTTCAGCGCATAGTCATTCACAGACATGCCCTTTTTTTCCACAGTATGAAGTTCATTCTTCAACTGTATCTTACGTGCCTTGGTGTTTGTTTCATAAAGCTTTACCAAGGTGTCCCACGCCTCCTTGGGGGACTTGGCATCCTGAATGTGCCCAATCATGGTGTCCTGTATACTAATGGAAAGCCAATACATAACCTTCCTGGCTCCTTGGTTCCAGTCTTTAAACTCTTTCACATCTGCAGCAATCGGATTTATATCCGGTATCTCCAGTGCCTCTTCATGCTCACCTTCTATGTAGTCCCAATAGCCTTTTCCCATCAGGAAATTCGTCAACCTGAACCTCCAAGCATGGAAGTTATTCTTGTCCAGCTTCTCAGCCACAATCTGTGTTATGCCATCATTAGACATCTTGCCAAACACACAATTTTACCAGAAACTGCACTCTGGTTTTTCTGCACAACTGCTGTATTTTCTACACAGCGGTACTGTAGTACTCTCAAATGTCACCAACAGTGACTTCAATGTGCATACATACACCCAATGGCAACTGTAGACCTCTTTACAGCACCCACAGTGTCTGCACAGTCAATCTGTCTTCCTGCAGTTCGCAAAACAGAGTTCTGCAGAGAATCTATGACTTACCCGCAGTGCTCGAAATCGCCTGCTTTCTGAAAAACGGAGGTCCAGACGCGCCCGAAACGCGTTTTCGGCCTGAAAATAGTAGTCCAAAGGACTGTATTGTTGCCCTGTAGCTTCACTCCCGCGAAGAAAGCTCCTCAATCGGAGATCGTTTGCCGGTGCCTCCCGTAGAGCTCCCGACAAGGGTGTAGTCACCAACACAATAGGGAAGAGTAGTTGAAGCTCTTACCCTCGTACCGCTTCTTGTGGTTCTCTTGCTTGCAGCTCAGCCCTTAGCACGAACCAGGCTCTGATACCATGAAAAGATGCAGGGGGGAAGAGAGCTTGAGCTCTTGCAAGCACACACACACACACACAAAACCCTAATAGAGAACACACAAGGTGAGAGGCTGAAAATCTTCTTCTTCTCTACACAACACTCAACACCATATACAAGATAAGAGTACACAATAATATGAAAGGTACTCAACCAATACATACACGGGTTCTCTATAGTGTGAACCTGACTAAATGAGCTGGCGCTATAACTATGCCAGTCTCTAGAGTGGCTGTCACACAGCCTGTCATCCCACTGGCTACATATCACCCAAGATCTCATCAACTATGCCAGTGGTGTAAGTGTGGGGCCTATCCCCCAGGCGGGTCATCAGTGGCCACCGCCTCACTAGACGAGCTCGATATCTCAACATGGTGGAGGCACTTCTGGGATAGCCTGGCTGATAGGAGTTGGCGTTGGTCTGAGTAGGTTGGCAAATGACGTAGGATATGATATGTGGCTAGGCCTAGCTCCCCTTGGATAATGGTTATGATAAGGCAGTCTTGGAGCATACGCCATTGGCATACTAGGAGGCGTAGGAGCTACATGAGCATGAGTAGCAATAGGTACATAAGGCCGATAGGCACTGCCACGCACTGTTGTAGGTACTGTTCCACTAGGTAGTGGTGTCGTACTAACTATAGTGGTAACGGCGGGTGTGCTTTCTGTCATGCTCATCATTGGGGTAGGCATTGTGGAGTCCTTAATGGAAAGTTGAGCCAAGGTTGGAAAGCTAAAGTTACTACTCGTGGGCTCAACCTGCATTGAGACTCCAGGCGAAACAACATACGAAGGGTCTATGGGACTCACCGAGGGAGTCTCCAATTGTGATAGGGTTGGTTGTTTGGTCTTGCCCGTATCCAAAAACCTCATAGGGCCAGTGGAAACTAGGTCCACTCCCCTATTTTGCCTCTCAATTTGGATAATTCTATGAATAACATCACATATCATTTGTTGTTGCTCTTCTAGATTAGTGGCGCTAGATGTAGATCGTAGGACTTCTAACCAACCTACATGGTATGTGTAACCCGTGTATAGGTCCGTTAGAGTCTCTGTGTGTAGATCATATTCCCAATTTTCATTGAGAAATATCCCATCTAGACTTGGTGTGCCAAACGGTTCTCTTGAAGTGGACGCAATGTCACTTCTTATGGATTGGCTTCTAGGGACCTCTAATTTAGGAAGAGTATCGGAAGGTGGTAGCTCAGTAGGGCCCTCATTAAACGAAGTGGGTAGAATATCCACATGGACACTCTTTGGGAGGGTAGGGTCCACATAAGATGTGAATGGTGAATCTACTACCCCTCCTTCCTCATTTACTTCGCTTGTCGCATGTTCAGAGCGTGTAGCTCTACTAAAGGTCTCTATTAGACGGCTAAACATGCTAGATCCGGGTTGTGGGGCCCACACTGGCATGTTTTGGCTTGTCTCCTCAGGGTTCTTGGTAGGGTGTCCTTCCATGGCTTCTGAGTCAGAGGACGAGTCACTATCCACTATTCGTGGATCTTGGGTTGCACTCCCTTGGGTTCCAGCCGAAGGCCAAGATGCTAACGTGGAGGGATGGTGTGAGCCTGCGTAAACTGAAACACTTTCTAGTGGTTCCGGCTCTAGCACCCGACCAGAACGTAGATGCATGTGACGTGGGTACCCTACGTGCGTTGGTAACTACCCTTGAAACTCACACAAGTGGTTTCTTAGGTGTTTCGCACCCCGTTTTTACTTATTTTTGTGTTGTTTTTAACCCGTTTTTGACCCCCTTACTTACGGTCGAACTTGGACTAGGGCGTATGACAGCTCGAAACGAGCGTATCGTTCAAAGGATCCTAGTGTGCTTTACAGCACCGTGTTCGCCTATCTAGAGCTCCTGTAGTCCTCAAAACAGTCCGTTTCCCTTGGGGGGAAGGGGCAAAAGCCTATTTGCTTGTGGAGGAAAGGGTGAGGGCTTTATCCCACATACTCACTTTACTCCTTGGGGAGTGGGCTACATATAGGGCACAACTTCCCATAAGCTCTCACTTGAAAGAAAGCTATGGAGGCTCACTCTCCTATATATATATATATCAAAAGACCGAGACCGAGGCCGGGGCCGGGGTCGTGGGTCGATTGGGGTTCTTTCTTTTCAAAAAAATTTTCTCCAATTAGAAAATCTTTCCTCTCCACACGTTTGGTTCTTTCTTTGAAAACAAAATTTAATTTTTTATTTTTTAAATTTTTTTAAAATTTTTTATTTTCTGTTTTTTTTTGTGAGATAAGTTTTCTAGGGTTTCCTTAGGGTTCAGCCTTGGCCGCGGCGCAGTTCACACACACAGCACAGATCTGGGGATTCAGAAATCCCTCTCACACGCAGAAACCAGATAACAGAACGCACGCCCACACGCGGAGCGAAAATATAACAAAAGAAACAGAAATGCAACACAGAAACACCTTAACAACAAACACACAGTCTCTTTCCTACAGTGTAGATTTAAACTTCACGCAGCAGCCGAGCTGCAAACTGGAGCTTGGTGCAGGGCAACTCCCCGGCAGCGGCGCCAAAAATGTGCGCTTTTGCCGCACAGGTCGTAGCTGGGGACTTGCCGGACACCGTATGCGAGCCACGAATGGCTGCAAGCATACAACCAGGGAAGGAAGCTCAAAACAGAATGCAAAAGGCGTGTCACTCACTGCTTAACTGCCGCCTTGAAGGATTCCCGCGTTGCAGCTGTGAAGGAGGAGCCGCCGTTCGCCGCTACAAAGTGCTCGATCGCTCTCTCACTCTCTCTCTCTCTCTCACACACACGCAGGAGAAGGAAACCAAAGAGATAAGGCAAGAGCACTCTTGTATTCACAACACATGAGAATGAGGATTTTAGGGTTACATTTGACTCATATAAGTGGCTTGGCCGTTCATACTTGGGCGCCCATACATGGCCGGCCGACCCTAACCCTTATCCTACTGATATCCAAGGTGCGCCTCTCATCGGCGATCACCCAATCCCTTCATCCTTAACATATGGTGCCGACAAGCCCGGCCCATGACTCAGAATATTTAAATTAATGACGTAAAATATAGTACGTCGCCATGTCCGCCCATGGGTTAACAGTTAGTTATTGGTTTACCTTCATAAAAGGGAAATGGAAGGGGTGTGAGATGAGAATCAGTTTCACAAGGCAGGTTTTAGCACTATCATATGTGGACAAGGTTGTTGACAAATAATGTGAGCATGCAGAGCACTATTTTTTTTAAAAAGCTGGACAGGGACCCATTAGAGGAGGTCAGCTACAGTACCGGTCCTTGGCATTTCATGGGAAACAAAGGTATTTGTGGTCCACAAGATGTTATTAAAATGGTGCAAAGTCTTCCTTGAGAGAAAGAGTCACCTTGGGATTTAATACAAGGCTTGCTAAAAATAGAAGGTGGCCTTGGATTGCTTCAAAAGGTTCTTCAACTTGCCTCAATTTTCAAAGGAACGCCGCTTGGAGGTGGGGGTGAGCTCTCTGGCGACCTGACATCCTTGGAGTATTATAAATAATATAATGTTTCTTTTTTTGGGTTGAACGGGCAGCGCAGCCATATGAGTATAAGAGGAGGAGGGGAGCGAAGCCAGTGATGTAATAAGGAGAACCCGCAGCTCTAATGCTCTTAGCTGTAGTCTTCAGAAAGTGTGTGGGAGAGCTCGTTGCTCCAATGCTCTCAATGAGCTGTGCAGCCCATGTGTGGGAGAGCTGCGTGGTTCTGTAGCTCTCAGAGAGAAGCGCAGCCAGGTGTATAAAAGTGAGAGGGAGAGCTTGCATCTCTAATGCTCTCAGAGAGCTCTACAGTACATGTGCGCAGCCCATGTATGTAGTGAGGAGCTGTGTGGCTCTATAGTATACAGAGTGTGTGGGAAAGCTGCGTGGCCAGAGTGTGAGAGGAAGCTTGTGTTCTGATGCTCTCAGAGAGCTCTGCAGTACATGTGCGCAGCCCATGTATGTAGTGAGGAGCTGCGTGGCTCTGTAGTATACAGAGTGTGTGGGAAAGCTGCGTGGCCAGAGTGTGAGAGGAAGCTTGTGTTCTGATGCTCTCAGAGGGCAGCGCAGACCATGTGTGTAGAGAAGGGGCGTAGCTGTAGTCGTCAAAGGAGTGATAGGGAGAACCCGCAGTTCTAATGCTCTCAGAGAGCTGCGCAGCACTCTCTATTGGTGTAGGAGGGGAGGAGAAGCTGCAACGCCACTTGTATGAATGAAGAGAAGGTGCCACGCATAAAGAATGCGGCTCTCTGTCATGATGACAGCCCATGCAATGTAAGTGACGGCTGGCCAGTTTTTTTTGTTCTCTTTTTTGTGAAATAACTCATATATATATGAGGAATCACCAATTTGTGGCTTTGGAAAAACCCATGTATATGATAACCAGCTCTCTGATTTTGTGGAAAGCTCATGTGTATGAGAAAGACAGCCCTCTGGTTTTGCTTGAGAGAATATGCATGTATGGTGGTACGCTTCTTCAACAGACAGACTGAAGACCATAAAGTGATTGTGCCTCCTAGTCACACACTGCTTGCCAGGTTGGGAGAATTGAAGTTCCTTACTGATGTTGTCTTTTCTTGGGAAACTGAAGTTTTGCAGAAAGCTCATACTTGATGGAATGTAACCTTGTTTATGTCAAGTGGTTCTCTCACCATTTCTCTGTGGTGATCATTTTGCTTATGGCTGTGAGCCTACTTCATAATAAGGGTGCACCCCTATATGCATATGTATCAATTGAGTAAAGGGTGGCAGATGTTGATGTGCCCATCCCCCCTTGCATGTCTTGATCAAATGTATGTAGGCTCCCTCCAGTTACTTAGAAAATTGAATGAGGGTAGAGACAAGGTTTCATGCTTAAGATGTTAAATGTTGTGTCAGCTCACTGAGTAGCTGACTGCTGGTGCCCCTTTTTCTTGATGTTGGTGTGTACTCCGAACTGTGGAAAGGCATTGCTATAGAGGTGTTCCGTGTCTCTCCGCCTCCCTTCACAGTTTTTGGTGCCCCCACTGAGGAGCATTCCAAGAACCTTCAGTTTACAAGACTGAAAACATGTGCATGTGATTAATCTCAGTGAATGACTGTTGTGCCAGGACAGTTGTGTGACAGATGCCTTCTAAAATTGTGCTATGTTAGCTTGATTTGACAGCCAATTGAAGTATGGTTTACAGGCTGAAATTCTTGGGATTGGTGCCGTTTCACAGTTGATGTGTTGCCTAAAAATTCTGGTAGAATTGGGAAATTAGCCAGTCGTGCCTCTTGGGAGTTGGATGGCCACTCTCAATGGATAATCACAATGGACCTCAATTTACTCCTTTCCATTTTACCCAAAGAATTCAGATAAATGTTCATGTGGACCGAAAAATTTTCTTTCAACAGCGTATGGCATATATGTTTGGGCCAGAAAGACTGAGGGAAATATTGGAGTCTCCTTTGCTGTGGTAATCCCGATGATTAACTATGCAAATTCGTTTGATATGCATGTGTTCATCCTCTTCTAAACTTGAAGTGTTTTGAAGTTTTTTTTCTGAGAATTGAGTTAGTAGAGGGTTTTGTTTTTGCATCTGTGTCAAAAGGGTTTGATAGATTGGGTAGCAATGGCTTTCCCTTATCCAGAGTTTCATGGAAAAAGTGATGAGAATGTGGAAGAGTTCTTAGAAAACATGGAAGTTGCGTGCATAAGCAACCATGTCCAGATACCCGCTCAAATGTTACGCCTTTTGCAAATCTGTTTGAAGGGTGATGCACGGAGCTGGTGTAAGGGTTACGAGGAGGAGTTGCAGAGGGCTGATCCACCTATGCCATTGACATGGGAAAATGTCCGACAGGCTTTAACAGCACAGTTTGTGAAGGTGAAAGATTCAGACAAAGTTTGGCATGAAATACAGGAATTGAGACAAAGAAAAGCGGAGCCCATTAATGATTACATCAAAAAGTTTTCCATATTATGGGAGAGCTTGTGTCAAGCCTTGCAGCCACAAGTGCCCCCACCAGATATGATGAAGAAGGATCGGTTCTTGGTTGGCCTCAAGGAAAACCTGCGTTGGAGAGTAGAACTGAAGAAGCCAAGAACATACGAGGATGCACTGGAGGTGGCAAGGAACAAAGAAGTTGAATAGATTAACTCAATTGGGAGTGAGCTCACTACCTATGGTGTCAGAGATGAAGCAAATGGATTCCATGCAAAGTCGGGTTCCAAAGGAGGTTCATCCGGCAGATGCGGTTCCAGTAGCCACTCAAGTTGTGCCAGCAATGGTCACTACTGTAGCACAAGATGATGAACTGAGGCAGGACTTGAGGCAAGTGGTTGATTTGATGAAGAACCTCAGCCTAAATATGTTAGGTAATGTGGGAAATAATCGAGGTCGTGTGAGACTTGCAAATCAACCAGGAGGTGAAGGACAACCAAAGAATGGTTTTGGTGGACAGAACAACTGCAGGGGTTGGGGGAAATAATGTGGGAAATAAATATGTTAGGTAATGTGGGAAATAATCGAGGTCGTGTGAGACTTGCAAATCAGCCAGGAGGTGAAGGACAACCAAAGAATGGTTTTGGTGGACAGAACAACGGCAGGGGTTGGAGGCAGTTACCCACATGCTATAACTGTGGAGAGCTTGGCCACATCAGCCCACAATGTGATAAACCACCAAGAATGGGTGGAGATATGTATCCATTGCCTGCACAGTTGCCGAACTGGTCAAATGATTATGGCATTGAGATTAAGGGTGAGGCAGGACCTAGTGGACTGACCAAGGAGGACAAGGGAAAGACAAAAGTGTTAAGTGTGGTCACCTTGGAGAAGGCAACAATGTTGGAAGATACATTAGTAATGCCTATTGGGAAGAGAACCACAGAGGATAAAGAAGGAAGAGATGAAGTAGGTCCTAGTAGGAAGAAAGGGAAGAGTCATGAGGGTGAAGATGTGAAAGCTAAAAGGAAAAGGAGAGCTCGCCGAAAATTTCACGTCTCAGATTTTCCACTAGGGCTTCGAAGGGCAGGATAGCTATGACTTGAAACAGGACCTGAGCAGTAGGAAGGCAGACGTGACCTTTGGACAACTAGTGGAAATGATACCGAAGCTGAAGCGCCAATGGAAGAAACTAGTCAGCCCGCTGGGGAAGGAACCCAACAGAGGGTCAGTAAGAGTGTTGGCCATTGATGAGTCTTCAGACATTTGTCCCATAGTGGATGTTTGGCACAAGAGGAAGAATCTTGGGCAGGGATACGTGGATGGTGGTGCACAAATTTGTGTAATCACTCAAACATGTGTAGAAAAGATGGGCCTGACAGTAGAAGGAGTTTCAGGATTCCGCATACGACTGGCAAACCATCAAAAGATCAAGTGTCTAGGGGTAGTGAAGAGCTTGGAAATCGAAGCTTATGCAGTCAAAACGGTAGTAGATTTTCATGTAATGCCAGCAGGATTAGGGGCTTATCCTATCATCCTTGGAAGACCATGGCTACGCGCCGTCCGGGCCGTTCAAGATTGGAGACACGGTACAATCAGCTTATATGGGGAGACAGGGGGCAAAAGATTATTTGACATGAGTAGCAGGAAGCCACTAGATGAAGATTATGAAGAAGGGGAGAATTCAAGTGGTGAAGAGTCTTCCACTGTGTCAGATGGGGACAGTGGCACCACCACTAGTAGTGAGGGAGAGGTAAATGTGGCATTTCTGATGGTGGACAGGGGCTTTGAACAGACCAGCATAGTCGCATCCATGAAGAGGATTGAAGATGAGTCTAAGGGCCCATATGAGGTGATTGAAGAGCTAATGCAACCCCACATGGCCAGGATGATTAGCACAGATCTCTCAGACGTGGAGAAGGAGAAGTATTTAAAGATGTTGTCAACATATCCAGATTTATTCATCACATCTTATGAAGAAGTTCGGGGCTTCAAAGGGGAAGATTTGCACATAGAGCTAAAGGAAGGAGCCAAGCCAGTACGTCAAAGATTAAGGAGAATGGGTCCAGAACAGATGAAGGCTTTGCGAGAAGAGGTGGACAAACTACTAAAGGCTGGTTTTATATGCCCTGTGGAGACAACAGAGTGGGTGAGCCCAGTCGTGGTCACTCCAAAAAAGGACAGAAAATGGAGGGTTTGTGTGGATTTCAAACCTTTGAATGCGGCCACAAAGAAGGATCCATACCCACTACCTTTCATTGATCAAATCCTGGATTCAGTGGCGGGTCATGAAAGATACAGTGTGTGTGATGGGTTTTCAGGCTATTTCCAGTTGAAGATTGCTCCAGAGGATCAGAAGAAAACTACTTTCATTACGCCATGGGGCTGCTTTTGCTATACAGTACTACCATTTGGGCTAACAAATGGTCCAGCTCACTATCAAAAGAGAGCAAATTGGGCGCTTCTGCCATTCATTGGAAAATGTGTACAGGATTTCATTGATGATTTTTGTGTCTATAGCACACGAATGGATCACTGTGAAAAGCTGGAAATGGTGCTGGAACGATATAATGATTGTGGTGGCCAACTCAATCCCAAGAAGTGTTTCTTTGCAAAACCAAGGGTAAAATTGTTGGGTCATATGGTATCTGAAAATGACATTGAGGCTGATCCAGACAAGGTCAAGGCAATCATACTTCTTCCTTCCCCAGAGTCTACAAAACAGTTGGCAACATTCATTCAGAAGGTAAAGTACATGGCAAGATTCATTTCATTGTCCTCACAGCTTTTATATCCATTACAACAGGTGGCAAAGCACGATCCTTTGCAATGGGATGACAAGTGTGAAGAAGAGTTTCGGAGAGTCAAAGAAGTCTTAAGGGAGATGACAGTGGTGCAGGCTCCAAATTGGGAACAGGTTTTTTATGTGAATCCTTCAGTAGGAGAGGATGCTATTGGTGCCATGTTGCTGCAAAAAGGGAAGGGGAGCCAATATATGCACCCCGTCTATTGTGCTAGTAGGGTAAAGTCAGTAGCAGAGAGGGGACTGTCAGAAATAGAATTGGTAATGGTAAGTGTGGTGTTTGCTTGCCGACGGTTTCGCCAATATCTTTTGACAAAGCCATTTGTATTCCTAACTAGCTACACATTCTTGCCTCAGCTCATCAATGGTGTAAACATGTCTAAGGCAGTGAAAAAGTGGGTGATTGAATTACAGGAGTTCGAGTTCTCTTTCTTGGTGGAAGAAAGCAACAGAGCTACTTTGGCAGACTTGTTAACTTATAAGGAAAACCCTCTGCTTGTCAAAGAGGAAAGTGTTAGAAAGGTAGAAAATGTGGCAGAAGTAAGCAATGCTCATGTTTTGTTCTTTGATGGTTCATACAGGAAGAGCCATGACGCAGCTTCTGGTGGTATAGCTCTTTATGACCAGCAAGGTAACCTGATTTGTAAAAAGGGACTCAAAGTTGATGCTCATACTAACAATGAAGCAGAGTATTCTACATTGGAAGCAGGGCTAAACATTTGCATTAAGCATGGTGTAAAGAGACTATGCATAAGAGGTGATTCTCTACTGGTGGTAAAGCAAATACTAGGAGTATGGAAGAGCAAAAACCCTGCATTGAGGAACAAGTGTTTCAAGATCAAGAGCTTGTTGAAGGAGTTTGAAGCATGGGGCATTCGGCATGTGGAGCGTTCTCTTAATACAGAAGCACATGAAGCAGCACAGGGAATGATTGGCGAGCTATATGTGTTAAAAGCAGATCTGCCACTTTATCGGGGTCGTGAAAGTTTGACACTGGAAGAAGAGTTTTTGTTGACAGGAGTCATTCCCAAGGACATTGAGAAGGCAAAGAAATATGGGTTTATACGCAGAGCTTGCAAATACAAGCTCATTGGTGACACCTTATACATGCAAGGGGCTGACTTGGTGTTAAGGCGTGTACCATGGAAGGAAGAGCTGTACAGAGTGCTTGAGGAGAATCATGAAGGAGCATGCGGTGGCCACTTTGCATTTAAAATCACATTGCACAAAATCTTACAGGAGGGTTACATATGGCCAAGTATACAAAAAGATGTGCATCACTGGTGTAGCTCATGCAAAAGGTGCCAGGCATTTGGGAAACGAGTTTTAAAACCAGAGTTGCACAAGACAATTTTGGCCTTTGACATTTTTGAGAAGTGGGGAATTGATGCAGTAGGACCCCTACCCATTACCAGCAGGGGGAAGAGTTATATTTTGACAGCTGTGGATTATCTTTCCAGGTGGGCAGAAGCTAGAGCAGTGAAGCAAATTACTGCAAGAGATGTTGCAAAGTTTGTTTATGAAGACATCTGCTGTAAATTTGGGGTGCCCTTGGAGCTTCTTTCTGATCAAGGGCCTGGTTTTAGAGCTGACTTGCTAGAATACCTGTGCGCCAAAATGCGGATTAAGCATAATTTTACTACTCCTTATTACCCGCAGTGCAACGGTTTGAATGAAAGATTCAATGGTGAACTTGTACACATTCTTGCAAAGGTGACAGAACATCAGGGCAAGAATTGGGATCTGGAGCTGTTCAGTGCTTTATGGGCTTATCGTACATCAGTGAAAACAAGCACAGGTTTTACACCTTTTCACTTAGTGTATGGCAAAGAAGCTTTGTTACCTGTGGAAGTTGAGTTGCCTGCAGTTAAAATGTTAGAAAAGCTGCTAGGGCCTTCTAGCAACACATTTAAAGAGAGACTCTTACAGTTGCAAGAGGTTCAGCTGGACAGGATGAGTGCCTTGGAACATTATGAGAAGATGCAAAATAGGGCATTGACAAAGATAAATGAGAAGATTAAGAAGAAGGGTATTGAGGAAGGTGATTTGGTGCTACGCTATAATAGTAAGCTAGATAAAACCTTTCAAAAGAAGTTCCAAGTGAAATGGGAAGGGCCCTTCAGAGTGATGAATTGCTTTGCTAATGGCACATATCAATTGGCTGACCTTGATGGGACCCCACATGTATCAAGGGTGAATGGTTTGCGTCTCAAGCTATATCATGCACGACTGATGATGGTAGACAAGGATGAAAGAATTGAAGTAGTGAAAAACAATGTCTTTGAGAACATGGCAATATCAGATGCATTGAGTCTCACGACACTGTTTTCTGCTGACCATTAATGATCTAGCAGGCTAGGGGATGGGCAAACTATGTTAGGTTTTTTTTGGTAATATTTTCTTGGCATATGTACACACTCATGCATGGCATTTACAAATAAAGGGTGTCCATCTCCAAGGGCTAAAGGGGGTATAAGGCCACATGTGAACGGATCTAACAAAAATATGCAATGTGTACAGTTAGTTATTGGTTTACCTTGATAAAAGGGAAATGGAAGGGGTGTGAGATGAGAATCAGTTTCACAAGGCAGGTTTTAGCACTATCATATGTGGACAAGGTTGTTGACAAATAATGTGAGCATGCAGAGCACTATTTTTTTAAAAAAGCTGGACAGGGACCCGTTAGAGGAGGTCAGCTACAGTACCGGTCCTTGGCATTTCATGGGAAACAAAGGTATTTGTGGTCCACAAGATGTTATTAAAATGGTGCAAAGTCTTCCTTGAGAGAAAGAGTCACCTTGGGATTTAATACAAGGCTTGCTAAAAATAGAAGGTGGCCTTGGATTGCTTCAAAAGGTTCTTCAACTTGCCTCAATTTTCAAAGGAACGCCACGTGGAGGTGGGGGTGAGCTCTTTGGCGACCTGACATCCTTGGAGTATTATAAATAATATAATGTTTCTTTTTTTGGGTTGAACGGGCAGCGCAGCCATATGAGTATAAGAGGAGGAGGGGAGCGAAGCCAGTGATGTAATAAGGAGAACCCGCAGCTCTAATGCTCTTAGCTGTAGTCTTCAGAAAGTGTGTGGGAGAGCTCGTTGCTCCAATGCTCTCAATGAGCTGCGCAGCCCATGTGTGGGAGAGCTGCGTGGTTCTGTAGCTCTCAGAGAGAAGCGCAGCCAGGTGTATAAAAGTGAGAGGGAGAGCTTGCATCTCTAATGCTCTCAGAGAGCTCTGCAGTACATGTGCGCAGCCCATGTATGTAGTGAGGAGCTGCGTGGCTCTGTAGTATACAGAGTGTGTGGGAAAGCTGCGTGGCCAGAGTGTGAGAGGAAGCTTGTGTTCTGATGCTCTCAGAGAGCTCTGCAGTACATGTGCGTAGCCCATGTATGTAGTGAGGAGCTGCGTGGCTCTGTAGTATACAGAGTGTGTGGGAAAGCTGCGTGGCCAGAGTGTGAGAGGAAGCTTGTGTTCTGATGCTCTCAGAGGGCAGCGCAGACCATGTGTGTAGAGAAGGGGCGTAGCTGTAGTCGTCAAAGGAGTGATAGGGAGAACCCACAGTTCTAATGCTCTCAGAGAGCTGCGCAGCACTCTCTATTGGTGTAGGAGGGGAGGAGAAGCTGCAATGCCACTTGTATGAATGAAGAGAAGGTGCCACGCATAAAGAATGCGGCTCTTTGTCATGATGACAGCCCATGCAATGTAAGTGACGGCTGGCCAGTTTTTTTTGTTCTCTTTTTTGTGAAATAACTCATATATATATGAGGAATCACCAATTTGTGGCTTTGGAAAAACCCATGTATATGATAACCAGCTCTCTGATTTTGTGGAAAGCTCATGTGTATGAGAAAGACAGCCCTCTGGTTTTGCTTGAGAGAATATGCATGTATGGTGGTACGCTTCTTCAACAGACAGACTGAAGACCATAAAGTGATTGTGCCTCCTAGTCACACACTGCTTGCCAGGTTGGGAGAATTGAAGTTCCTTACTGATGTTGTCTTTTCTTGGGAAACTGAAGTTTTGCAGAAAGCTCATACTTGATGGAATGTAACCTTGTTTATGTCAAGTGGTTCTCTCACCATTTCTCTGTGGTGATCATTTTGCTTATGGCTGTGAGCCTACTTCATAATAAGGGTGCACCCCTATATGCATATGTATCAATTGAGTAAAGGGTGGCAGATGTTGATGTGCCCATCCCCCCTTGCATGTCTTGATCAAATGTATGTAGGCTCCCTCCAGTTACTTAGAAAATTGAATGAGGGTAGAGACAAGGTTTCATGCTTAAGATGTTAAATGTTGTGTCAGCTCACTGAGTAGCTGACTGGTGCCCCTTTTTCTTGATGTTGGTGTGTACTCCGAACTGTGGAAAGGCATTGCTATAGAGGTGTTCCGTGTCTCTCCGCCTCCCTTCACAGCGTTATGACATTAACAATGATGTTCAAGTCATCTCTCTTTGGAACCACACTAAGAGTCATTCAAAGGTTCTTCAGTCTGAGATCCACCACCTCTATAGACCATGGGAGCATCTTTTGTGAGATCCAAGAAATCTTTTTGTTTGTTTGGAGCACCTTGGTCACCCTCACTTGATGGAATCACTAGATATCTATTTGACAACTCGTTGTCGAAAACAGGTGGTCTTTCTTGGATACAATTGCATTAGGTGATTTGGGTTGTCTTCTAATTCACAGATGGCAAAAACTATAAGAGAAGCATTTGGATTTCTAAAGAGAAAAGGTTGTAACTCCAAAAACTGTAAGAGAAGCATTTGGATTTCTAAACAGAAAAGATTGTAACTCCCAATCTTTCACTCCCAATCTTTCAATACCAAATATTGATCTGCATAGGGAAAAGATACCATTTGCTCATTTTACGGCACCAAAGAAAACTGATATAGTAGAGTAATCCATTGCAAACACAAAGGCTTAGATAGTTGAAAGCACAATATTAGGGATAAAAATGTGAGAAAGATAGAGTTAGAAAACAGAATTGGAGGAGTGCTTAAATCAAAGAAATTTAAAAAATCCAAACAATAAAAAAGAATTTACAATAAGAACAATGAGTAGCAGTATTTATATTGCATTAAATAATTATTTCTCAATGAGAAATTTTAAAAAATAGAACAATCAGAAAGAATATACAGTAAGAACAATGAGTAACAGTATTTGTATTGCATTAAATAGTTATTCCTCAATTAATAGATTTTACTCTGTTATTTTTTTCTGTTAAAAATAATGATTGCTAATAAAAAATAATGTTGTAAATGTCATTTAATTATTACTAAAAATAATCAATAAAATGTATTTAATTTCATTTAATGACATTTAATACCCTCATTATGTGGGAGGTCTTTGTGGGAGGTGGGAGATGCAAGGGGATGACCACAACCCACCCCCTTTGGGTGCAAGAAGAGGCCTTTGGGTGCGAGGAGGAAATAAGGGAACAGTGCATGCGTGAGGAGAGGCTAAGCGGAAGAGAGAGGGGCAAGGGGGAGAGAGAGGTGTGAGGAGAGGCTAAGGGGGACATAGGGGAAGAGAAAGGGGCAAGGGGAAAAGGGGAGAGAGGAGAGGCTAAGGGAGAGAGAGGAGGAGAGGCTATGTGATGTAATGTAAAACACTATGCTAAAAGCAGAGTGCGCATACTCCAATAGTAGAGGAGCTTAGTAAGAGTAATGGTGATGATGAGCCTCCTATTCTTAGGGTAAAAGTAAGTGCAAATGTAACATTGATGGTTTATGAGGAGTATCATGGATGGTGACATATTTTTGTGTTAGTTGACAGCATAGGAGAGGAGTTGGTGATCCTAGTGGGCAACTCAATTTGGTAGTGAAATCGAAATCAAAAGGTTTTGTGTAATGGTTAATTTGTCTTATACAACATATGAGGTGCATGAGAAACATGTTGTATGAATCATGAAACAATTAAAGAAGCCATGATGTGAACATATTTGACAGCCCTTGGCAAGTTCTAACTTGTGGTCACCGATCCGATAGACATAGCCACTAAATTCCTAGAGGGGATAGTGGACCCCTAAAATTTGAGTGTATCATAAGAGCCATTGAGGTCGCTCCGCCAATTAGAAACAGAGTATCTCGTGGGAGGAGAAAGGTAGCCATCGGCATGTGACTTGGTTGTGGTGGCAAGACTGGCACTGGAGGTGATGTGTATGGAATGAGGACTGGGATGAAAGATTTGATTTTTTATACCACCCCAGGGGGATGAGGAATATGTGTTTGACATTGCTAGCAGAGTCTTGTGTGACAGTGGAACACTAGTTAGTATAGGCACTATGTATAGCTGTCCAACATTGCTAGTAGAGTCTTGTGTGATAGTGGAACACTAGTTAGTATAGGCACTATGTATAGTGCAATTCAGTTGTCCAACATTGCCATGATGGAAAGGGATTGGCAGCTCTGTAGACCATAAGGTGCAAGATCAAGGTTGGAACGATATGCGGCACACATGTAAGTTTAAATGTCTTTGAGGCTGGCGGCATCTAAATATGCGTGCAATGTATGGTTGGCATGTGTAGTGATTTTAATTTATTTTGAGGTTGTTTATAGACATGGACACTTGTGATGATGGCTTTCATGAGAGAGATGGCACTGCACCGCAGTATTGTTGAGAGAACGTGGTGCTCATGCTAGATTCAAACATGTGGAGGAGAGAGACCCAAAATACAAGAAGAGATCTTGCTTATTAAGTTGCTTAGAAATACAACTTGGGTTTTGCACTCTCTCAAATGCCTTCTAGCTTTGCCTTTAAATAGGTAGCTAGTGGACCATAAGTCCATTCACACACATACCCTTCTCCTACCCTTTTACATGACCTTAGTCTTTTAATACCCCCCCTCAATACCAACTATGAAAATTGGAATAGGTGGTAGTGGACATAGGTTGCCTTTATAACATTAGGCATACAAGGTTAGGAATATAGGTGTTGTTACATTGAGATTTAAAACAATTTCTCAGTGGAGTTAGAGGCTGATGCAAAGCTAGCCTCTGACTCTTTGTTAGGACATTTAGAAGTGATATGCCCCGTTTGTTTACACTTGTTACATTTCATTTTGTTGGGATATTTGATCCAACAATTGTTTGCCAAATGACCTACCTTTTTGCAATGGGTACACCTTACTTTGCTCACTTGATGTGACAAAGCTTGTTCGATATTCAATGAAGTCGATGCATTTGAAGATTCAGCTCCTCCCTTTGGCCTCTTTTCTTCATCAAGGCAAGATTGAATGACTCCTTCAAGGGTGGGATTAGGTATGTTCTTCAGGGTGGTGACTAACGTGGGGTACACCTTCTTGACTGCTTTTAACAAAACAGCCACTGCATCATCTTCATCCATTCTCGCATTCACTGATGCAAGTTGAGCCATAAGGCCCTTCAAGTGAGAGATAAAGGCTCCAACGCCGTCTCCCTCTTTGAGATCTTGGAATTTTTACCACGAGCTCCATAGAGCTTGTCAAGCTCATCCCATTTCTCCTTTGCAGTCGTCGGAAGCTGGTCCACATGGTGAATAAGAGCCTCATCAAGATGGAGCATGATGATGGCTTGTGCCCTCTCATCATCTTCAATATCTTCAGCCTTAGCTCGATCAATAACCTTAGTGCGCCGGAGATGAATGGCCAAAAACCTTTCGACATCATCTTGTACTTGACAAGAACTTGCCAAGTGTGGAAGCCCTCTCTTGAGAACTTCTTAATTTGGGTGTTTTCCTTTGACATTGGGTATTGAGGAAGATTACAAGAGTGTAATGGGCTGATTTATGAAGAAGAAAACCAAAAAATTTGTGATGTTTTGGCTTAAGTAGAAAGAGAATGGCTTATGAGAGTACAACAACCCTTAATCAAGCCAAGGATGTTGCATAAAAAGGAGATTAAGTTGATGAAGCTTATGGTTTAGCACTTAGGGTTTGTGTGCCCAACCACTAATTCTGATGGAGAGAGCTTCATTAATGTCAAAAAACACTTTCTTTGGTGACTATGATCACCATTAGTTTTTAAGAAACACTATTAGTGCTTAAGAGCACCTTCTTTTAGTGTCAAATGACACTTTCATTGGTGATTAGCTTGTTGATGTCGAGGCTTATGAACCAATCAATGGTGAATGCCCCATCACTTCAAAACATTGACTAAAAACTTAGAAAGGCTTGAATCTTCCTACTGTAATCATCAACGACTAACATAGTAAAGTAAGAAGATCGCCCTAATGTAGCAGTAGATATCTTACCACCACAGAGATCAACATGTACCAGCTCCTCCAGAGGAGTCTTTGCCCTATTTGCTGCTCTCTTGTGGGAATGCTTGTGATGTTATTGTGTGCCCATCATACAAGCCTCACATGGTTCTTACAATTCTAAAGATGCTAGAAAATTAGCTACTACCATTCTCTTTTTTTACATCTCCTTCAGCTCTGCAAATCCAATGTGACCAAATTGCTCATGTGCTAAAGCCTACTCGTACTCTTATCTCTGTAGTCTCATTATAAGGGAACTCAGTTCATATAAATTATTGTGCCTTACTCCTTTGCTGAGTATCTAGAATTTCTACTTTAGTTTTCTTGAAGTGTACTTCTTCAAGCGATACTGATAGTAGATTCCTCTTGAATTGAGATAAATACAGCTTCTCTTTACTTGAGTTGCCACTTGAGTTCAACAACACTGAGACTCCCTTGCAACTTCTTCTTCTTGTCTCATAGAAGATACCACACCTTTGCCTTTAGCATTGGCAAAAAATGCAGCCATCATGGCGGCATCTCCTTCTCAAGCAACATAGCACTAAATTTTTCAAATATGATAGAGGTGATACTCTAACCTAAGCGTTTAGTATGTGTTTAGTGCCATAACCAAGACATAGAGGTGATACTCTAACCTGAGTGTTTAGTATGTGTTTAGTGCCATAACCAAGACATCGTACTTTTGTGAAAGAATTTAGATACACCTCCGAGCCAATTCCTTACTGGTCTTTGTTATCCCCATAGCAGCCATTTGATCTTGCAGATTTTTGATCCACGTGATAAATGCTTCAGCAGCTTCTCCTTTAGTAAACTTCAGCAGCTTCTCCTTTAGTAAACTTATTAATAGCAAGCTAATTCTCTAGGTTTCGAATCCTGGTTTGATTTCAGGTTTCATACTGATTCCTCAGTATGGTGTAGCTCTCTAATTTTGGGTTTCATACTGATTCCTCAGTATGGTCCAATCCTCTGATACCTTAGTTGTTTGTAGATCAGAGTAAGAACAAAATCACTTACGCTAGTAACAATGGCACAAAGTGCATCAGGATTGCACCTCTTCCATGTCCGAAGAAGTATCGCATTTGGTAGAAGTATGTTCGTACTATTGTTGGGGTCGGAGGTTCTCACATTGGTTCTGCATCTATTCCCAAAACAATTTCTAGACGATCATAAGAGTCTAGAATGGCATTGATTTTGGTGGAAGTATGTTCGCACTATTGTTGGGGTCGGAGGTTCTCATTGGTTCTGCATCTATTCCCAAAACAGTTTCTAGAAGATCATAAGAGTCTAGAATGGCATTGATTTTGAATTGTCAAGGAGTGTAGTTTCTTCCATCAAGTTTGCCTTTTGTGAAGGCTATCTATGAAGGCTGGTGGTGGATGAATTCACATGATTGGTGTAGCAGTCGAGGAAGAACCCATCACTTCTAGTATTATATGCAAAGAAAGACTACAATTGATGTAATTTTTGCTAAAAACACCTAAGATCTGATACCATATAGGAATATAGCACAACAAAAAGATAGATCACAAAACAAAGTGCAATAGATAGAGAATTTAATTTATTATGAGACAGATACAATGTGATGGTGCTGTCCACCCATGCGCTCTCCAAGTAAAGCTTAGATGGCAATCTAGATAAACTAAGACCAATTCAAGAAGTTTGGGAAAAAATCACACTTTTGGCACTTTTTGGATTGTCTTTAGTACTTAGAAATTTGAGTACTGAAACTTTCAAATTTGAGAGTTTATAGAGCATGGATATATTTACAATCTTGTGAACTTAGGCTTACGAAACTAGTATTATGACATTAAACCTTAGCCCTTATTGTCTCTCTCACACTCAATTTTGCAAATATACAAAGTTTTGAAAGTGTTCACTTGTTGATAGTTTGTGAAACCCATTAATTTCAAACTACTTGGTAAGTGCAAGTTGAAGAGTGATACAACTCTTTTGCTCCAACTACATGAGCTAAAGCACATTTTGCTAGAGCACAAATGGCGTCATCATGTGGTAAAGGAGAAACCACAACTCTTGAGAAAAAACAAAATTGTTGAGATGTCACGATCTCCTTGATCCTTTGCACAACACAAAATTAAGAAAGCTTTTCCCAAGTTCAACAAGTTTTAGGCTAAAGAAAACAAAATTTCTCTGGATCTTGGCACAAATTAAAGATTGAATTTTGAACCCTTGTTCAACAAGCTCCAGGCTAAAGCAAACCTATTTTTTTGTGGATGGTGACACAAACTTAAGAGTAGAAAAAAAAGTGATATGGGTTTCTCGAACCAACTTTTCTAGATCTTGGCTCACACTCGAGACAGAAATTTTTTAAAACTAAACCCTTTTATCAATCTTGGGTAAGAGTTTGAGAGGTTTTCAATTCTCCACCAAACAAACTCATTTGGGAATTCTAATAAGACGAATTTTTACAAATGGCATCTTGAAGGCAAATTCAAACTTTCCAGCAAAGGGCGATCAAATTCAAAACACTGCCATCAAATTTAGACCGTCATCGTCAGTTTCAAATTTTCCGTCGTCGTTCTCGTCGTCTTCCTCCTAGTGCTTCTGCCGACAATCTGCGCATTCTGGAGCTCTTACGTAACAATGGATCTACAGCTTGCCACCAGGCCTGCACGCATGGTTCTACCGCCCTCGGTTGCCGGACAACTACACAGACATGGGTGGAATTCGCTTGCAAATCGGTCACACTTTCACTTTCATCCTTCCCTGACTGTTAATGGGACCAGGCAGAGCGCCAAGGCAGTGATTTCTACGAAACATGGCTTGTGGGCGAGCATTGGGCTTCTCGGCCCCCCGACGACGGTACCTACTCCGTCATGATATCCATTGACAGAAACTTGCCGAGAGTGTACAACTTCTCGGTGACGTTCTTGCTGTTTGACAACATGCATGAGCTGGACTTCGATCCCAAGCCATTGGGGATAGTGAAGGATGCTCCCAACTCAGAAGCAGATGATGCATCCATGGCTACTCCCATGTCATGTAATTACTCGAATCATGGTGCACCAAGCTCACAGATCTGTCTAATATAGCCCCAACTGTGTCAAATACTGCGAGTTTTGTCTACACACATAGCTCAAGCTTCTAATACAACCTAATATGGCCACCTTTGTCCGCTTGTACAGATCCGTCAATTGCAGTTGCGCACACATAGTATAAGGGCGGGTTCACATTGGAGCGGCGGAAAACATACTCTCAAACACACTTTTCCAGGTGGAACTCTTACAAAATGCACACTTCCGCCGTCCAACTGTTCACATAGGGAGGGGGAAGTAAAAGGGAGCCTGACTTCTTCCGCCGCCCACTGTGAACACTGGGGGGCGACGGAAGAAAGAGTAAACACCATACCAAAAACCATAGAACAAAGCTATATTATGTCCAAAAAGCATAGTGTAACTACATAAAATAAAGAAGCCACACTACAAACCACAATAAGCCAGACAAAAGACTTGTATTACAAAGGCTTAATCGGAGTTGGTAGGTGAGTCCAGCTCCTCTAAAGCCGCCCTTCCAAAAACTTGTAGGACATTCATCCTTGCTTGCTCTCTATACATTGTTCGGGCAAGACTATCTCGCCGCTCCGAGCCAACTCCAAGGTCACTCGCACCCCCTTCATTGCCTCCTTGAGCGCGCTCCATTGCATCCTCTATGTCAACTTCACGTATTGCTTGAAGCTCCCTCATGGAGGTAGCTATTGCTCTGGAGGTAGCTATTGCTCTTCGATCCTCTTCTACACGTCCAGAGCATGCTGACAATTCTGCTTCCGCCTCACGTACCCACTCCATATCAAAAGACTCTCCATGTTGGATACAAATGTTGTGTAGCACAAGACAAGCCGCAACAAGATCTGGGACATGACGTAGATTCATGTCACATCTTTTTAGCAAGATGCGAAACCTTGCCTTGAGCATACCAAACGCTCTCTCAACTGGCATCCTTGTGCTCGATTGAATGAAATTCCAATGGTACTTTAGACGTGTCAACCCTTCCTTGCATCCTTTGAAAGGCACTAACATGTATGGCCGTGCGGGGTAAGCACAGTCGCCAACCAAACAATAGTTACCCAGCTCGCCCCTTGCACATGCTTGCCCTATATCACTTCTGGAGAAGTTCAAGGAGTCATGCGCTGATCCGGCCCAACCGACATCATAATTCCATACTGAGCAATTGGCGGCTACTGTTAGTTGTAGCAAAATAGAGTGGAACCCTTTTCGATTGAAGTAGTCAACATGGTTGTCTCGGGGTGCAATGATGGGGATGTGAAAACCATCTATTGCACCAACGACGTAGGGAATTCCCCTAAGTGCCTCAAACTCTCGTGCTAAAGTTGCAAGCCGAGATCTTGAAGGCCATCTTATGTACATATTCCGGAGACCCGATTTCACAATTGCCTTGGAAAATGCAAGGATTATTTCACAACATGTGCTCTTAGCGCAACCATAGGTGTCACCAAGGCCCAATAGTCCATCTCCTGTAGCAAGTCTGCTTAGAGCAATGGCTACCCTATCTTGAATAGACACAGGCACACGGAAGTTTGTGGTTTTCTTTTGCATGAATGGTGCTAGACTCCCACAAAGGTAATGAAAGGTTTCTTTGCTAACCCTAAGACGCCGCTTGAACATGGTAGCACTATAAGCACTTAGGAGATAGCATTTTACAAAGCCTTGAGGCCGTGGATATGCCCACGCTTGTCTGTGTTCATGACCCCTCCTACGGTTCGCAATCTTCCTCAACCTCACAGATCGTGCCATGCATTCGGTAACATGCAACCAAGTCTGCACTATGCACTCGTCATTGTGCATGCTTGGTTCTTTAAGCAATTCATAGATCGCTATAGAACACAACCACGCACAATAGAGTGCAATGTCTTTGGACATGCCCATTGTCACCTGCAAATCCAAAACAAGTTGATACATATTAAATTCTCAGCTTATATGGCTTCTTAGGAGCTTAGAAACATTCATAAATCCATACAATGCATAGGAACAAAGCAACGTCGAGATCCCAAACTTTATAAACTCATACAAGAATAATAACAAGAATTTCCTCCGCCAAGGCTACTTGTTGCCCCCCCTTCCTTCCTTAAGGAATTCACTCATTGTGGCATGCAATCCTGCCAATATCTTCAGTCGCTCCCTCTCCAAGGCAACATTTTGGCTAGAGGTCTCCTTGAGATGGTCCAATAGATGTTTCCCAGTATCGGCCATTGTGGCCAAAGATTCCTCATACTTGGGAGTCACTCGATGACTTGAGGACATGGGTGCTTGTGGCTTCTCGTCATCTAGTGCTATAGTTACTTCATCCTTGTCACCGCCGGGGAAAGTAGCATCATCCATTGTTGATGAAGAAGCGTGGCTAAGAGGAGTGACCGTGGCTCTATCGTGGTAATACTCATCCACCACATCGAACCATTTACATGTGTGCCTCCTGTCATTGCCAGATACTGAGTTGTGAGCTTTGTCCACTCTATATTTTGCTAGCACCGCTTGCCACTTCTTGCAACAACTTTCACTATCCTTATCGAAATCAGGGTAAATGCCGGCTAGCTTTGTGGCCACCTTTGCCCACAAGTTGACCCCTTGTTTCCCAGGATTGTTGAACTCCTCACTCATGCCCCCCCCTGACATGAATGAGTTGGTCACCCAAAAGTCTTGCCACTTGCTTTTCTTATTGTCGTTGTCGTCATCTTCCCCCAAGTCCACCACCACCTTCTTTTTGGAGTTCCTGGGTTTCTTTGGCGCAGGTTGGGTCTCTGGCACAATCTCCTCATCACTAGGCTCCTTCCTCATGCCACGAACTCACTTTGGTTGAGAAGATAAAGGGGGGTTATTGAGCGAGTTGGGTGATGGTTGGCTTCCTGGGGAATTGGGAATGGAACCCATGTTTGGGATACCTAGGGGGGATGGTCGATTAGGAGGTTGCGCTACCATAGGTGAATGGGGGGGGCGAAACATGAAGGGAGAGTTTGGAGAAAAGGAAGGAGAATTGAGCATGGCTTGGAAGCCATGAGGTGGCACATGAAAAGGAGGATGGGGAAATGAATAGAAATTAGAGTGCGGGAGAGAAGTTTGGGAGAAAATAGGATCATCGTCGCCTCGTTGTTGCGATGAATCAAATTCATGGCTCGTGTTGGAATCCATAGTACCTACATCAAACACGAAGAGAATATTAGCACCACATAAATTAAAAACACATAGATAAGTCATGATAATGGAAATGCGGTTTGTGAGGGGTCACCTTATGCGCTCGCTTCACGTTGCCTCCCGCGCTTTTCGCACACCCCTAAAAGAAAACCATAAGCACACAATGTCAAAGGCATGGCAAGTGTACCACAAAAACATTAAAAGAAAGGTAAATGGGTGGATAAAAAGAAAGCATGATTGAAGTGCATGCAAAAGCACCTTGGAGAATGGAACTTGTGAAGCTTATGTTCTCTGGAAATTCTAGAGGGTACAAAATCTCACCCTAAACCCTTTAATTTATAGGAAATTGAAGGGTGTGAGGGGGGGGAGGGGGGGTTTGTACGTTGGAAAATGGAACGTTGGGAATTGGGATGTTGGAAATTTGGACGTTGAGAATTGAGACGTTGGGAAATGTGGGCTCCTCCTGCAAAAAAATCGAGGTGGAGGGTGGAACATGGTTTGGGCGAGGGGGGGGGGTCGGCACAACATCAACATCGTTCTTCCATCACGTGGCAAGGGGGGGTGGATTTCCACCGCCCAGTATGAACCAGAGGTGCCATGGGGCACTCACTGATTGGAGCGCAGGCTGGCGGCAGCTTGGCTACCGCCTTATCTGAAAACGGCCTAAGTCAATTCTATGTACTCAGAGTTGTCTAATGCGCACATTCAACTACAGAGATCTTTCAGCTTGTGTGCCTCTCTTATAGTGCTTACAGTTCTTGGCGCTGATCTTACAGCTCAGCTCTTCTCTCTCTCTCTCTCTCTCTCTCTCTCTCTCTCTCTCTCTCTCTCTCTCTCTCTCTCTCTCTCTCTCTCTCTCTCTCATTTTTACACACACACATGCACAAACATGGGGAACCAACGATAATCTCTCTCTCTCTATATATATATATATACACACACACGGGAAATAACGATGAGGGTTTTCTCAATAATCCACAGAGAGGTACCTGGAAAGGGGATTTGGGAAGCATGCATTGGTGGTTGAGAATGTCGTACAGGTGCCAATGAGGAAAAACCTTTCTCTATATTGAAGCTTAAACTTAAGTTTGAGCCCCTTAGCCTCAATAGATTGAGGCTCAAACTTAAGCTTGAGCCTCTAGCATTGAACAGGAAGAATACACACAATCTCTTCTTAGGTAGTACAAGGGACTTAAGTTATTAGCTGCAAATTGACATGACTTATGGAACCCAACCTAAACTTTCTAGGAATGAAAAATGGTATCTATTCTACATTTCTCGATATATTAGCCCAAGTATCATATTTGTGCAAACCTTGTAAATGAAGAAACATGTAGTCTTTCAAATTGACAATCTATTATGCTTTGAATTGCAATATGTAAACGTTGACAAAAAATCCAATATTAGCAACACCAAATTTTTTTTAAATATCATAAAATCAAAAAGGCTTTATCACATTTTGGCATAGGAATTAACTATTTTTTTAGCAATTTTGGAAAAATGGCACTTGAATAAGTGCTAAAATTCCTAAATTGGCTCTCGATGGAGGAAGTACTAAGTGTAGAGGGTGTGGATACTCACAAGCATTAGATACCTTAGCTTGTGATAACTATGTCCGCATATAGTGCTACAGGTGGTGTGGTAGATGGTATAAACGCCGGTGTGGTTATGTGGCATAGACACAATTCCCTGCCCTCAAAACGTGGCCAACCAACCACATCCCACTAATAATGAACCCATACCCCAGGCTCCTAGAGCTAACGCTTGCACCCCTGACCATTTCCTATCAATGATCACAATAACGACCCCATCTGAGGTTCCCACCAAAGACGCATGCACCAATGGCTTCTCCTCATAATGGGGGCCTTTACAAGTGTGCACCAAATATAGATACGAGATACATGCTAAGAGGTAGTAGGCATTTGGTATACTAACAGAATGATGGGTGGCTTGCAAGAAATGGGTGAATGGATCCAGGTGGTTCCGAATAGTTGCCGCTTTCTCAAAGCATGGCGATATTGACAAAAAGTGTTAGAACACATGAATCTAGGGCAGCTCATAGCAAGTATTTAAGCCCATAATGAAAAAACTAAGAAAATGCTAATTTGAGATTAAGATACAAATTAGTCAATGTGATAATAAATATGGCACAAACTTCATAATCTCATTGTAATAATCAAGTTCCATTAACCCATATTTATAGTCTTGGGAAGGACTCCAATCCATGTTTTTTGTGCACCCTAGTGCCAACCATGTTGTGCTTTACATGTGTCACTTTTGACCATTGACTTCACCTTTTACAAGTGACCATACAAATCAACCTTTGATATTAGACCTTTAGTCTATTCCTTTCTAATGTGCATGCTCCTTCTCTTACTCATGTGACTCACTCCCTACCTTCCTTATACTCTTTGGCACCACAATTCTCAACACCCCCCCTTGGTGCCAAATCTTTGGGCTACTCAAGGTGGTCGGATGCGAGGTTTTACAACATATTTTCACCTCCCTTGATGGTGACTTGACCTATCTTTAAGGCCTAGAGATCATCTCTAAGAGAGAGGTCTCCCCTCGATAGAGACCTGACCTATCTTTGAGGTCTAGAGGTCTCTTCTAAGAGTAGGGTTACAACAATCATTACCTCCCTTGGTGCTCAACTGGCTACTCTTAGGTGGTCGGATAGATTTTCACTCCCCTAGGGTGCTACTTTGGCTACTCTTTGGTGGTCGAGTTTTGACTTACTCATTTGGTGGCCTTTACATTGTTGTCTTGGGTAGTGAGGGTTTTTATTTGTATACTCATTTGATTGCTTACACATGATTGGAAGGTTTTTTTCGGACTCACTTACTTGCATACTCATGTGGTTGTGATGTTTTACAAAGGTTATACACACATAAACATTAGCGTGCTCATTTGGCCACTTACAAAATTTTCCCAACGTTGTTGATCTAAAAACTTGTTGATGCATAATTTTATAATGTCATTGGTGGTCTCATTGTTTAGGAAGATCCATATGCAAAAGCGTATCGCGCTTTTCGATAAACTTATGTGAATAGGCCCAATTATGTTTGAAAAAGAAAAATGAAAAAAAAAACACCTTTGGTGTGAATATACTCTAAAGAGATGGCTAAGGTTTAAGATCTTATCCGTGATTTCCAACCACACAAAAAAGGAGAATTATGTGGCAGCATGGCGGAAGTTGGTGGCTCTCTCCTCTCTGAGGACGATGGCCATTTTTCACTGCTCTTGGCAGTTTGTTGTGCGCCGGATACTGGTGCACCTCCCTGTTTTCTTGTGCCTGGATGCTTTCCTCTATCATATAGTGCTGCCTTTGTACGTTCTTTTTCTTTGTCTGTGATCATCTCCACGATTAGCACCATGTAGAGTGCTGCTGCTTTCGATTGTAGAGTCCTAGGCGCTACTGCTGTTATATCTACGATGGTCCTGTGCGCCGTTTTCTACCATGAAGCGTTGCTCAGCTTGATTCTTCTACTTTGCTCTGCATTTTCTTCTCCTTCTACTACACGTTCTCTGCTTGCTGTACCAATCGCTCTTTCTCTGTGCTCGCTGTCGCCAATGTTTTTGTTGCTTTCCCTCGCACAACTACAGTTCCCTTTGTTGTTGTTCTTGTCTGCTCGTTGTGGAGCTAGTGTTTGAGTTGAGGTTGTGTTGTTGCTTGCACACGTCATAGCACCGCCCCAGGGAACCTTGACCGCCTCTACTACTGTAGCAGGTGTGTTATGTGCTTACAAATTGTAGGTCAGTAAGTCTCCTATATCTTGTTCGTGAGGCCGCTTAGAATATACTGCTTAAAAAGCTTTCGAGTTTTTGATATGCAAGCTGAATGTTGTGCGTCTTCTCTAGGACTCCTACATGTGCTTGAGCTATATGATCTGTAGCTAGTCACTTCCTTTGGGGATACTCACCAAAAAAAAAAGAGAGAGAAGAACATGCCTTAATCTAAAAACCTCCTAAACATAATCTTCTTAATCACTTGCTAATCTAATTAAACACTTGCTATGGCCAGCAGCCCCTAGGTGGCTCTGATACCGTGTTAGAATACATGAATCTAGGGTGGCTCATAGCAAGTGATTAAGCCCATAATGAAAAAACTAAGAAAATGCTAGTTTGAGTTAGGGTAAAGATTAATCAATGTCACAATGAATAAGGCACAAACTCCATAATTTCATTGTAATAATCAAGTTCCATGCACCCATATTTATAGTCTTGGGAAGGACTCCAATCCATGCTTTTTGTGCACCCTAGTGTCAACCATGTGTTCATTAATGCTCACACTACATGTGCTTTCCATGTGTCACTTTTTGACCATTGACTTCACCTTTTACAAGTGACCATACAAATCAACCTTTGATATTAGACCTTTAGTCTATTCCTTTGATATTAGACCTTTGATATTAGACCTTTAGTCTATTCCCTTCTAATGTGCGTGCTCCTTCTCTTGCTCATGTGACTCACTCCCTGCCTTCCTTGTGCTCTTTGGCACCACATTTCTCAACAAAAAGAAGGGAAGCATTTGAGGGTGAATTTTCAAGTGTCGAACTTGGCATGTGGCATTGCTTTGATCTTTTTTGGGCAACGAAACCTCACTAGATTAGCATGAATGAAGGCAAATGTTGTGCCTTGGAGGGAGATGTAGAACACGCCTGATGGAATCACCACTGAGTGTGAAGATTTTCGGTTGGGTGCATGGATCTGATAGCTCCATATAACGCATTGGGATGCCTATGTGATTGGGCAATATGGAGGTGTCTCTGATGGCATCTTCACAAAGTCCCAACATGTGGGCATGGATGGAGAGATAGTAGCTCTTGAGAGTATACTGACATTGTAATTATGCTGCATGCATAGATAAAAAGAAGGCTAGACTGAGCAATACTAAGAATCAATGAAGAAGTCAAGGTAATAGGATCAAAGGTATCCATGCAAAGTGTTGGCACATGAGGCATGGATGGGTGCTAGATGGACCACAAGGTAGGAAGGACTATGTGGGTCGAAGTTCCTAAGTGCCAGGTGGAAAATGGATGTGAGTGAAGAGGGTTGATTACACACCAAAAACTTGCCAAAGTTTGGTTATAAGTGGAAGCTAATTAGGGTTTGGTGGTAGCAAGATTGTGGTTTGGTAATTGGCTATTCACAAGATGTACTTGCAAACAATCCTAGTTGTACCAGCTCTCCACTTAGTGGTAGGAAGTGCTCTACCCACTTAGTGGGGGAGACAAAGTAAGCGCTAAAAGGAGGGTGAGAAGTGTCTTACCTACACTTATCGGTTTGTTAGTAAGAACGTGGACATTGGCATTACCTACACTTACCGGTCAAGAAGAACGTGGACATTGGCATTACCTTATTGGCATATATATCAAGCATAGTCCTTTAAAGTACCATTTTCTAGTTCTCTAAAATGATTATGTCCTATCCAAGAATGGTGCAAAGAATTGCTTCGACTAGACCTAGATCTTTCCATATATAAATTCTTGGGAATTCCTAGCTTGAAGCATGGGTAGATTGATAACCGAGCTATCTTAAGGTGGCACGGCTCTTTGGTCATGAGCACCCAACAATGCTATTAGTACCCCTCTACCTCTCCCCATAAATCCTCGAGACAAATCATTCTAGTTTGCATTTTTTGTAGGTAAAGAGCTGAGTAGGAGGGAGAGGAGGAAGAAGGGGTGATGTAGATAAATTCACGAGCATTAGGGTCTAAAGAGTTAGCTGCAAAAGCGAAGGGGTGAGAATTGATATTGTTTAGAAGAAAGTCCTACTACTATTTATGGTGATTTTGGGTTGATATCTGCTTGACTAGTATGTGAAGAAGAAGAGGTTGTAGGAGGCCCATGAGCCTATGCTATGAGTTTGCTTCTCTCCATTCTAAATAAAAGTGTGTGTTTACCTTCCTTTTTTGGCGTTCCTTTTTTATTTTATTGCATTGCGTTACCCAAGGCAATTTTTTTAATAAAAGGCTTTGTTGTTCTAATCTCTCCTTCGACCTGATTGTTGTGCTGCTCTCTTTTGTTGCTGTACACTTCTTGCACACTTCTCTCTTATGCCTATAGCAGTGTTTGCCTCGTCGGCTCTTCAATTCACAAACGACCATACCACTGATTGTGCCGATGGCCAGCTTCTATGACTATGCTTCTTATGGCGTTTCTTTACCTTGCACTTCTATACGCGCTCTCTCTTTTTTTTTTTCTCTTTTTTTTCTTTTTTTTTTGCGTTTCTTTACCTTGGTAGCTTGCACTTCTCTGTGCTCGCCTTTTTTTTAGCGTTTCTTTACCTTGGTTCTATTTGATTGCTTATTCGCAGTTTTTTTAGAGTCCAGCGCAAGCTCTGTTTTTATGCTCTGTGCAGGGGAAAAACCCTTGCTTTCTCCTCGCGGTGGTCATGGGGGATGCCTAATTCGTGGCTCTTGCCCGATGGTACGTGGCCCTTGCCCGACCATGACAATTGGCTAATTGTTGGAAGGGGAAATCAGCTCCACCCACTTGAGTGGGCCCCGGGTGTGTACGAAAAAAAAAACCCTTGCTTTCTCCTCGCTCCACGTAGCTCGGTAGGCGGCCAACGCACATGCTTCTTTTGTTTCTCGTCTCTACGGAGGGTAACAAGGGCACACACAACCTTTCGATTTTCTTCAGCTTCTCTCTCTCTCCACTTTTCTCTCTCTATACACAAATCTACTCTTCTCTCTCTACACGTAGGTGTCCGGATGTTCACGCTTTCTCTCGTCTCCTCTCTCTAGGTATGAGGTGTGGATCTTCTCTCTCTCTCTCTCTCTCCCCAGGTGTGAGGCATGAGACGTGAATATGTAGGTGATCCACCCACCTGATAATCTAGGTGCCACAGTAAGAAACTCGATCATGTGATCACGTCCCCTGCTAACTATTTGACTTTTCAAATGATCAAACCTCTTTAATTGTCAATCTCACTTCTAAGATCGCGATATGACCTCACCGATCTTACATCTTAGCTCGTTGTCTCTTTTGGATTGTGGTGATCCAATTCTTGGAAGATCCCACTTTCTAGACAATTCAAAATCGTTTAATAGTTGATCTTAGATTGTGGCAATCTGGCTCCTGGACAATCCCACTTTCTAGACGACTCAAAATCTTTAATCGTCGATCTTGGATTGTGACAATCTGACTCCTGGATGATCCGATCCCACTTTCGAGACGATTCAAATATTGTAGCTCTTAGATCGTGGTGTGACGATCCGACTTCTCAGATCGTGATCTCACCCATCTCGCATCTTTGATTGTTACCTTTAAATCGTCGATTTGACTTTACACATTACAAATCGCCAAGCACCTCAAATTGTCTCGTGATCTGACCCATGTCGATCTGACTTTAGCATAACAATTGGGCGATCAAACTTTTGAGATTGCCAATTTGAACCTCTTTTCTTCCCTTTTTTTGGAAACTTCTTGATATGTTTTGGGTTTTTAACATTCTCGGTAAAGATGAGGTAAAGATAGTGACTATACTATTACGAATTAGGGTTTGAATTGCTTATCATGCATGTGATCAGTACGTGAAATCGGAGAAGGCCCTTCTATAGTGGGCTCTTATATGGAGGACAAGACTCCTACTTGCGTTGTGTGTGCTTGCTATTTTGTGTATATTATGGAAAACTTGTCCCTGGTGGTACAATAAAAGAGACATCTCCCGTTTGTCTTGCAGTTAGGTTACTTGCTGGTCCCAATTGGCCTGGGATAAACCCAACTCAAGATTGACGCCAAATATTGTGGCATTTGACATGATTCAATTGCTTTCTATGGGAGTGACCTTAAGGTTCCAAGTCTTTCTTCTACTCCTTCACTAGATCTATGCCCAAAGATAGGGTGATTAAAAGCCTTCTTCATAAAATTCAAAACATTGTTCACAGAGCTAGTTGGTGAATCCAAAGTTCGAAGGACCGTGGCAGCTTCCGTTTCCAAGTATTCCAGTGTTCCTCCACTTATGTCTATGTTTTGTTGGCTCATTTCTTTCGAGATATTCTCCTTGCTTAAGAGGTGGATCCGAAGGAGTCTAGCCTTCTTAATAGGGGAGCACTTTGTTGAGTGCTAGTTTGCTAGGATCGAAGGCTTGGTGGGTTTGAGAAGGTTTGGTTTGATGCACTACATTGATTATTTCCAACAATTAGTCGAGATCGGGTTTGTATCAAAGGTCCCTAGTGTTTTTGGATGAGGTATGAGAATAGTTTAAGACAAATGTTTTATTATTAAAAAAATAAGTTGAGGGGTGCTATGAGGCTCACGTGTTTCTCGGTTCGTGCCTCTAGACCCACATTTCTGCGGCTCACGTCTATAGGTTTACGTATCTTGGCTCACATATGATGTAGGTTTATGTTTATAGGCTTATGTGTCTCAGTTCATGCCTCTAGACTCACGTGACTAAGTTCACATCTCTTCTCTTGGCTCACGTATGTATATTCATGTGTCTACACTCACGTGACTAAGTTCACGCCTCTTGAGTCTAGGCTCACGTCTCTTAGCTCATGTATGTAGGTTCATGTGTCCAAGTTTACGTATGTAGGCTCACACCTCTTCTCGTCGGCTTACGTACTTCCTTGGTATTCCTTGGTATGAAATACGCCTATTTGGGGTACAGAAATCCAGAAACAAGGCCTATGAAAGGGTTGGTGCATATGATGTAGGTTTATGTTTATAGACTTATGTGTCTAAGTTCATGCCTCTAGACTCACGTGACTAAGTTCACACCTCTTCTCTTGGCTCACGTGTGTAGATCCATGTGTCTGGGCTCACGTCTCTTAGCTCATGTATGTAGGTTCACATGTCCAAGTTCATGTATATAGGCTCACACCTTTTTTTTATGAACTCGGCTTACATACTTCCTTGGTATGAAATACTCCTATTTGGGGTACAAAAATCTAGGAATAGGGCCTATGATAGGGTTGGTGCATAATAACTGTACCTAATAATTAAGAAGAATAAGATTTTTCCTTGGATTTTGTAGCTGGTACAAAATGTATGATAAGAATATCTACCAAGCACATAGGTAGATATGTCCGTATAGGTCTTTATGGGTGTAGTAATTGGTTCATACTATATTAGGTATACCTACCTCTAGGCTCATATCTATAGGCTCATGTCTGTATGTTCACATGTTTAGGCTCACAACTTATGCCAAGCTCACAGCTCACATCTCCAAGGTCACGGCTCATGTCTCCATGCTCCAGTATGCTCACGGCTCATATCTCTAGGATCACGTATGTAGGTTCATGTCTTTTTGCACTGGACTATTGGATTACATCCCCTACCTGCCCCGAGAGTTGGTCTAGCTTGGTTTTCGGTGGCTTTTATGATTTTTTAGACTTGATGAGGTGTGTTTAATGTTTCTAATCCTAATTGAAAATTGTGATGAAACTAATTAAGTGTTTACTATTCCTAATCCTAATTAAGTGTTTTTTTATTGTTTTTAGACATGCTTCTACTCTACCAATTCAATAATGCATGAACCAATTGTGAAAAATTATGAAATGCATGAATAAAATATGAAAATCTCACTTTAATCCAACCTGATGGAGTGTAATGCTCATGTTTTCGGAGTGCATTCCTCTCCCAATCATAATTACTAAGCTAATTCTTGGATTAAAATAATGAAATCTAAGCCTTTGGGCACAATTTCATGTAAAAAGCTAGGGTTTTCCCTACCAATAGATGAAATAGAAATTACATCCAAGCATCTAATCCCACTGATTTCTCCTTGATTCACTCCACCTCTCCCAGAATATCTCCACCTCTTTTGCTTGATTCTCTCCACCTCTTCACTTTTCCTAGAATATCTCCACACTTCCTAAATCTTCTCATACTACCCTTTATTCTCTCCTAGTAGATACTTCTCACCTTTTCATAGCTTCTTTCACATTTACACATTCTCTTTTATAGCCTCTTGCCAAGGGCTTGTTCCCGCACACACCCTATTCACTTGTATATTTCAACAATTGGCATGGTTGGTGAGATCATGGGTGATATGCGGCCAGTGGGATGACAGGCTGTGTGACAGCCATCTGGCATAGTTATAGCGCCAGCTCATTTAGTTGGGTTCACACTATAGAGAACCCTAGTATGTATTTGGTTGAGTACCTTTTCATATTGTGTGTACTCTTATCTTTGTATATGGTGTGTTGAGTGTTGTGTGAAGAAGAAGAAGATTTTCAGCCTCTCACCTTGTGTGTTCTCTTTTAGGGTTTTGTGAGTGAGCTTGAGCTTGCAAGAGCTCAAGCTCTCTTCTCCCCTCTGCATCTTTTCAAGGGAGGCCTCTAACCAAGTCCAACTAGTTTCTAGAATTTTCCAAGTTCAGTTTGGCTAAATTTGGACAAGATTTGGACCTAGTTTGGCTCCCTTTTTATTTGGTTTGATCTAGGAGAGAGGAGAGATAAAAAATATCACAATATTTTTGAGTTTAAAACTCCACCACACATGTGAAATAGGCGCCTCCTTGAAGAGCCCCTTCTCCTTACCAAGGTGTCAAAATTGAATCATTATACCCAAAATATCTCTTTTTTTTAAACTAATATTCATAGTTTTTTACTAATAAACCTTGTCCTTAGTCAACTCTTCATCTTATGTGAGCATTTACTCATTTTTGGGGGTTTTTCTTTTATTCTTTAATTTATCTCCTCCCTACATTTGGATTAATCTTATTGGTCCATAGAAACCTTAATTGGTCCATAGAAACCTTAATTGGTCCATAGGAGCCTTATTGGTCCATATTGACCTTAATTAGAGCATAATTCAAAAATTTCTGACTGGACCTTTAGGCTAAGGTCCTTTTTACCCATTTTCAATTAATTCCAATTGCACATTGGAACGTTCTTTTTGAATTTCTGTTTTAGGGGAAACCATTTTAGACACTAAGAGGATTTTTATGTCCAAAAATATCTCAATTTTGGATTATCTCTCTCTAGATATTTTCTCTCTCTAGGTCAAAATAGGGCAAAACAAAATCTTTCTTTTATTTCAAAGAGGAGAATAATTGCAAGATCAAAAGAGGAGGTTCTTACACCTGTACATATCAAAAACTGGAGGGAGGAATCTTACATCCTACCCCACTTAAAAAACGCGAGATGTCCTCATCTCGTAGGTGGAGTATGATCTCTTTCATCTTCTTCTTCTTCTTCAATCACTTCCAGCGTTACTACCTTGGAAGTGGACGGCCGATTTGGGAACATATCTCTTTGACTTCACTTATTTTGAGGTGGAGGTCTTGCATTACTTTGGATTGAAGCTGCGGGTTGGCTAGAGGGTCTACCTCTGGGATTTCTCTGATTTTGGCGGAAAGAAATGTGATTACTCTGGAAGGAAGGAGCTGGAGTCTAGAATCTTGATCCCTAATTTTCTCGCCCTAAAAACCTTGTTCCAAAAGGAGTTGGGCAATCCATACTGCGATTTCCAAATCCTGCAGTATGGATTGCCCAACTCCTTGACAGTTACAGCATTTCACTCCCTTGTTCAAGTCCCTTGTTCAAGGGTGGAACTTCTGAAGTTGAATTCCAAGGGATTGAGTTCTAGGAAAAGGACATTTCTTCCATTCTGGAACTTCCCATATCTTGGGCTTGACCCTTATATCTCTTAGACGGTGGAAGGTTGGAATCACCTTCTAGAGCTAAAAACCTTTTGAAAGGTGATGGTGCTGGCTTCGGCGGGACCTTGACATCAAAGGCCTTGTCAAAATCCTTCACCATGCTTCAGCCATGGAAACTAGCTTGGCATTCTTCACTAGGATATTCAAAGGTTCGTTCAGTCCCCGAATGAACCTGGCCATCAGCTGTTCTTCATCCAGTGGTGGTGAGTATTTGAGGAGGAGAGCGAACACTTGGTGATATACTTCAATAGTTCTGCTCCCCTCGGTTAACTCTAAGAATTCGTCCATCTTTGTTTCCAAAAAGCCGGGAGGACATAATCTCTTCCTTAGGTAAATTTTAAGATCATTCCATGTCTGAGTGTTTCGATCCATACGGTTTGTCTCGCAGTGGTTCATCGAAGTATTCTTCCATTGCTTCGGTCCACTTCTCCACAGTCTCGCCCAAGTTTTGTCCTTCACCCTTGAAAGGTCCAGGCTACGATCTATGAAGAGTTTTACGGACATCCAAGTCGAGCTCTTCCTCATCGAGTTGACAGTTATCATTCCTACCATGATGACCTCGATCCATGATCCTATCAATACGAAATTTCTTGTTAAGTCCTTTTATTTACAATTCAAATCCGACTTTAGATCCAACTGATTCTGGGTTTCTTTAGATTGGTTAGCTCTCCACAGAATCATGGGATAAAGATCCCTTATATAGAACTCATTATCAGATAACAATTCATTCAGAACATATCATTCATATTCTTAACACAATAATGGTCCATTAGACTGAAAATTCCATCTGAACATTCCTCCATGGAAGTTTCAGTTATGCAGGTTTTTAATTTATCATCCCCCATAACTGGATCCACTAGGTCTAGTGTTAACAGTAGCAATCTGTCAGCACAATCCACTAATCTTGTAGTGATTTACTAAGTCATTATCGTCATTCCAGTTATGAACATCATCACATGGACTCGTCCCATTCATCCTCATTGTGGCTTTGCTCAGCTTATTACATTTCAACCAAAATTCAAGAATCATCATTTTTCAATCAAAATCCAAATCAACTCATCAATTCTCAACCAAAATTTTAAAGTCATATCAACCACATTCGAATTCATCATCTAGATATAGCATTTATACTTATAATTTTAAGTCTTAGATTTACTTGTATATTCTGCCAGTAAAGAGCTGTAGTTATACCCTCGGTATATACGGGTAGTCACGGTCCTTGGAATTATAAGGTAAATACCATCATGTCTAGGTCTCAAGCAAGTCAGGGATTCCATACAATTGCGAAATTTCCATCTGAAGACCCAATTACCAATTTATGAATCTTCATTCTGAATATCAATTTTTATGAATTTTATCACACAATTATAACTTTTTACTCTTACTTCACAAATTTTTGACATTTTTGGCTTTTTAGTTGATCCACTTTAGCCATTCGCTCTGATACCTATCTGAAAGATCCCTGCCCTCTCCGCACAATGGATTCGGGGGTGCTAGCAGTGGAAGTAGCACTTTTTGTGCCGGGCACGATCCCTCACTCAGTGCCTCGCCCACCATGGATATCCGGTCAAGAGACTAATCCCTTGGTTCTTCAAAAACCGAACCCGAAAAAACTTCCCCCTATCGAAAAGCATGGGCGATTCCACCAAGATATTTGTACTCTAACGTAGTCAAGGTCACTACATACCAAACTGATCCGACCAAACCTATGAGTCACTTGGTCAGATCAAGGAAGAAACTTGCACTTGGATCATAGAAACCAACGCTTTTTTTGCCATTGAGAGGCACAGCCGTTGATTCTTTTTTCATAGAACAATTACTATCCGATTTACTTCATCTATCTTACTATAACAGAATTGAGTCTTATTTTACGGATCCATCAGTCCAGCCGAACCCCATCCAGTCCCATGGGTTGGCCAACCGCCCACAACCACTGTAGTGATGGGATCCAATTAGGAATTTGGTTAGTTTTTGTCCTGGGTACCAGGAAAAAGAGTTCCCAGGCCCCCTAGCCGGATATTCATGCAAATTTAATGCCAATCACCCCACTTACACACCCAATATGAAATTTCCTTTTTCATAGATTCAGCTATCTTTAATGAAACCATAGTGTCACTGATCATAATCCTCCAAAATATCCGGTTGAATCCTAATTTTCAATCATTCCTTCATCGGTGTACCTATGGCATCATTTGCAACCAGAATGCTCACCACCTCTCTCTCACGGGCCTTTTCAATAGTTCCTAGCTCCTCATAGTACCCGACAATATATTCACTTATAAAAATCAAGATGGAATCTCCGTTGAAGATTAGCAAGATCAACCAACAGATCCATATAAAAGAGCCATGGACTCATCCGTTGAGGACCAGCAAGGTCAATCAACCAGATCCATGCCCGGTTTCAGAAAACAACTCTTACTCCTTATTCCAATATCTTTCCCGACGTACGTGTGGGTATCTTCAACGACCCAGAGCCCGAGCACCGTATGATCAGCACCCTCTAGGATCCTTCCCAGGTCACCTAGTGCTTCACTCATAGGCCGCTTCCTTGGTCCCTCATCCACCGTACTGGAAGCTCACCATTTGAATCAAACCGAGGCTGGTCAAGACCTCGGCGGACCTTCTATGTCAGATGTCCTCCGTTGACTCTTCGTCAGTTGTTGCAACTTTATCAGTTAGGTCTCCATGACCTCATTCTCAAGATGGTTGAAATGCTTCCCTAGCATTATTGACATAAAACAATGATTTAAAAACATGTCATAAATACAGTTTCTATAATGAACTCTCGTCTTTCACATTGTTCCACACCTGTCCACATTACTTAATCCATATCCAATTCATATGTATTCCTATTCTCATCCAATCACATCATTTTTTATCTCATCACATCTTTCCTCATTTATTCTTATCACATCTCATCCACTCGCATCAACCCATATTCACATCCCATCACACCTCATTCATTTCACATCTATCTCAATTTACATCACATCTCATCTCATCACACCTCATTCATTTCACATCTATCTCAATTTACATCCCATCTCATCTCATTCATTTCACATCTCATGTCATTCATTTCACATCTCATGTCATTCATTCTTCTTATCATGATTCACATCTCATCCATTCACATCCCATATCATACATTTATATCTGATTCACATGACATCACATCTCATTTCACATCCCAATTCACATCACATCACATCTCATTCATTCACTCACATCGACATCACATCCTTTCACATACACATCCACATCCATTCTTCCATATACATATCCACATCCATTCTTCCACATCTCATCGCACACGTACAAACACATGCACCTACAATACAACCCTCAAGGTACATCTTTAGATGGGGGGATCATGGCATGCGTAAGTCTAGACCATGGTATGACCCATCAGCTCTGCTGGAAAACCATTAATCTTGTAGGTACCTCCCTTAAGAGCCATTGGGCATGCTTTTGATAATGGTGCTCTAGGTACTTTGGAGTAGAGGCATGCAGCCTCAAAGAGTAGGCAAGTATTGCTCCTCTATTTCTCATTGGGACTAGAACTCCATGAAGGCATTGATTGCTAAAGCTAATTACCCCCAGTATTATGGGTAGTGGGTTGCAAATATGGGTTTGAAAGCCTATAGGATACCTCACGTACCCTTCCTTCCTTCATGGTAGAGAAGGATCTCACTGGTAAGTAACACCCCCAAGATTTCTTATGAAGATCGCCTAATCAGGAGAGTCAATTCTTAAGAATATGATATGTGAATGCATTCATGGTCTTGGGAGTCTTACCTATTGCTTATTTCTATATTTTTTGTTTTGGAAATTATACTAATCGGGTCCATCCTACCACCCACTTTCCAGACTCACGATACGATCAACTATGAGGTTTTTAATTTCTAAGCACATTTGTTGAAACAAATTCATCACATAACAGAATTCCTTATTTTAATTTCATTCACAGGTTCCTTTATCCCTTAATGTCAACAAATCATTTTAAAAACAATACATATATAATCATAAAATTGAATTACAATACAATCTTTTAAAAAAACATCCCTGAGTGCACCGTTACATACAATCTAGGCATTACAACCGCCGTGGCAATAAATTATCGCATATTAGTAAGGCAAAATGTCCCCTCACTCACCTACACTAACATGACACCTATCAAGCTCGAGTCTACAATCTTGGAAGGAACCCTCGCCCTGCTTTGTGGTGGGTTAACCATCATAAGTAGTTGCCCTAAATCCATAAATACTCAAGATTTGGTTGCCCTAGGTGGGGGAATACCCGATTGCCCCAGACCAATCACTTTGGAATGCTTATCCCCAAGAGAGCATGTCCCTTGGTTTATTTTACAACTTTAGAATATGTTGCCAGTCTTGTCGTAATCTTGCATCTACATTTTTCATAACAATCTATGTAACAAACATACTCACATGAGAAAAGTAACCTTTTCTATTTTCTTAAAAAAAACTCCCCAATTAAATACATCAAACAATCCCTTTTCTTAATCAAAAACTTCTGGGGTTGGTCCCACTTACACGACAAGGTGAAGGTCTAATATATATAGTTATGAGGAGATGAGTTAGTCCTCCACTTCCTTGGGAAACACATTTATATCTATCGCTATTTGAGGTTTAGTTGTATCCTCATCACAGTCAACTAATCTTGGACACCCACGTCCTCCGTGTTCTGCACGTCCTCCACGAGCCATTATTCTTTGTCATGGTTGAACCTTTACTTATTTCTGAGAAGTAATTCACACGGCTTGGGAGTTGAGTGGATACCCTCTCTTAGGTAGAGTATATTGAGAACTTCTTGAAGATAGAACCTCTAATGTCTTATTTGATTCTCCCACCATTAGTCTTTATGCATAATATATAATTTATAATTAAGTTATAGTTATTTTCTTTATCTTAATAGAGAAAAATAAAATGGAAGGAATAGAGAAGGACATTGACTGAATGAGAGCGAGAGGTATGGGAGGAGAGAGAGAGCGAGAGAGGTGGAAATAGTTGGAGAGGAGACTGGGAGAGGGAGAGAGGGAGGACTAGAGATTAAGACAGAGTGTGAAGGACACTAAGATAGATAATCCCAGAGGAAGAAGGAAGTATGCGAGTGCTGAGGGGTTTGTTAGCAAGAGAGTGTAGAGGACACGAGAACAGAGAGCTTGAGGGGTGGTGAGAGGGTGGCTACATGAGGGGGTCCTTTTATAAGATGCACTGGAAGATGATGGGGGGGTGGTCGGTGCTAGTCACCCTCCCCTTTAGAAAAAATTTTAAAAAATAAATTTTAGGTTGTGGGGTTTTTTACATCCTTCCTCCCTTAAAGAAATCAAAATGTCCTCATCTCAAAAATAGGTAGGGAAAATCTTGATACAACTTAGGTCATCTTCCCAAAGTAGCATCTTCTACTAGGAAATCCTTCCACTGAACTAAATGTTCCCTAATGATTCTATTTCTGAGAGTCCTTTCTCTAGAGCTAAGGATTTTGTCTGGTCAAATGTCTAAAGTGCTTTGGGATGGCATAACAATTTTCTCATCATCTAGGATATGGTCAAAAGGCTTAAATGGAATACATAATGGACTTTTAGATGGGGGGTAGAAATAGCTCATAGGCTCGATCATTGATTCTTTTGGTGATGACACAAGGTCCACAGTAGCGAGGGCTCAGCTTTTTGTACCTTCCCAATGATATAGAGCTTTCTTTTGGACGTACCCTTAGGAAGACCATATCCCCTTCTTTGAATAGTCATTGAGTTCTTTTGGCATCGGCATAATGCTTTTGTGTATCTTGGGAAGCCTTGATCTCCTTCTAGACACCTTTCATTTGTTGATCAATGTAATCCAGCATTTGTTTAGAGGCTTCTACTCTATTTATTGGATCAGACCAATTCAATGGTTTTATATAATCTTGTTCATATAAAGCCTTGAAAGGGGACATATCTATACTCCTCTGATGGACTGAATTATAGGCAAATTCTACCAATGGTAGGTAATGCAACCATATCTATACTCCTCTGATGGACTGAATTATAAGCAAATTCTACCAATGGTAGGTAATGCAACCATATCTTTGACTCGCGATTGTAAATAAGCCATGACTATGTCTTCAATTACTTGATTTACCCTTTTAGTTTGACCATCTGATTCTGGGTGATAGGCTGTGCTGAAGTTTAACCGCCCCTTAAAAAGAGCGATCCAAAACCAAGAAGTAAACTTTGTATCCCTATCACACTGACAATCCTTTTTACCAAATTGTGCAGTTTAAATATCTCCTTGATGAGTATTCTTGAAATGTCTATTTCCTTGAATGTCTTTTTGACAGGAATCAAATGAGCTACTTTTGTTAGTCTATCACCACCACCATGATAGAGTCATAGCCCCCTTGTACAGAAGGAATACTTGTGACAAAATCCATACTAATACATTCCCACTTCATTTGAGAAATATCTAGTGGGTGCAGCTTGCTTGGCATTTTTACCCTTTCAGCCTTGTTTCGCCGCCGCCGACAAACTAAGCATTGTGTGACATACCTAAGTACATCCTTCTTTAATCATAGCCAAAAGAAACTCCTTTGTAGAACTTATTCAACATCTTCACATATCCTAGATGTTTGGTAGATGGTGCATCATCAGCTTCATGTAGGATTCGATCTTTTAACTCTCTAATGTTTGGTATGCATATTCTTCATTGATAGCCTATTCTAATGTTTGGCTGCAATTCTAAATTGTGAGTAGCATAGTTTCTCTCATAACCTTTGAGTTTCCTTGAAGTGTAAGCTCCTAGTTTCCCTTCTTGGGCCCACCAATACCCAATCCACTAGCATCAATGATCACTTTAAAATCTATATCAAAATTTGGTAGTTAAAGGATGGGTGCAGTCAAGAGAGCCACCTTGAGTTTATCAAAACTTTGTTGATACTCCAAAATATTTTTGTATTATTTTTGAGTAGTTTGGTTGAAGGTGTGGCTATCTTTGCATAATCCTGAATAAAGATATGGTACCACCATGTAATCCCAAGAAATCCTCAAATCTCCTTGATGTTGGATGGTTGAGGCCATTCCACTATGTCTTGTACCTTTGCTGGATCTACTAAAATTCCATCCTTAGAGACAATGAATCCCAAATATTCAATTTTATCTGCAAAGAAGGTACACTTACTCTTTTTAGCAAAGAGTTGGTGTTTCCTTAGAATTTCTAGAACCTCTCTAACTTGGGTTGCTTTGTGCTCTTTCTCGTCCTTAGAGTAAATCAGAATATCATCAAAGAACACCAAGACATGATTGTCAAAATGCTTCTAGAATATATCTTGCATGAGCCTGTTAAATGTTGTTGGGGAATTAGTCAACCCAAACGGCATCACGATGTATTCATAATGCCCATATCTGGAGTAAAATGTCATCTTTGGGATGTCTTCTTCCTTGACCCTAATCTGATAGTATCCAGATTTCAAATCAATCTTTGTGAAGACTAGGGCTCCATGAAGTCAATCTAGAAGTTCATCAATCCTAGGAATTGGATACTTATTCTTCATGGTGAGTTGATTTAGGCCCCTATAGTCAATACATAACCATAAGGTTCCATCCTTATTCTTCTAAAATAGGACCACAGCTCCCCAAGATGATACACTTGGCCTGATGAATCCTTGCTCTAACATCAGTCGGAACTTGTTCCTTGAGTTCTATCGATTACGGGATTGATATTTTATATTCTTTTTTTGCCACCGATTGTGCTCCATGAATAAGCTCAATCTCATGGCCGATTTCCCTTTGCAGAGGCATCTGAGTAAGTTCCTCTGGGAAGAGATCTTTGCAATCCTGTAGCTAATCGTGTTCACTCCCTATAGCATCTTTCTCTACCTTGTTGAGCTTTACTGCTGCAAACACCTTTTGATTTTTCACGAGACCCTTTAGTAACTTACTACCCTTTACTAGTTGTAAGTTGGGTCTATACCAATCCTCCCTGAAGCTACGACTTCGTCGTTTTTGGCATCCTTGAATGAGATTTTCCCAGTCTCACCATGGATATGCTTTTTTGCAAAGGTCATGGTTGGAGCATACTTCTTGAGTTTAACAAATTGGGAGTAGTAGGCATCCACTGATGAATTATTTTGGGTCAAGCTATAGAACTCATTCATCTTTAGGGTTTCAAAGTCTAAGGATAGGCACCTTTCCTTGATAGCTCCCTTGATTTATTCCAGGGTGATGGTGCTTTCATGGACATCCTTTTCTCTACCCAAGTGCCAATTAATTAGAGGAATAGATTCCTATTCAGTCCTTCCACCATAGCTTAGCATCCCCAGTTAGTCGAAAATGGGCCAACATAGATTGGTTGGCTTCATTAGTACCAACAAGAAAGAAATGGACTCTATCCATGCCTCTGCATCTTTAGCTTCTCCTGAGAAGGAAGAGCCTGGTTGCATCTACTTAAGCCGGGATTTCCTTTCAACTTTGTCATCTTGTTGGGCGTGAAAAGAGAGAACACACTTTAATGCCAATTTAAGGAAGCCCAAAGAGGTGAAAAAGATAATATTCACTTTTTATTACATTAAATTGTGATGAACAAGGTTACATGTTGATTTACAATACTGTCTTGAAGACTGTTTATCCCTAGGACAAACTTGTGAGATTGTTTGCTAAGATCCAAGGCATAGATTTTTGTGGAATGAGTGATCCCTGAAAATCTTGGGTGAAATCTTTCACAACAATAAACTCTACTCGTAGGGATGAATTGAGTGATCTGATTGTAGATATGTTGGGATGGGTAACGAGTCTCCCCATTTGACAATTTGATCTTGGAAAAGAGTCCCATAGAATATGAAATATTTTAGTTCTCTAAGCTTCTATAAAATCTGAAGGATGCATAGCTCGGCATCCATAAGTTCGCATCTACCAGAAAATATACATTCACCAGACGAGTAGAGGGCTATAGAAACTTCATCCTTGATGCTTTTGGTCAATAGAAGTCTAAAAAGTGACTTGCCCAAGCTCTCTATTCGTCAATTGCTTTGACTGATAAGTGATCGAAGGTCAATTTGAGTATTTCTACTTTTCAATTAGAACTTATATGGGAACATACCTGTAATTCAATTGTCATAATTAAATTTTCTATTTACTCTTAACATTGTTCTGATACCACCTGTAAGATATCTCCTGTACCCTTCCTTCCTTCTCGTGGTAGAGAGAAGGATCTCACTGGTAAGTAACACCCCAAGATTTCTTATGAAGATCGCCTAATCAGGAATCAATTCTTAACTATCTGATATATGAATGCATTCATGGCCTTGGGAGTCTTACCTAATGTTTATCTATATTTTCTATTTTGGAAAGTACCCAACTAATTTTCTCCACCCTACCACCCACTTTCCAAATTCGGGATACAGTCAACTATGAGGTTTTTGATTACTAAGCATATTTGTTGGTACAGATGCATCACATAACAGAATTCCTTAATTTAATTTCCTTCACAAGTTCCTTTATCCCTTAATTCTAACAAATTATTTTAAAAACAATACATATATAATCATAAAATTTAATTACAACACAATCTGGAAAAAAACATCCCTCGGCGCATCGAGAGTTACATACAATCTAGGCATTGCAACCATCGAGCAATAAATTATCACATATTAGTAATGTGAAATGTCCCCTCACTCACTACACTAGCATGAAACCTATCAAGCTCAGGTCTACAATCCTGGAAGGAACCCTTGCCCTAATTTGTGGTGGGTTAACCAACATAAGCAGTTTTTGGGACCATCATAAGCAGTTGTCCCAACTCCGTAAATACTCAAGAGTTGGCTGCCCCTGGGTGGGGGAATACCCAATTGCCCGAGATCGATCACTTCAAAATGGTCATCCCCAAGAGAGCATGTCCCCTGGTTTATTTTACAAAAACTTTAGAATATGTTACCAATCTTGTCGTAATCTTGCATCCACATTTCACATAACAATCCATGCAACAAACATACTCACATGAGAGGAATAACCTTTTATATTTTCTTAAAAACAAGTCCCCATTTAAATGCATCAGACAATCCCTTTTCTTAATCAAATAATTCTAGGGTTGGTCCCACTGACAACACGACGAGGTGGAGGTCCAATATTTGTAGTTAGGAGGAGATGAGTTGGTCCTCCGCTTCCTTTATAGCTACCACTATTTGAGGTTCAGTTGTATCCTCATCACGGTCAACTACTCTTGGATGCCCACATCCTCCGCATTTTGCAAGTCCTCCATGAGCCATTATTCTTTGTCATGGTTGAACCTTTGAGAGGTGGAAATAGTTGGAGATGAGATCGGGAGAGGGAGAGAGGGGCTAGAGATTGAGAGAGAGTGTGAAGGAGACTAAGATAGAGAATCCTAGAGAGGGAGAAGGAAGTATGCGAGTGATGAGAGGAGGTTGGTTGGTAAGGGGTTTGTTAGCAAGAGAGTGTGTGTGAGGTAGTGAGGATCGAGAGAGAGGAGGTGAGTACTGGTAAGGGTGGTGAGGAACTATGCATGAGCGAAGCAAGGAGAGTGAGGGGATGATTAATGAGTGAGTAGGGGAGAACTCTGAGAGGGAACGTAGGTGAGGGTGGCGAGAGTGGTGAGTAGAGGCAATGAGGGAGTTGAAAGGGGAGTGAGCGTAGGAGATAGAGGCTATGAGAACAGACATCATGAGGGGTGGTGAGAGGGTGGCTAGACAAGGGGGTCCCTAAAAGATGTGTTGAAAGACAATGGGGGGTGGTCGGTGTTGGTTCCCCCCCTTTAAAAAATTTTTAAAAAAATAAAATTTAAGTTGTGGGGTTCTTTAAATCCTTCCTCCCTTAAAGAAATCAAAATGTCCTCATCTCGAAAATAGGTAGGGAAAATCTTGATAGAACTTAGGTTCATCTTCCCAGGTAGCATCCTCTGCTAAGAAATCCTTCCACTGAACTAAATTTTCCCTAATGATTAGAACTATTTCTGAGAGTCCTTTCTCTAGAGCTAAGGATTTGGTCTGGTCGAATGTGTAAAGTGCTTTGGGATGGCATAACAATTTGCTGATCATCTAGGATATGGTTAGGACTAGTTACAAAGGCCTTCAAAAGGCTTACATGGAATACATTATGGACTTTTAGATGAGGGGGTAGCAATAGCTCGTAGGCTTGATCATTGATTCTTTTGGTGATGACATAAGGTCCACAGTAGTGAGGGCTCATTGTTTTGTACTTTCCCAATGATATAGAGCTTTCTTTTCGATGTACCCTTAGGAAGACCATATCTCCTTCTTTGAATGGTCATTGAGTTCTTCTGGCATCAGCATAATGCTTTTGTCTATCATGGGTAGCCTTGATCTCCTTCTAGATAGCTTTCAACTATTGATCCATGTCATCCAACATTTGTTTAGAGGTTCTAATCTATTCATTAGATCAAACCAATTTAATGGGGTAATACAATCTTGACCATATAAAGCCTTGAAAGAAGGGAACATACATGTACTCCTATGATGGTGGGCAGAATTATAGTCAAATTCTACCAATAGTAGGTAATGCAACCATAGCTTTGGCTCGCGATTGCAAGCCAAGAGTATGTCTTCAATGAATTGATTTACCCTTTCAATTTGGCCATCCGATTCTAGGTGATAGGCTATGCTGAAGTTTAACTAAGTTCTAATCCCCTCAAAAAGAGCAGTCCAGAACCCATGTCTTTTGCAATCTGCACTTTCTCCACGAGCCATTATTCTTCGTCATGGTTGAACATTTACTTATTGCCAAGAAGTAGCTCGCATAGCTTGGGAGTCGAGTGGATAACCTCTCTTAGGTAAAGTATATTGAGAACTTCTTGAAGATAGAACCTCTAATCTCTTAATTCATTCTCCCACCATTAGGCTTTATGCATAATGTACAACTAATAATTAAGTTGTAGTTATTTTCTTTATCTTAATAAGAGAAAAATAAAATGAAAGGAATAGAGAAGGACATTGATTAAATGAGAGTGAGAGGTATGGGAGCGAGAGAGAAAAAGAGGTGGAAATAGTTGGAGAGGAGACCGAGAGAGGGAGAGAGGGACTAGAGATTGACAGAGAGTGTGAAGGAGACTAAGATAGGGAATCCGAGAGGGAGAAGGAAGTATGCAAGTGGTGAGGGGGGGTTGATTGGTGAGGGGTTTGTTATCAAGAGAGTGTAAGTGTGGTGGTGAGGATCAAGAGAGAGGGGGTGAGTATTGGTAAGGGTGGTGAGGAATTATGCATGAGTCAGGAATTATGCATGAGTCAGGTAAGGGAGGGAGAGGCTACGAGAACAAACATCCCGAGGGGTGGTGAGAGGGTGGTGGCTAGACAAGGGGGTCCCTGCAAGATGCACTCAAAGACAATGGGGGGTCAGCGTTGGTCACCTTCCCCTTTAGAAAAAAAATTTAAAAATAAAATTTAAGTTGTGTGGTCTTTTACAAAGCCCATGAGCTAAAAACGATAGACGTGTGCACTACCATTTCATAGAGAGAGAGAGAGAGAGAGAGAGAGAGAGAGAGAGAGAGAGAGAGAGAAGAAGAAGAAGAAGAAGAAGAAGAAGAAGAAGAAGAAAATTTGGAGAATGAGGGAAATTTAGAGAGGAAGAATGAGACTTGACAATTAGGTCAACGAGGACTAAAGTGGAGTTCACAAGTCAATATCGTAATAATATTATTTAATTTGTTATAGAAAAGACATGGATGCGCATATATATAAGGAGCACGAAAGGTATTGGAGTGTCATTCATGCACAAGTGTTCAATTTTACTAAAAGCATACCTTTTAATGTTGCATATGAATGTGCCCTCAAAGGAACCTTAAAAAACAAATTCTCAATAATACATTTACAAAGAGTGAAAACAATACTTTTTCCTGCAAGATGCACTCAAAGACGATGGGGGGGGATCAGTGTTGGTCACCCTCCCCTTTAGAAAAAAATAAAAAAATAAAATTTAAGTTGTGAGGTCTTTTACAAAGTCCACGAGCTAAAAATGATAGACGTCTACACTACCATTTCGTAGCAAGAGAGAGAGAGAGAGAGAGAGAGAGAGAGAGAGAGAGAGAGAGAAGAAAAGAAGAAAAGAAGAAAATTTGGAGAATGAGAGAAATTTGGAGAGGAAGAATGAGACTTGACAATTAGGTCAATGAGGACTAAAGGAAAGTGGAGTTCACAAGTCAATATCATAATAATATTATTTAATTTGTTATAGAAAAGACATGGATGGGCATACATATAAGGAGCACGAAAGGTATTGGAGTGTCATTCATGCACAAGTGTTCAATGTTACTAAAAGCATACTCTTTTAATGTTGCACATGAATGTGCCCTCAAAGGAACCTTAAAAAACAAATTCTCAATAATACATTTACAAAGAGTGAAAACAATACTTTTTTTCAAGTAAATGACTAAATCTTGTGGTTGGTTAGAATGACGTTAGACTTATTAGCTACTCAAACTTAAGCAGCTCATATTATGATGTATTCAGTTTAAAGAAACTCTAACTCATATTACAATGTATTCAATTTAAAAAAAAACTCTAACTCATATTACAATGTATTCAGTTTAAAAAGCTCTGACTCGTATTACGATGTAGTCAGTTAAAAAAAACTCTAACTCATATTACGATGTATTCAGTTTAAAAAAGCTCTGACTCATATTACGATGTAGTCAGTTAAAAAAAACTCTAACTCAAGATTTTTCTAAACTAAGAAAATACAAGAGTGGTGTCTTAATAAGCATCTCTTAAAAAAACGGATTCTATATCAAGGTTCTTGGACCCTTCAAAGAGGTCATCTCAAGATTCTTGGACCCCTCTACTTAATTTTTCAATGCCTTTTCACTCCTAGTATATACAGTCGAGAAGCCAACATGCTAGCATGAACACATATTTATGTACTACTTGTCAAAAAGCTTGGAATTTATATATGAAATGTTATACACAAGGGCACAAATCTTTGATAGTAAGTGTTAGCGACCTTTTCCACTCATATGCAAGGAATGATGCCTTTGATTGTCTAGGTTGAAATGCCACCACTATGTATAGTATTTTAAGTTGGGTGGATTGAGATTGTTGTTAGAGGCAACATACAAATTATCAATCAACTAAGTGAACCAAGGAGGCCCTTATCTACATCCATACCACTACTAAGGAACGACAGAGAGAAACCTAAGGGAAGCCATGTAGGTGGTGCATGGCCTCCACACATCTTGTTGTGATTGGATAAGATAGGTATTTGATTGGGTTGGCATGCTAAAAGGGCGATGTATGTTGTGATGTGGAGAATAAAGAGGTGTATTTATCAATGTCTAACTTGGGGAAATCATTATTTTGAAGGACTAGGGAAAGAACCTTCAAGGTTTAAAGGGGTGTTGTTACAGATTTGTAGTAGGGAAGGCTAGGTGGGGTGGTAGGAGAGGCATTATGTGAGCCCTATGTTAAACATAAATAGAATGGGTAGGCTAAATTTTTGTTCCCAAGTGATAGGATAGGGGATATATTATTTCTTAAAAAGAGAATTATAATAGAAAGTAAGGTTCGTAGGAAAGGTGGTAGGGTAGGGGATACATTATTTCTTAAAAAGAGAATTATATAATAGAAAGTAAGGTTTGTAGGAAAGGAAATTGTGGAAGAGTCGATAGAATTAAAAGAGCAAAGTAATTTTGTTATATCATAAGGCTGTAGATGTAGATGTAGATGTAGGCAAGCAATAATAAAATACAATAAACTTTTAAAAATTAGATTCTTAATAGGTTTAAATTTTAGGGTCTAAATTTGTAAATTGAAATTAGTTTAGATACATAACATGATGTAATGATAGTCTACGTCTGCACTACCATTTCCTAGAGAGAGAGAGAGAGAGAGAGAGAGAGAGAGAAGAAATGAAGAAAATTTGGAGAATGAGAGAAATCTAGAGAGGAAAAATGAGACTTGACAATTAGGTCAACGAGGACTAAAGGAAAGTGGAGTTCACAAGTCAATATCATAATAATATTATTTAATTTGTTATAGAAAAGACATGGATGGTCATATATATAAGGAGCACGAAAGGTATTGGAGTGTCGTTCATGCAGAAGTGTTCAATGTTATGAAAAGCATATTCTTTTGATGTTGCATATGAATGTGCCCTCAAAGGAACCTTAAAAAACAAATTTTCAATAACACATTTACAAAGAGTAAAGACAATCCTTTTTTTTAAGTAAGTGACGAAATCTTGTGGTTGGTTAGAATGACGTTAGACTTAGCTACTCAAACTTAAGCAACTCATATTACGATGTATTCAGTTTAAAGAAACTCTAACTCATATTACAATGTATTCAATTTTAAAAAAAACTCTAACTCATATTATGATGTATTCGGTTTAAAAAAACTCTAACTCATATTATGATGTATTCGGTTTTTTAAAAAAAAACTCTAACTCATATTATGATGTATTCAGTTTAAAAAAACTCTAACTCATATTATGATGTATTCGGTTTTTTAAAAAAAAACTCTAACTCATATTATGATGTATTCAGTTTAAAAAAACTCTAACTCATATTATGATGTAGTCAGTTTAAAAAAACTCTAACTCATATTATGATGTAGTCAGTTTAAAAAAACTCCAACTCAAGATTTTTCTAAACTAAGAAAATACAAGAGTTTTGTCTTGATGAGCATCTCTTAAAAAAAGGGATTCTATATCAAGGTTCTTGGACCCTTCAAAGAGGTCATCTCAAGATTCTTGGAGCCCTCTACTTAATTTTTCAATACTTTTTCACTCCTAGTATATAAAGTCGAGAAGCCAACATGCTAGCATGATTGACCAAACTTATTACACATATTTGTGCACTACTTGTCAACAAGCTTGGAATTTATATATGAAATGTTATACACAAGGGCATGTATCTTCAATAGTAAGTGTTAGCCACCTTTTCCACTCATATGCAAAGAATGATGCCTTTGGTTGTCTAGGTGGAAATGCCACCACTATGTATAGTATTTAAAGTTGGCTGGATTGAGATTGTTGTTAGAGGCAACATACAAAGTATCAATCAACTGAGTGAACCAAGGAGGCCCTTATCTACATCCATACCACTACTAAGGAACGATAGAGAGAAACCTAAGGGAAGCCATGTAGGTGGTGCATGGCCTCCACACATCTTGTCGATTGGATAAGATAGGTATTTGATTGGGTTAGCATGCTAAAAGGGCGATGGATGTTGTGATGTGGAGAATAAAGAGGTGTATTTATCAATGTCTAACGTGGGGAACTCATTATTTTGAAGGACTAAGGAAAGAACCTTCGAGGTTTAAAGGGGTGTTGTTTTAGATTTGTAGGGAAGGCTAGGTGGGGTGGTAGAATAGGCCCTATGTGAGCCCTATGTTAAACATAAATAGAATGGGTAGGCTAATTTTTTGTTCCCAAGTGATAGGATAGGCCCTATGTGAGCCCTATGTTAAACATAAATAGAATGGGTAAGCTAATTTTTTGTTCCCAAGTGATAGGATAGGGGATATATTATTTCTTAAAAAGAGAATTATAATAGAAAGTAAGGTTTGTAGGAAAGGTGGTAGGGTAGGGGATATATTATTTCTTAAAAAGAGAATTATATAATATAAAGTAAGGTTTGTAGGAAAGGAAATTGTGGAAGAGCAAAGTAATTTTGTTATATCATAAGGCTGTAGATGTAGATGTAGGTAGGCAATAATATAATACAGTAAACTTTTAAAAAGCAGATTCTTAATAGGTTTAAATTTTAGGGTCTAAATTTGTAAATTTAGATACATAACATGATGTGAAAATATTTTTTAAAAAAATAGTATACATACTTTAGTAGAAAAATAGTATACATAATTTAGTAGAAATTATAATATATCAACACTTGTAATAACACATTACAATAATAAAGATATGTATTTTGTTTATATGTTTATTAATAGTAAATATGATTTAGCATAAACCATACATAAACATAGATATTATATTACTTAAAATACTAATATTACGTAAGAATTAATTAATACACAGAGATATATAATGTATGTTCACATATCTTACTTTCACAAGAGATAGGTTACTTTCACAAGAGATAGGTTATATGATGTACTATTCCAACTTATGTGTCATCAGCACAATGCCAGTGCTAGTCAAAAGAAAAGGTATTGTATGGCATGCCTTTGTTAGCCTTTAGGCGTAGAAGATTGATGAATTGACTTGGTTGGTTGCTAAAGGCAAGTTGAAACATATAAGGTGAACTAGAAAGTATCAATCAAATAACAAATATAATGTGACTCAAAGCTTTTGTTGATGTGGGTCTTCTAAGAGCTCTTTTATGTTCAATTTTATGGAATCCTTATAGGCTTGCCTCATCCCACCGGCCACAAGCAGTGGAATCCATCATCCCAACGGCCACCCACTAGTGGTTTGCATGAGAAGAACCTCCACGTTGATGTGGTCTTTGGAGCATCAACAAGGAGGTTCTTCTCATGATGCAAGCCACTGGTGGTGGTGGCATGTGTGGCCAAGCCACTGGTGGTCTCAATGCAGTCACACGGCCAATTTATTTAAGCCCTCGCCCGATACTAGGCCACCATAGTTGTGATGGCCAACTTGTGCGTGTGTGCACAGCCTCAAGGTAAGCCATCATGTATTGGAGGGCTCTTTTATGTTCAAAAATATGAGATGAGATGGTAGATCTCATAGGGAGCTAGATTACGTGGCATTTTGGAAAAGGTATACCCACCCACCGTAAGAATACATGTATAATATGTAGAGAGAGAGGTTGACGATGGACATCATGCACATGGGGCTGTAAGATTTTGTACTTCGGTCCTTCTTCTCCCCCTTCTTCGTACATTCATCGTCGTCGTCGTCATCAACAATCAGAGCCTCCCAAGCTCTTCTTCTGCCTATGGCGTCCGCTTCCTCCAGCCCGACTAGGGTTTTCAGCCTCTCAATCCTCACAGTCGTGGGCTTTCTTCTGCTCGTGCAATTTCTTCTAGGTATGCATTTTATGAGTTCTTCTTTGCACAGGATTTGCTTCTTCTTCTTCTTTGGTGCGTGCGTGCGTGCGTGTGTACGTACGCGCGCACGTGTGCACGTGTTGGGGGCGCGTTGCGGCAGTGTGAGTGGGAGTGAAGCATCCATCATTTAAGCAATTTTTCCTGCTTTGCATTTTTTTTCCCTCTGTACACATAAATAAAATTCCCATCATTATTAAGTTTTTTGGCACTTTTTTCTGTGGCTATACTACCTTCATGTTACATGCCACCATGAGGATGAGATCATATGAATGGTTCCTCTTGATCAATGGTCCACCATGTCTGTCCCTTTTTGGATTTGATGGTTACACGTCCATCGTCCAGAAGCATTAGATGCTGGACCGTAATTATGTAACCATGAGGTATTTAACCGCCCATGTATATGCATGATAATGATCACGCCAACTCATGGATAGTCAACAAAATAAAGATGCATGGATATGCATGACAATGATCACACCCATTCATGGAAAAAAACAAAAAAAGGGCATGAAGAATCGGAGCATCCATGAATATGCCTGATGACAATCATGTCCATTCCTGGATGGTCAGCAAAACAAAAGTAGGAAATCAGATCATCCATCCATATGCATGATGATGATCATGATGGTCAACAAAAGGGGGGTATGAAGAGTCGATTCATGAGTACACATGTTGATGATGATCATGCCCATTCTTTGATGGTCAACAAAAGAAAGGGTATGAAGAATAAAATTCTCTATAAATGCATGATGATGATTATGCTCATATATGGATGGTTAACAATAGAACCAATTCAAGAATCATTATGACAGTGAACATGAGTGTTGCTGCGGCAAAATGGACAGAGGAGGGGGAGAACTCACGACACACGAACACGAACAAGGTAAGATGAAGTTTTGGCACCTTCAACTCAAACTGAAGACTGCAACTAGTTAAATTACTTTCTTTTGTGTTTCTCCATGTATGCCATGATGCTTATAAGTATGGTGTTGTTCTAATGGCTGATTAAGCTAGACAGCATGGACAAGTTGTGATAGCTACAGGCCATGTCTGTGACATAGCTACGAATTGTTTCGAGTGGTGTTACTTTGGAGGGTCTTGCTTTGTCTTGCATCTGCCATTAGAAGTGTGGTTTTGTTTGACAGTCGACTGAGAATACAAACAGCTTTCGATTTGTTGGTACTGTGTTGTGTTCAGTGGATGACTTTTCATCTGGAGAAACTTGAACCACGTGGCCACAGCAGGACCTTTTCTAAAAATGGCATCAGTAAAGTGTATCCGGTTCGCAAAATGATGAGGGACGTGCGTCAATCTAGGTCTCTTGCTGTCAATGTATCTGAGGATGCCACGGTAGATGATTACACTCCTCCACAAGCTAATCCAAGCCCTGGTTTAACTCCACCACCTTCATCATAAGTTTTATATCTTATTTTGTAATGACTTGATTTCTCTGTATATAATGTGGCGAGAATTTTTTCAATGATGAATTTATTTTGTATAAAAGCTCCTCTTTTTTGTTACACCTGTAACTATGGATTTTTTCTGATTATAAATGCAAGTTTTTCTATATCTATTCATCCACAACTACAGTTTTTTGAATTCTTCGTGAGGTATTTTCTGTCTATGCATTGGTTGACTGAGTCATCACATCTCCACCAATAAGATCCTAGCATTTGAAAGATGCTCATCTCGCGATTTTAACAGGAAAAAATAATGTCTCTGCTCCTGCCAATCACCTTTCAAGAATTTCAGGGTCAACTTTTTCTCCAAAGAGGTTGCAAGAATCAGCCTCCCACTTGGCATGACATCCTGGAACGTTGGCCTTTTTGACATTCAGTACTCCACTGACGTGATTTTGACTGTTCAACAACTTTGCCAAAGCATCCAACATAAAAGGAAATATTGGAAAGAGCATGCCTGCCCTCTAATGCCCATCAAAATCCACCATAAACAGGATCCCATGTTGAATTGTAGGTGTCATTATCATGTGTATATGAATCTAATAGCTACATGGTACACGTAGTTTGCGATTGAGTGCAACCAACATGCTCCAGAGAGAGCTGAAGATGATGATGGTGAGTCTTTTATCATGGCCAAACCAACAGAACACTTGTGGTCTCCATGTCAGCATGGAAGTGCAAGTGACAAGACTGTACATATATATATATAAGTCCAAAAGTGTTACAATGCATCCATAGGTGCCATATCATGGGATGAAGATAAAACAATCTAGCAAAGAACACAATAACCATTAAGTACGACAATTTTACAATGTATCCATAAGTTGCTGAAACATATAGTGGAGAAAACTGTCCAGCTAAAAAGGGAGAATCAGGATCTCAGTTACAAGCACTCTATCCGGCCAATAGGGATCAATGTCTCCTTCGCACTTGTGACCTCTAGATCCACAAACTCTGTACATCCACCACCTGGGGTGGAGCACTAGTGTGTCTCTTGAGGTTCTCTCGATCTGGAGCTATTGTCCACAGGTTCAGTGGCCTTAGGCGTCTAGCATGCTGTAACTAGTCTGCTTTCTCTAACGTGAAACTTGGTTGGCATAGTGGTTGACATAGCATTGGCACTATTAGTATGCACTGCCTGTTCCATCTAATGAGATCGTTTAACTCGAAGGATCCTTGTCGTCATTGAGTGGCTTTATCTAGGACCAACTGAAAGAAACTAGTGATGTGTGGCTGCAAAGTGTGGACCATGGGTCCAGATCGCTCTGTACAGATGATCTCTATGTTGGTGCAACTCCGAGTACTATTCCAGGAAGCGCTAGTTCTGAAAGTCAGTGAGACTAGAAAATCAGCCAAAATTCTCTGAAGAGAGAACGAAGCCTCCCTCGTATCTCATAGTACTGGACATGAAAAGTTAGTGTTCCTCTGTCTCGACCTCTAGAGTGGAGCAGTCTATAGCTCATATGTCTTGCTTCACAATGCCCTCTGCTCTCTCCCAATCTCCACTTTCAAACAATGGGATGAGACTATTAGATTGCTATCTGTATTGCATGCAACGTGTCTCCATTAGTAGCCAAGATTCAAGATGATGCCATCACTGTAAGCCGTAAACAGTGCTCCCGATAGAACTAAACCTGCTCCAACATGTCTAGCCATGTGGTGCAAATTTAAAGTTGGAGAAGGTCCAAGCAGATGAGACAGTTAATGTCCCGCTTAGTGAGGGGCAATAGTAGTGCATCCAAACTAATGGAACAATGGTAGGCAATGTGTGTGGATCCTATGTAAAAGAAACCATCATGTAATCCTAGCATACCGCACCCTACCATGTCTTTGCTCTGCTAGTCACCTGAACAACTCCAATGCAAAACTGGGGAGTTAATGTCTAAATAGAGTGTAAATGCAGTATAGATATGTCATTGTCTAAAAAGTGAACTAACAATTAAGGGCGTTGCTCCAAACTTTGCAAGAATGGAGTGGAGTGGGGCACCAATGGCTTACCCGGAATCATGCCTAAAAACATCATCACCTACACTCTCCATCCTCCTTTGATCATCCTCTTCACAGTATGGTCCCAAAAGGAAGCCCCATACATCGTTACAAGTGTCACTAGCGTATTAAAAGGTCATCCCTTAGTGCTAGGCTCCTAACAATGCATCTAGAAACACTACAATCAAGATAAAGCCACATATCCCCTTGCAAGCCAATCTTGAGTTGCAAGTGCATGGTGAAGAAACAACCCCAAGTTTAAATAAGAACAATCTCTACACTGCATATGCAAAGTGATTGTCTCCATGCCATCTGATGTGAGTATTAAAGAACATGCCAAGGTTTTTTGTGAGGTTCTGTCAAGGTTTTTTGTGAGATTCTGCTGCTCACAAAAAACATGCGGTACTGCCACATGTCAGTGGGTGCAGTCTAGGCCACGAAAGTTGTCAATGATGTCTAAGATATAGGCCAAAGAGGGTCAAAGCATGTTTCACCCAAATTATGCTGGTGATCCCATCTATGTATAGGCCAAAGAGGGTCAAAGAGATGACATCCATGTTTCACCCAAATTTTGCTAATGATCCATATGGATATGCCTCCTCATGCCCTGACTCTTCTTGTAACAAACTCATATAGTGCCATGATTCCACATCTCTAGTGGGAGGATCAACTCCTGGAGGCCAGATGTGTGTATGAAATAGCATCAAATGCTTTTCAAAGCAACAATTAACCTGTCACTTGCACAACCTAGCCTCCTCAATGATGGCTCGCAATGGTCTGGTAGAAAAAGAGTAGACGCTCTACTGTAGAAGGGCATTGATTTGTATATCTTAGCCAATGTATGTCCAAACATGATGGTGTAATAGACATTATAAAGATTAACAATCCTGGGCCTTGTGGATTGGAATAAAGGCAGGAAACCTTAGCAAGGAACATATCGGCAAGAAAGGGGCACAGCATCCCAGGCATGAGAGAAATGCTCCACTTACAAAGTCCACAGTGTTTTCATGGCCTTAATAACATTGGATATGGTGAAGATTGCGGCTGATGTAGGTTCAGGGAGGAGCGGTAAGTTTGGGGTGGCTTGATGGTATGCCTTAAAACTTTTGTTCAAGTGCGCCAAGTAGCAAGGTCAATAATGTGGGTGGGTTGATATTTATAGTTATCTTGAATGAAGCCCTTGAAAGTTAAGTCTTGAACTTCTCTGTCATTCCCCTTTGGAGTACACTTGCTTGGAAATAGGATCCACCTTGGAATATGCAACCAATGACATTTCTGGATGCAAGTAGAGGGATTGGAGGTGCATTTTGCAGCATGGAATGATATACTGTAAACTTTGAACACATCTGAGGTGTGGAATGCAACCTGTTTTGATGGTCTTGACGTCAGTTCTGTTGCCTAGTGATTATGATGTAACAGACAAGCTTTTGTACACATTATATATAGAGTACCTCTTTGAAGGCTCAGTTGTTGCCTTGTTCGTCCATTGTCCCCCAATCACCCATTTGCAGTTTGGCATACAAAGGAGAAGGCAGAGCATGTGGCAGAGCAGAGAAGTTCAAACCTTGAATGTCATTGTATATAATACTACAGACTTAACTTTCAAGGGCTTCATTCAAGATAGCTATAAATATCAACACGATGCCTGGTTTTTCCTTTCAGTTCCCAGCAAATAACCCATATCAACACGATGCCTGGTTCTTACTTTCAGTTCTCAGCAAATAACCCATTCTTATTTTTGTATGAAGCTCAGGATGCTGGTGGATAAGCACACTATTGGAAAAACTTGACAAAACATAACAATATGCTCATTTGTCCAGCGGCTTGAAAAATATCAAAAGAAAAAAAAATGTATTTCTCAGTTTAGCAGTACATCTTTGAACACTGGATAAAAATGGCTTTATCCCTCCTACAACTCTTGGGAGGCGCGCGCTGCCAACCTCACCCTTCACCTTTCCAGATTTCTTGGGTAAAAGTACACTGTGAATGTTAGGCAAAACACCACCATTTGCAATGGTGACAGCACCCAGCAACTTGCTCAACTCTTCATCATTGCTGTGTACAGCCAACTGAATGTGCCGAGGAACAATCCTGTTTTTCTTGTTATCTCGTGCTGCATTTCCAGCTAGCTCAAGAACCTGAAGCGAAGGCCAAAGAGAGGGCCTAAGGTTACCATCAATGAAAACATCAACAAACTAACCAGTCAAAAGCCCTTAAGCTAAGTGAAAGGACGGCCAACATGTGAAACTTAAAACACACTAAATTACACCACATAAATTGCACCATGTGGTTTCTGTGACCACATGGGCACATATATGCACACATGGTCACAGATCACCGTGTGAACACCTGGAAAGGCCAAAATGCATCACATGTTCAGCCAAGTTACATATAGCAGCAAACCACAACTTATTCTTGCAAATGCATGCACACAGGTCTATGTGTGTTGCACATCATATTAAACTCTATTGACCCCATATGCATGAGCATGCAAGCCCCCCCCCCCCCCCCCCCCCCCCCCCCCCACACACACACACACAATGCCTGCAGAGATCAAAAAACCCCACAACAAGCCATGGCCACGGCTATTCAGAGCAGACACTGACCTCTGCGGCAAGGTACTCTAGGACCGCAGCAAGGTAGACGGGGGCACCGGCACCCACGCGCTCTGCGTACTTGCCGGCTTTAAGGAACCTGGCGAGGGAACTACAGACCGGCCTTCTGCGACCTGGGCACCGCCTTGCTGGAGCCCTTCGCTTTGCCTCGCCCGCCCGAACTCATCGTTACAGCGACTGCAATTGTGGGTGTTAGGATTCTGCAGACACAAAGGGACTAGAACTTCGCACAGACGGAGAACAGGGTAAATCTGCTTCTGTCAACCTTTTTATAGCCCGCTGGCCATCATGCTAGCCGCTCGATCTCTTGACTGTTTGCCTTCTCACAACTGTCAGATCGCCCGCTTTTCGTTCATTGGTGTACTCCCCAAAAGGCAAAATGAAAATTAGCCTTTTCAAAGCTTACACAAAATAGTTATAAATAGAAAATGCATGTCTAATAAATAGAAAATAACTATGCCCTCTTCAATGCACAACGAGAAGGATTGACATCCGGTTTATCCAAAAAAATCTAGAAGCCTAAGTACGATAAAATTCTATTCTATACATCATATTTTTTAGGCCATTTTTTGACAGACCATTTGAAGTAAGCCTACACAATATACAAATTATTGAATATACACATCTCAAAATTATAGTTGTCTCAGTGGAATTTACACAAAATCATAAAATGTATCTAACTCATCAGAATCAACATGTATAAAAAAAAGTCGTATATATATGTCCTAAATTTTTTGAAACCCTGATCAACAAACTCAATTCTTCACTTGGAAGTCGGTCCTTTGTCGTCCTACAATACGCTAACTGTTATACGACGGTGATCCGTAACCTGTTGGATATGATAATTCAACTATGAATATTGATCAAGACATACTCAAGGTGGATCAAAGCTTGTACAAAACATCATGAATATGAGGGACAAAAACTAGTATATGCAGAAAATTGCTTTGAGATTAACACTAAAAGACTCTAATTATGATTAGGCATGAACCAAACTTACATAATCACTTGATCACGACTTGTACCTTATTTAGAGACTCCTCTACCCTATTTTTAGTTGCATGAGTTGCATGAACCACATGCACCAACCATTTGTAGGCTTTACACCAACCACTGACCACTAGCCTAGCCACCATACATTAAATTGGACTAAGGAGTTGGGATTACATTTATTCAACAATCCCCCCTTAAGACCAACTTCTTACAAGAACATGAACAAGTCTAACCTCCTTGACACAATGAGTAAGAGTCCCCCCTTAACAACAACATAGGGTGGTGTACTCTCCTCTACAACTCGTCAAGTTGGAACAACATAAGTCTTGACTCAATCACATATATGACATAATTTAAAAAGCATACTCATCATCTACATCTTTTATACTAAAACTAGAACAAAGATTTGTTTCTTCCACTTGGTTGACTTCTTCAACCACATGTGCCTTTGCTAGCTTTTGATCTTTTTGGTAGCACTTTGCGGATGGATGATTCGTCTTTCCACAATACTCACAAGGATGTTTGGAGAAACAATCCTTAGTAAGCTGATTTGTACGACCACAAATAGTACACTTCTTCTTTGTTGTTGATGTCGAAGTAGTAGTATATGCATGTGAATAAGGATCTATCACATCCTTTGTAATCTTCTTGTCTTCTTCCTGCAAAGAATTTATGATACTTTCCAAGGAAGGGACTGGCTCCTTCTCTTTAAGTACCGTCACAATTTGCCTAAAGCTTGAAGGTAAGCTTTTAAGCAAGATAGCAATAGCATCCTCTTCAGGAACAGGAGACTTAACATAAACCAATTGTGTCATTAAGCTCTTCAACCTGTTAATCAAAGCTGTTAAATTTTCATTACTCTCCATGGTTAGATCAAAGAGTTGCATCTTCAAACTGATCTTGGAATGCTTTGCCTTTGCACCAAAAGTACGCTCTAGTAATTCCCAAGCTTCCATAGCTGACTCAACATTATCAATATAATGAATAAAATCATCTTCTAAAGCAGTAATGATAATACCAAGTGCTTGCTCATCTTTTATTTGAAGTGCAGCCGTTGTAGCTCTTATAACTGCAGTAGAAATACCTGCTTCATCTTCAGGAAGTGGCTTGACCGTACTCCATAGATTTTTCTTCATGAGGTAGCCCTTCACCTTGATTTGCCAGGTATGAAACCTAGTTCCGTTGAATTTGTCGAGGAATTTGGAGCTCATGATGATGCAATATGATGCTTGATGTTGATAACTTGCTCATATAGATGATTTAAGCCCAAATAATAATAATATCATCAATATAGATCAAAATAATAAGCACCATGTTGTTGGAGCAAAAGAGGCAGAAAACAGGCCACTCGAAAAACGCTTCGTACAGCAGCTCCTGTGCACCAATTACTACAAGATTTGGTATGCTGAATCCTCACATTATAGACTTGAAGAATTAGACTAATTCATAGAGATGGCACCGAACGAACCCGATTAGCAGAAAGCTGCCCGTTTTGATGGCGATGACGAATTCGTGAAGAATGAAGAATCGACCAAATCCGCCTTTGAGCTGCGTTTTAGGGCTTGCGTGGGAGCAAAGCAAGAGGCCTATATCAAAAGATTGAAGTATAATCTCCTCAGATGCAAGCATGGAATCAATCTACAGCATGCTATCCAAACAGGGAAAAATAGGCTATGGTGATTAAGAGAGAGATTAGGGTTTTTGCTAATAAACTAAACCTAATTGGATCATGCTCTGATACCAAATGTTGGATATGATAATTCAACTATGAATATTGATCAAGACATACTCAAGGTGGATCAAAGCGTGTATAAAACATCATGAATATGAGGGATAAAAACTAGTATATGCAGAAAATTGCTTTGAGATTAACACTAAAAGACTCTAATTATGTTTAGGCATGAACCAAACTTACATAATCACTTGATCACGGCTTGTACCTTATTTAGAGACTCCTCTACCCTATTTTTAGTTGCATGAGTTGCATGAACCACATGCACCAACCATTTGTAGGCTTTACACCAACCACCACTGACCACTAGCTTAGCCATCACACATTAAATTGGACTAAGGAGTTGGGATTACATTTATCCAACATAACCTTGTTCTACTCTTGACTAATGAAAAGGACCTGCACACAAAGAATACAATGATCAATAAAATGCCCAAAAGAAACCTAAATTATAATAATAAATAGAGGTAAGCAAGATTACCTCAAGACTGAGTAGATGGTCTAGGAGGAGCTCTAACATAGAATTCATATTGAAAACTAAAGGTGATAATGGATGTAAGAAACACCCAACTATCAAGTACTAAGTACCCCTCAGGATGCAAAACATCTCTCTATCTCTTGTCGAAATAAATAAACTCACCATTCTTCATCTGCAACACCAATTCCATAAATCTCCTCCAAGTCTTCATTGACAACTCTTGAAAAGATGCAGGGGAGAAGAGAGCTTGAGCTCTTGCAAGTACACACACACTCACAAAACCCTAAAAGAGAACACACAAGGTGAGAGGCTGAAAATCTTCTTCTTCTTCACTCAACACTCAACACACCATATATAAAGATAAGAGTACTCAACCAAATACATACTAGGGTTCTCTATAGTGTGAACCCAACTAAATGAGCTGGCACTATAACTATGCCAGTCTCTAGAATGGCTGTCACACAGCCTGTCATCCCACTGGCCGCATATCACCCATGATCTCACCAACCATGCTAGTGGTGTAAGTGCGGGGCCTATCCCCCAGGCAGGTCATCAGTGTCCACCGCCTCACTAGATGAGCTCGATATCTCAACACTCCCCCCTCGAGCTCATCTCATGTACACCAAGCGAAGCCTTGAATCTGCGGAGCTTCTCTGTACCCAATGCTTTGGTGAAGATATCAGCTACCTGATAATGTGTGCTGACATAAACAAGGTCAACATCTCCTGCCAAGACCTTCTCTCTGACAAAATGGTAGTGGACCTCTATATGCTTCGTGCGAGCATGAAAAACTGGGTTCCTGGCCAACTGTATACTGCTAATGTTGTAACAGAAAATGACAACTTGTCTATCCACTGATACACCCAGATCTGCAAGTAGCTTTCTCAACCAAGCTACCTCACATGCTGCCATAGCAGCACCTCTGTACTCGGCCTCTGTACTAGATAGAGCAACCGTAGGCTGCTTCTTGCTACTCCAAGTCACAGCAGCACTCCCCAAAGAAAATATGAAGCCACTAGTAGATCTTCTATCTGAGATACTACCAGCCCAATCAGCATCTGTGTACCCATGTACACATATCTCTATCGTCTCAGTTTCATAAAATAGTCCACAATGCAAAGTAGACCTCACATACCTCAGTATGCGTCTCAATGTATCCAAATGTGGCTTCCGAGAAACCTGCATAAACTGACTCACCAACCCAATAGCATAACGCAAATCTGGCCTGGTGATTGTCATGTAGATCAAGCTTCCTACTATGCACCTATACATAGAAGGATCCTCCACAATCTCTCCTGAATCTGCACTAAAGTTGTCATTCTGATCCAATGGCAGTGAGATAGGCTTACAGCCTCTCATACCATACTTGGACAACATGTCCAAGCCATACTGTCTCTGCAGTAATCCAATACCATGTGGTGACCTAATCACCTCAATGCCCAAGAAATATCTGAGCTCCCCCAAATCCTTCATCTCAAACTTCTGTCTAAGTAAGATCTCTGCATCATGGTCCCCCGTAATGATCATGTCATCTACATAGATGACAACAAGCACAACCCCTCTATGACTGTGTCTCTCACATACAGTGAGAAATCTGCATTGGCTACATGAAAGCCAATAGTGACAAGATATTCAAAAATCTTGTCATACCATGCTCTTAGTGCTTGTTTTAAGCCATACAAGGCTTTCTTCAACCTGCAAACATGCTCAGGGTGACTCACATCCTCATAACTAGGTGGCTGCAACATATACACCTCTTCCTGCTGCAAATCCCCATGCAAGAATGCATTCTTTACATCCATCTGATGTAAAGACCATTTCTTTGACGCAGCCACTGTTATCACAACTCTCACTGTTACCATCTTGGCAACAACTGGGCTGAAAGTTTCCTCATAATCAATGCCATATGTCTATGCATATTGTTTGGCTACTACCAATCTAGCCTTGTACCTGTTATGCTTCCATCACTGTTATGTTTTACTTTGTACACCCACTTGCATCCAATGGCTTTCTTGCCTTCAGGCAATTGCACTAAATCCCAAGTCTCATTTCCATATAGTGCATCCATCTCCTCATCCATAGCTTTCTCCCAACACACATTTCCAACAGCCTCATCAATGCATGTGGGCTCTACAACCTGCACAACCTTTGCCATGTATGCATAGTGATGTGTCACATAACCATCATAGGTAAACCTCTGCACAGGATTCTTCACTCTCCCAGATCTTTGCAGCTTTGCAATCATGGCTTCCATAGCCTTCTTTACACTAGGTGTTCTCATAGCTGGTATCCCAAGCTCCTCATCAAGGCTCATCTCTGAGCCACTAGACTCTCCATCAACATGAGAATGCCCTGCAGAAATGTCACATAACCATCATAGGTAAACCTCTGCACAGGATTCTTCACTCTTCCAGATCTCTGCAGCTTTGCAATTATGGCTTCCATAGCCTTCTTTACACTAGGTGTTCTCATAGCTGGTATCCCAAGCTCCTCATCAAGGCTCATCTCTGAGCCACTAGACTCTCCATCAACATGAGAATGCCCTGCAGAAATGTCAGGCATACTAAGGGGCTCAACCACTTTCTCTTTTCGTTTACGTGATGTACTAATCACATTTTTAGGACTGGTATTATGACGCAGCCTGCCACTCCATGGTCTATCAACTGAAGCACTAGATGAGGACTCTCCTGGTCCACTCAAAGACTGTGATTGCTGACTTGTATTCTGTGCAACCACATTTCCACTCACATCAGCCCCAATAGAATCTTTTTCAGCAGCATACCAGCTGCTCATCTCATCAAAGACAACATCCCTGCTTACCCTCAACTCACGTGTAGCAGGGTTATAACACATGTATCCCTTTTGCTCAAGGGAGTATCCAATAAACACACATTTTTTAGCTTTTGGATCCAGCTTAGTTCTCAGCTCATCTGGCACATGCACATATGCAATGCATCCAAAGACTTTTTCAGATGAGACAAATCAATTTTTCTGCGCTAGTAAACCTCTCCTCTGGAGTTACATCATGTATGGCTGCAGTTGGAGTCCTGTTCATGATGTAAACTGCTGTAGAAACAGCCCAGCCCAATAGCTATGCAGCCTATTCTTCTCTTCCATCAATGCTCATGCAATCTCAACAATGTGCTTATTTTTCCGCTCAGCAACTCCATTTTGCTGCGGAGTGTACCTGCATGTAAACTGTCTCCGAATACCATTCTTCTTCAAAAATTCAGAGAACTCATTGGAGAAGTACTCTCCCCCTCCATCTGACCTTAGGCACTTTACATATTTCCCTGATTGCTTTTCAACCATAACTCTGAAATTTTGAAAATGAGTGAACACCTCACTCTTCTCCTTCATAAAGTATACCCACACTTTCCTTGTGTGGTCATCAATAAATGTCACATAATACCTGCAGCCTCCCATAGACATGGTCTTCGCAGGACCCCATACATCCGAATGCACAACATCTAGTGCATTTCTGCTCACATTTCTGTTACGTGGAAATACATGCTTTGTTTGCTTTCCAAATTGGCATGCTTCACATATTTTTTGCATACCTTCAACTTTAAACTTTGGCAACCCTGTCACAATTCCTTTAGTCTGCATAGACTTCATTCTCTGCACATTCATATGTCCAATTCTTTTATGCCAAATGTTTGTGTCTGCAACAATCCCTGAACCATTTGCAAATATCGCAGCACTCACTTTAGGCATGCTTACATTCAATGTAAAAATTCTTCACACTCTGTTGCCTTTTGCAACCAACCTGCACTTGTCTTTAAAGTCTTCAACATAATAACCAATTAAACCGAACTTGCAAACCCTGCACAATCATCTGGCCAACTGAAACCAGATTCTTTGTTATGTTCGAAACATGAAGTACATCTGCAAGGTACTTCACTTTTTCATCGTGCATAGACAATGGCACATCTCCAACATGGGCAATTGGATGAGCAGTGTCATCCCCTGTTTCCACAAAACCTGGTCTTTCAAGGTTTTTCATCTCCTTGAACCACTCCCCATGACTTGTCATGTGGTTTGAAGCACCTGAATCAACGTACCATACATCATCTTTATGTGCTGCTTCAACATTTTCAGACATGGCATTCACGACATGCTGCATAACAAACAACAATTCATTATCCTTATTGTTTCTGCTCCAGGATGCATAGTTGTTTTGCTGCAGTTTCCCATTTTGCATGTCAGCCTACTTCTTATAACAATCTGCTTGCACATGTCCAGGCTTACCACAGTAAAAGAATCCACGTGTATCATTATGTAACCTTTGCCAATTTTCACGACCTCTTTGACTCCCCCTGTCTCTGAATTGGCCTCTTCCACCTGTGTGTTGTTGTTGTTGACTGTTGTTGTTGCTGCTGCTGGCCATAATTCTGATTACCTGTTCGGCCACTCCTTGATCGTGTCCACGGCCTCCTCTACCTCATCCTCTTCTTCCTAAACTTGTGTAGAAGGCCTGTTGCTCTGAACTGTTTTTGTTTTGTGAAGACTGTTGGTCTTCACCCAAGATCTTCTCTTCTATAATCAACATAGACACCAACATTACAAATCCGACGTCTTGGGTCCAAGTTACAAAGCAGCATAATTGGGGCTTCTAACTTTAAAATCAAGCAGTGAGATGGAATCCTCCCCCCAAGTTGATTGCATTTAAAAATTCTATGGAGGTGAATTTTCCTCCTTTTTAAGAATTGAATCTGCACATTGAAATACTACTTAGGCTCACCATACAATGCATCCAAAGCAATTCTATTCATAATATCCTCTTCACTATTTATTGGAGTGAGAATAGCACGCTCACTAAATTATGAAGCATAAGTTGTAGTGATAGCCAACTCATAGGATAGCCAATTAGCTAAGTCTTTAATGCATGATCTTTGCAAGACCATGTCGGTTGGTAGTGCCATTGTCTGATTATCATGGCTATAGTCCACTCCATTCCCACCATTCATGACCGTGCCACTCTTTAAACTCACTACTTCCATTAGATTTTCTTAACAGAATGCGCATATTTCCAGTTAACATTGGAACTTTGATAGAGTTCCATAGGAAGGAACGACATAATGCTACATCCACAATATCCTCCCATCTCCTCTTCACAACAACATGTAAAATTTGTCTAAAATCTCTCCTAGCTAATATAACCTTTCCACCAAATGGCTTATCTAAAATAATACATCCCATAAGCTCCTATCCAATGCTTCAAAAGCAAAACGATGAATCATAGGAGCCTCATCCCAAATAATAAGCTTAAAAACTCTCAAAACCTTTGTAAGTCATCCATGTATAAGGATTTTGCAAGTTGAACAATTATTTAGCTCCAAAGGTATCTTGAATCTTGAATGTGATGTACGTCCATTTGCCAAGTGTAGCGAAGTAATACTCAATGATGCAATGGCTAGAGCAACATGTCCTTACACGTGCAAGCAAGCAATTATACAGATATGTCTTCCTTGATCCCCTTGGTCCATCTAGAAAGAAAATTTCACCTACATCAGTCACAACTGTATGCAACATAATTTCAAAAGCAATAAATTGGGAATATGTTATTATTGACTCCATAACACATGATAGGTTGGATTGTTCAACCATATCAAAAGCTCTCTCTTCTAAAAAGCAATTTGTTTCCACCCAAGACCTCCAAATCAAATCTGTTGAGTTGAGGCATTCCATCAAAATCTGCTAATCTTCGTCCTTTATCATGAAGCATTTCTTCTAGATGTAGGAGTGCATGGGTTTCAACCAATTGTGTAATATTGAGAAACTGACCCCCATGCTTCTTGTTAAATTCTATAAAAAATCTTCTATCATTGCCTCTCAAAATCTCTCCCACAATGTTCTTGGAGATGAAGGCTCACAAAACAATAATATAGGAATAAAAAGGGCATCTTAATTGTAAGGCATCTTGTATGGAGGATACTTCCTCCATACCTATAACCCATTCACAAAACAATAATATAGGAATAAAAAGGGGATCTTAATTGTAAGGCATCTTGTATGGAGGATACTTCCTCCATACCTATAGCCCATTCACAAATCATCTTCTAATGTCCCTCTTGCAATGCAAGCTGTGTTGAAGGAAGGAAATACAAACCATTGAATGAACACAAATCTTCAAATGACAGTCAGAGAAGCCTTTCCCATATTTTCCCTTCAGCAATATTATCATCATCTTTGAAGACAACATTCTGCGCTGCCAAGTAAGTGTTCCTGCAACCGCTACACATCTAGCTTGTCATTATGCAAATCATATTCAAAGAGTCTCCAACATGCCTCTAATGTAGAGACATACCATGCATCTAAGTACCTCTCTATTTCATCAATGACTACCCCACTAACATTAGCATCACCACCTTCTATAGTCCTTAATCTTAGTGTTGCTCTATCATGCATCTAAGTACCTCTCTATTTCATCAATGACTACCCCACTAACATTAGCATCACCACCTTCTATAGTCCTTAATCTTAGTGTTGCTCTATCATGCCCCTTAATATATGTACTTGTAAAGATACTTCACCGCTTATATTGTCGAGAAAATTTTCACATCATTTATATGTGGATTATATGTGACTGTATTACCAACATTAAATTTTTTCATTGCTCTATAGCTCTTCCATCACACACACACACACAACATATATAGGGTATTTATAAATGTAAATAAAAACATAAACACACACATATATACATATATATATACATACATATATATATACATACATACATATATATATATATATATATACATATATATATATATTTATTTAATTTATAATTATATTATATTTTAATTTATAATTATATTTTATTGAAATTTACTTTTATTCTCTCTTCATCCTCTATCTCTCTCTCTTTCTCTCTCTCTCTCTCTCTCTCTCTCTCTCTCTCTCTCAACTCTCTCTCTCAAACACTCGGCCTATGTACTGGATAGAGCAATTGTAGGCTGCTTCTTGCTGCTCCAAGTCACAGTAGCACTCCCTAAAGAAAACATGAAGCCACTAGTAGATCATCTATCTGAGATACTACCAGCCCAATCAGCATCTGTGTATCCATGTACACATATCTCTGTCCCAGTTTCATAAAATAGTCCACAATGCAAAGTAGACCTCACATACCTCAGTATGCGTCTCAATACATCCAAATGCGTCTCAATGCATCCAAATGTGGCTTTTGAGGAACCTATGCTATGTAGATTTAAGCTATGCTATGTAGATCAAGCTTCCTACTATGCGCCTATACATAGTAGGATCTTCCAAAATCTCTCCTGAATCTGCACTCAACTTGCCATTCTGATCTAATGGCACTGAGATAGGCTTACAGCCTGTCATACTATACTTGGACAACATGTCTAAGCCATACTGTCTCTGCAGTAATCCAATACCATGTGGTGACCCAATCACCTCAATGCCCAACAAATATCTGAGCTCCCCCAGATCCTTCATCTCCAACTTCTGTCTAAGTAAGATCTTTACATCAAAGATCTCTGCATCATGGTCCCCGGTAATGATCAGGTCATCTAAATAGATGACAACAGGCACAACCCCTCTATCACTGTGTCTCACATACAGCGAGAAATCTGGATTGGCTACATGAAAGCCAATAGTGACAAGATATTCAAAAATCTTGTCAAACCATGCTCTTGGTGCTTGTTTTAAGCCATAAAAGGCTTTCTTCAACCTGCAAACATGCTCGGGGTGACTCACATCCTCATAACCAGGTGGCTGCAACATATACACCTCTTCCTGCAAATCCCCATGCAAGAATGCATTCTTTACATCCATCTAATGTAAAGACCATTGCTTTGACAGCCACTGCTATCACAACTCTCAGTGTTGCCATCTTGGGAACTGGGCTGAAAGTTTCCTCATAATCAATGCCATATGTCTGCGCATATCCTTTGGCTACTACCAATCTAGCCTTGTACTTGCTTATGCTTCCATCACTGTTATGTTTTACTTTGTACACCCTCTTGCATCCAATGGCTTTCTTGCCTTTAGGCAACTGCACTAAATCCCAAGTCTCATTTCCATATAGTGCATCCATCTCCTCATCCATAGCTTTCTCCCAACACACATTTCCAATAGCCTCATCAATGCATGTGGACTCTCTACAACCTGCACAACTTTTGCCATGTATGCATAGTGATGTCCACAAGATCCTTCGACTTCTTTGAAGGTGGTGTCAACACATAAGTGGAGGTGAAACCCACTGCTCTCCATTTATGCTTAAGCTTTGGGGTAGGTGTTGTCAAAGGCATGACTTTTGTTCTCCACTCCATCGTTGCTTTACGTGGGTTGTCTTGACTTGTGGTGTGGGTTCTCATTAGGAAAAATACGGACTCTCCATTTTTCCCCTTAAGGGCTTTCTCTCTCTTCCATGAATTAAGGAAAAGTGGTGAAAAATGTTATAATATTGCCATTCTCTCTCCTCTTTTAGAATCAAGGAGATCTCTTTATATTTTTTTTATTAAGAGATTCACCTATTATTTTATTGTATTACTGTCCTATGTCCAAAGTTAGGACCACCTGTCTTCAAAATTCTCAAAACTGAAATAACAATATTTTATTTGATCTAAAAACATGAAGCATCGAAGATGTGACACTCTTAAATACCCACATGACTTTTCAACTTCTAAATCCTTCAAAATATAATGCATTTACGTATTTCAAAATGGGAGAAGTTAAAAACTTGATGTAGGCGCATCACATTTTTGATATTCTTTTTACCCATGCCTACCTCTATGCTCTAAGAGTGTGGATGTTAATTTTCATCATTTTTCATTAAGTATATAGAGGTTTATGATTTTTTTCTTCATTTAGAGACTTCTCTAGATTTTAAGAATAAGAAAAATAGGGTTTTCAGTGTAGGGAGATTTTAGTATGCTTTGATGTGATATTACTTTAGATTTTTCACTTTCCCTCCTTTCTATAGAGAAAATTCAAATTTGTGTTTGTTTTCTTTACTCAAAAGCTTTCTTTCCCTCCTAAACCACATTAATGACTTTAGATCTTCTCAATCATGGGGTTTCTTCTCTTTTGTAAAACAAAGAAATCGAGGGGTATGTTGATTATTTGGTGGCATTTAGTTGGAATCACATATTCATCTTCCCCTTCAATCATCTTTATATTCATTAATCTCTGCAAAAGAATCAAAGAACAAGAGAGCAATGGAGGTATGTCCATCTTGTTATCTGTTATGTTGTTTTGTTATGGTTTAATTTTGTTTGCGTTATTCTTTTCTATTTTGACCATCATATTGTTCTGAATGTGATTTAGTCATGTGTGAAATTGAAGATAATAGTTGAGTTTAATGATGTTATTTCTGTGTTATTTAGATTTTTCATTAGTGATTTTATGAGTTAAACAAGTGGAAGAAATATAATTGTTGATTAATAGTTATGATTTAGTCTGGGGGATATATTAAAGTCTATATGTTATGTTCAATAATGTTATTTCTCATTTAAGCTTTGTTATTTGTTAATTTTTTGAGTTATACAAATTTATAAAAGCTAATTTGGGGTTAATAGTTATGATTAATGATGTTTTCTTTCCTATTCTGACCATCTTATTATTCTAAATGTCATTTAGTCATGTGTGAAATTGAAGTCAATAGTTGAGTTTCATGATATTATTTCTATGTTATTTGGTTGAAACAAGTGTGTTATTTTGATTAAAAGTTATGATTTAGTTCTAGGTTATAACGTTGTGTTCAATAATGTTATTTCTAGTTAAAGTTGTGTTATTTGTTAAATTTTCGAGTTGTACAAATGTATAAAAGCTAATTTTTTGTTAATAGCTTTGTTTTGTCCAAAGCTAATTTTTGGTTAAGAACTGTATTTTTTCCAAATGCTAATTTTAGGATGTAGGCCAGAACAGGAAGAGAGACATTCACTTCCACTTGGAGGTCGAGTATGCACCGCTATACAAGAGAATGACAACAAGTGAAAAGCAGCCACCAGCGATAATGTAACAAGAGAGAAATGTAGGGAAAAAACATGTCGATCTTTGGGTTGAGGGGTGTATTTATCCACTCGATCCAATTATCTAAAGACCTCCATAATTTAGTGGGCTTACATCTTTCATTAAGTATGTGTGTGAAGGCAATGCTGAGTTATTGGAATACACTAGGAGAGGCTAGCAATGCAAGCTCATAGTGTTTACACATCTGTTCAGTGCACCATGATGGGCATGGATCAAGGAGATCACAAAATCACTAAGTGAAAAGGGGAGTCTAGTATCCCAAGATCCTCATCAAGGCTCATCTCTGAGCCACTAGACTCTCCATCAACATGAGAATGCCCTGCAGAAATGTCAGTCATACTAAGGGGCTCAACCACTTTCTCTTTGCCTTTATGTGATGTACTAATCACATTTGCAGAACTGGTATTATGACGTAGCCTGCCACTCCAGGGTATATCAACTGAACCACTAGATGAGGACTCTCCTGGTCCACTCAAAGACCGTGAGATTGCTGACTTGCATTCTGTGCAACCACATTTCCACTCACATCAGCCCCAACAGCTTCTTTTTCAGCAGCATACCAGCTGCTCATCTCATCAAAAACAACATCCCTGCTTACCCTCAACTCACGTGTAGCAGGGTTATAACACCTGTATCCCTTTTGCTCAAGGGAATACCCAATAAACACACATTTTTTAGCTTTTGGATCCAACTTAGTTCTCAGCTCATCTGGCACATGCACATATGCAATTCATCCAAAGACTTTCAGATGAGACAAATCAGGTTTTCTGCCAGTAAACCTCTCCTCTGTGGAGTTACATCATGTATGGCTACAGTTGGAGTCCTTTTCATGATGTAAACTGCTGTAGAAACAGCCTCAGTCCAATAGCTATTTTGCTGTGGAGTGTATCTGCATGTAAACTATCTCTGAAAACCATTCTTCTGTAAAAATTCAGAGAACTCATTGGAGAAGTACTCTCCCCCTCCTCATGAAGTATACACACACTTTCCTTGTGTGGTCATCAATAAATGTCACATAATACCTGCAACCTCCCATAGACATGGTCTTCGTAGGACCCCATACATCTGAATGCACAACATCTAGTGCATTTCTGCTCACATTGTTGTCACATGGAAATACATGCTTTGTTTGCTTTCCAAATTGGCATGCTTCACATATTTTTTGCATACCTTCAACTTTAAACTTTGGCAGCCCTGTCACAATTCCTTTAGTCTGCATAGACTTCATTCACTGCACATTCACATGTCCAATTCTTTTATGCCAAATGTTTGTGTCTGCAGCAATTCCTGAACCATTTGCAAACATCGCAGCACTTACTTCAAGCATGTTTACATTCAATGTAAACATTCTGCCCACTCTGTTGTCTTTTGCAACAACCAACCTGCACTTGTCTTTAAAGTCTTCAACATAACAACCATCATGGTTAAATCGAACCTGTAAACCCTGCTCAATCATCTTGCCAACTGAAACCAGATTCTTTGTTATGTTCGAAACATGAAGTACATCTGCAAGGTACTTCACGTAGCCATCCTGCATAGACAATGGCACATCTCCAACATGGGCAATTGGATGAGCAGTGTCATCCCCTGTTTCTAAAAAACCTGGTCTTTCAAGGTTTTTCATCTCCTTGAACCACTCCCCATGACTTGTCATGTGGTTCGAAGCACCTGAATAAACATACCATACATCATCTTTATGTGCTGCTTCAACATTTTCAGACATGGCATTAACGACATGCTCCATAACAAACAACCTTTCATTATCCTCATTGTTTCTGCTCGAGGATGCATAGTTGTTTTGCTGCAATTTTCCATTTTGCATGTCAGCATGCTTCTTATAACAATCTGCTGCACATGTCCAGGCTTACCACAATAAAAGCATCCACGTGTATCATTATACTGCCTTTGCCAATTTCCACGACCTGTTTGACTCCCCCTGCCTCTGAATTGGCCTCTTCCACTTGTGTGGTTGTTGTTGTGAATTCTGGGACTATTGTTGTTGCTGCTGTTGGCCATAATTCTAATTACCTGTTCGGCCACCTCCTTAGCCGCGTCTACGGCCTCCTCTACCTCATCCTCTTCCTAAAGCTGTGTAGAAGGCCTGTTGCTATGAACTATTTTTGTTTTGTGAAGATTGTTGTCCTTCACCCAAGCTCTTCTCTTCTATAATCAACATAGACACCAAATCTATGAAATCGAGAATGTTTCCCGAGTCTGAATAGACGTCTTGAACGCCTTGTATTGTGGCCCGAGACCGTGTAGATAGACTTCCACCTTATCATCATCATCTACTGAAATGCCAATAGATGTAAGGGATTCTACAATACCCTTGATCTTCAATGCATAGTCATTCACATACATACTCTTTTTCTCCACAGTATAAAGTTCATTCTTCAACTATATCTTTCGTGCTTTGGTATCATTTCATAGAGTTTTACCAAGGTGTCCCATGCCTCCTTGGGGGACTTGGCATCCTGTATGTGCCCAATCATGGTGTCTTGTATACTGATAGAGAGCCAATACATAACTTTTCTGGCTCCTTGGTTCCAATCCTTGAAGTCTTTCACATCTGCAGCAGTCGGATTGATCTCTGGTATCTCCGGTGCCTCTTCATGCTCACCTTCTATGTAGTCCCAGTAACCCTTTCCCATCAGGAAATTTGTCAACGTGAACCTCCAAGCATGGAAGTTGTTCTTGTCAAGCTTCTTAGCAACAATCTGGTTTATGCCATCATTTGACATCTTTCCAGACACACAAATTTACCAAAAATAGCACTCTGGTTTATCCTGCACAAACTGCTATATTTTCTACACAGCGGTACTGTACTACACTCAAATGTCACAACCAGTGACATTTGAGTGTACTGTACTACACTCAAAATGTCACAACCAGTGACATTTTCTGCGCAGCGGTACTGTACTACACTCAAATGTCACAACCAGTGACCTCAATGTGCATACATACACCCAATGGCAACTGTTTGACCTCCTTGCAGCACACACAATGTCTGCACAACCAATCTGTCTTCCTGCAGTTCTTAAAACAGAGTTCAGCATAGAATCGATGACTTGCCCACAGTGCTTGAAATCACCTGCTTTTCGAAAAACGGAGGTCCTAACGCGCTCGAAACGCGTTTTCGGCCAAAAAAATGTGATTTGATAGGATAGTATAGCTACCCTATAGCTTTACTCCCACGAAGAAAGCTCCTCAATCAGAGATCGTTTGCCGGTGCCTGCCAGAGCTCCCGACAAGGGTGTATTCGCCAACACAAATAGGGAAGAGTAGATGAAGCTCTTACCCTCGTACCGCTTCCTGTGCTTCTCTTGCTTGCAGCTTAGCCCTTAGCATGAACCAGGCTTTGATACCATGAAAAGATGCAGGGGAGAAGAGAGCTTGAGCTCTTGCAAGTACACACACACTCACAAAACTCTAAAAGAGAACACACATAGTGAGAGGCTGAAAGTCTTCTTCTTCACACAACACTCAACACACCATATACAAAGATAAGAGTACACACAATATGAAAAGGTACTCAACCAAATACATACTAGGGTTCTCTATAGTGTGAACCCAACTAAATGAGTTGGCACTATAACTATGCCAGTCTCTAGAATCGCTGTCACACAGCCTATCATCCCACTGGCCGCATATCACCCATGATCTCACCAACCATGCCAGTGTTGTAAGTGTGGGGCCTATCCCCCAGGTGGGTCATCAATGTCCACCACCTCACTAGATGAGCTCAATATCTCAACACTCCTTGCTAATGGGGTGAAGGAAGAGCTCTGTATGCTTAGATGGAGACAAAAAGAGCTTCATCTTCATGATGGTTCTCTCTCACAAAAGGTGGGGGAAGAAAGGAAGGTAATATAAGAGGGGAGACTACAAACACTCCTATCTAGCAAGCATCTATCAAGTATCCCTCAAGCATATAAAATATAATAACATACATGCATGCAAGAATAGGGAAGGGGAGAGCTCACAAGTATTCTATTGTAAGGGAATGATTGACTATTGCTTATTGTCAAAAATGATTTACATACAAGTGACTAGTTTTCACACTAGCTAGGCCAAACTTAAAAATGGTCGGGCTTCTATTACTAGTCTTAAGCAAGTATGTGCACAAAGTCCTTAGACTTTCCTTATTTGACATTAGCACAAGGTAAGGCCGCTTATATGTTCTAGTGCCGTTTTACAAAGGATGAGTGCAAGTTTCAGCAAGAAGATGGCAAAGTGCCTTACGGTTAGTCAAGTAGGTGAAACCATGTTAACCTATGGAGTGGTTAACATAGCCCCCTTCCTAATGGATCGTGTCCTTGTGTCAAACCCAAGTTGATGGTGAAGCTATTGTCAGGATGGAAAGGTGTGGATGGTCTAGTATATGCCATGCAGTTGGCATTCGAGGTTACATGGTATGATTTAGGATTGATCCGCAACCAAATGGTCTAGTATATGCCATGAAGCTGGCATTCGAGGTTACATGGTATGATTCAGGATTGATCCGCAACCAGATGCAGTGCAAAGTGGTGAGAAGCTTTGGGTAGCCTTGGCAACGTAAAAGGGTAGTATGAAAAGTGATAGGCAATGTAGAGGGCCTTCATGTGAGGCCTCCTTTTTTTAATGGAAATGGAATGGACATTTCAAAATTAGGTAGTTGACAAAAGCAGTTTACACCCTGTGTGATTAGTGGAATGAGTTCCAAGACCACCACTTTGCATGGGTAGATGGGGCAGCCCATATCTTCTTGGCACGACATGATATTATACCCTGAGGTCATATTGTGATGCCTAGATATTGGGATTCTTCATGGGGAAAATGTGTCGATGGCTAGGGAAAGGTTTTGTTGGTGCTGAATTGGAGTCGAAGTAGAGAAGGTTGTATGATTTGAAGCTCATTGGAGGTACCTACAAGGTTAAGGGTTCTCTAGGTGATGGGGGTCATACCATTGGCCAGACTTATGTTTATCATTGTTCCCTAATCTAGATATGTACCTAGAGGGTCAATGTTGATGAGGTTAGTTGGAGGTGCATATGTTTATGTGCACCATGAGATGAAAGATATGGAAAACTATGTGATGCCCGTAGTGAAATATGCAAGTGATGTGTATGGGAAATGGGCAAAAGGTGTGCCCCTATGTGTATACTCCTCTTACACAACTACTTTCTTCAACTCCCTTTGTTGCTTTCATTAACATTTTCTTGACATCTCTTTTTTCAAGTCAAGATCATTTGATTTATTGATGCATGGCATCTAGCTTTGCCCATAGCTATAATGGGAGCTGGTTGGCCTTTATGGCTCAAGGGATTTGGCATTAATGAGCACAAGGGATAAAGGCAATCTAGGTCAAGGGAGGGTGGTGGGGCCGAAGAAGAGGCTATAGAAGATTCTTACTAGTGCTAGCATTGTAGTGTAGTGTGCTATGGGGTCGTGCTAATCTTTTTGGGCCAGTGGTGCCATGGAAGTATGTGCATGACTCTCTTTGGGGTTTGGCACCATGGGTGGCTCTTCTTTTGATGGGACCATGGATGGGCAAGGGCACTACACAAGGTATTATCTCTTACTACGCATGGTATCTCTTGCTACATGGACTATGGATCTTGTGTTTTTGAATGCAACACATACTTGAGGCTCATGGTCCATACTTTGTTAAACAAGGTAGTTTGGCAATATGGTCCACACAAGGCATGGAGCGATCTCATTGGCAAGCTCGATATGGATTCCAAAAAGCAATGGCGCATTGAGGTGGAATAAATGATTCCAATCCTATGCGGTAGTTACTCCAATGGTGATATAGGAGAAGAGATAAGGTATGAGGACAAATTTTTAAAGTCCAAAACCAATGATACAAAATCTGTGCGCAGGGCAATATATGAAGTGAGGAAAGCAATATATGAAAATAGCATGGCTAGAGAACATCATACAGAATGGTTGCCAAGAGAGAGTCTGTTAGCAAATGGAAACATTGAACATAAAGTGGTGATGGAAGTGATTTAGAATTATAACTAAGAAATGACATTTTATGTTTATAAGCATGTGTCCCTCACATGGCCAATGCAATCTTGCAAATTTTGAAGGAACATGCTCTACAGTTGGGCCAACGTGTGGGGTTAGGCCCCAATTTGGACACATTGGGTGACAAATCAACAAAGAGGGCAACATCATCCCCAGCTAATATGAGAGTACTGGAGCAATCCAATGTTTTAAAGAAATAAGTGTGTTTGCTAAAGTCAACATGGATAACTTTTTCAAAGTGTTGATATTTTTTAAAAGTAAGTGTTAATAACTTATAGTAAGTTCCATTTATAAATGAAGGCACTTCTTTCATTTCTCTCCGTTCCTTCTACTTGTTGTGAGTATGGCACGTACTAAGCAAAGAGCAAAGAGGATGCCTACCAAGATACCGGTTCATTCATCTGGATCTAGTGAACATACTAACACCGACAATGATGAAGGTCAAGCTCCTCCAAATAGGAAAGCTGCTCTCGCTGCTCTAGCTAGTAATGTTTATGCATAAGAAGAGAAGATGGAAACCAGGCACCACTGCTCTTCGTGAAATTAGGAGGTTTCAGAAGATTCTTGAGTTGGTTACACCCAAGGCGCCTTTCTCGAGGTTGGTACGAGAAATATTGCAAGATCTACAAAGGGGAAATCACTACATGTGATTTTGAAGAGATCAAGCATGTAATGTGGAGCGATGGTAAGCCCAAGTGTTGCTTTCTTTTCCAGAGGCGGAAGAAAGTTACTTGGTGGACCTCATGCACGAACTGTTAGCCATCCATACCTGGCGCATCACACTCAAGCCCTCGGATCTCTATCTTGTTCATAGGATTCGTTAACAATAGAGATGCATTCAATCTTAACCATGACCTGGTTTGAAGAGCTGTGTAAATGCTTGTGTATCGTTTTGTGTTTTCATGTTTTCATTTAGTTCTACTCAACTAGTTGTACTTAATGCGATGTACTGGATTTGGATATTTTTAAGTTTTCTTTATTTTCAATGTTGTTTCCTTAATGTAACTTACCGAATTTGCCCATTGATTTGGGTATTTTAAGTTTTCTTCATTTCCAATGTCAGTGTGTATTCTTATATTTTCATGGGAAAAAAATTGCATGTGCATGTGGAGGTGCTTTTTTATTTGCATGTGTAGGTGTATATTCATAAATTTTCCAAGAAAAAATCAATGCATGGTGTGCAATGATCATAATGGGCTGAAATTTGTTCTATGCATAGATCATGTGGCTTACATCATAAGCATGCATGTGCATATGCATAGATCATGTGACTTACATCATAAGCATGCATGTGCATATGTAAGCAAGTCCATGTGCATGTGTAAGTGCTATTTTATATGATAATATTATTTTTCTAAGAAAAAATTGATGCATGGCATGTAATGATCAGAATGGGTTGAAATTTTTTATGTGCATAGATCATATGGTTTACATACCCTAGATAAAATATCAGACCCATCAGCGGTATGTAGGGCCCCTGTCTAAAGGCTCGCGTGTGGAGGCCTTCTTTTTTTAAAAGTAGGTCTCTACATGCAAGCCTCGGACAAGGGCCATACAGGCCTTTGATAGGGCTGATATTTTATCTAGGAGGTGGTCTATGGCACTTCTATGTACACATAAAATTTGAGCTCATTTTGATAAGGAAAAGTCTTTTTAAAAATTAAAAATTATTAAATTTATGTATTAGGCTAAATTTTTTTAAATAAATTTCCATCTATACGTATGGAAGTAATCCTCAATTCACATCATTTCTCATCTTTCATTTCTCTCTCTCACCTCCAAGAGCATGTCTCACACCAAGCAAACTACAAAGAGAGTCTGGCCCCCCAAGGTGGGGCGTGGAGCACCCCCCGTCCAACCACAACCGCGAAAACATTGCAAACGCAGGTGGAGGCCTGACGCACTATGGTTCTCTGTGAGATTAGGCAATACTAAAAGATAATCTAGCTTCTCATGTCGAAGTTTTCCTTCCAACATGTGGTGCGAGAGATCATGCAGAATCTAAAACTCCATCATGACAGGACGTTTTGGGTTCGCGCAGCATCAAGCCCACTACCTATGCGATGTGGATAGGTAATGCCTTGGAGGCATTCCAGGAGGCTACGGCATACCTAGTGGATATTTTTGGTGAGATGGTGTTTATAGCTATCCGTGTAAAGAGGGTCACCACATAACTGAAAAGAACATGAAATTGTGCGATGCATACAACACTGGAGAGATCCTCTAAGCCACGATCTTTAGTTATATTTTTATATATCTCGCATGAATGTAATTCTTAAAAGCTATGTAAAGATCGATGTATATCTTGATAAATATACAAAATTTTTACTCTTATCTTGTGTTGCAAGTAAGTCTCTTTTAATTTGAATTTATATAATTTGTTGATTTATTTGTGTTTTCAAATGGCTACAATTTTCATTTAAGTTACGTGTGTAATTCGAATTTATTTTCTTGAGCTGATTAATAGAATACATTACAGGACACATATTAAACAAAAAAGTATGCAACCCAAATTTCCATTCATAGCATAAAAAATTACATAGTCATCAAAGTTACATAGTCATCATGGCTATATCCTAGGCTTCTTACTAGGCTCTCCAGACTCTAAGCCGCCTTGATGGTTGAAATAAAAACATGGAACCCTTCAAGCTTTGCCATGATGATGGTGGGATCTTGTACCTCCCACAAAAATGCCAAGGGCCAATCAGAATGTAAGAGCCCCTAGCTTTGAGTCAAGAACAAATAAAGAAACTTTGAGCACCGAAGTAGAACAACTTTTTCCAAACTTGAATTAGTCGGAATAAGTTTGAATGAAGCACCCTTTGTAAGTGCTTTAAGCTCCAAAAAGTTGTCTGCATACGTCGGAGAGAGCAACCCTTGTGGAAGGCTATCACATCATTGGCAAGTTTGCCAATGTACTCCTTTAGGGCACAGAGTTTGCCAATGTACTCCTTTAGGGCATAGAGTCCTAAACCCTTCCTTGGTCCCCAGACCTTCCACTCTGCCTCGATTCAAATTCATCAAGATATACAATTTCCTACTCATCACCAATAAAAATTAATGTCAGCATCAATCATGCAATGCATGGGAGAGGAATATTTTTTAATAGAATGGCCCCAAATTTCATATATGGGGTCTCTATGGCATGTAGAATTTACCATTATTTTATTATCATAAAAGAATAAAAAAGCCATTTTCTTAACCTCTAGCTTAACAAGCTTAGATTATGGTTTTGAATTAAGAATTTATGAATGAGAAGCATTCTTTTTCTTGAAGAATAATTATAGGAATGACTATTCTTTTGGGAGAGAGAGATACATAAAAAGCATTCTAATTAAGCATAAAGATTAACTTTTTCTTAATTATTTATTATAATTCTTAGGGAAAGCTTGATTTGCATTTAAAACAATTAATTAGAAACTTCTCAAGCTTGACAGGGGTTGAGAAGTGAAATCATTGAGAATATTAACAAAAAAACCATGAAATTCTTCTTACCTTTAGGTTTGGCTTGCTTCTTTATCTTAGAAGAAAACCCCCAACCAATCAATTGGTTTAGTATGTTGAGAAGAAAGCTCCAAGAGTTGTTGAAGAGAGAGAGAGAAGCTCCAATCTCTCCAAAAGTAGAGGATTTTTAAGGGATAATAGAAAATATGCTTATTTTAATGTAATACTGGCATGGTATAGTTCACAGATCAGAATACAAAAGAACGAGGGTCTATTTATAGATGAGGGAGGCCACTAACTGAATCCAACTAAGTTCTAAAATTTTTCAGCTTCAGTTTGGCTGAACTTGGACAAGATTTGGACCAGTTTAGCTCCCATTTTGATCCAGTTTGAAATTTTCAGCTTCAGTTTGAAATTTTCAGCTTCACTTTGGCTGAACTTGGCCAAGATTTAGACCAGTTTAGCTCCCATTTGGACCAGTTTAGCTCCCAGTTTGATCGAGGAGAGAGGAGAGATAAAAATATCTCAATATTTTTGAATTAAAAACCCTCCCGCACATGTGAAGGAGGCACCTAACTCAAAGGTCCCCCTCTCCTTACCAAGGTGTCAAAATTCATCATTCCTCCAAAAGATCTCATTTTTTTTAGTAATATCTCTTAATTTTTAACTAATAAACCTTGTACTCAGCCAACTCTTCATCTTATGTGAGCATTTACTCATTTTTGGGTATTTTTTTTAATTCATTGGATTTATCTCATCCCAACACTTGGATTAATCTTATTGGCCCATTGGAACCTTAATTGGACCATAATCCAGAAATTTCTGAAAATCTCGACCCTTAGGCTAAGGTCCTTTATATCATTTTTAATTGATTCCTAATGCACGTTGGAGAATTTATTTTGAAATTTTATTTCAAGGAAATATATTTATGATATTATTAGATTTTTTATATCCAAAAATATCCCAATATTGAATTACCTCTCTCGAGAATTTTTCATCTCTCTAGGCAAAAACAAGGAAAAATAATATTTTCTTGTATTCAGAAATAGAGAATGATTACATGGGATTGAGGTAAAAGCTTATTCAAAAATAGGGAATGATTACATGGGATTGAGGTAAAAGCTTATTCAAAAATAGAGAATGATTACATGGGATTGAGGTAAAAGCTTATTCATTATTTAGGCTGAGGAGGAATCTTATATCCTCTCCCACTTGAAAAACGCGAGATGTCCTCATCTCGCAAAGTGGGGGTAATCTTTTGCCAACTCTTCTTCTTTCTCCCAGGTGGCGTCTTCTAGAGGGAAGAACTTCCACTTGACTAAAAACTCTCTGAGGACTCTGCTCCTCAGAACCTTCTCCCGAACATCAAGGATTTCTTCAGGTTGGAGTACCATCTAGCCTTGAGTCAGAGAAATCAATTGGTCATCATCAAGCACGTGACTCGGGCAAGGTACATATTTCTTAAGCAAACTGACATAGAATACATTATGTACCTTGAGATGGGGAGGCAGAAGAAGTTTATAAGCTAGATCGCCCACTTTCTTTATAACAACATATGGCCCACAATATCTGGGAGAGAGCTTCTTGTACTTCCCTAAAGATAAGGAATTTCTTTTTGGTCGTACTCAAATGAAGACCATATCTGATTCTTCAAACTCTCTCTCTGATCTCTTTTTATCTTCATACTGATTTTGCCTATCTTGGGCTGCCTTAATATCTTTACGGATTGATTGCATTTGCTGGTCCACATCATCAAGCATTTGTCTGGACATTTCGACTCTGATCAATGGGTCAGACCAAGTCAATGGTGTAAGGCAATCTTGTCCTCCATACAAAGCTTTGAAAGGACTCATCCCAATGCTTCGATGATAAAAGGCATTGTAAGCAAATTCAACCAGATGCAAATGGCTTAACCACTTCTTGGGTTCCACAGCATGACCGAAGGATATCTTCTATTACCTGATTCACTCTTTCAGTTTGGCCATCTATTTTGGGGTGATATGTTGTACTGAGATCCAAGAAAGTTCCTACTACTTCGAATAATGCAGTCTAGAATTTTGATGTGAAATTGGGATCTCTGTCACTTACTATCCTCCTGGGTAAGCCATGCAATTTGAAGACCTCTTTAAAGAAAACTCTAGCAACATCCACTGCAGTGTATGTTTCTTTCACTGGAATCAGATGGGCAACTTTGGTTAGTCTGTCACAACTACCACAAAAATGGAGTTGTAACCTGATTGCAGTAAAGGTAATCCAGTGTTAAAGTCCATACTGATACATTCCCACTTTATCTGTGGAATGTCTAGAGGCTGCAGTTTCCCTGGCATCTTGATTCTCTCTGCCTTGACTCTCTGACACATTAAGCATTTCCACACATGATCAAGTACATCCTTTTTGAGTCCTGGCCCAGAAGAAACTTTTCTTCACAGACATACTGACGTGGAATACATTATGTACCTTGAGATAGGGAGGCAAAAGAAGTTTATAAGCTAGATCGCCCACTTTCTTTATAACAGCATATGGTCCACAATATCTAGGGGAGAGAGCTTCTTGTACTTCCCTAAAGATAATGAACTTCTTTTTGGTTGTACTTGAATGAAGACCATATCTTATTCTTCAAACTCTCTCTCTGATCTCTTTTTATCTGCATACTGCTTTTGCCTATCTTGGGCTGCCTTAATATCTTTACGGATTGATTGCATTTGCTGGTCCATGTCATCAAGCATTTTTCTAGACATTTCGACTCTGATCAATGGGTCAGACCAAGTCAATGGTGTAAGGCAATCTTATCCTCCATACAAAGCTTTGAAAGGACTCATCCCAATGCTTTGATGATAAGAAGCATTGTAAGCAAATTCAACCAGATGCAAATGGCTTAACCACTTCTTGGGTTCCCTGCCCCCACAGCATGACCGAAGGATATCTTCTATTATCTGATTCACTCTTTCAGTTTGGCCATCTGTTTTGGGGTGATAGGTTGTACTGAGATCCAAGAAAGTTCCTACTGCTTGGAAGAATGCAGTCCAGAATTTTGATGTGAACTTGGGATCTCTGTCACTTACTATCCTCCTCGGTAAGCCATGCAATTTAAAGATCTCTTTAAGGAAAACTCTGGCAACATCCACTGTAGTGTATGTTTCTTTTACTAGAATCAGATGGGCAACTTTGGTTAGTCTATCAACTACCACAAAAATGTAGTTGTAACCTCATTGCACTAAAAGTAATCTAGTGACAAAGTCCATACTGATACATTCCCACTTCATTTGTGGAATGTCTAGAGGCTGCAGTTTCCCTGGCATCTTGATTCTCTTGGCCTTGACTCTCTGACACATTAAGCATTTCTGCACATGATCAAGTATATCCTTTTTGAGTCCTGGTTGGCCAGAAGAAGCTTTTCTTCACAAACATATAGGTGTTTATAAACCCTAGACGTCTAGCTATGAGGCTATCATGGGCTTCTCTCAAAATTCTTCCCTTTATTCCCTCATCATTGGGAATGCATAGCCGATTATTATAATACATGCATCCTTCATCCAATTTGTACCCAAGAACTCGACTCATTTCCTGAGGAGTCTTGCTTTCCTGCATCAGAAGGGTAGCAGTAGGGGTAAAGAATTTATCCTGCATGATTTTCTCCTTTGCTTCACTGATCAATGGATTTGACACCAATGTAATTGCAAGCAAGGAGGCTTTTGTGCTAAGCGCATATGCCACCACATTTTTTTTTCTCGGCCGATACTTAATTTCAAAATCGAATTCTTGCAAGGTCTGCATCCATTTCCCTTGACGCATGTTGAGATCCCATTGGGTGAAGATATACTTCAGACTTTGATGATCTGTCATCAAGGTGAACCTTTGTCCCAAAAGACAATGTCTCCACCACAACTTCAGAGCATAGACTGCTGAGAGTAACTCCAAGTTATGGACGACATAATTTCTCTCATGTGTTTTGAGTTTTCTGAAATCATAGGCTACAGCATGACCTTCCTACATAAGAGCACCACCTAAGGCAAACCCACTGGCATCAATAACTACCTCAAAGGGTTTGGTAAAATGTGGCAATTTAAGGACATGGTTGGTTACTAAGGCTATCTTCAGTTTATCAAAGCCACTATGACACATTACAGTCCACTGAAAAAGGGTACTCTTCTTGAGAAGGTTAGTTAAAGGGAATGCTATCTGAGCATACATGGGTATAAAGATTCTATACCATCCGATTAATCCTAGGAATCCTCTGACTTCCTTTACCATCTTGGGTTCTGGCCAATCTACAACAGCTTGGATTTTTGCGGGGTCAGGACAAATCCCATCCTTTGACACTACGAATCCCAAGTATTCTACACCTAGCCAACAGAGAAAGAACACTTGCTCTTTTTTGCAAAGAGTTGGTGTTTCCTTAGGATTTCTAGGACATTGCGCACATGATCTTCATGATCTGCAACATTCTTTGAGTATACAAAGATATCATCAAAGAAGACAAGAACAAAATCATCCAGGTATTCTCTGAGAATATCTTGCATAGGACAATTAAACATCATCGAGGCATTAGTCAATTTAAACGACATGACTGTGAACTCATAATGCCCATAGCGAGTATTGAATGTTGTCTTTGGGATGTCTTGTTCCTTGATTCTGATCTGGTAGTACCCGGATTTGAGATATATCTTTGTGAACATTTGGGTCCCACTTAACCGATCTAGAAGTTCATCAATCCTAGGGATAGGATACTTATTTTTAATTGTTAATTGATTCAATCCTCTGTAGTCAATATAGAATCTTAACATTCCATCTTTCTTCTTTTGAAAGAGAACGGACGCACCCCAAGGTGAGACACTAGGTCTGAGGAAACCCTGCTCTAACAGTTGTCTTAACTGTTTCTTGAGTTCTATGGCTTCAGGGATTGGCATTTTGTATGCACGCTGGGCTATTGGTTGAGCTCCGGGCATTAACTCAATCTTATGATCTACTTCGTGAGTGTGGGATCCCACTACCCTCTCTTTGCACCGGCGGATTCTCGGATGGTAGCAGCGGAAGTAGCTTCCTCTTGCGCGGGGCAGGGTTTCCCACTCGGGGCCTCACCCTCGAATGTGCGGGCACGAGACTAAGCTGGTGGTCATTCTGAAAACCAAAACCGGGAAAATTTCCCATGCCTGAAAAATGGGGATGATTCCACCATTTTTATTTTCTTAAAGAATTTTTCTAACGAGGTCAAGATACTGAACTATCCTTCATCTGATTAAACTAGATAGAAGGGAAACTATTACAGACTTAACTTGAATGAATCAACGCTTTTTTCCTAATTGAATTAGGCACAGCCATTGATCCATTCATTAGAGAAATCTTCAGGCTTTTATTTAACTACTCGGGTTCTAAGCGTATTCCTATTAATCAATTTTATTATTAAAACTCTACAAATTCCAGCATACCGGCCCATGGGTTAGCCACTGCCCAACCACTAGAATTGGTAGAACCAGACACAAGTACTCACCCACCTATAATTGAATGCCTTTCTTAACTTTTGCTTTAGAATACAGATACGCACACACTCCTCTTTAAACTTTAATTTATAAAGCAATCCATTTACAAGCAATTATTTGTTACAGATGTCATAACTCAAAATTTCCATTCAATCCTTGTTTCTCACAAAACAGTATCACTCTAGACTCTCCGTTGAGACCAGCAGGTCAGCAACGAGATCTAATAACAGATTACAATAATTTTCTCGTCATCATACATATAAATATCTTCCAGGACATATGCATGGGTGTCCTAAGCACCGCGAGCCCATGCATCGCCTGGTCAGAATCCTCCAGGATTCTCCTTAGGTGTCCTAGCACTTCACTCAGGGACCGCTTCGTCGGCCCTCACCCATCGTACTACCGGAAGGACACCATTTTACACCATACCCAGGCTGGTTAAGACCTGGGCAGGTTTTTGTCGCGTGAGCTGTCCTTTGCCAACTGTTGCAACGAAACTTCCCTTAGAAAAACACATATACCAAATGCTCCCTCCAGCATTCTAGCATAAGACAGTCCTTTAAGAAAACAGGGTTTCTATGCAAGTTTTTAGTTTTGATTTTCTTTTGAATACAATGAGTATATCTTAATTCCGTATCCCAAGACTTCTAGATCACAGGTTTGGACTCCCAAGCAGAATTCCTCGAATTCTGAATTCTTGATCCTCAAATCAAAATCAAAGGTCTCAACTTAATTTCAGATTCAATGGGTGATTTGAGTGTAGATTACTGAACTGGTCACATCGTCTTTTCTTGAAATTGACGAAGGAGTTACGTCTTGGTCATAGTCTGATTCAGGGTTTGAGTCTGGAAAGGTTCTCCTTGAACTATCTTTCTCGAAGGGTAATATTTCAATTACTACTTTACTAAATTTCATTCATTGAGTATTTTGCTTAACTGAATTCAAAACTAGTCACGAATTCCTATGAGGAATAAATTAATCATTTATCTAAAATTCTGACTTTGATAGTTTTTTTGAATTTTCTCATTACCATCCTAGAGAATGTGAAATGGTATAATTTTCCTTCACTGAGTATTTACTTATTCATTTTTCAATATTCATGGGATTTAAACATAGGATTAAAGAGAACTCTTATTTTGATATAAAAATTCTGTATGCATCTATTTATGCATGAAATCCAACTTCTATGGAAATAACACTTTTATATAAAAGAAAATCCTTTTATGCATCTATTTATGTAAAAAATAATAATTTTGATAAAAGTAACACTTTTATAATTAAAAAAATTTCTTTTATGCATCTATTTATGCATAAAAATCAATTTTAGTGAAAGTAACACTTTTGCAATAAAAAAAATCTTTTATGCATCTATTTATGCATAAAAATCAATATTGATGAAAGTAACACTTTTATAATAAAAAAACTTCCATTTTGATGAAAGTAACACTTTTATAATACAAAAACTTCCATTTTGATGAAAGTAACACTTTTATAATTTAAAAAAATTCTTTTATGCATCATTTTATGCATAAAAATCCATTTTGACGAAAGTAACACTTTTATAATAAAAAAAATTCTTTTATGCATCATTTTATCCATAAAAATCAATATTGATGAAAGTAACACTTTTATAATTAAAAAAATTTCTTTTATGCATAAAATTCCATTTTGATGAAAGTAACACTTTTATAGTTAAAAAACTCTTTTATGCTTCATTTTATGCATAAAAATCATCAACAAAGGGGGAGGCTTCTATTTATAAGAAAAAGTGAGCTTCTAACCAAGCAAACTGATTCTAGAATTTTCCAGATCACTTTAGTTAGTTTTTGATTTTTGGGTTAGTTTAGCTTACTTTTTGGAACTAGACTTGAATTAGGAGAGAGAAGAGATGAAATATCTCAATTTTTGGGAATTTAAAACTCCACCACACATGTGAAATAGGCGCCTCCTTCATGAGGGGGAATCCCCACTCTGAGGTGTCAAAAATTTATTTTTTTAGTATTTCCTTTGGTCCTTAGTCCACTCTTCATCTTATGTGAGTTTACTCATTTTTGGGGGGATTTTCTTTATTTCTTCTATTTATCTCCTCCACACATTTGGATGAATCTGATTGGCCCTTCAAAACCTTAATTTAAAATTTTCAAAAAATCTGGACCCCTAGGATAAGGCCTTTTGAACAGATTATAGTTTATTTCTAATGCATCTTCTCAAAATCCTTTTGAACTTCTATTTCGAGGGAATTTATTTTAATAAGAAGAGATATTTTTCCATCCAAAAATATCTAAAATTTGAATAACCTCTCTCTAAAACATTTTCTCTCTCTAGGCCAAAATAGGTAGAAACAAGATCTTTTATATTTCTGAAGAGGGATTTGATTACAGGGAAAGATACTGGACATCTTGAGAGGCTGGGGAGGAATCTTACATTCTCTCCCACTTGAAAAACGCGAGATGTCCTCATCTCGCAAACTTGAGGTAATCTCGTAACAGTTCGGGCTTCTTTCTCCCAGGTGGCATCTTCAAAAGGAATTTGACCAATAATTCTCTCAGAGTTCTGTTCCTGAGAACCTTTTCTCAAACATCAAGAATTTCTTCAGGTTGGAGTTCCATATGCCCTTGGGTTGAAGAAGTTAAGATTTCATCATCAAGCACATGATTTGAGCTTTTGGTATATACTTTTTAAGAAGGCTGACATGAAATACATTATGTACTTCGAGATGAGGAGGCAGAAGAAGCTCGTAGGCTAAGTCACCTACTTTCTTTGTAATCAGATATGGTCCACAATATCTGGGGGATAACTTCTTGTACTTCCCAAGAGATAGAGAACTTCTTTTGGGGCGTACTCAAATGAAGACCATATCAGCTTCTTTGAATTTTTTGTCTGACCTCTTCTTATCTGCATACCGATTCTGTCTATCCTGGGAAACTTTTATATCTTTGCGAATTGACTGCATCTGCTGCTCCATGTCATCAAGCATCTGTCTGGACATCTCGACCCTAATCAATGGGTCGGACCAAGTTAATGGAGCTAAGCAATCTTGTCCATACAAAGCTTTGAAAGGGCTCATCCCAATACTTATGTGATAAGAAGCATTGTAGGCAAACTCGACTAGGTGCAGATAGCTTAGCCACTTCTTGGGTTCCCTGCCACAGCATGACCGAAGTATATCTTCAATTACTTGGTTTACCCTTTCTGTTTGACCATCGGTCGTCTTAGGGTGGTAAGCTGTGCTCAGATCCAAGAAACTTTCTACTACTTCAAGAAATGCAGTCCAGAATCTTGACGTGAATTTGGGGTCTCGATCACTTACTATTCTTTTGGGTAGGCCATGCAATCTAAAGATTTCCTTGAGGAACACTCTGGCCACATCCACTGCAGTAGTGTAGGTTTCTTTTAATGGAATCAGATGGGAAACTTTGGTTAGTCTATCAACTACCACGAAGATGGAGTTGTAACCTGATTGTACTGAAGGTAGTCTAGTAATAAAATCAATACTGATGCATTCCCACTTCATCTAGGGGATTTCTAATGGATGTGACTTCCCAGGCATTTTTACTCTCTCGGCTTTGACTTTCTGACATGTCAGACATTGACGTACATGATTAAGTATATCCTTTTTTAGACCAGGCCAAAAAAAGCTTTTCTTTACAACATGTAGGTCTTGATGAAACCTAGATGTCCTGCAATAAGACTATCATGGGCTTCATTCAGAATTTGACCCTTAGTTCCCTCATCATTTGGGAATGCATAGCCTACATAATTCCATCATCCAGGCTATACCCTTGAACTCGGTTCAACTCTTGTGGAGTTTTGCTTTCCTACATAAGTAGGGTAGCAATAGGGCCAAAGAATCTATCCTGCATGATCTTCTCACTTGCTTCAATAATCAAAGGATTTGACACTACAATAATTGCAAGCAAGCAGGCTTTTCTGCTAAGGGCATCTGCTACCACATTTTCTTTGCCTGGGCGGTACTTGATTTCAAAATCAAATTCCTGTAGGGTCTGCATCCACCTTCTTTGGCACATGTTGAGATCCTTCTGAGAGTGAAGATCCACTTTAAGCTCTGATGATCTGTCATCAAAGTGAATCTTTGACCCAGTAGGTAACGTCTCCACAACTTCAGGGCATATACTACTCAAAGTAGTTCCACGTTGTGGACAACATAATTTATCTCATGCGTTCTGAGTTTTTGGGATTCATAGGCCATTGCATGGCCTTCCTGCGTGAGTGCACCTCCTTGGGCAAAACCACTAGCATCAGTTACTATCTCAAAGGGTAGAGAGAAATCTGGTAGCTTCAGAATAGGATTGGTTACCAAGGCGATCTTCAGCTTATCAAAAGCACTCTAGCACCTGGCAGACCATTGAAATGGGATATTCTTCTTGAGAAGATTAGTCAAGGGGGAAGCTATGAGAGCATACTTTGGTATAAAAATTCTATACCAACCAGTCAATCCCAAGATGTTGGAAATCATGGATCTAGGGCTAGGCTAGCCTATGGAGGCTCAAATATAATGCTAAACATGATTATAAACAAATGACAAAAAAGCAATACAAAGCAACACAAGATGCACTTACTTGACCAAGAGATTGTGTACTTGAGAATGAGTTGTTGTATCACATTACATTGAAATGACCCTTTATATAGATCCAAGTACCATATGGGCTTTGCCTTTGCATGTGGGATAACTCCTAGCCTTCACCACATTCATCCACATCCCTTTGACCTTGTCTATGATATGACATAGATCACTTTTTCTAACACCCTTCCTTGATCATGGCATATCATAATGCCCTTCCTTGCTTCTACCATTACATGAAAGAAAAAGCTTAACTCATAAGGAGTATAGCTCTACAGTACATAAAAGAAATTAGCATCGCTCATAGGGAGCATAGCTTCTACATTGCGAAAAGAAAATAGCATGACACTCATAGGGAGCATAGCTTCTACATTGCGAAAAGAAAATAGCATGGCATGAAAACATGAAAACATTCCTCTCCCATACCCCATCATCATCATAGCATCATCATCATCATATCCATGGGCATCATCATCATTTGTTGGTCATGGAGACCCAACTCCCCATCAATCCCCCCTTGAGGGCTACATGGCCTACTGAGACATATTGTGGGCATCATTAAAATAACACATAACCTATATCATCGGTGGTTAGAGGTGTCCATACATAAACATTTGGGTAAGAGAGGGCATAATTCATTCGTCATTATGACATGTGAGTCATGACATAATAATCAACATAGACAGCATCTTGTTCATCTTCATTGACATCTTCGTCTTTGTCTCCATCCATTTTTGCATCTCTGTCTGCATCTTCATTCTGCATAGCATCTTCTTCGTCTTGACATTGCACATAGACTGGATGTACGTGCATTCCCATCTTTGAGGCATCTTCATAATGCATGTGGGCATTCCATTGTGGCATCCACATAGTACAGAGAATTTTCCAAAAAAAGGTAAAAGATACACCCTTTCTTAAGTACCATATGAACAACCTCTTATATTACTTAAAGGTTTTTCAAACCTGTCTCAAAATAAAGAATAAAAATCCTTTATTTCAAATGAAAAAATGGCCAGATTTATTCCACCGACGCTGCGCTAATTTCGGATATGGTTTGTCAGGGGCTCCATGCTGCCGATTCTGGATCTGGTCAACTGCATCGCCTGCTTCACTTGCTGCCACGAATATGTCGCCTCTGATGCTGCTTCTACAGCTTATTGCCTTGATGGAGCTATCTCTGATGTGCTGTAGACGCAGTGGTGGCTAAGGAGCTGAAGTGGGTCACAGTGGTGGCTAAGGAGCTGAAGTGGGTCACAGTGGGCAGCCTTGTCGTTTGAAGGGCCCCTTGCTCATCACAAAGCAATGTGCGTAGCTGTTGCGTGTCTTTGACTGCTATGACTACGTGAAGTAGTGAGGGCGTAAGCCGAGAGAAACCTTGTTGTGTTTGCTAAACAATGATGATGGGCACAGGCACAACACTTGTGCTGCTGGGTTGAGGCTGCTGACTATTGCTGAGGAGGGAGGTCCCTCTAGCCTCTCTCTCTTTGTCTCTACGTGTTGGCGATGGAATGCTTGCAGCCTGCTGCTGTCGTGTAAGCTACTGTGTTGATGTGTTGCCTTGCTGGTCTTCTTTCTTTCTTGCTGACTTGTTGATAGTGTCAAGTCCCACCACTGCTAGCACTCTTCTTTTCTCTCTGCTGTGAGCTATGGAGAACACCGCTTCTTTCTAACGACAATGAGCTGGCTTTTGATGTGCAATGCGGGAACAAGAGCAAAAGCTCTCTCTACTTCTTTGAAATGAATGCAATGGACAACACCTAAGGAAACCCTAATGATGCAAAGACATGCAATAATTTTGTTATTCCTTCTTCTCAATGGCACTTCCTTTTGCGGGCACCATATTGAAGAGAAATGGCAAAACAACTAAACTAAGCTAAGCCTGCCAGGCTCTGATACCATGTTGGAAATCATGGATCTAGGGCTAGGCTAGCCTATGGAGGCTCAAACATAATGCTAAACATGATTATAAACAAATGACAAAAAAGCAATACAAAGCAACACAAGATACACTTACTTGACCAAGAGATTGTGTACTTGAGAATGAGTTGTTGTATCACATTACATTGAAATGACCCTTTATATAGGTCCAAGTACCATATGGGCTTTGCCTTTGCATGTGGGATAACTCCTAGCCTTCACCACATTCATCCACATCCCTTTGACCTTGTCTATGATATGACATAGATCACTTTTTCTAACACAAGAATCCCCTGACTTCTTTCACTGTTTTTAGTTCAGGCCAATCTATGACTGCTTGGACTTTAGCAAAATCTGGAGAAATTCCATCTTTGGATACCAGAAAGCCCAAGTATTCAACATGGTCGGCAGAGAAAGTGCATTTGCTCTTTTTTGCAAAGAGTTGGTGCTTCCTTAGAATCTCAAGAAATTTTCTGACATGAGCTTCATGGTCAGCTGCATTCTTTGAGTAAATCAGAATATCATCAAAGAAAACAAGAACAAAATCATCCAAGTATTCTCTGAGAATGTCCTGCATTAAGCGATTGAATGTAGCTGGGGCATTTGTCAATCCAAACGGCATGACAGTGAATTCATAATGCCCATACCGAGTATTGATGGTTGTCTTCGGGATATCTTGCTCATTAATCCTAATCTGATAATACCCTGATTTGAGATCTATCTTTGTGAAGATCTGGGCTCCACTTAGCCTGTCCAGAAGCTCATCAATTCTGGGGATAGGATACTTATTCTTAACTGTCAGCCAGCTGATTGAGACCTCTGTAGTCCACACAAATTCTTAGCGTTCCATCTTTCTTTTTCTGAAAGAGAACTGGACTCCCGAGGTGAAACACTGGGTCTTACAAACCCTTGTTCTAACAACTTTCTAAGTTGTTCCTTGAGTTTGATGGCTTCAGGAACTGGCATTTTGTACGTGCACAGGGCTACTGGCTGAGCTCCGGGGGTCAATTCTATCACATGATCTACTTCCCTAATTGGAGGCATCTCTGTTAATTCTGCTGGGAATAAATCATCATAATCACTTAACCATTCAGGCTCTTTAGCTTTTAACTTTGAGTCTACTGGATTCATTTTGACAACATAGATGAGCTGCTTCTTTCTAAGTCCTTTTAGTAACTTAGAAGCCTTTACTAATTGCAGACTTGGGGATCCTGAAATTCCGGTTCCTTGAACTTTATTTTCGTGAAGGTCACGGAAGGAAATGGTTCCATTATGACAATGAATGTCAGCCTGATTTTTGTGGAGCCAATCAATTCCAAGGATCCCGTTGAAAACTCCCAAAGGTATAACTTTGAACTGACAGTCAGTTAAATTCCCATCTAGATTGAATTGAATACAATCTATCTTAAGGTGAGTGAAAAGAATCTTCCCACTTGCTAATTCAACTTGCATAGGTTTCCCTGATTTTTGATCTAAGACTAGCTTACGCAAGCATCCAGGGGAAATGAAAGAATGAGTACTTCCTGAATCAATCAAAAGCTTAAAAGGCTTACCCTAATACTCAGCTGGAGTATGAATGACGGAGAATTGACGGTTTGGCCCTTGGTTTTCAATTGCATAAATCTGTCCTCTTTCTTCTTCCACTACTTCTGCTATTGTGACTGCTCTGGCTGCTGCTGCAGTCTGAGGTGGAACTCTTTCTCTTTGGTTGCCCCAGTTCTGAAGGAGTTCTGAGGCTACTCTGAATAGAGGCAGACGGCTGAGCTGGAGTTCTCATGGAATTGCCCTGATTTTGACAAGACGTCTGAGGTGGAACTCTTTCTCTTTGGTTGCCCCAGTTCTGAAGGAGTTCTGAGGCTACTCTGAATAGAGGCAGACGGCTGAGCTGGAGTTCTCATGGGATTGCCCTGATTCGACTGATAGGAAGGGGCTAGTCTCTACACTCTCCGTCCCCGACTTCCCTGTCCCCTTGACATGGCAGGAGTCGGGCAGTTTTTTAGCTGGTGACCAAAACCCTAGCATCCAAAACACCAGTTCTCACTTCTAAGCTCATCCCTCTGAATCCTTGAAAGAGGTGGGGCTCTTGAGAAAGTGTTATGTGGGAAGGGTCTTCCTTCACTTCTGAATCTCCCAGTATCCTAATTCTGAATTGGGCCTTGCTGCCTCTTTGGGGGAGGAAAGTTTGAAGTACTTCCCGGGGTTTGGAATCTTTTAAAGTTAGAGGGTGCAGGCTTTGGTGGGACCTTCACAATAAAGGCTTTGGCAAAGTCTTTTGCCATTCTTACTGCTTCGGCCATTGAGATAGGTTTGGTACTCTTTTACTAAGGTTTCCAATGGCTCATTCATTCCTCGAATGAGCCTGGCTACTATCAACTACTCTTCATCCAATTGAGGAGAATATTTGAGGAGAAGGGAAAAAGCTTGATGGTACTCTTCAATTGTCCGGCTATCCTGCTTTAGTTCCAAGAACTCGTTCATTTTAGTTTCAAGGAAGCCCGGAGGACAAAACCTCTTTCTGAGGTAAGCTTTAAGATCGGTCCAGGTCTAGGTATTCTAGTCAAGGACGGTTAGTCTCGCAGTGATTCCTCCAAGCGACCTTGGCCGTTTCCACAATCTTTAACCTGGCGAGAGCCATCTTGCTTCTCTCATTGTAGCCAATTACATGAAAGTATTTCTCCATTGCCTCGATCCACTTTTCCACTACTTCACCTAATTGCTCCCCTTCACTGGACTAAGTTGGGATTTGTGCAAGGCTTTTTGAACATCCGGATCTAACTCTTCGTCATCGGTTAGAGGATCCAGTTGCCTTGCACGGGCCGTGCACCTCATGACTCTGACAAAATGAGATTTTTGTCAACTTAACTTTGACAACAGATTTATGATTATTTAATTTTTGTGATTTATTCTTTAAATAGATAATTATTTCATCATACATCATAGAAGGGAAACTATTACAGACTTAACTTGAATGAATCAATGCTTTATTCCTAATTGAATCAGGCATAGCCGTTGATCTATTCATTAGAGAAGTCTTCAAGCTTTTATTCATTAGAAGGAAAACTATTACAGACTTAACTTGAATGAATCAACGCTTTATTCCTAATTGAATCAAGCATAACCGTTGATCTAGTCATTAGAGAAGTCTTCAAGCTTTTATTTAACTACTCGAGTTCTAAGCATATTCTTATTAATCAATTTTATTATTAAAACTCTACAAATTCCAGCCTACCCCATCCGGCCCATGGGTTAGCCACCGCCCAACCACTGGAATTGGTAGAACCAGATAAGTACTCACCCACCCATAATTGAATGCCTTTCTTAACTTTTGCTTTAGAATACAGATACGCACACACTCCTCTTTAAACTTTAATTTATAAAACAATCCATTTACAAACAATTATTGGTTACAGATGTCATAACTCAAAATTTTCATTCAATCCTTGTTTCTCACAAAATAGTATCACTCTGGACTCTCCGTTGAGACCAGCAGGTCAGCAACGAGATCCAGTAGATTACAATAATTTTCTCGTCATCATACATATATATATCTTCCACGACATACGCATGGGTGTCCTAAGCACCGCGAGCCCGTGCATCGCCTGGTCAGAACCCTCCAAGATCCTCCTTAGTTATCTTGGCACTTCACTCAAGGAGGACCTCTTCGTCGGCCCTCGCCCATCGTACCGCAAGCACACCATTTTACACCATACCCAGGCTGGTCAAGACCTGGGCAGGTTTTTGTCACGTGAGCCGTCCTTTGAACAGTCCCCGCTAGCTGTTGCAACCGAACTTCCCTTAGAAAAACACATATACCAAATCCTCCCTCCAGCATTCTTTCGTAAGATAGTCCTTTAAGAAAACAAGGTTTCTATGCAAGTTTTCAATTTTGATTTTCTTTTGAATACAATGAGTATATCTTAATTCCATATCCCAAGACTTCTAGATCAAAGGTTTGGATTCCCAAGCAGAATTCCTCGAGTTTTGAATTCTTGATCCTCAAATCAAAATCAAAGGTCTCAACTTAATTTCAAATTCGGTGGGTGATTTGAGTGTAGATTACTGAACTGGTCACATCGTCTTTTCTTGAAACTGACGAAGGAGTTACGTCTTGGTCATAGTCTGATTCAAGGTTTAAGTCTCGAAAGGTTCTCCCCCTGAACTATCTTTCTCAAAGGGTAATATTTCAATTACTACTTTACTGAATTTCATTCATTGAGTATTTTGCTTAACTGAATTCAAAACTAGTCACGAATTCCTATGAGGAATAAATTAATCATTTATCTAAAATTCTGACTTCTATAGTTTTTCTGAATTTTCTCATTACCATCCTAGAGAATATGAAACGGTATAATTTTCCTTCACTGAGTATTTACTTATTCATTTTTCAGTATTCATGGGATTTAAACATAGGATTAAAGAGAACTCTTATTTTGATATAAAAATTCTGTATGCATGTATTTTTACATGAAACCCAACTTCTATGGAAATAACACTTTTATATAAAAGAAAATCCTTTTATGCATCTATTTATGCAAAAAAATCAAATTTGATGAAAGTAACACTTTTATAATAAAAAAAATTCTTTTATGCATCCATTTATGCATAAAAATCAATTTTGGTGAAAGTAACACTTTTGCAATTAAAAAAAAAGTAACACTTTTGCAATTTTGGTGAAAGTAACACTTTTACAATAAAAAAAATCTTTTATGCATCTATTTATGCATGAAAATCAATATTGATGAAAGTAACACTTTTATAATTAAAAAAATTCTTTTATGCATAAAAATCCATTTTGATGAAAGTAACACTTTTATAATTAAAAAAATTCTTTTGTGCATAAAAATCCATTTTGATGAAAGTAACACTTTTATAATTAAAAAAAATTCTTTTACGCACCATTTTATGCATAAAAATCAATATTGATGAAAGTAACACTTTTATAATTAAAAAAAATCTTTTATGCATAAAAATCCATTTTGATAAAAGTAACACTTTTATATTAATAAAAATTTCTTTTATGCATCATTTTATGCACAAAAATTGATTTTGATGAAAGTAACACTTTTATAATTTAAAAAAAATCAATATGCATCTTTCTATGCATAGAATTTAAATCTAATGAAAATCACTCTTTTATAATAAAAAAAATAACCAATATGCATCTTTCTATGCATAGAATTTAATTTTAATGGAAATAACACTTTTATAATAAAAATATTTCTACTATGCATTTTTCTATGCCTAAAATGAAAATAACACTTTTAGAATACACAAACGATGGGGATTACTCTTTTTGAATAATAAAAGATAAAACTTATTTCACAAAATTTAAATTTTTTTTTGCCATAACCTCCTTTGTATGGCTGACCATTTTTCAATTCTTCCTAACCTTAAATTACTTACAAAATTATCCCCAAATGGTTTAAAGCATTCTAAACTAATCAAATTCCACTTTTAAAAGAGAAACAATATGAAAAGTTTAATTCTAACAATTTGATTACTTAACTAGGATAATGAAAGGCTGAATTTAAGAATGAAGAGAGGAGGAAAGCCTTTCCAACAAGGCATAGCATCAATTTATCATTTTAAAGATAACAAAAATTAGAAAACCATTAAAAGAATAAAGAAAAAGTAGGATTTCTAACTTACATGAATTTCTGGGAGCTTTCCTTTGGCTTGATGGTTTGAGGGATCTACTCTTGTTTTTGCAACAAGGGTGGCCACCAATTCTTTAGAAGAGGGAATGGTCAAAAACTAATAAATTATTAATAAATTCACAGTTTTTGGCTCTGGGGAGGAGTAGACTAATAGTGCATAAAACACTATTAAGCTTCAACAAAGGGGGAGGCTTCTATTTATAGGAAAAAGTGAGCTTCTAACCAAGTAAACTGATTCTAGAATTTTCCAGATCAGTTTGGCTAGTTTTTGACCATGTTTGGGTCAGTTTAGCTTACTTTTTGGAACTAGACTTTAATTAGGAGAGAGGAGAGATGAAATATCTCAACTTTTGGGAATTTAAAACTCCACCACACATGTGAAATAGCACCTTCTTCATGAGGGGGAATCCCCACTCTGAGGTGTCAAAAATTCATTTTTTTAGTATTTCCTTTGGTCCTTAGTCCACTCTTTATCTTATGTGAGTATTTACTCATTTTTGGGGGGATTTTCTTTATTTCTTCTATTTATCTCCTCCACACATTTGGATGAATCTGATTGGCCCCTCAAAACCTTAATTTAAAATTTTTAAAAAATCTAGACCCCTAGGATAAGGCCTTTTAAACAGATTATAATTGATTTCTAATGCACCTTTTAAAAATCTTTTCGAACTTCTGTTTCGGGGGAATTTATTTTAATAAGAAGAGATATTTTTCCATCCAAAAATATCTAAAATCTAAATAATCTCTCTCTAGAATATTTTCTCTCTCTAGGCCAAAAAAGATAGAAGCAAGATCTTTTATATTTCTGAAGAGGGATTTGATTACAGGGGAAGATACTGCACATCTTGAGAGGCTGGGGAGGAATCTTACAGCGAGACTCAGTTAGCTCTTCTGGGAACACATCTGCATACTCACTACTACCACTCTGGTTCTTTAGCCTTGCATTTTATGTCTACTACTACTAGATTCATCTTAACGACATAAACAGCTTGCCTCTTTCTTAGCCCTATTAACAATTTGGGAGCCTTGACTAATTACAACACTGGGGATCCGAAAATTCCAATTCCTTGAACTTTATTTCCGTGAAGGTCAAGGAAAGAGATGGTTCCATTGTGACAATGAATGTCAGCCTAATTCTTATGGAGCCAATCCATTCCAAGGATTCCATCATAGACTCCCAAGGGTAGGACTCTGAACCGGCACTCTATTACGTTCCCATCTAGACTAAATTGAATAAGGTCTGGCCAATTCCACTTGCATAGGTTTCCTTGATTTTTGATTTAGGACTAACTTACGCAGACATCCTGAGGAAATAAAAGAATGAGTTATGCCTAAATCAATCAAAAGCTTGAATTTCTTACCCAAGTACTCTACTAGAGTCTGGAGGACTGAAAATTGATGTGGTTATTCCCCTGATGCTCTATTGTGGCATAGATTTTTCCTTTTTCTTCCTCCACTTCCTCACCTATAGTGATGGCTCTAGCTACTGCAGTCTGAGGTGGAATTCTCTCTCGTTGGTTTTCCCAATTCTAGGAGGGAGTTCGAAGACTACTTTGCATGGAGGCTGCTGGCTGAGCTGGCACTCTTCTGGGGTTGTAATATGAAGGAGTCTATCTCAGAATTTTGGGACCCTGGTTTCCTTGTCCCATAGAAGGAGATGGGCAATCCTTGAGCTAGTGCCCAGACCCTTGACATGCGAAGCACCTGTTCTCGCTTCAAAGCTCTTGAAAGAGCCGGAGTTCCTGAGAAAGAACTTTGAGGGAAAGGTTTTCCTTCATTCCTGAAACTTCCCAACTCCAGATTCTGGTTGGGACCTTGGTGTCTCTTTGGAGGCGGAAGGTTGGAAGAACTTCCCGGTGTCTAGAATCTCTTGAAGGATGAGGGAGCTGGCTTTGGTGGGACTTTAACGATGAAGGATTTGGTGAAGTTCGCCATTCTGACAGCTTCAGCCATAGAAGTTAGCTTGGCATTCTTGACCAGAGTGTCTAAAGGTTCGTTCATTCCCCGAATGAACCTGGCCATAAGTTGCTCTTCATCTAGCAGTGGTGAGTACTTGAGGGAGAAGAGAAAATACCTGGTGATATTCTTCAATGGTTTTGCTCCCCTGGTTTAGCTCTAAAAATTCATTCATCTTGGTTTTTAAAAACCCGAGGGGACAAAATCTCTTCCTTAGATAGGCTTTAAGATCATTCCAGGATTGGGTATTCCTATCCAGATGGTTGGTGTCGCAATGATTTCTCCATGCCACCCCGGCTGTTTCCATAATTTTTAGCCTAGAGAGAGCCATTTTTCTCCTCTCGTTGTATCTGGTGACATCAAAATATTCCTCCATTTCCTCGACCCACTTCTTTACAGCCTCGCCCAGGTTCTCCCCTTCAGGGTCTGGGCTGAGTTTTGTGAAGAGCCTTGCGAACGTTGGGGTCAAGCTCTTCTTCATCAGTGAGAGGATCTGGCTGACGGCCATGGTTCCCTCGCCTCATGATTCTGCCAAAAATGATACATTATTAAATTTTTATTTTGATTTCATCCACGAGATCCTAAGACTTAAGAGGTTCTAAAAATAATTTCTTAAACAAGATAAACGATCTTATTGGAGATCTATGACATATGTCTGGTAACACATTTTGCTTCATCAATTTGTCACATAATAAACAATCACTTATACAGTAGGGAATTTTCCACAAGACATTTCTTTATTTATATAAAGGTCAGAATATGTACATAGAGCATCTTGGCTCAAGAAAGTCAAAACCTCCTCGGGGGGACGCATAAGACGACGATACAAGGCTATAGACATGCCCCGATAAAAATGTTCCCTTACTGCCAAAGGGAGCTACTATCTTCTCCTTAGGAATAAAGCGACTAGGAAGTCTGTAGATATGGTAGGAAAGTCTGACATCTCAAGGCATAGGGTGATATAAAATAACACCATGTATCACTTTTAGCCTCATCAAAATCATGGCTAATGAGATGTTCTGCCTCAGCATCACACGCTGGTCGCAAGAGGCGTGGACATACTACCCTGCAAAACACTTGTGCTGTAATCTTTCCACTGGGTCTGGGAAATATAAATCCTCAAAATGTCTTGCGAGTCTGTGGCTTGGCTCATTCGCATTGTAGTGGAAGAGATGAGATGCTCGAAGGCAAAAGCAGTCATATCTTGTGACTAGGTGAGATCGGGAACACCAGATAAGTGTGGAACTTCCATATATAAAATCAAATTCTTTGATTAAAATTCTTCTCATTAATGAGCTTAAGAAATGAGAGTACAGCACGTAAATGCTCTTTCTAAGCTTTTATTATAAATTTTTGATAAGAATTCATTTGTCCTTTTATTAGCTTTCAACAAAGCTCTGATACCAGCTGCTGTGAGACCCTCGCCCCCTCTACGGTGCCCCCTCCGAGGGCGTTGGCGATGGAAGCAGCGTTAGCCTCTCACCACGCGGGGCAGGGATCAACACTTGGGGCCTCGTCCACGCATATCTAGACAAGAGACTAGCCCGGCAGTTGTAAGATTCCTCCCCAGCCTCTCAAAATGTCCTGCATCTTCCCCTGTAATCAATCCCTCTTCAGAAATATAAAAGACTTGTTTCTAACTGTTTTAATCTAGAGAGAGAGAATATTCTAGAGAGAGAATATTCAGATTTTTAATATTTTTGGATAGAAAATTATCTCATCTTATTAAAATAAGTTCCCCTGAAATAGAAATTCAAAAAGAACTTTTCAATGTGCAATTGGAATTAATTAAAAATGGGTATAAAGGACCTTAGCCTAAGGGTCTAGATTTCAAAAAATTTTGGATTATGGTCCAATTAAGGTTCCTATGGGCCAATAGCATCAATCCATGTGTAGGGAGGAGATAAATCCAATTTGTAAAAGAAGATACCCAAAAATGAGTAAATGCTCACATAAGATGAAGAGTTGAAAATGTACAAGGTTTATTAGTAAAAAACTATGAGTAATATTAAAAATATGAGATATTTTGGGTATAATGATTCCATTTTGACACATATGTAAGGAAGGGGAGTTCTTTAAAGGAGGTGCATATTTCACATAAGATGAAGAGTTGAAAATGTACAAGGTTTATTAGTAAAAAAACTATGAGCAATATTAAAAATATGAGATATTTTGGGTATAATGATTCCATTTTGACACATATGTAAGGAAGGGGAGTTCTTTAAAGGAGGTGCATATTTCACATAAGATGAAGAGTTGAAAATGTACAAGGTTTATTAGTAAAAAACTATGAGCAATATTAAAAATATGAGATATTTTGGGTATAATGATTCCATTTTGACACATATGTAAGGAAGGGGAGTTCTTTAAAGGAGGTGCATATTTCACATACTTGAATGAGTTTTAAACTCATAAAAATTGAGATATTTCATCTCTCCTCTCTCCTAATTCAAGTCTAGTTACAAAAAGTTAGCTCAACTGACCTAAAAATGGTCAAAAATTGACCAAACTGAGTTGGAAAATTCTAGAATCAGTTTGTTTGGTTAGGAACTCACTTTTTCCTATAAATAGAGGCCTTCCCCTTTGTTGAAACTCAACAATGTTTAATGCATTGTTACTCTACTTCACCTAAGCCAAGAACTGTGAATTCATTAATAATTCACTAGTTTTTGACACTTCCTTCTTTCTTCAATCCCCATTGGTGGCTCCATCAACATACTAAACCAATTGTTTGGTTGGGGGCCTCTACCGTGAACAAAGAATCAAGCAATTTGTAAGATAATTAGTGAATATTGATCTTTTCTATAATTTCTCAATGTTTCTCTCTTCTCAACCCTTCTCAAGCTTGAGAAGCTTAATTGGTATGGTTTTTAAATGCTATTGAAGTTAATTGATGAATAGTAGTGAAGAGTTACATAATTTGATGAATGCTATTGAAGTTAATTGATTAATGATAGTAAAGAATTACATAAATTTTCATTTATGTTTAAATTCTAATGGTTTTTATGTAATTTCTCTCTCTCACTCAAGAAATGGTCATACTCATTACCCATTCTCAATCCAAATGAAGCTTTTTCTTAATCCAAGATTAATCTATGCTTGAGACCAAATTAATGGTTTTTTTCTATGCTTTTAGTTTATGTATTTCATGATTATTTTTTATTCAATCCATTATGGATTAATGATCCAATTAGGGATCATTCTAATCATTCCCTTAAAGATAAGCTTTATCTTTTAAAATAATTGAGATTTATCAGTCATAGCAGCAGAGCTATGACAAAATTTTGTAAAAATTTACACATAAAATAATTTCATTCAAAGCATGAAAAGAGGACTTCCTACCATATTCTAGGAATTATCATCCTAAATTAATTAAAAGAATTTCATTGTAATCATGGAGAAATTAAATTTTTATATTATGCATAAAGGATAAATTTTTATATCAAAAGTGTTACTTTTATCATTTTTATTTTCATGCATAGAAGTATGCATAAAGGATAAATTTTTATATCAAAAGTATTACTTTTATCAATTTTTATTTTCATGCATAGAAGTATGCATAAAGGATAAATTTTTATATCAAAAGTGTTATTTTTATCATTTTTATTTTCATGCATGGAAGTATGCATAAAGGAAAAAATTTTATATCAAAAGTGTTACTTTTATCAAATTTTATTTTCATGCATAGAAGTATGCATAAAGGATAAGTTTTTATATCAAAAGTGTTATTTTTATCATTTTTATTTTCATGCATAGAAGTATGCATAAAGGATAAATTTTTATATCAAAAGTGTTACTTTTATCAATTTTTATTTTCATGCATAGAAGTATGCATAAAGGATAAATTTTTATATCAAAAGTGTTACTTTTATCATTTTTATTTCATGCATAGAAGTATGCATAATGGATAAATTTTTATATCAAAAGTGTTACTTTTATCATATTTGAATTTCATGCATAAAAGTTGATTATTTTATTATAAAAGTGTGACTTTTATTATAATTGAATTTCATGCATAAAGGTATGCATAAAAGTTGATTATTTTATTATAAAAGTGTGACTTTTATCATAATTGAATTTCATGCATAAAGGTATGCATAAAAGTTGATTATTTTATTATAAAAGTGTGTCTTTTATTATATTGAATTTCATGCATAGAGGTATGCATAAAAGTTGATTATTTTATTATAAAAGTGTGACTTTTATCATAATTGAATTTCATGCATAGAGGTATGCATAAAAGTTGATTATTTTATTGTAAGAGTGTTACTTTTATCATATTGGATTTCATGCATAGAGGTATGCATAAAAGATATTCTTTTTATACTAAAAGTGTGATTTTCATCATAAATGGATTTTATGCATAACTTAGATGCATAAGAGAAATTCTTTTATTCTAAAAGTGTAATTCCTACCAAATTGAATTATGCATAAGAAGATGCATAAAAGTTTGATTTTTAATTCAAAGTGTCATTCTCATCTAAATTGAATTTATGCATAGGAAGATGCATAAAAGAATAAGATTTCAATTCAAAAGCGTTATTCTCATCCAAATTGAATTTATGCATAGAAAGATGCATAAAAGATGGATTTTTAATTCAAAAATGTCAATTCTCATCCAAATTGAATTTATGCATAGGAAGATGCATAAAAGATTGAATTTTAATTCAAAAGTGTCATTTTCATTTAAAATGAAATTATGCATAGGAAGATGCATAAAAGATTGATTTTTAATTCGAAAGTGTTAGTCTCCTTAAATGGAACTTATGCATAAATAAAAATGTAGAGAAATCTTATATCAAATATAAGAATTCTCTTGTATTCTATAAAAAGATATGAAATGTGATAAGACGTGATAAGAGGTGTATGAGATGTGATAATATGTGATAAGATGCGTATGGGAAGTGATAAGATGTGATAAGAGGTGTATGAGATGTGATAAGATGTGATAGGATATGATAAGATGTGTATGAGATGTGATAGGATATGATAAGATGTATATGGAATGTGTAGGGCGAGAATGGATGTAATATGGATGTATGGATGTAGATACGGATATGTATGTATGAATGTGAATGTGGATGTGGATGTGTATGTATGAATGTGAATGTGGATGTGGATGTATGGATATGAATGTAGATGTGGATATGAATGTAGATGTGGATGTGGATGTATGGATATGAATGTAGATGTGGATATGAATGTAGATGTGGATGTGGATGTATGGATGTAGATACGGATGTGGATGTATGTATGTGGAAGTGGATGTATGAATGAGAATGTGAAAATGGATGTATGCATGGATGTGTATGTAGTTAATTCAATGGTAGTCTATTCTTTGTATTAAGAACTGGAATTGGTCACACGAGGTTTTTGCTTGATTCAGATCGAGAGATGGACAAGTAGTTTACTAGCCGTCCCTTTCATAGTCATGGTCTAATTAAAATTATTCAGTTTACTTCTAACTTTGATTCCAAGGATTTTCTTCAGATAACATCTTCTGAACTTTTAACCATAAGGAAATTCCAACTTTATGAATTTCATTCTTTCCTAACCATAATAGATTAAGAATTGATTCTATATGAGAATATCTGATTTTTTTAAAAATACACTTCTAATTTTGGATAAATATCAATTTGGTAGTTTATCCACATAAAATATCTAAAGATATTCTTTCTACCAATTTAATTTATCAACCCTAATTCTCTAGGTGGAATTATGGTGAAAATCCCTCTTCTGTCACACCAATATTTAATTTAAACCTTTCTCTACTTAGATACCACAAAAATTCTTCTTTTAATTAAATACAAATATCCATTTTTTAATATGCTTAAAATTCCTCTTTTTCTCATTTAATGATTGAATTCCAAATGTCATGGGAATTCCTCTTTTATCATTTTAAATTTCTCATGCAGAAAATAAATTTATCTAAAATTTCTCTTTAAATTAAATAAAAATATCCATTAATTCAAATATACCAAGAATTCCACTTTTACGATTTATGATTGAATTCCAAATGTCATGGGAATTCCTCTTTTATCATTTAAAAATTTCTCATGCATAAAATAAATTTATCTAAAATTCCTCTTAAAATTAAATAAAAATATCCATTATTTTAATATACCAAAATTTCTCTTTTTCCATTTAATTACATGGATCTCTATTATCATGAGAATTCCTCTTTTTGCATAAAAATAAAATTACCAAAATTTTTGATTTCTTTAATTAATTATTTATGCATAAACACTAAAAAATAGTTTTCCATGAATGTGATGAAAATCATTCTTTTAGCATAGGATGACCAATCCTAGAATATGGTAAGAAGTCCTATTTTAGCATTATGCATAAAAATAAGATATGTATTATTTTCTAAAAACTTTGCCATAGCTTCGCTGCTATTATTGATAATTTTCTATTTTTCTTGAAAAGAATAAGACATGCAATACAATTATGATAGAAGAACTATTCTTAAACTTAAATCCGATTTATGGAATTAAAACATAAATTTAGCCATAATCATAATCTTAATTATGATTAATCTACTAGATTAGGCTGTTTCTACTATTCTTCTTTTCCCAAAATGATAGGATTTATCTCTTTCACATTTATAATCATTTAAAGTAGTTTTTTAACTACTTATAAGAATTTATCATTATTTTATTATTATAAAAGCATAAAAAAGCCATTTTCTTAACCTCTAGCTTAACAAGCTTAGAGTATGGTTTTGAATTAAGAATTTATCAATGAGAAGCATTCTTTTTCTAAATAATTAGTCATACGAATGACTATTCTTTTGGGAGAGAGATATATACATAAAAAGCACTCTAATTAAGCATAAAGATTAACTTTTTCTTAATTTTTTATTACAATTCTTAGGAAAAGCTTGATTTGCAAGTGTCCAAAATTCATCATTCCTCCAAAACATCTCATTTTTTTAGTAATATCTCAATTTTTAACTAATAAACCTTGTACTCAATCAACTCTTCATCTTATGTGAGCATTTACTCATTTTTGGGTATTTTCTTTTATTCATTGGATTTATCTCATCCAACACTTGGATTAATCCTATTGGCCCATTGGAACCTTAATTGGACCATAATCTAAATTTTTTTGAAAATCTTGACCCTTAGGCTAAGGTCCTTTATATCATTTTTAATTGATTCCTAATGCACCTTGGAGAATTTATTTTGAACTTTTACTTCAGGGAAATATATATTTGATATAAGTAGATTTTTTATATCCAAAAATATCCCAATATTGAATTACCTCTCTCGAGAATTTTCCATCTCTCTAGGCAAAAACAAGGAAAAATAATATTTTCTTGTATTCAGAAATAGGGAATGATTACAGGGGATTGAGGTAAAAGCTTATTCATTATTTAGGCTGAGGAGGAATCTTACATCCTTTCCCACTTGAAAAACGGGAGATGTTCTCATCTCGCAAAGTGGGGGTAATCTTTTGGCAACTCTCCTTCTTTCTCCCAGGTGGCGTCTTCTAAAGGGAAGAACTTCTACTTGACTAATAACTCTTTGAGGACTCTCCTCCCGAGAACCTTCTCCCGAACGTCAAGGATTTCTTCAGGTTGAAGTACCATCTAGCCTTGAGTCAGAGAAATTGATTGGTCATCAAGCACGTGACTCAGGTTGGGTACATATTTCTTAAGCAAACTGACCTGGAATACATTATATACCTTGAGATGGGGAGGCAGAAGAAGTTTATAAGCTAGATCGCCCACTTTCTTTATAAAACAGCATATGGCCCACAATATCTGGGGGAGAGAGCTTCTTGTACTTCCCTAAAGATAATGAACTTCTCTTTTTATCTTCATACTGCTTTTGCCTATCTTGGGCTACCTTAATATCTTTACGGATTGATTGCATTTGGTTGTCCATGTCATCAAGCATTTGTCTGGACATTTCGACTCTGATCAATGGGTGAGACCAAGTCGACGGTGTAAGGCAATCTTGTCTATACAAAGCTTTGAAAGGACTCATCCCAATGCTTTGATGATAAAAAGCATTATAAGCAAATTCAACCAGATGCAAATGGCTTAACCACTTCTTGGGTTCCCTGCCACCACAGCATGACCGAAGGATATCTTCAATTACCTGATTCACTCTTTCAGTTTGGCCATCTGTTTTGGGGTGATAGGTTGTACTGAGATGATCCAAGAAAGTTCCTACTGCTTTGAAGAATGTAGTCTAGAATTTCGATGTGAACTTGGGATCTGTGTCACTTACTATCCTCCTGGGTAAGCCATGCAATTTGAAGATCTCTTTAAGGAAAACTCTGGCAACATCCACTGCACTGTATGTTTCTTTCCCTGGAATCAGATAGGCAACTTTGGTTAGTTTGTCAACTGCCACAAAAATGGAGTTGTAACCTGATTGTACTAAAAGTAATCCAGTGACAAAGTCCATACTGATACATTCCCACTTCATCTATGGAATGTCTAGAGGCTACAGTTTCCCTGGCATCTTGATTCTCTCTGCCTTGACTCTATGACACATTAAGCATTTTCGCACATGATCAAGTACATTCTTATTGAGTCGTGGCCAGAAGAAGCTTTTCTTCACAGACATATAGGTTTCTATAAACCCTGGATGTCCAGCTATCAGGCTATCATGGGCTTCTCTCAAAATTCTTCCCTTTATTCTCTCATCATTGGGAATGCATAGTCGATTATTATAATACATGCATCCTTCATCCAATTTGTACCCAAGAACTCAACTCATTTCCTAAGGAGTCTTGCTTTCTTGCATCAAAGGGTAGCAATAGGGGTAAAGAATTTGTCCTGCATGATTCTCTCCTTTGCTTCACTGATCAATGGATTTGACACCACTGTAATTGCAAGCAAGGAGGATTTTGTTCTGAGCTTTTTTGCCACCACATTTTCTTTCCTCGACCGATACTTAATTTCAAAATCGAATTCCTACAAGGTATGCATCCATCTCCTTTAACGCATGTTGAGATCCCATTGGGTGAAGATCCACTTCAGACTTTGACGATATGTCATCAAGGTGAACCTCTATCCCAAAAGATAATGTCTCCACAACTTCAGAGCATAAACTACTGAGAGTAACTCCAAGACCTGGACGGCATAATTTCTCTCATGTGTTCTGAGTTTTCTGGATTCATAGGCTACAGCATGACCTTCTTGCATAAGAGCACTGCCTAAGGCAAACCCACTCACATCAGTATAACTACCTCAAAGGGTTTGGTAAAATCTAGCAATTTAAGGACATGGTTGGTTACTAAGGCTGTCTTTGGTTTATTAAAGGCACTCTAACACATTGCAGTCCACTGAAAAAGGGTACTCTTCTTGTGAGAAGGTTAGTTAAAAGGAATGCTATCTGAGCATACATGGATATAAAGATTCTATACCATCCGGTTAATCCTAGGAATCCTCTGACTTCCTTTACCATCTTGGGTTCCGGCCAATCTCTACGACGGCTTGGATCTTTGCGAGGTCAAGAGAAATCCCATCCTTTGACACTATGAATCCCAAGTATTCCATCTAGCCACCAATGCAGAAAGAACACTTGCGCTTTTTTGCAAAGAGTTGGTGTTTCCTTAGGATATCATCAAAGAAGACAAGAACAAAATCATCCAAGTATTCTCTGAGAATATCTTGCATAAGACAATTAAACGTTGCCCAGGCATTAGTCAATCCAAATCGGCATGACTGTGAACTCATAATGCCCATAGCGAGAATTGAATGCTGTCTTTGGGATGTCGTATTCCTTGATTCTGAGACTTGGTAGTACCCGGATTTGAGATCTATCTTTTTGAACATTTGGGTCCCACTTAACCGATCTAGAAGTTCATCAATCCTAGGGATAAGATACTTATTTTTAATTGTTAATTGATTCAATCCTAGGGATAGGATACTTATTTTTAATTGTTAATTGTTAATTGATTCAATCCTCTGTAGTCAATATAGAGTCTTAACGTTCTCACAATGAAAAGAGATGGTTCCATTGTGAGAATGAATGTCAGCTTGATTCTTATGGAGCGAATCCATTCCAAGGATTCCATCATAGACTCTCAAGGGTAGGACTCTGAATTGGCACTCTGTTACATTCCCATCTAGACTAAATTGAATAAGGTCTATCTCAAGGTGTGTGAAAAGAATCTTTCCACTAGCCAATTCCACTTGCATAGGTTTCCCTGATTTTTGATTTAGGACTAACTTATGCAGACATTGTGGGGAAATAAAAGAATGAGTACTACCTGAATCAATCAAAAGCTTGAATTGCTTACCCTGGTACTCTGCTGGAGTCTGGAGGACTGAAAATTGATGGTCTATTGCGGCATAGATTTTTCCTTTTTCTTCCTCCACTTCCTTAGCTATAGTGATGGCTCTAGCTGCTGTAGTCTAAGGTGAAATTCTCTCTCTTTGGTTTCCCCAATTCAAGGAGGGAGTTAGGAGACTGCTTTGCATGGGTTGCAAGCTGAGTTGGGCTATCCTGATTTTGGCGCCAGGGGGGGACCCTGATTAGACTGATATGAAGGAGTCTATCTCAGAATTCTGGGACCCTGGCTTCCTTGTCCCATAGAAGGAGATGGGTAATCCTTGAGCTGGTGCCCAAGCCCTTGACATCAGTCTAATCAGGGGGGGACCCTGATTAGACTGATATGAAGGAGTCTATCTCAGAATTCTGGGACCCTGGCTTCCTTGTCCCATAGAAGGAGATGGGTAATCCTTGAGCTGGTGCCCAAGCCCTTGACATCCGAAGCACCTGTTCTTGCTTTGAAGCTCTTCCCTCTACATTCTTGAAAGAGCCGGAGTTCTTGAGAAAAAACTTTGAGGGAAAAATCTCTTTTCATTCCTAAAACTTCCCGACTCTAGATTTTGGATGGGACCTTGGTGTCTCTTTGGAGGTGGAAGTTTGGAAGAACTTCCCGGTGTCTGAAATCTCTTGAAAGATGAGGGAGCTAGCTTTGGTGGGACTTTATCGATGAAGGCTTTGGCAAAGTCCCTTGCCATTCTGACAGCTTCAACCATAGAAATTGGCTTGGCATTCTCAACCAGAGTGTTTAAAGGTTCGTTCATTCCTCAAATGAACCTGGCCATAAGTTGCTCTTCATCTAGCGGTGGTGAGTACTTGAGGAGAAGAGCAAATACCTGGTGATATTCTTCAACGGTTTTGCTAAAAATCCAGGGGGACAAAATCTCTTCCTTAGATAGGCTTTAAGATCATTCCAGGACTGGGTATTCCTATCTAGATGGTTGGTGTCGCAATGGTTTCTCCATGCCACCACCCTAGCTATTTCCACAATTTTTAGCCTAGCGAGAGCCATTTTGCTCCTCTTGTTGTATCTGGTGACATTAAAATATTCTTCCATTGCCTCGACCCACTTCTCCACACAGCCTTGCCCAAGTTCTCCCCTTCACCTTTAAAGGGTCTTGGCTGAGTTTTGTGAAGAGCCTTGCGAACGTCGGGGTCAAGCTCTTCTTCATTAGTGAGAGGATCTGGTTACTGACGGCGGCCATGGTTCCCTCACCTCATGATTCTACCAACAATGATACATTATTAAATTTTTATTTTGATTTTGTCCACGAGATCCTAAGACTTAAGAGGTTTGGAAAATAATTTCTTAAACAAGATAAACAATCTTATTGGAGATCTATGACATATGTCTGGTAACAGATTTTGCTTCATCAATTCGTCACATATCACTTATACAACAGGGAATTTTCCACAACGCATTTCTTTATTTATATAAAGGTCAACATGTACATGGAGCATCTTGGCTCAAGAAAGTCAAAACCTCCTCGGGAGATGCATAAGACGACGATACTGGGCTATAGACATGCCCCAATAAAAATGTTCCCTTACTAAGGGAGCTACTATCTTCTCCTTATTAGGAATAAAGCGACTAAGAAGTCTGTAGATATGGTAGAAAAGTCTGAAATCTCAAGGCATAGGGTTATATAAAATAACACCATGTATCACTTTTAGCCTCATCAGAATCATGGTGGCCAATGAGATGTTCTCCCTCAGCATCACATGCTGGTCGCAAGAGGCAGACATACTGCCCTACAAACCACTTGTCTTGTCGTCTCTCCACTGGGTCTGGGAAATATAAATCCTTGAAATGGCCTTCGAGTCTGGCTTGGCTCGTTCGAGTTGTAGCAGAAGGGATGAGATGCTCGAAGGCAAAAGTAGTCATATCTTGTGACTAGGTGAGATCGGGAACACCAGATAAGTGTGGAACTTCCATATATAAAACCAAATTCTTTGATTAAAAATCTTCATTAATGAGCTTAAGGAATGAGAATACAAAACGTAAATGCTCTTTCTGAGTTTTTATTTTAAATTTTGATAATAATTCATTTGTCCTTATTAGCTTTCAACAACAAAGCTTTGATACCAGCTGTGAGACCCTCGCCCCCTCCGTCTCGCGGTGCCCCCTCTGAGGGCGTTGGGGCAAGGTAGAAGCAACGTCGGTCTCTCTCTGTGGGGTAGGGATCCACACCCGGGGCCTCGCCCACGGATATCCAGATAAGAGACTAGCCTGGCAGTTCATCCAAAACCAAGCCCGGGAAAACATCCTTTGCCCGGAAGGCACGGGTGATTCCGCTAGGAAAATCTTGATCTCACGAGTCAAAGTCTTAACTATCCAAACTAATCCAACCAAACTCAAAAGTCACATGGTCAAATCAAAGAAGAGACTTGCACTTGGTCCATAGAATCACCGCTTTTTTCCTCTTTAACAAGGCACAGTCGCACTGATTCCCTCCCACAGAACAAGGGTCTTCCTAGGACTTAATCTAACTAATGTAACTAGTCGTAACTTATTTGTATCAAAGGAATCCCCCGATCTAGCCTAACCCCAACTAGCGAGCCCATAGGTTACCCAACTGCCCAACCACTGTATTGGTGGGATTCCTTTATAAAAATTTGGGTATGTTTTGCCCGGGTACCAAAGAAAAAGAGTTCCCAAGCCCCCTCGCCGATGTTTCAAGAAAAATTTAAAGTAGGCATACCACTTACACACCCAATATGAAATTGCCATTATAACAGATTCGGTTGCCTTTAAAATAATCTTTCAATGAAAATCATAGTAAAAATAATCTTTCAATGAAAATCATAGTATTACTGATCATAATCCTCCAAAATATTGAGTCCATTGGATTACAAATTATATCATCTAGAGTCTCCGTTGAAGACTAGCTGGTCAAACAATGAGATCCAATATCAAAATTCAATTCACTAAAGTCATTCTTCTCAGTTTATCCGAATCTTCCTCGACGTACGCATGGGTGTCCTAGCAACCGCGAGCCTGTGCATCACCTCGTCAAAACCCTCTAGGATCCTACTTAGGTGTCCTAGCACTGCACTCAGGGACCGCTTCGTCGGTCGTTGCCCATCGTACCGGAAGCTCACCATTTTAACCATACTGAGGCTAGTCAAGACCTCAGCAAGCTTTGCTGCGAGTGATGTCCCTCGACAAAAACAAGGAAAAATAATATTTTCTTGTATTCACAAATAGGGAATGATTACAGGGGATTGAGGTAAAAGCTTATTCATTATTTAGGCTGAGGAGGAATCTTACATCCTCTCCCACTTGAAAAATGGGAGATGTCCTCATGTTGTAAAGTGGGGGTAATCTTTTGCCAACTCTTCTTATTTCTCCCAGGTGGCATCTTCTAGAGGAAAGAACTTCCACTTGACTAAAAACTCTCTGAAGACTCTGCTCCTGAGAACCTTCTCCCGAACGTCAAGGATTTCTTCAGGTTGGAGTTCCATCTAGCCTTGAGTCAGAGAAAGATGGGGAGGTAGAAGAAGTTTATAAGCTAGATCGTCCACTTTCTTTATAACAGCATATGGCCCACAATATCTGGAAGAGAGTTTCTTGTACTTCCCTAAAGATAAGGAACTTCTTTTTGGTCGTACTCGAATGAAGACCATATCTGATTCTTCAAACTCTCTCTCGGATCTCTTTTTATCTGCATACTGCTTTTGCCTATCTTGGGCTGCCTTAATATCTTTACGGATTGATAGCATTTGCTGGTCCATGTCATCAAGCATTTGTCTAGACATTTTGACTCTGATCAATGGGTCAGACCAAGTCAACGGTGTAAGGCAATCTTGTCCCATACAAAGCTTTGAAAGGACTTATCTCCCAATGCTTCGACAATAAGAAGCATTGTAAGCAAATTCAACCAGATGCAAATGGCTTAACCACTTCTTGGGTTCCCTGCCACAGCATGACCAAAGGATATCTTCTATTACCTGATTCACTCTTTCAGTTTGGCCATCTGTTTTAAGGTGTTAGGTTGTACTGAGATCCAAGAAAATTCATATTGCTTCAAAGAATACAGTCCAAAATTTTGATGTGAACTTGGGATCTCTATCACTTACTATCCTCCTAGGTAAGCCATGAAATCTGAAGATCTCTTTAAGGAAAACTCTGGCAACCTCCACTGCACTGTATGTTTCTTTCACTGGAATCAGATGGGCAACTTTGGTTAGTCTGTCAACTACCACAAAAATGGAGTTGTAACCTGATTGCACTAAAGGTAATCCAGTGACAAAGTCCATATTGATACATTCCAACTTCATTTGTGGAATGTCTAGAGGCTGCAGTTTCCCTGGCATCTTGATTCTCTCTGCCTTGACTCTCTGACATACTAAGCATTTTTGCACATGATCAAGTACATCCTTTTTAAGTCCTGGCCAGAAGAAGCTTTTCTTCACAGACATATAGGTTTTTATAAACCCTGAATGTCCAGCTATCAGGCTATCATGGGCTTCTCTCAAAATTCTTCCCTTTATTCCCTCATCATTGGGAATGCATAGCCAATTATTATAATACATGCATCCTTCATCCAATTTGTACCCAAGAACTCAACTCATTTCCTGAGGAGTCTTTCTTTCCTGCATCATAAGGGTAGCAATAGTGGTAAAGAATTTGTCTTGCATGATTCTCTCCTTTGCTTCACTGATCAATGGATTTGACACCTTTGTAATTTCAAGCAAGGAGGCTTTTCAAGCTGAGCGCATCTGCCACCACATTTTCTTTCCTCGGCCGATACTTAATTTCAAAATCGAATTCCTACAAGGTCTGCATCCATCTCCTTTGATGCATGTTTAGATCCCATTAGATGAAGATCCACTTTAGACTTTGATCTATCATCAAGGTGAACCTCTGTCCCAAAAGATAATGTCTCCACAACTTCAGAGCATAAACTACTGAGAGTAACTCCAAGTCATGGTGGATGGCATAATTTTTCTCATGTGTTCTGAGTTTTCTGGATTCATAGGCTACTACATGACCTTCCTACATAAGAGCACCACCTAAGGCAAACCCATTGACATCAGTACTACCTCAAAGGGTTTGGTAAAAGCTGGCAATTTAAGGAAAGGGTTGGTTACTAAGGCTATCTTCAGTTTATGAGAGGCACTCTGATTGGATTCATCTTAAGGACATAAATAGCTTTCCTCTTTCTAAGCCCTTTTAACAATTTCAAAGCCTTGACTAATTGCAGCACTGGGGATCCAGAAATTCCAGTTCCTTGAACTTTATTCCCGCGAAGGTCAAGGAAAGAGATGGTTCCATTGTGACAATGAATGTCAACCCGATTCTTATGGAGCCAATCCAATCCAAGGATTCCACCATAGAATCCCAAGGGTAGGACTCTGAACTGGCACTCTCTTATGTTCCCATCTAGACTAAATTGAATAAGGTCTATCTCAAGGTGTGTGAAAAGAATCTTTCCACTTGCCAATTTCCACTTGCATAGGTTTCCCTGATTTTTGATTTAGGACTATTTTACGTAGACATTCTGGGGAAATAAAAGAATGAGTACTGCCTGAATCAATCAAAAGCTTGAATTTCTTACCCTGGTACTCTGCTGGAGTCTGGAGGACTGAAAATTGATGGTTATTTCCCTGATGCTCTATTGCAACATAGATTTGTCCTTTTTCTTCCTCCACTTCCTCAGCTATAGTGACGGCTCTAGCTACTGCAATCTAAGGTGGAATTCTCTCTTTTTGGTTTCTCTAATTCTGGAAGGGAGTTCGGAGACTGCTTTGCATGGAGGCTGGAGGTTGAGCTTGCACTCTTCTGGGGTTGCCCTGATTTTGGCACGGGGGACCGTGATTGGACTAATATGAAGGAGTCTATCTCAGAATTCTAGGACCCTAGCTTCCTTGTCCCATAGAAGGAGATGGGCAATCCTTGAGCTGGTGCCCAAACCTTTGATATCCGAAGCACCTGTTCTCACTTCGAAGCTCTTCCCTCTGCATTCTTAAAAGAGCCGGAGATCCTAAGAAAGAACTTTGAGGGAAAGGTCTTCCTTCATTCCTGAAACTTCCTGACTCCAGATTTTGGCTAGGACCTTGGTGTCTCTTTTGAGGCGGAAGGTTGGAAGAACTTCGCGGTGTTTGGAATCTCTTGAAGGATGAGGGAGCTGGCTTTGGCAGGACTTTAACGATGAAGGCTTTGGCAAAGTCCTTCACCATTTTAACAGCTTCAGCCACCATAGCAATTGGCTTGGCATTCTTGACCGAGTGTCTAAAGGTTTGTTGATTCCTTGAATGAACCTGGCCATAAGTTGCTCTTCATCTATAGCAATGGTGAGTACTTAAGGAGAAGAGCAAATACCTAGTGATATTCTTCAATGGTTTTGCAAATATGTGAAGTTATTGATTTAGGGTGCATTTATTTTATCTACGAATGCTTGGACCACTATGTGTCATAGTTTCCCATGCCTTACAAGGATAGAATCAAAAGCCTCCTTTGAATACCCTCCTTTCACATTAAAGAGAGAAAAGGACAAAGTCTACATAAAGTTTAGAAGTAGCTTCACATTGCTCTCACCTCAATATAATTATAAAATCATCATGTCAATAATAATTTAAGATACACTACATCACTTCATGGGTTTGCATGGAGAGAGGGAGAGAGAGAGAGAGAATAAATGTAAATTGCAAAGAGTGCTATCTTTTGATTTAAGGTGCAATCACTTTATAAAAATTGGAATAAACACATGAAATAGACATCGACTATTCAAACCTCCAGTCAATACCCTCCTTTCGCTTTACAAAGAGCATAGGTCCTAGAAAAAAGTCTAAATAAAGTTGAAAAGTACTTTCGCATTGCTCTCAATGCTCATGTTAGAGAGAGAGAGATAGAGAGAGAGAGAGAAGTAAAATGTGAATTGCAATGATTGAAGTCATTTGATTTAGAATGCATTCACTTTGTATAGAGTAGATGATACATCGAAAGTTATGGAGGTGTGCTTTGAGAAGCTTTTTGATCTTCCCTCCTTAGCGGTAGTGCCAACATCTCCCAACAAATGTTGGATTCAAATCTAGAAAATAATCTACAGAACTTGTTTGCAAAAAGAAGGTCTATCTTTTTTATGTTTACCTTTGTAAGATATATGTATATATATATATATATAATATGCATGTATATATGTATTATGTATTATATATATGGATTAAGATTAAGGATTATGTGCTTATATTTATTTTTTTTTTTGAGAGACTAGAATATATGTTTTGTTTTTATTTTAAAAAAATTCTTTTCGATTTTAAAAGAAATGTCTTTTGTTTTGTTTTAAAAAAATAGAAAATAGAGGGGGAGAGAGAGAGAGAGAGAGAGAGAGAGGAGAGAGAGAGAGAGAGAGAGAGAGAGAGAGAGAGAGAGAGAGTAGAATTAGATTAAAAATTTTAATATTATTAACTTTGTTTTAATAAAGAGATAAATATGTTTTTAAAGAAAGAGGGGAGAGAGAGAGAGAGAGAGAGAGAGAGAGAGAGAGAGAGAGAGAGAGAGAGAGAGAGATTATTTTTTTTTAAATAAATAATTCTATTTTATTTTATTTAGAGAGTTTTATAAACATTTTTAGAGAGAGAGAGAGAGATAGACTAGAATAAATGTTTTGTTTTTATTTAAAAGAAGTGATGTTCTTTGTTTTGTTTTAAAAGAAATGTCCTTTTGTTTTAAATAAATAGAAAATAGGGAGAAAGAGAGAGAGAGAGAGAGAGAGAGAGAGAGAGAGAGAGAGAGAGAGAGAGAGAGAGAGAGAGAGAGAGGGGGGGGGGGGGAGGGAGGGGGGATGAAAGAAGAGGGAGAAAGATAAAGAGTAGAATTACATGGAAAAAAAATATTTTTTGCTTTGTTTTAATAAAGAGATAACGATGTTGTCACAAAGAGAGAGAGAGAGAGAGAGAGAGAGAGAGAGAGAGAGAGAGAGAGAGAGAGAGAGAGGAGAAGAGTGAGTGAGTGAGGGAGAGCTGGAAAAAGAGTTGCAGACCATTCGAGAGAGGCCTAGGGAAAGATTTAGAGAGAGTGTGTGAGTGAGGTAAAGAGAGTGTTACAAAGAGTTAGCCAGAGCTAAAGAGAGATTGTGTGTGTGTGAGAGAGAGTTGAGAGAAAGTTAGCAAGAGCAAGAGAGAGTTACAAAGAGTTAGAGTGAGAGAGGGCGAAGATAGATAGATAGATAGATAGATAGAGAGAGAGAGAGAGAGAGAGAGAGAGAGAGAGAGAGAGAGAGAGAGAGAGAGAGAGAGAGATTTTATTTTTTACATATATTTGTTCTATTTTAAAGAGGAAAGATAAAAAAAATGGGACTTTTTTAAAGGGGTAAAAAAGAGAGGAGAAGGAAGAGAGAGAAAAAGAGAGGAGAGAGAGAGAGAGAGAGAGAGAGAGAGAGAGAGAGGGAGAGTTTGAAACATAAGATTCAATGTGTGAAGTTATTGATTTAGGGTGCATTTTTTTTATCTACGAATGCTTGGACCACTATGTGTCATAGTTTCCCATGCCTTACAAGGATAGAATCAAAAGCCTCCTTTGAATACCCTCCTTTCACATTAAAGAGAGAAAAGGACAAAGTCTACATAAAGTTTAGAAGTAGCTTCACATTGCTCTCACCTCAATATAATTATAAAATCATCATGTCAATAATAATTTAAGATACACTACATCACTCCATGGGTTTGCATGGAGAGAGAGAGAGAGAGAGAGAGAGAGAGAGAGAGAGAGAGAGAGAGAGAGAGAGAGAGAGAATAAATGTAAATTGCAAAGAGTGTTGTCTTTTGATTTAAGGTGCAATCACTTTATAAAAGTGGAATAAAGACATGAAGTAGACATCGGCTATTCAAACCTCCATTCAATACCCTCCTCGCTTTACAAAGAGCATAGGTCCTAGAAAAAAGTCTAAATAAAGTTGAAAAGTACTTTCGCATTGCTCTCAGTGCTCATGTTAGAGAGAGAGAGAGAGAGAGAGAGAGAGAGAGAGAGAGAAGTAAAATGTGAATTGCAATGATTGAAGTCATTTGATTTAGAATGCATTCACTTTGTATAGAGTAGATGATACATCGAAAGTTATGGAGGTGTGCTTTGAGAAGCTTTTTGATCTTGCCTCCTTAGCGGTAGTGCCAACATCTCCCAACAAATGTTGGATTCAAATCTAGAAAATAATCTACACAACTTGTTTACAAAAAGAAGGTCTATCTTTTATATATATATATATATATATATATATATATAATATGCATGTATATATGTATTATGTATTATATATATGGATTAAGATTAAGGATTATGTGCTTATATTTTTTTTTTGAGAGACTAGAATATATGTTTTGTTTTTATTTAAAAAAATGTTCTTTTTGGTTTTAAAAGAAATGTCTTTTGTTTTGTTTCAAAAAAATAGAAAATAGAGGGGGAGAGAGAGAGAGAGAGAGAGAGAGAGAGAGAGAGAGAGAGAGAGAGAGAGAGAGGGGGGGGGAGAGAGAGAGAAAGAGTAGAATTAGATTAAAAATTTTAATATTATTTACTTTGTTTTAATAAAGAAATAAATATGTTTTTAAAAAAAGAGGGGAGAGAGAGAGAGAGAGAGAGAGAGATAGATAGAGAGAGAGAGAGAGAGAGATTAAATTATTTTTAAAAAATAAATAATTCTATTTTATTTTATTTAGAGATAGTTTTATAAACATTTTTAGAGAGAGAGAGAGAGAGAGAGACTAGAATAAATGTTTTGTTTTTATTTAAAAGAAGTGATGTTCTTTATTTTGTTTTAAAAGAAATGTCCTTTTGTTTTAAATAAATAGAAAATAGGGAGGAAGAGAGAGAGAGAGAGAGAGAGAGAGAGAGAGAGAGAGAGAGAGAGAGAGGGGGGGGGAGGGGGGATCAAAGAAGAGGGAGAGAGAGAAAGAGTAGAATTACATGGGAAAAAAATATTTTTTGCTTTGTTTTAATAAAGAGATAACGATGTTGTCACAAAGAGAGAGAGAGAGAGAGAGAGAGAGAGAGAGAGAGAGAGAGTGGAGAAGAGTGAGTGAGGGAGGGAGAGCTGGAAAAAGAGTTGCAGACCATTCGAGAGAGGCCTAGGGAAAGATTTAGAGAGAGTGTGTGAGTGAGGTAAAGAGAGTGTTACAAAGAGTTAGCCAGAGCTAGAGAGAGATTGTGTGTGAGAAAGAGAGTTGAGAGAAAGTTAGCGAGAGCAAGAGAGAGTTACAAAGAGTTAGAGTGAGAGAGGGCGAAGATAGATAGAGAGAGAGAGAGAGAGAGAGAGAGAGAGAGAGAGAGAGAGAGAGAGAGAGAGAGAGAGATTTTACTTTTTACATATATTTGTTCTATTTTAAAGAGGAAAGATAAAAAAATGGGACTTTTTTAAAGGGGTAAAAAAGAGAGGAGAAGGAAGAGAGAGAAAAAGAGAGGAGAGAGAGAGAGAGAGAGAGAGAGAGAGAGAGAGAGGGAGAGTTTGAAACATAAGATTCAATGTGTGAAGTTATTGATTTAGGGTGCATTTATTTTATCTACGAATGCTTGGACCACTATGTGTCATAGTTTCCCATGCCTTACAAGGATAGAATCAAAAGCCTCCTTTGAATACCCTCCTTTCACGTTAAAGAGAGAAAAGGACAAAGTCTACATGAAGTTTAGAAGTAGCTTCACATTGCTCTCACCTCAATATAATTATAAAATCATCATGTCAATAATAATTTAAGATACACTACATCACTCCATGGGTTTGCATGGAGAGAGAGAGAGAGAGAGAGAGAATAAATGTAAATTGCAAAGAGTGCTATCTTTTGATTTAAGGTGCAATCACTTTATAAAAATTGGAATAAACACATGAAATAGACATCGACTATTCAAACCTCCATTCAATACCCTCCTTTCGCTTTACAAAGAGCATAGGTCCTAGAAAAAAGTCTAAATAAAGTTGAAAAGTACTTTCGCATTGCTCTCACTGCTCATGTTAGAGAGAGAGAGAGAGAGAGAGAGAAGTAAAATGTGAATTGCAATGATTGAAGTCATTTGATTTAAATGCATTCACTTTGTATAGAGTAGATGATACAGCGAAAGTCATGGAGGTGTGCTTTGAGAAGCTTTTTGATCTTGCCTCCTTAGCGGTAGTGCCAACATCTCCCAACAAATGTTGGATTCAAATCTAGAAAATAATCTACACAACTTGTTTACAAAAAGAAGGTCTAACACCATATTAGATAATTTGGGAAAGATCCCATTCCCATTTGAAAAATGGGATCATGGTGAACTTTTCCAAAATTTTCTCAAAACCCCCTCATGTGACATATCGTTGGAAACATCTTGAAGAGTAGAATCTAGATCTACAATCTCCGACAAATTTTGAGTTTGCATGTTTAAGATATATCCAAAATTAAATGGAGTGATTGTTTCCCAAAATATGAGATTTTTTCCAAATTATCAAATATTGACTTGTCTATCTTTATTATGTTTACCTTTGTAAGATATATATATATATATATATATATATATATATATATATATATATATATATATATATATATATATATATATATATGTATATATATATGCATGTATACATGTATTATGTATTATATATATGGATTAAGATTAAGGATTATGTGCTTATAATAAATTTTTTTTGAGAGACTAGAATATATGTTTTGTTTTTATTTAAAAAAAATGTTCTTTCTCTGTTTTAAAAGAAATGTCTTATGTTTTGTTTCAAAAAAATAAAAAATAGAGGGGGAGAGAGAGAGAGAGAGAGAGAGAGAGAGAGAGAGAGTAGAATTAGATTACAAATTTTAATATTATTTACTTTGTTTTAATAAAGAGATAAATATGTTTTTAAAGAAAGAGGGGAGAGAGAGAGAGAGAGAGAGAGAGAGAGAGAGAGAGAGAGATTAAATTATTTTTAAAAAATAAATATTTCTATTTTGTTTTATTTAGAGATAGTTTTATAAACATTTTTAGAGAGAGAGAGAGAGAGAGAGAGAGAGAGAGACTAGAATAAATGTTTTGTTTTTATTTAAAAGAAGTGATGTTCTTTGTTTTGTTTTAAAAGAAATGTCCTTTTGTTTTAAATAAATAGAAAATAGGGAGAAAGAGAGAGAGAGAGAGAGAGAGAGAGAGAGAGAGAGAGAGAGGGGGGGGGGGAGGGAGGGGGGATGAAAGAAGAGGGAGAGAGAGAAAGAGTAGAATTACATGGAAAAAAATATTTTTTGCTTTGTTTTAATAAATAGATAACGATGTTGTCACAAAGAGAGAGAGAGAGAGAGAGAGAGAGAGAGAGAGAGAGAGAGTGGAGAAGAGTGAGTGAGTGAGTGAGAGAGAGAGAGCTAGAAAAAGAGTTGCAGAGCATTCGAGAGAGGCCTAGGGAAAGATTTAGAGAGAGTGTGTGAGTGAGGTAAAGAGAGTGTTACAAAGAGTTAGCCAGAGCTAGAGAGAGATTGTGTGTGTGTGAGAGAGAGTTGAGAGAAAGTTAGAGAGAGCAAGAGAGAGTTACAAAGAGTTAGAGTGAGAGAGGGCGAAGATAGATAGGGAGAGAGAGAGAGAAAGAGAGAGAGAGAGAGAGAGAGAGAGAGAGAGAGAGAGAGATTTTATTTTTTACACATATTTGTTCTATTTTAAAGAGGAAAGATAAAAAATGGGACTTTTTTAAAGGGGTAAAAAAGAGAGGAGAAGGAAGAGAGAGAAAAAGAGAGGAGAAGGAAGAGAGAGAAAAAAAGAGGAGAGGAGAGAGAGAGAGAGAGAGAGAGAGAGAGAGAGAGTTTGAAACATAAGATTAAATGTGTGAAGTTATTGATTTAGGGTGCATTTTTTTTATCTACGAATGCTTGGACCACTATGTGTCATAGTTTCCCATGCCTTACAAGGATAGAATCAAAAGCCTCCTTTGAATACCCTCCTTTCACATTAAAGAGAGAAAAGGACAAAGTCTACATAAAGTTTAGAAGTAGCTTCACATTGCTCTCACCTCAATATAATTATAAAATCATCATGTCAATAATAATTTAAGATACACTACATCACTCCATGGGTTTGCATGGAGAGAGAGAGAGAGAGAGAGAGAGAGAATAAATGTAAATTGCAAAGAGTGCTGTCTTTTGATTTAAGGTGCAATCACTTTATAAAAATTGTAATAAACACATGAAATAGACATCGACTATTCAAACCTCCATTCAATACCCTCCTTTCGCTTTACAAAGAGCATAGGTCCTAGAAAAAAGTCTAAATAAAGTTGAAAAGTACTTTCGCATTGCTCTCAGTGCTCATGTTAGAGAGAGAGAGAGAGAGGGAGAGAGAGAGAGAGAGAGAGAAGTAAAATGTGAATTGCAATGATTGAAGTCATTTGATTTAGAATGCATTTCACTTTGTATAGAGTAGATGATACACCTAAAGTCATGGAGGTGTGCTTTGAGAAGCTTTTGTTGGATAGGTGTCATCTCCAGAGGTGTCACGCTAGTGGCACACTCTTTAGCCGCTAGGCATTTTTGGGATTTATAGCATTCATTTCCATTTTTTCCTATTTACACATTTTTGGGTGGAGGAAAGGGTGGAGGAACTTTTCTAGAGATCCGTTCATCTTGTGCCTATATATATGAGGCATTGTAGTTCATTTCTAATCAATTTGGCTAGTGGTTCATTGATGAGTTCTTGAGTACATTGTCTCTTCTCTCATCTCTTCTTTCTCACATGGTATCAGAGCAAGGTGGTGGCATACATAGAGCCTCCTTATCCTTCTTCCTCTCTATCTCTAGTCCTCTTCAACAACCCCGCTTTCAATTGCGTTTTTTTATTCTTTGATTTTCTGCTAAACGAGTGCGTTTTTTAGGATTGTGCTCATGAGACCTTCTGGAATCATCGTGGTCTACAACTTTGCAGAAGAAAGTTTTCGCAAATTCCTCACCGTTTTTTAGTTATTTTTCGCAGACTGCCTGCATGTGCAAATTCCTCACCGTTTTTGAGTTATTCTTCGCAGACTGCCTGCATGCAGAATTTCTGCTTGCATTTTTTGCAGAAGCCCTTACTCATCATCCTTGCACTCATTCAATGATGCAAGAGGCTTCAAACCAGCCCCTTACCATCCTCTACAAGTGTGTTTTTAAAGCACTTCAATCCGAGTCCTACAACTCTACTTGCGGTGAAAACATTGCCAACTAGTTTTCCTTACATGTGGTAGCGTTTTTTTGGAGGCTTCTTGTGGAGAGATTTGTAGCCATTTCTTGGCTGTGTTTTCATCATCAACTTCAGCCCTCTTCATGGTGTTTTGAGGTACATATTCATCCTCTTTTCTACACCTCTCTACCGGCTGAAAATTCCACTTTGCTACACACTTTGTGTTTGCGTTTTTGTGGGACAATCAACTCCTCCATACTCCTTCTACCTAAGGCTACATTATCAGCCCTCTTTGGTGGTTTCTACGGAGTCTATTGGTTCATATATCGGCTGCGTTTTGTGGCTGCGTTTTTGCACTATCTTTGTGCATGTTTTGGAGATACTTCCTTGGTGGACAGCCCATCTATTGGCTGCGTTTTTGGAGGTACGACACTTCTTCCCTTGTGTTTTCCCACCCTCCTCTCCCTATGGGATCTTGGAAGTCCTCTACTCCAAAAGACAAAGGTAAACTTGAAGATACTATGGATCCTACATCTCCTACGACGGTTGGACCAGCAACTACTACAACAAAAGTTGGTGCAATTCCTTCTTCGGTAGGTACTTCTACTTTCTCTTTTCCGTCATATCCATTACCTTCTACGGATCCTTTCTCTCTTTCTTCTTTGACCTTTATGCCTTCCTATCCACATACTTCTATGCCCTCTATGGTATATCCGCCTACATCATCTATGCCTTTTATGGCAACTTCATCTACTATGATTCCTCCTTCTACTACTTCCACTACTACTCCTCTCCCCACTCAATCATATCAGCCCTTTAACCCATTCACTCAATCTTTGAGCCTTCCAAGTCTTACCGATTCACAAAAGCTTACCCCAAACAACTACCACACTTGGTCCTTGTTTATGCAACTTCTTTTGGAAAGCGCCGGGGTGTGGTCTATAATCACTTCTCCTCATATGGTGCCTTCTCAATATCAAACCTATATGGATGCACGGGCCAAAGCTTTACTTGTTCTTGGCATGTCTACATCGGTTGTGTCTCAATTTCTTTCTACAAGGAGTACGGCTCAACAATTATGGCACGCTATACAAATGCAATATGGAAGACTTTCAATGGTTAAGATGGCTAAGTTGGAAGAAGATTTGGATAAGCTTTCTATCTCCGAATCCGACAACATAGTGAAGAAGCTTGGAGAATTCAATTGAATCAAGCGGCAACTTGAAGAGTTTGGTACATTGGTAAGCAACCCGGTCCACAAGCTACTTGGTAAATTGCCTTCTTCTTTTGAATCGTTCAAAGATAACATCTTTCTTCGAGTTCCTTTCCCTTCCTTTGAAGAGACTATGGGTCTTCTTCATGATAAGTGCCTTACTCGCAATAAGCAAAACAAAAAGGACTCGGCTTTTGTAAGCCAAGGCAAGGGCAAAGGCAAAGGCAAGGGGAATGATCAACGCAAAGGCTCTAATTCCAATGCTAAAGATTCTTCAACCAAAGGCGACGAGGATAAATCAAAGGATTCTTCCAAGGAGTGCACTTTCTGTGGTCGTAGTGGCCATACGGAGGATCGTTGTTTTGCTAAGAAGGCGGCATCCAAGAAGGTAAAAGATGAACTTGAATCCAAATCTAAGGGTTCTTCTACATCAACATCTTCTCACGACAAAAACAAAGACAAGACGGAAGACGGTAACACCAAGATTGCATATGCTGCTATGTCTTCTACTTCTTCATGTGACACAGCACTTGTGGTAATCAAAGATCTTGATACGCATACTGCAGATGAGTGGATTGCCAGCAGTGGTGCTACCTCTCACATGACGAATAGTTCTTCCTTATTGGAAAACTATAAGTCTATCTCTTCATCAGTACACATTGGTGATGCTTCGTCTCTCCCTGTGATTGGTATTGGTGATGTTTCTTTTGGAGATACTATCTTACATGATGTTTTGCATGTGCCTAAGATGTCTGCCAACTTATTTTCTATCTCTAAGGCTACTTCTAAAGGTCTTGGGGTTTACTTTGATGATGAAGTGATTGAAATCATTGATAGACAATCACTTTCTTGTGTGGCACATGGTTATCAAAATGCTGGGCTTTATCATATAAGCTCTTTTACAACACAGTTGCCACCACATGAGTCTCATCTTCATCAATTATTTGCTTCTCCTAAAGCACTTGTTTCTAATGAAGATAGTGATCTATGGCATTTTCGCTTTGGCCATGTTCCTCTTCCTACTTTGCAACATCTTGTCTCACATGACATGGTTACAGGTCTACCAATTTAAGCTTCAGAAACCTCGCCATCACATTTGTTCTTCTTGTGCTCAAGGAAAGCAACATCGGGCTTCTTTTCCAGAGAGGAGGCTACTCATAGGGCCACACGCATACTTGAGCTTATTCATGTTGATCTTGCAGGACCTATGGAAGTACAATCGCTTGGCGGATCCAAGTATTATATGCTTCTTGTGGATGACTTCTCTCGCAAAATATGGGTTTATTTCTTACCTAAGAAGTCTGATGCTAGACTTTCTCATTTCAAGGTTTGGCTTCAGCAAATTCTGAATCACCTTGGATGTTCATCTACTCCGACACTCATCTACTCAGATTCACAGAGTGCTATTGCTTTAGCCAAAAATCTAGTTATTCGAGGACGATCCAAACACATTGATGTTCATTTTCATTTTGTTCGTGATTGGATTTCTGAAGGTCGCATTCAGCTTGAGTATTGTCCTACCAAAGATAATGTTGCTGATTTGTTTACTAAGCCTCTTCCTCGACCTACCTTGGATTATCTTCTTCAGCGCGTTGGCGTTGGTCCTCCCATCTGGACCTGAAGAGGAGGTGTTGGATAGGTGTCATCTCCAGATGGTGTCATGCTAGTGGCACACTCTTTAGCCTCTAGGCATTTTTGGGATTTATAGCATTCATTTCCATTTTTTCCTATTTACACATTTTTGGGTGGAGGAAAGGGTGGAGGAACTTTTCTAGAGATCCGTTCATCTTGTGCCTATATATATGAGGCATTGTAGTTCATTTCTAATCAAGTTAGCTAGTGGTTCATTGATGAGTTCTTGAGTACATTGTCTCTTCTCTCATCTCTTCTTTCTCACAGCTTTTTGATCTTGCCTCCTTAGCAGTAGTGCCAACATCTCCCAACAAATGTTGGATTCAAATCTAGAAAATAATCTACACAACTTGTTTACAAAAAGAAGGTCTATCTTTATTATGTTTACCTTTGTAAGATATATATATATATATATATGTATATGTATATGCATGTATACATGTATTATGTTTTATATATATGGATTGAGATTAAGGATTATGTGCTTATATTAAATAAAATTTTGAGAGACTAGAATATATGTTTTGTTTTTATTTTAAAAAAATGTTCTTTCTCTGTTTTAAAAGAAATGTCTTTTGTTTTGTTTTTAAAAAATAGAAAATAGAGGGAGAGGGAGAGAGAGAGAGAGAGAGAGAGAGAGAGAGAGAGAGAGAGAGAGAGAGAGAGAGAGAGGAGGGAGAGAGAGAGAGAGAGAAAGAGTAGAATTAGATTAAAAATTTTAATATTTTTTACTTTGTTTTAGTAAAGAGATAAATATGTTTTTAAAGAAAGAGGGGAGAGAGAGAGAGAGAGAGAGAGAGAGGGAGGGAAAGGGAGTAGAATTATTTTTGGTATTGTGTGTCATCATGTGTAAGCTAGGGTGTGAATGCATGGTTTTATTTGTGATGTGGGCAACATGTGCGTGAGAGAGAGAGAGAGAGAGAGAGAGAGAGAGAGTGTGGGGTGGAGAGAGAGACAGTTACAAGAGTTTGAGAGAGTTCGAGAGAGGGAAATATTAGAGAGAGTGTTTTAGAGTGAGGTAGAGAGAGTGTTAAATAGAGTTAGAGAGAGAGAGACAGAAAGAGTTTGAGAGTGAAAGACAGTTGAGACATAGTTATAGAGAGCAAGAGAGAGTTTAAGAGAGTTATGGAGCAAAAGAGAGAGAGAGAGAGAGAGAGAGAGAGAGAGAGAGAGAGAGAGAGAGAGAGAGAATGGTTTTAGGTATTTTGTTTTGTTTTAAAAGGGAAAAATAAAAATGACTTTTTTTCAAGGGGGAAAAAAGAAAGGGGAAGGAAGAGAGAGAAAGAGAGGGGAGAGAGAGAGAGAGAGGGAGAGAGAGAGAGAGAGAGAGAGAGAGAAAGAGAGAGTAGAATTAGTTTTGATATATATATATATATATATATATATATATATTAAAGGGGAAAATAAAAAAGAGCCAAAGAGAAAAGGAGATAAGGGAAATCAACCTGCCTTCGCTCTAGGTCACTTGTTATCTTTAAGGGAGAAAGGTCAACCTTCATTCATTTATTCCCATGGTATCATTGTATACTAGTCTACATATCTTTATCTATAAGAGAGAAAGGTCATCCTTCATTCATACATTTCCGTGTGAGGTCATATTGATTTTTATGCATAAATAGTTTATGAATAGCTAGACCAAGCTATTTATAGTTAATATCAATGTGTCTACATCTAGTCAATAATAACCATACACTAAAATGGTGCATGGTTTTGCAAGAATACATAGAGAGAGAGAGAGAGAGAGAGAGAGAGAGAGAGAGAGAGAGTTTGAAATATAAGATGCAATGTGTGAAGTCAATTGATCTAGAGTGCATTTACTTTATGTACGGATGCTTGGACCAGTATATGTGATAGTTTCCAATGTCTGGCACAAGGACAGAAGCAAAAGTCTCCTTTGAATACCCTCTTTTCACATTAAAGAGAGAAAAGGACAAAGTCTACAAAATGTTTAGAAGTAGCTTCATATTGCTCTTGTTGAAAATACAAGTGAATAGGGTGTGTGCGGAAACAAGCCCTTGGTTAGAGGCTGTAAAAGAGAAGATATAAATGTGAAAGAACCTGTGAAAAGGTGAGAAGAATCTACTGGGAGAGAATAAAGGGTAGCATGAGAAGATTTAGGAAGTGTGGGAAGTGTGGAGATATTCTGGGAGATATTCTGGGAAAAGTGAAGAGGTGGAGAGAATCAAGGAAAAGACGTTGAGTGAATCATGGAGAAATCAATGGGATTTGATGCTTGATGTAAACTCTATAAATTGAGGCATAGCCCTAATGAGAATTTGCTGGTTTTTGAGTATCCATGCCTACATTAATCTATTTGTTAATTACGTCTTAATTATTTCCTAATCACTTTGTTAATGATGTTGATTCTAGTGTTTGATCCACCATAGATCATCACAATGCTCAAATTTCAACATGGTATCAGAGCCATGCTAATTTGTGAGCCCATTATCTTGCTAATTATTTTGCTAATCAGGATTAGTAGAAAATTATAATTTTCCCTCTTTTTTCAACTCACCTCTGTATCCCCAGCCAGTGGAGGGGCTCCCTCTCCTTGCACACATAAAATTAGGCCAAACCCTTCTAGCACATGATAGGTATCTCATAGCTCTTCAAGCTCATCCAAACAACGTAGCAAACCGCCGCCGGATGAAGGAGAAATCGCTGTTTTAGCAGGCTACATTTTTCAGCAGAAGATCTCAGATCTACACTCACTCAGGGCTAATCACTCTAATTCCTCTTAGCCCAAGGTGTTTTCAAGCATGCTCTACAAGCTGGTGAAGACAAAATTCAATTTCATCAAGTCTACAATGAGATCCAAGCTCTTCATCAAATCTGCAGGTGACTTTGGTAAAACAGAGATTAAGCTTTCAATATTTCGTCAAATCTTGTGTTTCTTGGCTTAATCCTCTACTAGACTCATTGCTATTGATGGCTTTGAAAGCATTTGAGCTCATTTGAAGTCTAAGGCACCAGATCTAGACTCCCCGCATACTCTGTTTTTTTTGCACACAAAACAGTGGATTAATTTACTAATCAGTGATTAATCAATTCTAATCACTATATTTTGGTGCAATTGAGGGTTCAAATTAACCATTAGGTATCTGATATAGATCCCTATAACTTCAGATTGCAATTCGGAGTTGGTTTGATACTCCAACCATCCCGTACAAATTGGTTACCCTTGATTTAATGTAATTTCTGGTAAAATTGTGCTGATAAATTTGTGAAAATCATCATTTTGCATTTAACCCTTGGTTAATGCGTGTAAATTACACTCAAATTCAAGATTATTCATAGCCAGAGTTGCATTTGGGAATGTGCATAAGATATATAAATATATCTTTTATTTTATAATTATATAACTATATTTTTTTAATAATGTATTTTTTTTAAATTTTATTCAAAGGTTTATTCTACACAAAATATTTTCAAGAAATATTAAACTTAAAATTTTATTTTTTTAAATTGAATAACATGAACTTTAAAAATAATATTATTGATCTAATTCCAAAATATAATCCTTTAAAATTAGTGATTTTAAATTCTTCTATTTAATAAGTTATATATATTTTATTATTTAAAATTCTATATTCTATTTCTCTAAATTACTAAATTAACTTTTTCAAAAATATATTTTTGAAAAAAAGGGGAGGTGGGAAGGAGGTGCCACGTGTCACATGCGTGCATGACACATGGCATTCTCTTAACATGTGGCACTATTATGGTTGATGTGGCAATTCCATGATGTGGCATGCCATGTCACCAAGTGCGAGGTGGCATGCAAAGGTGGTAAGAAGATGTGGCATTAATGATGACTAGGATGATGAGGTGGGGAGTCAACTAGGTTGACCATGTTGACATGGAGGGTGGAGGTGGCAAGCTGCTTATGTGGATCCTCTCGAAGCTGATATGGACATAAAGTGGCATGCATATATAAGATTTGTGCCTACCCAAGCCTCACACATGGAATGATATCTAAGCTTTGAAGTTTACCAAGCCTAGATTTCCAAACCTAACTAGGATTCGTTTTAGACTTGAAAAGGGGAGCGTGGACACAATATGGAAATTTGGAGGATTGAAAATGGACCTTCCCATACTTAAATTAAGCCAAATTTTTTTAAATAAATTCATGGCAACAAGCGTATTGATCCCTAGAGTTTTTAGATTGAAAGATTTAATATTTGATTTTCTAGAATTAAATTACAATTGATTTAATGGGCCTCTAACAGTCATAACAAATTTTCCAAAGTAAATCTACAAAAATCCAACCGTTAGATTTGTAATTTTACCTTATACCCACATTATACTAATCTTTTCCAATCTAATCATCACTAGATCCATACAATTTGAGCATTTTAAATGGTAGATGTGGTGGGAGGACAAAATAGTATGTTTTTTAAACAATTCTAATACATTTTAAATAATATAGAAAATAGTAGAACACATCAAAAATTACTCCATAAATCAAGTTAATCTCTATGTTATTTGTATTTGTGATATGCAAAGTGGGAACATCATATGAGCAATAATGTAAAAGTTATAGGCAATTTACTCACTTTCATTGTATCTGTCTAAACCTCCAACAGGGCCTGTATACAATTTTGGTTCCTAAAGAAAAGGGGATTTGCAATTATTGGATATTCAATCAGATTATAGTTTTAGGTGCCCAACTTTGCATATGATGTTTCATTAGAAGACCTTGAAGTGAAACTCCTTGGCTAACTAGGAGAGATTGGCTATTCTTCTTGAAAAATGCCTGTTTTCCAGCTAAAGCCAAGGACGCCCACTACATGAAACTAGATAACCTCATCTTGCAACCACCCACTTAAGAGATTTAGAGCCAAGAAGAGAAGATTAGTGCTAAAAAAATACTTGATTTTGAAGCTTTAATGGAAGCTTTAATGGCTACCACAGTGGGCAGGCCTGGTCTTTTGGTTCTAGCGCGTGCGTCGGCATGCATTGCAACTCATTTGTTGAATGGAGACCCTTCAAACTATGGGATTCAAAAGCCCTAAGCTTATGTGGCTTAGCATTGGCCACAGATAGCGAATTAATGTACGACACTGAGACGGCTGCTGCAGAAAAACTGTGTCGGCTCCTCAGAGCTCAACGCCGCGGCCTCGTGAGGGTAAACCTCGTAATTAATGGTACAAATCTGAGCACACCTGGTGGGTCAGCTAAGGGTGAAGAGTTATGGGGTGGCTAAGGGTATTTCCCATGCAGTGCATGCACACAGGATAACACCTGGCGTGCCTGGTGGGTCGGATTCCCAATCCGACAACCCGAACCCACAATCATAGGGTCATGCCAGTGTCGTGCGCAGATAATGTAGCTAGTGCAAGTACAGTGTAACCATTTGATGGCAACATGTTAGGGTTGGGAACCCATCAGATACAAGGCCATCTAGCCATGATCATACAAAATGAAAACACAAAACCAGGTTGTCACTAGTATGTCCAGCTCCACTCGATGAAGCTCCAGCATCTGCTACATGCTAACGTACACCAATTGGCACAACACCGCGAGCTCAACTCAATGAACATGGCACATCATCTCTAAATAAATCTGCTATAAATAGCACAAGAGTGTGGGCATAAGCAACCAAGTAAGCACTCTATCCACATCATGCTTTAGAGGCTCATCAGGAACACTCAAACCATGCTCCACTACATCTGGTATACAAGCATAATATGCAAGATCCACATAATCTTCCAGCAAGGTGTCAAACCAAGCTACATAAACCTTTGCAAGGCTACTACCATGGATAGGCACACCGTCTTGGCAAGTAGCATGTCAAACCAGTTGATGTTATCATCCTGACCGAAACTGGAAACTAGATTTTCCGGACTATCTACACCATGGGGGAAACTTGGTGGAAGGTTAGAGACATCCAAGGGCATCACTTGGCTCTTCCGGCCTTCATGCTCCTTCCATGCTCTCTCAACCTTCAGCACATAACCATCCCATCATCATGGTTAGAACTACCATCTCAATCATACGAATCTCCCTTACTCAACATCCGAGCATAAACTGCATACTTGTAGTCCACCTACTTATCCATCCAAGGGATGTTGGCATGTGAGGGCTTCTCTAGAATTTTGCAGCCACTTTGCTCCTCCCCAACCTCACCCTTGTTCTAATGCATCAAAGCATCCTGGAGATCATCCTCCACGCTCTCTGACATATCCATCTGAGGGGTCTCGTCATGCAAGTGCATTCTGGGGCTCTCTCAGCCACATAGCTCATCCACTGCCTCACCCTCTATCTCATCCATGGGTGCATGTTGCAACCCATCCTGCTCATCCATCTGAGCATCTACAAAGCATCAATCCTTCTCATTCATGCAAGCAACCACCATGTATGTATCCTGCTCATCCATTTGAGCATCTACAAAGCATCAATCCTTCTCATTCATGCAAGTAACCACCATGTATGTATCCTGCTCCTTCATTTGATAACCAAGCTACTTCTCGAGCTTCATCTTTGGTGTCATGGGGCTGTCTAGTCACCTTTGCTTCTCTAGATCTGCATCCTCTTTGATCTTAAAAAGAGCTTGCTGCTCCTCAACAGGTTCAAGTTTCCATATAGGAAATTCTACCCTATCATGCTGCTCCAAGGCAGCCATAGCATCCCGAGAAATCTCCCTACTAGTTGTCTTTGTCTTTTTCTCTTCCTTTCGCCATCATGGCACATTGCTCTTGTTTGAAGAAATCCCATGCTTTCTTACTGAGCCCTTTATCAGCATATTTAGAAATCAAAGCATTCTGGGAGACTACTCTCCGGGCTAACAGTGTATCGAACACCTCTTGTGCTTCTGCAAAGAAACCCATTTTTGATGAGAACCTTCTTATCACTAGAAACCAAATCATCCTGATTTGCAACAACCTAAACATGAGAATATGGGGGTTCAAGGAAATGCACATTCAAGGAAGCGACCTAGACATCTCTGTCCTTCTCCCACTTCCATGTATTTGATGACCATGACTATATGGAATGCATATCACATAGAGATTTTCGCTTGGCAAGGATATAGGCAAGATCCCTACCATATCCACTAGGATTCTGAGCAGCTTTTACTGCATATTTAGATTTTGTTCGGCTCTTATGGGTAACCTCTACTAATTCCACTTGGTTTTGTCTGGTCTCACCACATCTTCTAGATGAACCACTAGGTTAGCAGAATCACCACCATGAACTACATCATAAGAATTTACCACTTCTTCTTGCAACCGGGGCATCTCTTCATGTGAGATGCCAACGCCTTTGGGTTATCATCAACCAAAGTGAAAAGGTCCCAGGTCAAGTCTTTCCCACATACATCATCTGTAGCAAAAGGTTCCTCCTCTCGATCATCTAATAAATCAGCCAATCAACTGTGCATAGGATGGAGACTCTGTAAAAGCCTACTTCGTCACATGGGGACATTTTGCATTTGGCAACACCAGCTCCAAGGTTAGGCCAAAAACCAATCCAGATTGATCATGTGGATATCGGTATATAGGAGGTACAAAATGGGAATTTGGAAACATTTCAGCCCAAGTGTTTATGACCTCTATTGCCCCGCTTGGCGAGAACATGTGTCATACATCTTGCTCATCATGGTATAGGCTACTTCTAGAACTGATACAGCATCATCCTCATCGGGGAGAGGGATAGGCTGCTCATTCAGCTTATGCCATGTACCATCACTAACATGGGGAATATAATCAATGTGCTTCCCTACTCTTCAAGGACATTCTAGGCAGCCAAAAGCTCCTTGTTTGGATGGTCAATTGCAGCCATATTTGCTCCATTAGCATGGCAACCATAGTGGTCATTTGGATCAGCATTAGAAGCTTCAAAGTCACTCTCCAGACTATTTTCCGAGCTATTGTCTTCATCCTCGAGGTTTGCAATTGTATGCTTAACATCAGACAAGAGGTTTCATGTTGTAATTACTATCCATACCATATCCTACAGCAAAGAGTATCCTCTTTGAGGGTGCTGGGAATGCCATTCCAAGGCTGAGGAAACATCTTTGAGAAACTACGTTAGCTCCTTTTTACTCTTCAGAAGGAGGTCAGTATCGCGTGCATTCTTCTGCTTAAGCCATCGATGCTGCACATCCCACTACAAGACAATGCTTCCATACATGCGTTCGATACACGCAATAAGTTACGGGCATGTGTATGGTCGCGCATGTATATGAGTAATATCGGGCACATGTATATGGGCATCTAAATTCGCGTGTATATTGAGTTCATAAACGCGTGTAACAGAGCGTGTATATACGTGTAAATACTGTGTTTTAGATGCAAATATACACGCTTTATTACACGGGAGCAAATATTATTTAAGAAAAAATCCATACCTTTAAAAAAATATAAACCATCTTCTTTAAACCATCTCATAGTACATTACAATATATATTATTTCACAATCCCACTACATGCATTTACAACAATATATATTTAAAAACAAATCATGAGATGATAATTAAAAGATAACATATACAATAGAATTGTCATCAATTTAGAACGATACAATGATGGATTGGTTAGAATTCGATCTCATCTTCAATAAGATCCATCCTTGCCAAACAATCAACATCAATATCCATTTGATCAATTTGTAAGGCTATGATTAAATTTATTCCACTATCGATATTCTATCCATTGATAATGGTACCGATGCCCTGATCATTCTCATTAACATCACCATCATCATCAATGGTAGGGTCATCCTCATGATCGTGAGAAATGGCACGCTCATCCTCATTATCATGATCATCAATCACAATATCTTCATTGGCATGTTCGACATCATCTTCATTGCGGCCTGCTACATCCTCCATATGCTCCATATCAGTGAATGTATTGTACATCACTTTGGAACATGGTGCAACAGGGATGACGTACCACCATTTAGTGTCATGCACCATTGGCAGATAGATAACCTACTCAAATACGCATACTACAATGTATTAGCATATCAAAAGTCAAGGGGTACGTGAGCTTAGATATATATGTACATGAAACACATTAGTAAAAAAACGCATACCTGCTCACATTGTTGTGGCAATACGAGCCTATCTTTCTTTGTTTGCCAAAACTTTGTAGAGTCAATAGTTACATAGCCACTGGCATGGCATTTTATCATTGCATTAGGCCCTTTTTCCACCACGTTCATTTGCCATTTGACATCTAAAACATACACAAAGAAGCGACGAAAGTCAAGCCTAAATATGTCTTGGATTGTGCCACAATAATCATCCATTTTTCCATTGGCTCCCTCAAAGCTACTAATGACACCGCAATCTTGTGTATTCCTCTTATCATCAATTCTTTGTGTTTGAAAATGCTTTCCTTCACACCATATAGCATTGAACATAGTGCACTGGACCAAAATAGAAGAAATATTTGTGTAAGCAATGTGAATAAATATTAAAAGCAAATCACTTACAACTAATGCAAAACATTAGTTCTATGTACCTTTAACATGCATACTCCCATTCTTCCGCCGTGATATGCAGCCCCTCATCTCTCTCTGCTCTCTCCATTTCCTCATGCAACCAATCAACATGGATATCATTCGAAAATGTTGCTAGATGCTTAGGGTACGCCTTACGAGAGCCATGTTGCCTCCGAAGAAAGAGAGCTCTTTCTGCTTGCCTTCTTGTCTTTGCATCCTCATATCTTGTAACCCATCTGCTCATCACATCACTATTAAGAATGCAAGTGAAATTGAGATTATGAATCAATGCTCTGTTAATTACTTTACTCTGTCCTTTTCCTTGAGGCACAATAGAGGTCATCCTCAAGTCCTCTTCATTGCTCCATAGTCGTGGCAAAGAGCTATCCACTTGACTAAGAAATTCTGAAATATATACAAGAGACTCTTGTATCAACCAACCCTCGGCCATGCTTCCTTCGGGCGTTGCACTTTGCCTCACAAAGTCTTTTAAGGTCTTCATGAAGCGCTCTAGGAAGAACATCCAACGTGCATGCACAGTGCCGCCCGCATAAAGCAATTTCATCCACCAAATGCACAATGAGATGTAGTTGGCTTGTGAGAATGGTTTACGAAAAAGTTTCCTCTACCAAACAAACCACCTCAACTGCCATAATGTCATGCGCATCATCCAATGTGACTGGATCAATTGCTTTAGAGCTAACATATTTGGAAAACAAATGAATAGTACGTTATACCTGGCCTCATGCACGTTCATTTTGAAAAAATATCAAATCAAAGTGCAAGGTATAATGAAGGGTGATCTGACATGGGTTTTACATACCTCACAAGCTCGCCCATCTTATAAATACATTTTTTCAAACTCTTGTTTGCACAATGGTCGATGCTAGTAGGTAGTATGAACTGCACACATAAGATCACATGTATATATGGTTTGAGGCATTATGAACTGCACACATAAGATCACATGTATATATGGTTTGAGGCATTATAAAATTTAATTTCAACATACAAGACTTGGAAAACACTTACTTGGAGCATCTTGTGCCAATCGTGGAACTTCAACCCGTATAGTTGCTCAACACGTCTTTTCTTAGTGGTTGTAAAGGCTCCCTTCAATTATCTCATGCATCCAGTGGGAGTACGCAAAGTAGTGATGGCCTGCTTTACCTGATTCTCCTGTTGCTTTGATATAATCCATGGTGCACGCGGAAGACAAACGTGCCCACCCTCCTCTCGTGGGCCAAGCTTGATGCATCCGTCGTGCGACCCGCAAGTCCTCCCGTACGCTGACATTGTCTCGTTTACCAATAACATGTTCCCAAATACCAGATGCCACACTCTTGACGATGTGCATAGGATCAAGAAGTTGGTTGATCTTGAGATGGGTCCAATATGGTAGCTGGAAAAAAATGGAGTACCTACACACAAGAGATGCCATGACGTGATTGCTCTATGTGATCTTTAATCCAATTAGAGAGACTACACAAAAGAAGATTCAGAAACATTACTGTACCTATTCATGCCATCTGGAGTAAAAACATTTGTAGACTCCCAAATGCGCTTCCAATCTTTTGCACGAAGTATTTGTGGAGGAATGTTACTCTTACTAGCAACATATTTAGGATGATCTGATGGGAGAAATCGATGATGATTATCGAATATGGTCTTATACAAACCATCAGCATACTCATGTACTATAACGAAGGGCCACAAACAGGACATGCATGTTTACTCAATGTTTTCAAACCTGTTAAAATATAAATAAAAGTTAGAATGATAAAGTCAATAGTTGTAATTAATATAACCAATAGTATTACAGTAGGGAGTTATTTGAATTCTTACCAGAACAATCACTGTATCCTGGAAAGTCATGCATTGTCCACATCAACACTACTTTCAAGTCGAAGTGTCGAGAGGAGGGAGGCCTACTAATGTCCACCACCGCAACACCTCTCCATAGTTACTCCAACTCATCAATCAATGGTTCGAGATAAACATCCATGTGCTTTACTTTATATTTCCCTGGAATTAGAAGGGATAACATAAGATGTCCCTTCTTGATTGCCATTGATGGTGGAAGGTTGTAATTCACTAACACAACTGGCCACACGCTATATGCGGTGCTTTTGAAACCAAATGGATTCACTCCATCCATACCTAGGCCAAGTCTCAAGTTTCTGGGCTCTGTTTTGAAGCTGGGCCACTCATCTTCAATATGCTTCCAAAGTAGGAGTGTGTGCAGGAATTCTCCACATGCCATCATCCGATCGATGTGAGAAATGCCATGACATGAGCTTTGCTCTATGGATTTGCAATTGAACATGTGTTTGATGCGAGGAATTATAGGAAAGTGTCGCAAGACTTTACGAGGTACATCAAAACTCCACATCTATTCTATACCTTGCTTCACCACAAGTGGGACATTGTCGAGCATCCTTATGCGTCCCACGAAAGAGAATGCAATCATTGACGCATGCATGTATGCGATCATAATCCAATCCTCCAAGAGATGTCACATAGCACCTCGCTATGTCTCTTGAGGTGGGTAGTCTATTCCCCTTTGGAAGCATGTTTGATAATAGCCTGCATCCAATATCATCAATTAACAATTAAAACATATTGAGCTTTATTCATTGCGAAACCCTTAACCACTAATTCAAATTTGCAAGTTAGAATGCTTACTTCAATAATGCGTCAAGAATTGCATCGCTCCATCCATAAACTGTTTATAGATTGAGTAATTCAAGTGAAGCACGTAAAATAGAGAATGTGCACCCTTCAAATACCGGTGTCGATGAAGCCTTATAAAGATGCTCTTGATTAGTTTCATTGTCGTCCATACCTTTGGGATCATCCCTAAAAAGATGCCGCACCATATCATCAAACACTTTCTCTTCCATGACTTCGTGGGGTGCAGGGCTATTGTCATCCCTTTCCCACTCATCTCTGACAATAGATCCCGAAGCTCCAGCATCATCTCGTCGATGCTTTGCATGCTCTCGTCGAGCGTAGGGCACCATGTTAGGGTGTGGTACTGCATCCTGCTCCAATTAGAGTATATATATTAACAACTCCATTAATTTGGACACCACGAGGCATTTGGATACTATCAATTTTACATTTACTCACCTCTAAACCTGTTTGATTCCATTCTCCATACATGGAGATGCGATTCAAGGTAATTCAACGCACTTGTACACAATGCATCCTTGACATCGATTACACATACACTTGATCCTTTGTCCCAACCACACATTGTGATTATGGTGATGCATTGTCTCATCTTCACCAGAACTGCTTGAGGAGGTTGATGACATTCTATGTACAAAAGAGAAAATACATAATCATAATTAGTTTTTAATCAAAGTATAGAAAGTCTCTATTTTGCATGCATAACCGCATGTATCTATGCGTTTACCTTGTGTCAAAATGCATGTATTTGTGTTGCAACGTTACCATACACGTGATCATACACGCAGCGGTCAATGTCATACTTAAAACAAAAGTCGCCACCTACTCCAAAACCCTATCTTCTTCAATTTCATCTTCTTCTTCATATACACAAGTGCAAGGAGCTTGCAGGCGGGTGGAAGGAGCATACACACGGGTGCACATAAAAGCCAAAAAGGAGACTCACTTGTCAAGAGGTGAGTCAGTTGGTCCTGTCTCTTCCCTTCCTTTTCGTTATGCAAATGTCCCTTTTTTTAATGCAAGTGTCTCTGTCCTTTCTTCGCTTTCGTGCAAGTGTCCCTTTTCTTTATGCAAGTGTCCTTTTCTTTATGCGAAAGTGATGTTGGTCGGTAGGCGGCCTTTTTTTGGTACTTTTTTTCACAGAATCGCATGTATAATCACGTGTATGCCTGCGTGTACTCTGCTAGACAATTTTTTCACGCAGATATAAACGCGATCCTGGATGGGATTTTACACGCGATACACACTTCATGATGCATGATACACTTCATGATACATGATGCATACAAAATGGATTCTTTTTGTAGATTCTTCATGGATCCAGGTTCTTCATTCGATCCATTTGCATACGACACTTGGATGATGGAGATGCTAAATCATTTTGGGCATGCCACCCTGGCCCAATTGAGCTTACAGAGTATATGTATGCCCATCCTCCTCCTAGATTCCCTCGTATAGTCACCCCGCTAAGTGCCCATGTCACTCCACAACCTTCTATGCCTGCAAGTTTGGCGAGGAGACATACCCCTTCCCAGACCTCACGCACCCCCTCCCAAGCACCGTCACGTTAGGCCTCACAACCACCATCACGTACTCCCTCACAGCCACCACCGTCACGCTAGGCCTCACAACCACCATCACGTACTCCCTCCCAGGCACCGTCACGTTAGGCCTCACAACCACCATCACGTACTCCCTCACAGCCACCACCGTCACGCTCAGTGTAACATCCACAGTCACGTACACAATCCCCCAGTCGTGACTCCACCTGCAGTATAGAGGAGAGAAGACGTTGCAGTAGGGATAGCAGATGCCGTAGTAGGGACAGTGGGAGTGGAGGATGGGGAGGATGCCGCGGATGCTTTGGTGGGGGAGGTGGTAGGGCACGCGATGAGAGAGGAGATAGAGGGAGAAGAGTTGGAGGAGACAGTAAGGATGAGGAGGTGGTGAGAGAGGTAGAGGGAGAGATATACTGTGATGTGACGGATAGGGACGGGATAGTGATGGATCGAGGGGGAAAGAGGTAATGGAATACACGCATGGGGTAGTATCAAACTTGTATAGAAATTGTTTTATTAAATTTAAAGATCAAAATAGCCGATTAGTTTGGGAGGTGATAGATGTTGTACATAGTCGGTACCCCAATCCCCCACATGCGACATTCTCGGATGTATGGGGAAGGATGCAAATAAGGGAGATCTTAAGTAATAAAAGATCTCACCTTAAGAAACTCGCGTATGATGATGGGGTAAATCAAGCTGCGGGTGGCTTTCCTGCCTGCCACACTGCCCACAAACGTAAGTGGAAGGAGGCAAAGAAACAAGCAGAGGGTGGTGTGAAGAGCAGGCAGCATGTGGAGGCATGACGGATCCAGATGGAGACCATTGGATCTTTGCATTTTGGATCTGGAGGCATCGAGTCATGGGAGATAGAGTTCGTAAGTATCTTGCCACCTTATTTGATTTTTTACTTAATTCATTGATGCACTGATTGTTTTAATCTTAAAAATTGTGTTGATTATGTTATAGTGACGGGTTATGGGGAGGAAGCCCACAGCCCATGAGACTGCCTATGCTCGCCCTGGCATAGTAGACATGACACGTGGGCCCTCTTCAAAACCGAGGGACGTATTACGGACGCGCAGTTTGAGATGGCCATGAGACCGTACGGTTGACAAGTACTTGTGAAAACTCTAAATGAATGATTTTGCTTTATTAAATTTTAAATTACATATATATACTTATATATGATATATTACTTGAATAGGCACAAGCTACTGTTGTATCTGCTGATGCTCCTGTCACTAATGATCCACCCACCACCGCTGCTTTTGCTCTTGTTGGATGTGAACGATAGGGTGAGCACTACTCTTCGAACATGTATACTGATGTGAGCTCATTTGATCTTGGAGGGAGCAGGTCGTCATCATCTGAGTCTGAGTAGTACTTAGACTTATAGTATCACATCCATATTGAGGATGTGGTTGTATATATATTTTTGTAACTGAAACCATGGGCTTTTTTAGACAAACCAGTTTGATTTTGTATATATTTGTTTATATTGAAGCCATGGGCTACTTCGACATATGGACTCCCTTGTATATATGTTTTTACATAATGAAAGCCACGGGCTTATTTCAGCACACATAAAATTTTGATAGTATTGCATTCATGTCTTTCTTGAATCGTGTATTGATAATGTCGTTCTTGAATCGTGTATTGACAATGCACAAAATGTTCTCCGTGGATGGTGCAATGCACCAAAAAAAAACTCCAGAGAGTGCTATTGGGTGCTGGAATGCTGGAATAGATTTCAGGCACCAAATACCACTCTCTGGATTTTTTATTTTTGCTCTCTGTTCGTGTGTATCTGTGCGTAAAGTTTGCCAAAGTCGCGTTTATATGCGCGGAAGATCTGTTAAACACGCGTGTATTGGCGCAACAAAACTGGTAAAACATGTGTATTAGCTCCTGTATCAATGCATCTGAAGGGCATCACACACGGGCTTTTACACGCATGTCTGTGGTGGCGGCCGGCTGCGATTATACACGTGCTAATACACGGGCCCGCTACTTTTTTTTCACAAGTCATTTTCCGCGGCTAACAGCACGGGTCTGAGCCTGATCCCTTGTAGTGTCCTCAAACTATCCCAACAATGCATTGGTCACACCCTCCCCAGGGGCTATGACCCTAGAATCCGTATTGGCACATACATGGTATAAGCAGTCATTGGTTTGATGTCCATGTTGGACACACTGCCTGCAGGTCACACGGTCACTAGACCTATGCTACTTTGCTGCCACAATGCTTGCCGACCTATCAGCCAAGTCTATTCCACTTCACAATTGAGAACACAGCACATACTTTGCATTTGGATCTGATCGAATCAAGTTGTCGACCTTGTCTTGTAGTGTAGCCAATCTGGACTGCTCCAGTCCTCTACTATGGGACTCCAACAAAGATGACACTGGCTCATCTTGGCAAGTTGGGCTGGGTGAGGCAGATATCAAATCATAGAAACTATCGGTCATGGGGTTTCCACCCGGTACACAGAGTGTTGGTCAGGGCCCCGTGTGTCTCAAGGTATGAAGAGCCAAAATCTATGAATTTACTCATAATTCATTAGTTTTTGACCTTTCCCTCTTCTAAAGATTGGTGGCCATACTACCACCCATGTTGGCAGCAAGTGCTCAAAACTCCCTCGGCTCAGATTCTGATTTTTTAATTGGGCACCTCTCACCAGATCTCTCATGCTTCCTTTTATGACAATTTCAACAGAGGTTATGGGCAGACTCTAGCCAGTAGGGCCTCATCAAGCTGTGCTACAAGTAGGATTGTAAAACGGGACCTTTTGTTGCTATCTAGCTTTGCCATCTCCTTTGCCATCATATCCATCCTCACTGATTCAGCACTCTGTATAACATTGGGCATTTTTATGGATGGCTCATTGAGAGTGCTCGTCTTCTGAGTCAAGACTATCCAGCTCTAGAGAAGCGACAATATCTGCACATTCAACACAAGGCTGTGGCGGCCATAATCTTTACAACCTCTCCAGCGATGTGTCTGGACCCTCTTGTTGATTTGTCTTATGGACTCCTCATGATTACGAGTAGTGCTAGTGAAGATCACGGGCACTTCCCATGTGCCAGCTTTCCAGAGGGGGTTGGTCCAAATCACTATTGTAACAGTCGATACCAATGCCCCATAAGGTCCTTCATCCCCTTCAGTGCCCATTGATCCATGAGGAGACATTAGCAATAGCAGCAAAAAAACATAGCGACGTCCATTGAGAGAGGTGCAGGTAAGAGAGTCAAGGAATCTTAGATCGTGGTCGTTAAAGTGTTAGTGGCCTTCTTGCCCTAACAGAGAAACCAAAAAGGAGAGAAGGGAAAAACACATAGAAAAGAAGAACTAAAGACCAAAAATAGATCCTTCCATTGCAGCCTGATATCCATAGTTGAGAATCCCTTCTTTTGTTACAACACCCACCCATAAGGTAGGTGCTGACACAAAAGTAGGTGAAGGATGGCCATTAAGAGTAGGTGAGAGTTATGGCGGCTAAGGGTGGTTCCCATGCAGTGCACGCACATGGGCTAACATTATGTGAAAAAGATAGATAGAGGGATCATGCTATTAGTCATCTATGTGGTTGACTTGACTATCACTGGTGATAGTGATGCTGATATACATGATGTCAGGAGGCTTTTGAAGCAGAATTTTGAGATAAAGAATTTGGGTGAGCTACGATATTTCTTGGGCATAGAGGTTCTGAGATCACCTCATGGCATTTTGTTATTGTAGAGGTAGTATGGCTTGGACATACTATTCAAGTATGGTATGATAGGTTGTAAGCCTATTTCAGTGCTATTGGAGCAAAACACAAAGCTTTCCGTGTAGGTACATGTGAGATTTTGGAGGACCCCACTACGTATAGACACATAGTTGGTAGCTTGATCTACATAGCCATTACTAGGCCAGACTTGAGGTATGTTTTTGGACTTGTGAGTCAATTTATACAGGCCCCTAGGAAGCCACACTTGGATGTGGCTAGATGGATTCTCAGGTACATAAAGTCCACAATTCATTATGGAGTTTTCTATGAGAGTGGTATATAGATACAGCTACATGGGTACACAAATGGTAATTCAGCTGGTAGTGTTGCAGATAGGAGATCTGGTTTTATGTTCTTAGATGGGAATGCTACTGTGAGTTGTAGTAGTAAGAAGCATCCAATAGTTGCCTGATCGAGTGTACAGAGGTAGAGTACAAGGGTGCTACTATGGCATCTTGTGGGGTAGCTTGGTTTCAAAAGCTACTTGGTGAAATTGTTATTTATTGTGACATGAGTAGTATACAGTTGGCCAATAACCCAGTATACCATGCTAGAACGAAGCACATTGAGGTGCACTATCATTTTATGAGGGATAATGTTCTAGCAGGTGATGTAGATCTGGTATATGTCAGCGCACATAGAGGAGCAAGTGGCTAACATCTTCACAAAGATATTGGACACAGAGAAGCTCCACTGGTTTAGGAACTTACTTGGAGTGCAGCGTGAGTTGAGCTCGAGTGGGAGTGTTAAGATATCGAGCTCAATGAGTGCTATAGTAGACATTGATGACTTGTTGGGTAATAACTTTTGCACTTATGCCACTGGCATGGTTGGTGATATTATGGTTATAGAGAAGAGAAGAAGATAGAAGCGAATTCAGCCATCCATCTCTCTCTTGCGTCTTGCACTCTCTTGTGTGTGTATGTTTGCTTGCACTCTCTTGTGTGTGTGTGTGTGTGTGTGTGTGTGTGTGTGTGTGTGCTTGCAAAGGAACTCAAGCTCTCCCTCTCCCCCACATTCTCTTTAACATTCTTGCATTCTAGATTCGGAATTTTTGTTTCTTGCATGGGAATCTGTGCCAATCATTCATTTGGCACTAAGGCCTGAAAAAACTTTTTCTTGTAGCCAGTTTTAGCATTTTGTCTGGTATGATGTTCAACTTCATATTACTGAGATCCTCCCACAAGTCATATTCCTTCACGTAGTTGTTTCTTTTCTCCTTGTCAGTGTGGACATACTGTGGCCTCTATACATTCTTCCTTTTTTCTCCTTTGCTTGTCTTTTCTCTGGATTTCTTTCTGTTTCCCTTTTCAAGATACTTTTGCTGCTCTGGGCTGTAATGCGCTCCACTAGGCACTTCAGCATCCTTTCTTCAATTGCTCTCTCATTGCATAGTAGCTTCTTGCTTGCTGCAATTTCTTCCCTCTTCTTGACTAGGCTTGTCTTGTCCGGATCCTCATCAGCATGCTATCCCAAGAGTGGGTTTTCATGCATTGTCCACACCATCCCTTCTGCACTCTGCACTAACTTGGTGATTTTCTCACAGACTCTCAGCCACCTTGCCCATTTTTTTTGGCTTTTGCTTCTATTTTGGCTCGGAATTCCTTCTTGTCATCGTCTTAACAAGTCCTTCTTTGCAATATTTTCATCGCCATTACCTCTGGTGGCTTTTCTTAATGTTTTCCTTCTAATTGGTCCACTTTTACCATAGTCACTACTGAATCGGTTTCTGCTAAGCTTGCCTCCCTTTGCAACCTTGCCTCTTTTAGTTCTTGCTGATGGTGTTGTAATATGGGCAATCATTTTGTCTATGCCCTAGGGCAATGCGGTAGAATCATATAAGCCCACCTCCCCTCTGCCGCCCAAATATTCCACCTTCTCTTGCATATGGTATGTTGTTTTGAGGCTCTATGGGCGAGTTGGTTGACGATTGGGACTTGTTTGCTAATGCTAACACTACTACCTTTCTACTACTCTCGAATTCTTATTCCAAGTGTTGTAAAAACACATGTCAATGGGGTGTGGTTGCTTTTCCCCTAGATAGCGCATGGCTGCTTTTCAATCGGCACTCTTCCTTTGTATGACCCTGATTGTTACACTTTATGCACCAAACATCCTATCTTAGTCTAGATCTTGCATGTACTCCAATAAGCTTGGCCAGGGTCTGCGGACCCTACATAAACTCGCTCTCTAAGCCAGCAGTGTAGCTCAAATCTGGCCTGCTGATCCTGACATAGATCAAACTCCCCACAATCTTCATGTACATAGTAGGATCCTTCAACACATAACCTGCATCCGCACTAAGCTTGCCATTTTGATCTAATGGCATCGAGATTGGCTTACAATTAGCCATCCCATACTTGGACAATATGTCCAATGCATACTGTCTTTGTGATAGCCAAATACCCTCAAGTGTGCGAATGACCTCAATTCTTAAAAAATAGCGTAGATCTCCCAAATCCTTCATCTTAAACTTCCTTTTGAGAAGACTTTTCACATGCTCAATCTCTTCCAAGTTGACACCCCCAACAATAAGATCATCTACATATATGGTGATGATCACAATACCCTTATCACTCTTACACACATACAAAGAGATTTGCATCTGCCATATGAAAACCAATAGTGACAAGATACTTAGTAATATTGTCATGCCATGCTTGTGGAGCTTGCTTCAGCCCCATACAAGGCCTTACAAAGCTTACATACATACTCTGGGTGACCTCTATTCTCAAAAACTAGTGGTTGATCCATATACACTTGTTCTTGCAAGTCATCATGAAAGAACACATTTTTTACATCCATATAATGTAAAAACCAGCCTTTAGCTGCAGCCACCGCAATCACAACTCTCGCAATTACCATCTCAACTGGGAAAAATGTCTCCTCATAATCAATCCCATGTGTGTGTGCATATCCTTTGGCTACCAATCTAGCCTTGTACCTTCTTATGCTACCATCTTTGTTATGTTTCACCTTATACACCCACTTACAACCAGAAGCTTTCTTGCCTTTAGGAAATCATGGACCAAATCCCAAGTCTCATTTCCATACAATGCATCCATCTCCTCATCCATAGCTTTCTCCCAAAACACATTTCCAATAGCCTCATCAAAACATGTGGGTTCTACAACTTGCACAGCTTTTGCCATATATGCATAGTGATGTGCCACATAACCATCATAAGTCAACCTCTGCACAGGATTTTTGACTCTTCCATATCTTTATAACTTTACATTCATGGCTTCCATAGCCTTCTTCACACCAGGTGTCCTCATTGTTTGAATCCCAAGCTCCTCATCAAGGCTCATCTCAAAGCCACTAGAATCTCCATCACAATTAGAGAATGCCCTGCAGAAATGTCAACCATACCAAGGGGCTCAACCACTTTCTCTTTGCCTTTATGTGATGTACCAACTACATCTTCAAGACTGGCCAGATCCTTCATCTCAAACTTCTGTCTAAGCGAGATCTTTATATCAAAGATCTTTGCATCATGGTCCCCCGTAATGATCAGGTCATCTACATAGATGACAACAAGCACAACCCCTCTATCACTGTGTCTCACATACAGCGAGAAATCTGCATTGACTACATGAAAGCCAATCGTGACAAGATATTCAAAAATCTTGTCAGACCATGCTCTTGGTGCTTGTTTTAAGCCATACAATCTTGTCAGACCATGCTCTTGGTGCTTGTTTTAAGCCATACAAGGCTTTCTTCAACCTGCAAACATGCTTGGGGGTGACTCACATCCTCATAACCACGTGGCTGCAACATATACACCTCTTCCTGCAAATCCCCATGCAAGAATGCATTCTTTACATGTAAAGACCATTGCTTTGACGACGCAGCCACACTCCTATCACAACTCTCACTGTTGCCATCTTGGCAACTGTGAGGTCCCAGTCCCCACCATGTGACGGATTCGAGGTACTAGCAGTGGAAGTAGCACTTCATATGCGGGGCAGGGACCCACACTCGGGGCCTCGTCCACAGATATTCGGACAAGAGAGTAATCCGTCGGTTTTTCCAAAACCGTACCGGAAAAACTTCCCTTACCCGAAAAGCACGGCGATTCTACTAGGATAACTTTTTACTCTAACGTAGTCAAGATCATTACTGATCACACTGATCCGACTGCACCTATAAAGATACTCAGTCGGATCAAGGAAGAAACTTGCACTTGGATCATTGGGACCAACGCTTTTTTCCCCATCAAGAGGCACAGCCGTTGATTCCTATCCATAGAACAATTACTAACCGGGATTTACTTTATCTATCGTAATAATAGAAATTGAGTCTCGATTTACGGATCCATCAGTCCAGCCTAACCCCCATCCAGTCCCATGGGTTAGCCAACCGCCCAACCACTGTAGTGATGGGATCCAATTAAGAATTTGGTTTGGTTTCTTCCCGGGTACCAAGGAAAAGAGTTCCAAGGCCTCCTAGCCGGAAGTTCATGCAAACATAAAACTAGTCACACCACTTACACACCCAATATGAAATTGCCTTTTTCTTAGCATTAGCTAACTTTAAAACAATCCTTTAATGAAACCATTATGTCACTGATGACAATCCTCAAAGTCTCTGTTTGAATCCTTATCTCCAGTCATTCATTCATCGGTATACTTATGGCATCATTGGCAACCACAATGCTCACCACCTGTTCACTCAGGGACCTTTTCCATAGTTCCTAGCTCATAATAACCGGCAATATATTCATATAATAGAATGGAATCTCCGTGGAAGATCAGCAAGGTCAACCCACAGATCCATATAAAAGAGCCATGGACTCATCCGCCGTTTGAGGACCAGCAAGGTCAATCAACCAGATCCATGCCCGGTTTCAGAAAACAACTCTTACTCCTTGTTCCAATATCTTCCACGACGCACGTGTGGGTATCTTCGGCGACCCAGAGCCCGAGCACCGTATGGTTAGCACCCTCTAGGATCCTTCGCAGGTGACCTAGTGCTTCACTCATAGGCCGCTTCCTTGGTCCCTAATCCACCGTACCGGAAGCTCACCATTTAAATCGAACCGAGGCTGGTCAAGACCTCGGCCGACCTTGCTACGTGAGACGTCCTCCATTGACTCTCCGTCCACAGTTGCAACTTTATCAGTTAGGTCTCCTTGACCTTAATCCACAAGACGGTCAAAATGCTTCCCCAGCATTCTTGACATAAAACATTCATTTACAAACAGTTCACAAAATACAGTTTCTATATCGAACTCTCGTCTTTCCATTTTATCCTCCTTAGTCCACATTACTTATTCCACATCCCATTCATATGTATTCATCATCATCCATTCACTCATATCGACGACACATTATTTCCCATACACATTCACATTCATTATTCTACATACACATCCATGCATACATCCATTTTCACATCCTCATTCATACATCCACTTCCACATACATACATCCACATACATACATCCACATCCACATACATACATCCACATACATACATCCACATCCGTATCTACATCCATACATCCACATCCACATTCATATCCATACATCCACATCCACATCCACATTCACATTCATACATACACATCCACATCCACATTCATACATACACATCCACATTCACATTCATACACATCTTATCACATCTCATACACCTCTTATCACATCTTATCACTTCCCATACACATCTTATCACATATTATCACATCTCATACACCTCTTATCACGTCTTATCACATTTCATATCTTTTTATAGAATACAAGAGAATTCTTATATTTGATATAAGATTTCTCTACATTTTTATTTATGCATAAATTCCATTTAAGGAGACTAACACTTTCGAATTAAAAATCAATCTTTTATGCATCTTCCTATGCATAATTTCATTTTAAATGAAAATGACACTTTTGAATTAAAATTCAATCTTTTATGCATCTTCCTATGCATAAATTCAATTTGGATGAGAATTGACATTTTTGAATTAAAATCCATCTTTTATGCATCTTCCTATGCATAAATTCAATTTGGATGAGAATAATGCTTTTGAATTGAAATCTTATTCTTTTATGCATCTTCCTATGCATAAATTCAATTTAGATGAGAATGACACTTTGAATTAAAAATCGAACTTTTATGCATCTTCTTATGCATAAATTCAATTTGGTAGGAGTTACACTTTTAGAATAAAAGAATTTCTCTTATGCATCTAAGTTATGCATAAAATCCATTCATGATGAAAATCACACTTTTAGTATGAAAAGAATATCTTTTATACATACCTCTATGCATGAAATCCAATATGATAAAAGTAACACTCTTACAATAAAATAATCAACTTTTATGCATGCCTCTATGCATGAAATTCAATTATGATAAAAGTCACACTTTTATAATAAAATAATCAACTTTTATGCATACCTCTATGCATGAAATTCAATATAATAAAAGATACACTTTTATAATAAAATAATCAACTTTTATGCATACCTTTATGCATGAAATTCAATTATGATAAAAGTCACACTTTTATAATAAAATAATCAACTTTTATGCATACCTTTATGCATGAAATTCAATTATAATAAAAGTCACACTTTTATAATAAAATAATCAACTTTTATGCATACCTTTATGCATGAAATTCAAATATGATAAAAGTAACACTTTTGATATAAAAACTTATCCATTATGCATACTTCTATGCATGAAATAAAAATGATAAAAGTAACACTTTTGATATAAAAATTTATCCTTTATGCATACTTCTATGCATGAAAATAAAAATGATAAAAGTAACACTTTTGATATAAAAATTTATCCTTTATGCATAATATAAAAATTTAATTTCTCCATAATTACAATGAAATTCTTTTAATTAATGTAGGATGATAATTCCTAGAATATGGTAGGAAGTCCTCTTTTCATGCTTTGAATGAAATTATTTTATGTGTAAATTTTTATAAAATTTTTGCCATAGCTCCGCTGCTATGACTGATAAATCTCAATTATTTTAAAAGATAAAGCTTATCTTTAAGGAAATGATTAGCATGATCCCTAATTGGATCATTAACCCATAATGGATTGAATCAAAAATAATCATGAAATACATAAACTAAAAGCATAGAAAAAAAAACCATTAATTTGGTCTCAAGCATAGATTAAGCTTGGATTAAGGAAAAGCTTTATGAAAAGCTTCATTTGGATTGAGAATGGGTCATGAGTATGACCATTTCTTGAATGAGAGAGAGAAATTACATAAAAACCATTAGAATTTAAACATAAATAGAAATTTATGTAATTCTTTACTATCATTAATCAATTAACTTCAATATAGCATTCATCAAATTATGTAACTCTTCCCTACTATTCATCAATTAACTTCAATAGTATTTAAAAACCATACCAATTAAGCTTCTCAAGCTTGAGAGGGGTTGAGAAGAGAGAAACATTGAGAAATTATAGAAAAAATCAATATTCACTATTTATCTTACAAATTGCTTGATTCTTTGTTCATCACGGTAGAGGCCCCCAACCAATCAATTGGTTTAGTATGTTGATGGAGCCACCAATGGGGATTGAAGAAAGAAGGAAGTGTCAAAAACTAGTGAACTATTAATAAATTCACAGTTCTTGGCTTAGGTGAAGTAGAGTAACAATGCATTAAACATTGTTGAGTTTCAACAAAGGGGAAGGCCTCTATTTATAGGAAAAAGTGACTTCCTAACCAAACAAACTGATTCTACAATTTTCCAACTCAGTTTGGTCAATTTTTGACCATTTTTAGGTCAGTTGAGCTAATTTTTTGTAACTAGACTTGAATTAGAAGAGAGGAGAGATGAAATATCTCAATTTTTATGAGTTTAAAACTCATTCAAGCATGTGAAATATGCACCTCCTTTAAAGAACTCCCCTTCCTTACATATGTGTCAAAATGGAATCATTATACCCAAAATATCTCATGTTTTTAATATTGCTCATAGTTTTTTTACTAATAAACCTTGTACATTTTCAACTCTTCATCTTATGTGAGCATTTACTCATTTTTGGATACCCAAAATATCTCATATTTTTAATATTGCTCATAGTTTTTACTAATAAACCTTGTACATTTTCAACTCTTCATCTTATGTGAGCATTTACTCATTTTTGGATATCTTCTTTTACAAATTGGATTTATCTCCTCCCTACACATGGATTGATGCTATTGGTCCATAGGAACCTTAATTGGACCATAATCCAAAAATTTCTGAAAATCTAGACCCTTAGGCTAAGGTCCTTTATACCCATTTCCAATTAATTCCAATTGCACATTGGAAAGTTCTTTTTGAATTTTTGTTTCAGGGAAACTTATTTTAATAAGATGAGATAATTTTCTATCCAAAATATTAAAAATATGAATATTCTCTCTCTAGAATATTTTCTCTCTCTAGAATATTTTCTCTCTCTAGAATATTTTCTCTCTCTAGGTTAAAACAGTTAGAAACAAGTCTTTTATATTTCTGAAGAGGGATTGATTACAGGGGAAGATGCTGGACATTTTGAGAGGCTGGGGAGGAATCTTACATTCTCTCCCACCTTGAAAAACGCGAGATGCCCTCATCTCGCAAACTGGGGTAATTTTGCAAGATGCACAACTATGAGACTGAGAGAAATTTTTTAATTAAGATTAACCACCAAGAAAAGTCTCAAAGAGAGTAAGGGTACCAAGGAAAAGAGTTCCAAGGCCCCCTAGCCGGAAGTTCATGCAAACATAAAACTAGTCACACCACTTACACACCCAATATGAAATTGCCTTTTTCTTAGCATTAGCTAACTTTAAAACAATCCTTTAATGAAACCATTATGTCACTGATGACAATCCTCAAAGTCTCTGTTTGAATCCTTATCTCCAGTCATTCATTCATCGGTATACTTATGGCATCATTGGCAACCAGAACGCTCACCACCTGTTCACTCAGGGGCCTTTTCCATAGTTCCTAGCTCATAATAACCGGCAATATATTCATATAATAGAATGGAATCTCCGTGGAAGATCAGCAAGATCAACCCACAGATCCATATAAAAGAGCCATGGACTCATCCGTTGAGGACCAGCAAGGTCAATCAACCAGATCCATGCCCGGTTTCAGAAAACAACTCTTACTCCTTGTTCCAATATCTTCCACGACGCACGTGTGGGTATCTTCGGTGACCCAGAGCCCGAGCACCGTATGGTCAGCACCCCCTAGGATCCTTCTCACAGGTGACCTAGCGCTTCACTCATAGGCCGCTTCCTTGGTCCCTAATCCACCGTACCGGAAGCTCACCATTTAAATCGAACCGAGGCTGGTCAAGACCTCGGCCGACCTTGCTACGTGAGACGTCCTCCATTGACTCTCTGTCTCAACAGTTCCAACTTTATCAATTAGGTCTCCTTGACCTTAATCCACAAGACGGTCAAAATGCTTCCCCACAGCATTCTTGACATAAAACATTCATTTACAAACAGTTCACAAAATACAGTTTCTATATCGAACTCTCGTCTTTCCATTTTATCCTCCTTAGTCTACATTACTTATTCCACATCCCATTCATATGTATTCATCATCATCCATTCACTCATATCGACGACACATTATTTCCCATACACATTCACATTCATTATTCTACATACACATCCATGCATACATCCATTTTCACATCCTCATTCATACATCCACTTCCACATACATACATCCACATCCGTATCTATATCCATACATCCACATCCACATTCATATCCATACATCCACATCCACATCCACATTCACATTCATACATACACATCCACATCCACATTCATACATACACATCCACATTCACATTCATACACATCTTATCACATCTCATACACCTCTTATCACATCTTATCACTTCCCATACACATCTTATCACATATTATCACATCTCATACACCTCTTATCACGTCTTATCACATTTCATATCTTTTTATAGAATACAAGAGAATTCTTATATTTGATATAAGATTTCTCTACATTTTTATTTATGCATAAATTCCATTTAAGGAGACTAACACTTTCGAATTAAAAATCAATCTTTTATGCATCTTCCTATGCATAATTTCATTTTAAATGAAAATGACACTTTTGAATTAAAATTCAATCTTTTATGCATCTTCCTATGCATAAATTCAATTTGGATGAGAATTGACATTTTTGAATTAAAATCCATCTTTTATGCATCTTCCTATGCATAAATTCAATTTGGATGAGAATAATGCTTTTGAATTGAAATCTTATTCTTTTATGCATCTTCCTATGCATAAATTCAATTTAGATGAGAATGACACTTTGAATTAAAAATCGAACTTTTATGCATCTTCTTATGCATAAATTCAATTTGGTAGGAGTTACACTTTTAGAATAAAAGAATTTCTCTTATGCATCTAAGTTATGCATAAAATCCATTCATGATGAAAATCACACTTTTAGTATGAAAAGAATATCTTTTATGCATACCTCTATGCATGAAATCCAATATGATAAAAGTAACACTCTTACAATAAAATAATCAACTTTTATGCATGCCTCTATGCATGAAATTCAATTATGATAAAAGTCACACTTTTATAATAAAATAATCAACTTTTATGCATACCTCTATGCATGAAATTCAATATAATAAAAGATACACTTTTATAATAAAATAATCAACTTTTATGCATACCTTTATGCATGAAATTCAATTATGATAAAAGTCACACTTTTATAATAAAATAATCAACTTTTATGCATACCTTTATGCATGAAATTCAATTATAATAAAAGTCACACTTTTATAATAAAATAATCAACTTTTATGCATACCTTTATGCATGAAATTCAAATATGATAAAAGTAACACTTTTGATATAAAAATTTATCCATTATGCATACTTCTATGCATGAAATAAAAATGATAAAAGTAATACTTTTGATATAAAAATTTATCCTTTATGCATACTTCTATGCATGAAAATAAAAATGATAAAAGTAACACTTTTGATATAAAAATTTATCCTTTATGCATAATATAAAAATTTAATTTCTCCATGATTACAACGAAATTCTTTTAATTAATGTAGGATGATAATTCCTAGAATATGGTAGGAAGTCCTCTTTTCATGCTTTGAATGAAATTATTTTATGTGTAAATTTTTACAAAATTTTTGCCATAGCTCCGCTGCTATGACTGATAAATCTCAATTATTTTAAAAGATAAAGCTTATCTTTAAGGAAATGATTAGCATGATCCCTAATTGGATCATTAACCCATAATGGATTGAATCAAAAATAATCATGAAATACATAAACTAAAAGCATAGAAAAAAAAACCATTAATTTGGTCTCAAGCATAGATTAATCTTGGATTAAGGAAAAGCTTTATGAAAAGCTTCATTTGGATTGAGAATGGGTCATGAGTATGACCATTTCTTGAGTGAGAGAGAGAAATTACATAAAAACCATTAGAATTTAAACATAAATAGAAATTTATGTAATTCTTTACTATCATTAATCAATTAACTTCAATATAGCATTCATCAAATTATGTAACTCTTCACTACTATTCATCAATTAACTTCAATAGTATTTAAAAACCATACCAATTAAGCTTCTCAAGCTTGAGAGGGGTTGAGAAGAGAGAAACATTGAGAAATTATAGAAAAAATCAATATTCACTATTTACCTTACAAATTGCTTGATTCTTTGTTCACGGTAGAGGCCCCCAACCAATCAATTGGTTTAGTATGTTGATGGAGCCACCAATGGGGATTGAAGAAAGAAGGAAGTGTCAAAAACTAGTGAACTATTAATAAATTCACAGTTCTTGGCTTAGGTGAAGTAGAGTAACAATGCATTAAACATCGTTGAGTTTCAACAAAGGGGAAGGCCTCTATTTATAGGAAAAAGTGAGTTCCTAACCAAACAAACTGATTCTAGAATTTTCCAACTCAGTTTGGTCAATTTTTGACCATTTTTTGGTCAATTGAGCTAACTTTTTGTAACTAGACTTGAATTAGGAGAGAGGAGAGATGAAATATCTCAATTTTTATGAGTTTAAAACTCATTCAAGCATGTGAAATATGCACCTCCTTTAAAGAACTCCCCTTCCTTACATATGTGTCAAAATGGAATCATTATATCCAAAATATCTCATATTTTTAATATTGCTCATAGTTTTTTTACTAATAAACCTTGTACATTTTCAACTCTTCATCTTATGTGAGCATTTACTCATTTTTGGATACCCAAAATATCTCATATTTTTAATATTGCTCATAGTTTTTTACTAATAAACCTTGTACATTTTCAACTCTTCATCTTATGTGAGCATTTACTCATTTTTGGGTATCTTCTTTTACAAATTGGATTTATCTCCTCCCTACACATGGATTGATGCTATTGGTCCATAGGAACCTTAATTGGACCATAATCCAAAAATTTCTAAAAATCTAGACCCTTAGGCTAAGGTCCTTTATACCCATTTCCAATTAATTTCAATTGCACATTGGAAAGTTCTTTTTGAATTTTTATTTCAGGGAAACTTATTTTAATAAGATGAGATAATTTTTTATCCAAAAATATTAAAAATCTGAATATTCTCTCTCTAGAATATTTTCTCTCTCTAGGTTAAAACAGTTAGAAACAAGTCTTTTATATTTTTGAAGAGGGATTGATTACAGGGGAAGATGCTGGACATTTTGAGAGGCTAGGGAGGAATCTTACAGCATTTGCGTTGAAAGTTTCTTGATAATCAATGCCATATGTCTGCGCATATCCTTTGGCTACCAATCTAGCCTTGTACCTGCTTATGCGTCCATCATTGTTATGTTTTACTTTGTACACCCACTTGCATCCAATGGCTTTCTTGCCTTCAGGCAATTGTACTAAATCCCAAGTCTCATTTCCATATAGTGCATCCATCTCCTCATCCATAGCTTTCTCCCAACACACATTTCCAACAGCCTCATCAATGCATGTGGGCTCTACAACCTGCACAACTTTTGCCATGTATGCATAGTGATGTGCCACATAACCATCATAGGTAAACCTCTGCATAGGATTCTTCACTCTCCCAGATCTTCGCAACTTTACATTCATGGCTTCCATAACCTTCTTTACACCAAGTGTTCTCATAGCTGGTATCCCAAGATCCTCATCAAGGCTCATCTCTGAGCCACTAGACTCTCCATCAACATGATCTAATGCCCTGTAGAAATGTCAGGCATACTAAGGGGCTCAACCACTATATTCTTCTCTCCCATCAATGCTCGCGCAATCTCAGCAATGTGCCTGTTTTTTCGCTTAGCAACTCCATTTTGCTGCGGAGTGTATCTGCATGTAAACTGTCTCCGAATACCATTCTTCTTAAAAAATTCAAAGAACTCATTGGAGAAGTACTCTCTCCCTCCATCTGAACTTAGGCACTTTACATATTTCCCTGTTTGCTTTTCAACTATAACTTTGAAATTCTAAAAATGAGTGAACACCTCACCCTTCTCCTTCATGAAGTATACCCACACTTTCCTTGTGTGGTCATCTAATAAATGTCAGCTTGTAGTCAAAGAACAGAGACCGAAACATGCCCAAAACACACTTTTGACCTTAAAACTTTAGTATAAAGTATTGGGTACCACACAGGCACCTCCAAGCCTGCGAAAACAGCTCCTCAATCAGAGTTGTATAGCTCTCGGAGCTACCAAGGGGTGTGTTAGGTAAAGCTAGAAGAGAAAGAGATGATGATTCTCTTACTTATGTATCGCTTCCTTGCTTGCTTGTTCTTGCCTCTTTCTTGTCTCCTTAGCTCTCACACGCACCGGAGCTCTGATACCATAAAGAGAATGTGGGGAAGATGGAGAGCTTGAGTTCCTTGCAAGAAAACAAACACACACAAGAGAGTGCAAGACACGAGAGAAATGGATGGTTTAATTTTCTTTTATCTTCTTCTCTTCTCTACAACCATAATCTCACCAACCATGTGAGTGGCATAAGTGTGGAAGCTACCACCTAGGTAGGTCATCAATGTCCGTCGTAGCACTAGTTGAGCTCCATATTTCAAAAAATTTAGGGCCAGTCCAAGATTGACACATCCGTTCTGGAGGGGACCATAAAAATTAGAGGCAGGGGAGATAGTGTTGTCAAGGGTCATTCTGGATGGAGGATTAGGAGTAAACTGAATATTAGACAACCTAGCTAAATGTCTAGGAATCATGCATATGCAACCTACTCCATTCCAGATCCGGATGGTTGACCAGAGAAGAGTCTAACCAGTTAGAATAATCAAGGAAGAATAAATAGAATTGGCAAGATGCATGTTCATTGTCGTGTTCATAGTCCTAAAAAATGATTGAGATAGTGGGTGCATATCCCATGCTGTTGGGAAGACCGTGGCTCAGAAAGTGGAAGAATTAAGCATAACTGAGATATGGATAGAATCACAATACGAAGGGGAAAAAATAAGGTGTGCATCTTGCAGGAAAAGACAAGTTAAATCTTGCCAATAGATTGTTGCATGTAGAAGGTTTAAATCTTGCCAATAGATTGTTGCATGCAGAAGGCTTAAACTACCGGAAGGGGTAGAAGATCACAAGGAAGTGCAGATCTTGAGAGACAATCTAGATCTTCTATCATTCTTTGAGGTGGACATTGAGTGGATTGTACAAAGATATGATTTAGAAGTCCTGATCGCTCCGCTTGAGGTGCTCATGAATTAAGAAAGTACAAAGGAAGATGAGGAGGCCACTTAAGACAGTATAGCTGAATTACAGGCTGCCGACCAAGAGAAGACCATGGTTCCTCTCAAGTAGGAGGAAGACCAACTAAGGAGGTAGAACATAAAAGTTGAGGAAGATAAGCTTGAAGAAGTAAACCTGGGAGATGATCAAGAGCCCAAAATAGTCAGATTCAATGCAAAACTAAATCAGGAATTTAGAGGAAGACTCCTAGAGTTGTCAGTGAGATCCTATAAGGGCATGCTCGCATGGAACTACTCGTACATGAGAGGAATTGATCCGATCTTTTACCAACACAAGATCAACCTCAAGAGGATGCAATTCCTATCAGGTAGAGTAAGTATATAATGAACCCTAACTACGCCAAACAGGTGAAATAACAGATTGATAAGTTGTTAAGGGTGGGGTTCATCTATCCAATTGAGAGAGCAGAATGGCGCCAATAGTCATTGTCCCGAAGAAGAACGGGAAGCTCAAAGTCAAGTCTATATAGAGTACCACAAACTAAACGCCTCCACCATATCGGATCCATTCCCGCTACCATTCATAGATTCTCTACTAGATGTGGTAGAGCTAGGCATCAGACGTACTCCTTTCTAGATGGGTTCTGGGTACAACTAGGTGAAGATGGCTCTGGAGGATAAGGAGAAAACAACCTTTGTGACATAATGGGGGGATTTTGCATCCAATGTACAATGACTTTTGGACTAAAGAATGCTCCAACCATGTTCCATAGGATGGGTCAAGAAATATTCTACAAATATTCAACCACCTTCATGAGGGTCTTTGTGGATGATTTCAGTATTTTCTAAAAGAAAGAAGACCACATAACGCACTTCATGATGTGCCTGGAGAAGTGCAGAAAAGCTAGACGAGCCTTAATACAACCAAGTGCACCTTACTGTTATGAGTGGATCACTATTGGGACACATTCTCGTCGTCATCGAGCCGTGGTTGGGGCATCTAGAGTACAAGAAGGCATGGCCTTCTTCAAACTCATCGGGGGAGATGTTGAGGGGGTATACCACATGGGAATCATCGAATTGGATGTTCATAGTGGCGGTGATGACATGCAGCTGGAGGTAGCATTGGCGATAAAGGACAAGAAGCCCATAGGGGGAATAGGGTGGAAGCTCCCACAGGGTGGAGAGATTTGTAGGCCCAGTAGATGGTCTCCCAACCTTGGTGCTCAAGGAGATGGAGGGTTACTATGGATTTAGAGGCGGGTAAGGGTATGAGAAAAGGTTGTGGGGAACATAAAGGTCTACGGTGGCATCATCTTCCGTGGAATGCCCATACTGCATAAGATTGGCCCAGTTGATGAGGTTTGCGGTAAGTGGGTGGATGGGAAGTGTGAAGAGGGATGTAGGGTCAGCAGAGAAAGAGATTTGGGTTTGGAAGAAAAGGGTGACGAGAAGGGATAGGGAGTCGGAGAGAAGTTTGGTGAGGAGGTAAGAGAGCTTGGCAGGGGAGATGGGGTTGTCAAGGAAAATATCATGTTGCACAATAGATTGAGGCAGAGGGCATGACATTGGAGGCCAAGGAGCTCGTGGGGGGGTGGCAAGGTGTGGCAACTCCGTGGCCGATTCCATGAGGGCGTCGACATTCCTTTCAAAATGGCACTGGTGGGGATCATCTCAAAAGGTGGGGGTGGAGGCTGGACTCCTTGGGCTTGCTAGGCCTCCTTCTAGACTAAGGTTGTCTCTGCCAGCAGTCAGCCTCGGCATGTGTGGCTCGCCTCTGAAGCTCTTGGGTTTCACTGTGGGAAAGGGAAAGGGCTTAGGTGGCCTGGTGGTCACCCTTTTGAGAGATGTGTTGTCACTCCACTCCGTCCTTTGTGGTCGGCCCTTGGTAGGCATCGCACACATAGCACATGACATTATTGAGCTGGACATAGGGTTGCTCGATGATGCGGGGAAGATGAAGAGCATCCTGAACAAGGTCCAGGCCAAGGTGAATAGTCTATGTTTGACCCTCGTTCTTGATTACCTACCTTGTAGCTTGGTTGGCATCATATGTCTCCATGAAATACAAGCAGTTTAGGAGATCGGGGGACCCAGAGCTAAAGGGTGGGCAAGCTACCGAGCCCTATTTGCTCCAAGCGGGCCACAATGGCTGGGTTCACAATAGCCTGAATAACAAGGTTTGGTGTAATAGAGAAGTTTATGCTAATTTGGGTATTCTTCATAAGGCTACGGGATGTTGTGGCCACTAACCTAATTTATGAGAGGCTCGCCCAAGTAAGATAGCTAAGTTGGATGCTTTCCATACTCCTCTCAAAGTGATGGTTAGCAGGTAGGGTATGAGGAAGGACCTCATAGGAGGAGTCTAACTGTGCGGGGGCTGCCATGAATATGAGGATAAAAAATCTCGGGAGGAAAAACTACAAGAGTTTGGCTAGAGTGAAGGGAGAAAAGTGGGTGAAATGAAAGTGGTGGGACCTTTGTATAGATTTCCCACAAGAAGGTACAGGCATGGGTTTGCGGAGGTATAGGCATGGCTTTCTAGAGGTACGGGCGTGGCTTCCCGGAGTGAATAGTCATGGCTAAGGAAAGTGAGAGTGAACGGTCATGGTTTGTCTGAGTGAAGAGCCATAGATTAGTAGAGTTAAAGTGAACAGTCATAGATTAGTAGATTTAAAGTGAACGACTGTGGATACTATGAGTGAACGGCCATGGGTTCTGAAAGTGAACGACCGAATACAGTGAGTGAATGGTCGTGGGTTCTGAAAGTGATTGGCTGGATACAGTGAGTGAATGACCGTGGGTTCTGAAAGTGAATGGCCGTGGCTTCTGTGAGTGAACGGCCATGGGTTCTAAAAGTGAACAGCCATGGCTTCTGTCTTTGATTTTTCTTTTAAGGGCACCCTATAAATAGGTTTCATATCCAAGCTATAGATCCAGCACCCCATTGCAGGTTTTGTACTCACTCCTTTGCCCAATTTGCGAGCATGAGAAGGTGGCTCCAATTAGATTTTGGAAAGGTTGGAAGCTCCTTTGGTGTCCTTTGGAAGCTTGGATGCTTCATTGGTGGCGAGAGCGGCTGGGTAATGGGGGATTGGAGAAATGAGTGATTGAGTGATGGCGCATCAAAGAAGTCAAAGAATAAGGGCTAGTGGAGTAGCCGAGGTTGACAAAATATCACTGTTCGAGACAGTGGATGGGGGTTGTGGATGGGGGTTGTATGGCCATGGATTTCCTCTTGAATCTTTGCTTCCATTTATCCTACATAGCAGTATTGGTGATGATGACAACAGAGGCTATCCTGGGCCACCATTGGAATTTTTGCAATGCTAGGACTATAGGAGCAAGAATGGTGCACGTCGGCCATCACGAGGTAACTAGATGTGCTGATTGCCTTCATAGAATTGTTGAGTTTTTATGAGAGCTTTAGGGACCACCTCTAGGTAGTTGTCACGGTGTGAGGACTAGGTTGGTGGCAATGATGGTTTTGTTGCATTGAAGGTCTTCACCTGAGGTCCCCCTCCTATATCCTATGGGCTTGTGGCTATCTTATTAGAGGCGGTGCAAGGTACAAGTATTGGGTTTTATCGGGGTTTGAGTGGAGTAATTAGATCTTGGTGGAATCTATAGAGTTGTAGCACCCTCATAATAACCTTGGGCTTTAAGGATTTTCTTGGGCACCCAGCTGTGAGGATTATTGGGTTGGGTGAAGCGGGGTCGAGTGTCTACTTGCAACCTGTTAGTTGTGTTAGTGAAGCTACAACTGTTAATTGCCTCTGTTTTTGGTGCTTGAGTTGCTTCCGGGCGGCTCAGTACGGATGAGGCTGGACGAGATGATGGAATATTCAGGTGCGAAAGTGGCCTTTTTTTTGGTGGCATAGTTTTATGTTGACAGGAGAGCAAGGTGATTGTGGTTGGTGGAAGAGAGTGGTTAACTTGGGGTGGGGGATTGGGTGACAAGGGCTCTTTGCCTATCATCAGGATTGTAACTTGACTTCAGGCTAGTTGTTGTAGGGTTGCCGTCCTTGCATCCCAATAAATTTGACACCGGTTGTGTCCCATCCATCCGCATCCCAATAAATTTGACACCGGTTGTGTCCCATCCATCCGCATCCTAGAAGGATCTCTTCACGCGTCCCTACAGGCATGACTTAAAACTTTCCTTCCAAGGGGTTATTTCTAATGTGAAACATAATTTGTTAATCTTGCAATGGTACATATGGATCTTGAGACAGACCAATTAGGATGGAAGATGCAATAGATGTTAGGCCAAGCCCACCCTAATTCATTAAACAATTTTTAAATTTGTCAGTCTTGATTTAGTTCATATTTAATTGTATTACAATACATTTGGTGCTTCTTCTTTTGTGATATTGGGATATTTTGATCTCTTGAGAATGCTCTTGAGAATGTCTAGATTTTTTCCCCATATGCAGCTATAGCCGCATAGTAGTTGCGTGCAGCTATAGCCGTGTACAAAAATTGTGTACACCTTGCGCACCTGCCTAGGTCCCCTCTCTCTACTCTCTGTCCTCTTCATGTGGCTATGCTCCCGTCTCTTGTAGTGAAAAAATGTAGACTGGAAATAAGGATGAGAAAGAATTTTGGAACAAAGATACTATTTGATAGAGATTGCTATATATCTCTCTGTCTCTCAATACATTAAATATGAAGGCATTCCCAAAAGTTGTTGATTGACGGGGTAAGCCATTGTGCACCATCACATTGGTGTCATATGCGAATTGTTAAATGGCGAGTGGCCTTTTATTATTGGGCTCGGAAGTTCAATTAATCTTCCCCTCATCTATTAAACTGTTAACCAACCAATTTAGAGCATCTATTGCAACAACATCTTTTAAGGAGAAAGCAATTGGGTAGTGAACATTAAATCTCGTTGAGGCATGGAAATAGAGAGTTTGATTGTATTTTAGAAAACTAATTATTGGCCCCATACTTTCCATAGACTAAAGAACACACGGTCATTTCATCTTATAATAGGCCTTTTCAAAGTTTATTTGAAGAAAAATGAAACCCTAACATACAAAATGCCTTCCTAGAGAGAAATACTGGCATCTAAAATAAATCTCCCCTTTATACTTTTTCTTTTGGTTTGATTTAGATGTCCATTTGATTCAAGAGCTTCCTAGAGAAGGCTTTTGCATGAATCTTGTAGACTCTAGTGAGAATTATAAGAGGTCTCCAATTAAGGTAATCCTTGCTTCCCATTTTACGGATGATCTTGATATACTAATATTAATGTTAGGGGGAGGATGCTAGGGTATTGGAAAATCTAAAAATAATAATTAGAGGTTTTGTGATTTCTCTCCAAAAGCATTTGTGGAACTTAGCTATGCCATCTATACATGTTGTGGGACTTGCCATCTGTTGTAGAAAAACTAGTTGAATGAAGCTCCTGTTCAGTAATACGCAAGTCCAAGAGAAAGTCTAGATTGAAAAAGATGGGGAGTTTGACTTGTCTAATCATATTTTTGCATCGATCAAATTTAGGAGACAGCTTCAAAGGAATGGGGAGAGTATACTAGAAAAGTACTTCTTAGCAAACTGCACCAGTTGTCACTCTTAGAGGAGGCATGGGTGTTATTTGAAAGCCTAAGAGTAGGAATAAAATCTTTGGTATATTTTTGGCAAAGAGTTACAAGGTTTCTTTATTAGGTCTATCTAGTTTACTGCCACCATTCTCTAGTGAGTAGCTTGAGATGTCGGATATGATATGGATGATAATTTGTCAGACATGCGACTACTTGATGTTCGCAAAGAGGGGGGTTTGTCTTCTACAAGCAATAGGGAAGAATCATGAGCATGAAGGAGTTGTGGAGAAAAAGTTTTCAATATATGAACGTAGAAGAACATGCATTTACTGATGGCCATCTTTCTTGTGTGTGTCAATCAAGAGAGAGAAAGATGAGAAAGCTATCAATGCAAACCCACCCCCTCTCCCTACTGCGAACTCCGAATAGTTGCATGTCTTTTAGATTCGACTTATAAATTATAATGTTTCATTTCTTATTACTTGAGTTTCAGAAATAAAGCGTTGCAAACGAGAGCTTGTTGATTTTAAAGGCTGAATAACCTTTGAACAACCTTACCACACCAAAGTTTCTGTAAGATCCTTGTTCCCACCGAGCAACAGATTCGGAATACTAGCAGCGGAAGTAGCACTTCTTGCACGGGACAGGGGTCTCACATTCGGGGCCTCACCCAACCACGGATATCCGGATAAGAGACTAATCCGTCGGTTGTTCCAAAACCGAACCCGAAAAAACTTCCTTTACCGGAAAGCACGGGCGATTCCACCAGGATAACTTTTTACTCTAACGTAGTCAAAATCATTTCTGATCGAGCTGATCCAAGTACATCTATAAGATACTTGGTCAGATCAAGGAAGAAACTTGCACTTGGATCATTGGGATCAACGCTTTTTTCCCCATTCAAGAGGCAGAGCCGTTGATTCCTATCCATATAACAGTTACTGTCCGGGATTTATTTTATCTATCGTAAAAACAAAAGTTTGAGTCTCGATTTACGGATCCATCAGTCCAGCCTAACCCCATCCAGTCCCATGGGTTAGCCAACCACCCAACCACTGTAGTGATGGGATCCAACTAAGAATTTGGTTAGGTTTTGTCCCGGGTACCAAGGAAAAGAGTTCCAAGGCCCCCTAGCCGGATGTTCATGCAAAAATACAACTAGTCACACCACTCACACACCCAATATGAAATTGCCTTTTCACAGATTCAACCAGTTTAAAACAATCCTTTAATAAAACCATAGTATCACTGATCACCATCTTCCAATTTATCCAGTTGATTCTTAATTTTCCCATCATTCCTTCATCAGAGTATCTATGGCATCATTGCCAACTAGGACGCTCACCACCTGTCCACTCAGGGGCCGTTTCCTAGTTCCTAGCCCATAATACTCGGCAATATAATCACTTATCAAGATGGACTCTCGTTGAAGATCAGCAAGATCAACCAACAGATCCATATAAAGAGCCATGGACTCATCCATTGAAGACCAGCAAGGTCAATCAACCAGATCCATGCACGATTTCAGAAAACAACTCCTACTCTTGTTCCAATATCTTCCTCGACGCACGCGTGGGTATCCTAGGCGACCCAGAGCCCGAGCACCGTATGGTCAGCACCCTCTAGGATCCTTCGCAGGTGACCTAGCGCTTCACTCATAGGCCGCTTCCTTGGCCCCTCGTCCACCGTACCGGAAGCTCACCATTTTAATCGCACCGAGGCTGGTCAAGATCTCGGCCGACCTTGCTACGCGAGACGTCCTTCATTGACTCTCCGTCAGCAGTTGCAACTTTATCATCACGACCTTAATCACAAGATGGCCAAAATGCTTCCCCAGCATTCTTGACATAAAACAATCATTTACAAACAGCATTTACAAACAGTTTACAAATACAGTTTCTATATTAACTCTCATTTTTCCACATTATCCCTCATCAACCCACATTACTTATTCCACATTCCATTTATATGTGTACTCATCCAATCACATCATTTTCCATCTCCTCACTTCAGATTCCTTCACATCACATATCATATATTCACATCCATACATATATCCACATTCACATCGATACATCCACCTCTATATGCATACATTCCTATCTACATGCATACATCCACAACTCCATGCATACATCCACATCCACATTCACATTCACATCCATACATCTACATCTACATGCATACATCCACATCTCCATGCATACTTCCACATCCACATTCACATTCACATCCATACATCTACAACTACATGCATACATCCACATCTCCATTCACATCCCCATCTATACATCTACATCTACATGCATACATCCACATCTCCATTCACATCCACATCTATACATCTACAACTACATGCATACATCCACATCTCCATTCACATCCACATCTATACATCTACATCTACATGCATACATCCACATCTCCATTCACATCCATATCTATACATCTACATGCATACATCCACATCTCCATTCACATCCACATCTATACATCTACATCTACATGCATACATCTACATCTCCATTCACATCCACATCTATATATCTACATCTACATGCATACATCTACATCTCCATTCACATCCATATCTATACATCTACATCTACATGCATACCTCCATACCTCCATGATTACAATAAAGTTCTTTTAATTAATCTAGGATGATAATTCCTAGAATATGGTAGGAAGTCCTCTTTTCATGTTTTGAATGAAATTATTTTATGTATAAATTTTTATAAAATTTTGCCATAGCTTCACTACTATAACTTATAAATCTCAATTATTTTAAAGATAAGGCTTATCTTTAAGAGAATGATTAGAATGATCCCTAATTGGATCATTAACCCTTAATGGATTAAATCAAAATAGTCATAAACTAAAAGCATAGATAAAAAAAACTATTAATTTGTTCTCAAGCATAGATTAATCTTGGATTAAGGAAAAGCTTTATGAAAAGCTTCATTTGGATTGAGAATGGGTCATGAGTATGACCATTTCTTAAGTGAGAGAGAGAAAAATCATTAGAATTAAATATAAATAGAATTTTATGTAATTCTTTACTATCATTAATTAATTAACTTCAATAGCATTTCAAAAACCATACCAATTAAGCTTCTCAAGCTTGAGAGGGGTTGAGAAGAGAGAATCATTGAGAAATTATAGAAAAGATTAAAATTCACTATACTTATCTTATAATTTGCTTGATTCTTTGTTCACGGTAGAGGCCCCCAACCAATCAATTGGTTTAGTATGTTGATGGAGCCACCAATGGGGATTAAAGAAAGAGAGAAGTATCAAAAACTAGTGAATTATTAAAGAATTCACAGTTCTTGGCTTAGGTAGAGTAGAGTAACAATGCATAAGACACTATCTTTTTTTCAACAAGGGAAGGCTTCTATTTATAGGAAAAATTGAGCTCCTAACCAAACAAACTGATTCTAGAATTTTCCAAGTCAGTTTGGTTGAATTTGGACCTAGTTTGGTTACTTTTTGATTCGATTTGGTTCCATTTTGATTTGGTTTAGTTCAAGAGAGATGAGAGATAAAAATATCACATTATTTTTGAGTTTAAAACTCATTCAAGCATGTGAAATATGCACCTCCTTTAAAGAACTCCCCTTCCTTACATATGTGTCAAAATTTTATTGCTCATAGTTTTTTTACTAATAAACCTTGTACATTTTCAACTCTTCATCTTATGTGAAATATGCACCTTCTTCAAAGAACTCCCTTCCTTACATATGTGTCAAAATTTTATTGCTCATAGTTTTTTACTAATAAACCTTGTACATTTTCAACTCTTCATCTTATGTGAAATATGCACCTTCTTTAAAGAACTCCCCTTCCTTACATATGTGTCAAAATTTTATTGCTCATAGTTTTTTACTAATAAACCTTGTACATTTTTAACTCTTCATCTTATGTGAAATATGCACCTTCTTTAAAGAACTCCCCTTCCTTACATATGTGTCAAAATTTTATTGCTCATAGTTTTTTACTAATAAACCTTGTACATTTTCAACTCTTCACCGTATGTGAGCATTTACTCATTTTTGGGTATCTTCTTTTACAAATTGGATTTATCTCCTCCCTACACATGGATTGATGCTATTGGCCCATAGGAACCTTAATTGGACCATAATCCAAAAGTTTTTGAAAATCTAGACCCTTAGACTAAGGTCCTTTATACCCATTTCCAATTAATTCCAATTGCACATTGAAAATTTATTTTTGAATTTTTATTTCAGGGGAACTTATTTTAATAAGATGAGTTATTTTTCTATTCAAAAATATTCATAATTTGAATATTCTCTCTCTAGAATAATTTTCTCTCTCTAAGCTAAAACACTTAGAAACAAGGTCTTTATATTTTTGAAGAGGGATTGATTACAGGGGAAGATACTAGACATCAAAAAGGGGGTTGGGGGAGGAATCTTACAGTTTCTATATGAAAGGTTATCTATTAAAGGTTGAATTAACCTTTCAACAACCTTACCACACCAAGGTTTCTATATCGAAGCTAATCTCTAAGTAATGATTTCCCTTTTTTTCACAAACGTTGGGGCCCTATTAATAGCCTTGGATATTAACTTTTCCTTTTCTTGATTGATTTCTTCTTCTTCTTTTTTGAGTATGCAACTTTTCACATTTGTCCTTTTTTCGTATTCTAATCTTTTTCTGAATTAAAAGGAGTTATAAAGAAAGATTCTAGAAAAAAAAAAGAAAATTGGAAAATACACAGAATATTAGAAACTACATGGCCTATACTAAACCCACTCGTTGCGCTACAGCTTGACCCTGCGTACGAGAGGGCCTACGCGTGAAGGAGAAGGAATACGCGCTTCACTCGTTCCTCGTCGGTATTTACGAGAGTTTAAACGAATGTCAAATCTCCCGACGTACTCGACCCGGCATTACGAGAGGGCTAACGCGTGAAGGAGATTAAGGAATACCATCTTCTACACAAGAGTTTCTTGCTTTGTATCTGTGGAGGAGAACCATGGTGAAGGCTTTCCTGGTGCTTTTTTTTCTCTTCTGCACGCTGTTGCAGGCTTCCGGGGAGAACTTCTTGGAGTCGAGCTCCTCTCTTACCCCATCCTCTCCTCCGGTGAAATCCTCCTCCTTCATGCTCTCTTTCCGCCCCTCCTCTTCCAGCTCCAACTCTACGAGTCTCTACCTGGCCATCTCTTTTGCCGTTTCTCCGGACGGCCACCCGTGTGGGTGGCCAACCGTGACACGCCAGTGTCCGCCGCCGCCACCCTCAACCTCTCATCCTCCGGCGTGCTTCTTCTCTCTGACCCCTCCATCTCATCCTCTGCAATTTGGTCCGCCGGCACTCCCGGTATGGGCATCGTTCGCGCCCAGCTCCTGGATACCGGTAACCTGGTTCTCCTAAACAGGAGCTCCGGCCATGTCTGGGAGAGTTTCCAGAATCCCACCGATACCCTCCTCCCAGGCCAGCCTTTCACCGCCAACGCCAGCCTGACTTCCGGTAAGCGCCCCACCGACTTCTCCACCGGACGGTACTCTCTTACCTTCAACCCTACCGGAGTTCTTCAGCTTACCTACACCCAGTACGTCGACAATCCCAATTTCGCACAAGATTACTGGCACTGGGCGGGAACGGCCACCCAATCCATCTTCGTCCAGTTCGATCAACTCGGAAGTATCTCGCTCTACAACTCCCCATCATCAATCAACTCAACTTTCATTTCAGATGACTATGGGTCTGATTTGGCTTCGCGCAGGCTTACCCTGGACGTGGACGGCAACCTCCGCATGTACAGCTGGGACCAAGGATCTGCTCAGTGGAACAGCGTCTGGCTTGCCTTCACAGACGTTTGCTCCCGCGTCATGGGGCTATGTGGCGACTACGGTGTATGCATGTATGAGCCACAGCCCACTTGCATCTGCCCACCAGGCTTCTCAGTCGTTGATTCCACCGACCTGTCAGGTGGATGCCGTCGACATTACCCGATCGACTGCAGCAGTACCAAGTATGTGGAGATTGAAGACACAGATTTCCCATTCAATGATTACAATAATTTTAAGAATTCGTCAGAAGAAGAATGCAAGCAGCGGTGCTCCGACAGCTGCTCTTGTGTGGCTGCTGTATACTGGCAAACTGGAGATGGCCACTGCTGGCTTAAGCAACAAGTGCTAGAAAACGGCTACAGCCCAGGGTCACAGCAACACCGCGTCTTTCTGAAAATCTCCAATTCTGACCCCTTCGAATCCAGCCCTATTGTGGACACTGCAACCAATTGGAGCTCCCAGTCCCTCTGGCAACCACCTGCAAGCTCAAATCAGCCATCAAGCCCTACTAGAGATACCGGCAATACTACAGGCATTAAAAAGGCCATGATCATAGCCTTAGCTGTTGTGACCTCAGCACAAGGCTTGTGCTTCGTTGCTACTGTTGCTGTGTTGAATGGAAGATATAGCAGGAGATTAAGGTACATGAGGCTTCATAGAGACCTTGACGTTGTGTCTGGATCTCCTGTAATGTATTCGTACCAGGAGCTAGAAGCTGCAACAAAGTATTTCAGCCAGAAGGTAGGAGCAGGGGGCTTTGGGACAGTCTACAAAGGGCAGGTCCCCAATGGCAAGGTGGTGGCAGTGAAGCAGCTGGAGGGTGTTTCACAACAAGAAAAGCAGTTCAGGGCAGAGATCGCCACTATCGGCAGGATCCACCACATCAATCTGCTCCGCTTAGTTGGCTTCTGTGCAGAGGGCAGCCACAGACGAGTACATGGAGAAGGGCTCTTTGGATCAAATACTCTTCAATGACGGTGATAATTCAAGCCAAGTCATTGCATTAGACTGGGGCACAAGGTTCCAGATTTGCTTGGGTGTAGCCAGGGGCATAAACTACTTGCATGAGGAGTGCTTGGATTGCATTCTGCACTGCGACATCAAGCCACAAAACATACTGCTGGATAGGCGCTACTGCCCTAAGGTGGCCGATTTCGGGCTGGCTTATCTGTTCAGTCGGGATCACACGGTGAAAATGAGCACTATCAGGGGCACTAGAGGATACATGGCACCGGAATGGGTTTCCAATCTGCCCATCACTGCAAAGGCAGATGTGTACAGCTACGGAATGCTGATAATGGAGATCGTGAGCGGGAGAACAAACTATCTCTACACCGAATCGGCCATGATGGACGTAGATGAGAAATGGTGTTTTCAAGTGTGGGCATATGGGAAGGAAGCGGAGGAGGTGGTGGACGCCAGAATGGAAAAAGCATCCGTGGACTGGAAGCAGGCGGACACTGTGCTGAAGGTGGCCTTCGCCTGCATCCAGGCAGACATTCACGCCAGGCCGCCCATGGGAAAGGTGGTGCAAATGTTGGAGGGTACGGTGCCCATACCGGAGGCACCACCTCCCTCCCTTTTCGTTCACGATCAGAGAAATCACCATTATCCCCTCTCTTCCTCGTCAAATGCAGTGGCCGTCACCTCCTCCCCCGCTGCTTCCTCGTCAAATGCAGTGGCCGTCACCTCCTCCTCCGCTGCTTCCTCGTCGTCCATCACAAGTAACATAACTCTCGCCAACATGAGTTGATGAAAAGCTATGCTCATGAAAGAGTTTCGACTCATAATGACAGAGTTTTCAGTAGCATTATCACATTGAAGGGCTTTGTGTTTCGCCCAGTGCCCGCATCTCCCAACGAATACTTGGTTCAAGTCTACACAACTTTTGTACAAAAAGAAGGTTTATCTTTATTATGTTTACCTTTGCAAGAAGCCAAAGGTACACGATGTGCGAAGTCGTTTGACTTTATGGTGGGTGAATGTTTGTTAATGTGGTCGTAGTCATTTGATTTAGGGTGCATTTACTTTATGGGTAAAGTCTGTTAATGTGGCCTTTGTGATCATTTCCTTACAAGGATACAGTTTAAAGCCTCCATTCAATATCATCCTTTCACTTTATGAAGAGCAAAGGTAAAAGTCTAAATAAAGTTTAAAAGAAATTTTGCATTGCTTTCACAAAGCTATTAAAAAATCATCTCTTTTTCTAGATCATGTCCATATAACTAATGTGCACGACATCACTGTGCATAGGTTTGCACTGAGAGAGTGAGAGAGAGAGAGAGAGAGAGAGAGAGAGAGAGAGAGAGAAAGAGATGTAAATTGCAATGAATGAAGTCATTTAGATTAGGGTGCATTCTTTTTATAAAAAGTGGATGATACATATAATTTCATGTTGGTGTGCTTTAAGAAGCTTTTTGATCTTTCCATCATTAGTGGTAGTGCCCACAACTCCAAACAAGGCAATGCTAGGTTCAAATCTACTGCAATATATGTAAATTCACGAAATAATATAAACAAAGTTTTACAAAAAATAAGCTTTTAATTTACCAACATCATTATGATTACCTTTGTAAGAATGCTAGTAACTAGTAATTATTTGGTGAATTCTAAAAAAGGTTTATCAAGTATTATTAATTGTATGTAAAAAAAAATTAAATTTTTTTTTCTCAGCATCCATAGCCTTAATGTTTTTATCCTTACTCTTCTAACGCTGCAGGGTTTGATTTAGTTTCTTCTTCCATGCATGATCCTTCACCCATTGAGAAATAGCATCGTCCATTTTGTTTGCTTATCTTGCTTTTTCTTGCAAGCATGTGAACATATTCAAAGGAACCATGAACAGTGCTAATCTTACACACTTAGGACATTGAAACTTGAATCTTGTATGGAGCTTTAAGTGGGTTTGAGAGTGTCTCTTAATGGATGGTCTTTATATAGACACTTGAATCCACACTTATCACAAAGGGGATGCACAACATTAGAAACTAGTGGCTTTGGAGTCTTCCAATTTATGCAATCTACAAGATTTTGTGGTTCAAGACAGTGGAAGCACTTTTTTGAAATTATTCCCCATGTTTTAAGCCAATCAATGAGACTTAATTGTTAAGTGGAGTCTCTTGTGGCTTTGGAGTCTTCCAATTTAGGCAATCTACAAGATTTTGTGGTTCAAGATAGTGGAAGCACTTTTTTGAAATTATTCCCCATGTTTTGAGCCAATCAATGACAGTGAGACTTAATGGTTAAGTGGAGTCTCTTGTGGTTTTGGTGTTAAAATTTATTAGCCCATAGGTTGGGTCACTAGGGGACTAGTTTGTTGTGGTGGGAGGGGTGGTGCATATAAAGGGCTAGTGATCTAGGGGTAGAAGGAAGATCTAGAGGACTTAATAAGAATGTTGGGTCTAGACAAGAACACTGTGAGGTGTCATGAGACATGATCTTGCGACACTAGCACTAAAAGGCTCTCTTGGGTGCAAATTGAAGAATGTTAGGTGTGGAAGAGGACATTGTGATGTTTTATGAGACACATTCTTACATTAGTGGCAGTACAAGAATCTCCTTGGTGAAATTTGAGGAATGTTGGGTGTGGAAGAGGCCTTTGTAAGAATGTTGGGTGTGGAAGAGGACACTATGAGGTGTCATGAGACATGTTCTTGCAATAGACAGTATAAGGCTTTCCTAGGTGCAAATTGAGAAATGGCGTCTAGGGATATTTTAGGGTTAATTTCATTTTTCTCTTTGCACCATTTGTCGATTGCAGCATGACACCTAAGAGTGTATCACACACTTCATTTGTAGATATGTTAACAATAATTTTTAGCATTAATGAGTTTAGATGAAGAAGATTTGATTTTAGATTCATCATCAAGCATGTTATCATCTAAATGGATTGCTTCTTTGAAACATTGGTGAAAAATTTTAAGATTATGGTTATGATCAAGCATGTTATCATCTAAATGGATTGCTTCTTTGAAACATTGGTGAAAAAATTTAAGATTATGGTTATGATCAAGTTGTGGAACTAATTCTTTTTTAGTGTGACAAGGTAACAACACATGATTTGTGTGCCATTAAGATTTTACCAATTCTCACAACATGAATTAAGGATTTTCATGCGCATGAAGAATCCTCTTATAGTTTCCTTAGGTTTTCGTTCAATTGAAGAGCTTTTTTGAAGCACTCCACCTCAAACCATGTTTTGAGAATCCAAGGATAAATGTTGCTTTCACTGTACTAAGATTTTCCTTTAACTTTGGCTTCATTGCTCGGAACCACCCAATTACCTTTGCCCTCTAGGCAAAGGCTAAATGTACACACTTTTGTGGGACAATCCGGATCTCCAAAGGCTTCACAAAATAAATTCAAAACTTTCTAAGTGTTCAATAGACCCATTGAATTTTAGCATGAGGTTAGAAATCTTGACATATGTGGCCTTGTTTGTTTGTCTAAGGTGTTGTTATCTTGATGACATATGTGGCCTTGTTTGTTGGTCTGAGGTGTTGTGTGTTGACACAACGCCATATCTTTGGCTACCCGCCTTCATAAATCTTTTCCCATTTTAAAGAGTTATTCTTTAGTGCATGGAGGGGATGTAGGAGTGACAGTTATTACTCTAGTTGCTATGTAGACGCGTGGTGGGGATAGAGAAACATGTTCGAGCATTGGCCCTAAGGCCAAATGCGGGGGCATAAAGCCATGTCTAGATGAGAAAATGCATCCATTGTTCTCTTTGGAATTGTGTGAAAGAGATGGGGTCTTGAGACAATGATCCAATTTGTGTGAGACTAACAATAAAGATGTTGAGATATCAAGCTCAACTAGTGCTACCAGCAGCAGCAGACATTGATGACCCGCTTGGGTGATAGCTACCACACTTATGCCACTAGCATTGTTGGTGGGATTATGGTTGATATGCTGCCAGTGGATGGCAGGTTCGTTGATAGCCACTTTGGAGTACTAGAGTTATGGCATAGTTATAGTGCAAGCTCATATAGTCTAGTTCACACTATGGATCAACCATTATATGTTATTGTAAGAGATTCATTTCCTTTATAGTATGTACTCTTATATTTTTAGTTATATGGTTGTATAGAAGAGAAGATTTTAGAAGACAATTCAGCCATCCATCTCTCTCTTGTGTCTTGGTCTCTCTTGTGTGTGTGTGTGTTTTCCTGCAAAGGAACTCAACTTCTCTCTCTCCCCCATATTCTCTTTATGGTATCAGAGCTCCGGTTCATGTAAGAGCTAAGCAGCAAGAGGCAAGAAAAAATAAGGCAAGGAAGCGGTACATGAGTAAGAGCATCATTATATCTTTGCCTTCTTGTTTTATGACACCCCTTGGGTAGCTCCAGGAGCTACACATCTTCGATTGAGGAGCTATCTTTGCAGGCTAAAAGGTGCCTATAAGGTGCTCAGTACTTTTTGTAAAATAATAATTTGTAATATAGGTTTTTGGCCTAGATCATGTTTCGGTCTTTGCCAATTTGTGTGATACTAACAACAAAGATGTTGAGATATCAAGCTTAACTAGTGCTACCAGCCCAGCAAACATTGATGACCCGCTTGGGCGATAGCTACCACACTTATGCCACTAGCATTGTTGGTGGGATTATGGTTGATATGCCACCAGTGGATGATAGGTTCTTTGATAGCCACTTTGGAGTACTAGAGTTATGGCATAGTTATAGTGCAAGCTCATATAGTCCAGTTCACACTATGGATCAACCATTATATGTTATTGTAAGAGATTAATTTCCTTTATAGTATGTACTCTTATATTTTTAGTTATATGGTTGTATAGAAGAGAAGAATATAGAAGACAATTCAGCCATCCATCTCTCTCTTGTGTCTTGGTCTCTCTTGTGTGTGTGTGTGTTTTCTTGCAAAGGAACTCAACTTCTCTCTTGTGTGTGTGTGTTTTCTTGCAAAGGAACGCAACTTCTCTCTCTCCCCCATATTCTCTTTATAGTATCAAAGCTCCGGTTCATGTAAGAGCTAAGCAGCAAGAGGCAAGAAAAAATAAGGCAAGGAAGCGGTACACGAGTAAGAGCGTCATTATGTCTTTGCCTTCTTGTTTTATGACACCCCTTGGGTAGCTCCAGGAGCTACACATCTTTGATTGAGGAGCTATCTTTGTGGGCTTAGAGGTGACTATAAGTTGCTCAGTACTTTGTAAAAAAATAATTTGTAATATAGGTTTTTGGCCTAGATCGCGTTTCGGTCTTTGCTTGGTCACTATAAGGTGTTTTTGGTAGTTTTGGGAAGTTCTGGTTGAGAACTATCTTTGGTAGAAATCTTGTTATTGCAGTGTAGCAGTGCCTTTTCGAAGTGCACACAGTGTTCACACATCTTGGGTATATTTACATGGATTCTTGTCGCGTCTGGCGACTAGAGAAAGTTGTGTCGCATCTGCTGGTTGGCGACATAGAAGTTGTGTTGAAGTACCACTGCAGAGTAGCCACAGAAGATATTTTTATGTTAAAGATTGAATTAAAAAATTATCTGTTTATAAAATTTGGTTACTGCAGCAGGTAAACATGCATGAAGAACTCAATCAGATTGTCAATGAGAAGCTAGAGAAGAATAACTTCCACGCTTGGAAGTTTAGAATGATCAATTTCATAATGGGTAAAGGATTTTGGGACTATGTTGAAGGAGAAAATGAGGAGCCTCTAGAGTTGTCTAAAGAGAATGCCACTCTAGCGGATATAAAGGCATTCAAGGACTAGAACAAGAATGCAAGGAAAGTCATATATTTACTTTCAAGCAGTGTCACAGACAAAATGATAGGACACATACAAGATGCCAACACTCCAACAAAGTAAGAACCTGGTGCTGAAGTACTTGGTAGATGTACTTCATATTCCAAATATTACAAAGAACTTGGTTTCTATTGGACATATGGTTGAGCAAGGTCTGCAAGTGAGGTTTTATCTCAAGGATGCTTTTTGGAAGACTTCATAAGTCATTGTTGCTTGGTTGCAAATGGTAACAAAAATGGCAGGATGTTTACTTTGGATGTGAACAGGCCTCAAGTAAAGGCAACCATGTTTGCACATGGAAGAGGTGTCATTACAGATATTAACATATGGCACAAGTCAATTGGTCATGTAGATATACAACAGTTGAAGTTTATGTAGGCCCAAAATATAATTACATGTTTGCCAAAGTTTAAGGTTGATGGAATGCATAAAGTATGTGAAGCATGCCATCTTGGTAAGCATGCTAAACATGCTTTACCACACGAAAAGCATGTTAGTGCAAGGCCATTAGATGTTATACAATCAGATGTATGGGGACCACCGATCGAGATTACAACAATTGTAGGTTTCATACATTACACTCATTGATGATCGCAATAGAAAAGTGTGGGTTTATTTCATGAAGACGAAAAGTGAGATGTTTGCTCATTTTCAGAGATTCAAAGCCTTAGTTGAGAAGAAAAAGGTATACAAATAAAATGCATGAGATCAGATGGTGGGGGAGAGTATTTCTCCAATGTGTTCAGTGATTTCTTGAGAAAGCAAGGAATCAACTGTAGATATTCATGGTATGACATCTAAACATAAGTTTATAGGCATAAAACCGGATGTGTCTCTCTTGAAAGTGTTTGGGTGTATTTCATACATGTGCATGTTCCCGATAAAGTGAGAACAAAGTTGGATCCAAAGGCAAAGAAATGCATCTTCATTGGTTATTCTTTGGAGCTGAAA